>NC_135371.1:2830357-3434642 GCF_049243985.1 Paroedura picta | reverse complement strand
GTACAGACGGCTCTGTCAGAGCCACCCAGTCACGGCCTGCAGACACTTGGCCAACTCAGCTGGGGGCGTATTCTGCCAGCTGTCCATCAGCACATAGAACTGGATCTAACCGTCTCCTTCTGCAGCCTCTTCTGCAAGCGAATTTCTTCCCCCTCTAGACAACTCACCAGGTCGGCTGATGGAGTCTGGGTGTGGGGCAGGACCCATTCCTTGGTCTCTTCTCTTCCATCTCTTACTCCTCTCCCTTCTGCCTTTTCAGACATTGGGTCAATCCCTGAAGGTGGAAGCTACAATCCCTGAGGCGCAAGGAGCTCCGTCCGAGGAAGGCCAGAGGGGGCAGGCTGTGCAGGTGGAAGGTACATTCCCTGAGGAGGAAGGAGCTCGCCTGGAGCAGGGGCAGGGGGTGCAGGCCGTGGAGCCTGTCCAAGATGCCCTCTCCTGCGGTAAGGACTCCTCGTGCCTGGATGTGATGGGGGCACACTGTGAGCCTGATGGGTGGAGAGTCCAGGTCAGGAAAAGAATTAAATGTTTCTTCACACAACAGAGAGTTGATTTGCATCCCTCAGTGGCCACTAACTGAGATGCTTCTAAAGGGAGAGGAGACATTCACGGAGGGCCATTCCCCCCATTATTTAAAATATTTATATTTGACCTCCCTTCTATAAGAGGTTGCTCCAAAGAGGACGGGTCGAGAAACCGCAGCATGGTTATTCAGGCTGGAGAATAAAGGGATTCTCCAACTTCCGGAGCAGCAGAGCTCTGAGGATCCGTGTCTGGGGCCCAAGAATGATGGAAAATGTTGACTTCCGTGCCCACCCTTACAAGGGCAGCTGGCAGGCTTCTCCAGGAAAGAGGCTGCTGGAGTAGGGATGTTGGCTACAGCCTGGCATCACGAGGAGCTTGGGGGAGGGGCTTTGGGAGGGGTTTTCCACAGATCGGGTGGCCTGTTAATGTTGCCTCTGGCTGAAAAATGCCGTTGTGAAATCCCCATGCCTTCTGACACTCTGAACACTCATTATGAGGGACAAGTTGATTGCTTCCAATAAAAAGACACGATGAAAATCTCTTTGTTGGAAGCATAATGAATCAGAAATCTCTGAATTGTTGCTAAGACTGACACACTGGGCAAAAGCTTGTGGGTACATAACTCTGACACCTTCAGATTACCCTTGAATCTCCAGATGTGCTGCAGTCACATTTGGATCTAATATGAGGGTGACATGTCATGTGACGTCCATTCCAGCCCCCACTTTCCTTCCCCCCAGACCAGACTCAGATCTCTTGAAGATCCAACTCACAAATATGTTGGAAGCGTTTATAACCCATGAAACTGAACCGTTCTTCAGCTCTGCCTCTTCCAGAATTTAGTAAAAAGTCTGTGTACAGAAAACATTTGTGTACAGAAGGGAAAGATTCAGAGCCCTGGGAAGGGGGTGTTTGAGGCAGGGAACAAACAAGCCAACACCCTTCCTTCTTCCTTTGTCTCACAAACAGGCAGAGAGGTTCCGCTGAGCTGTCATCTGTTCCGAAATGAGGAAAGGGCTGCATCCCATCCAGGCCAGGTAGGAGGGACGAGCAGGGACAGGCCAGGCCCAGCCTCCTATCTCAGGGGGCCTCCTGCTCCTGCATCTGTCCAAGGGGTCCGGGAGAGAGATCCTCTGCCTTCCCTCCCCTTGTGCCATCTCTGCCTGGTGTGCAGGGAAATCTGCTTTTCCTTTCAGCCTCCCTTCTCCTTTGAGGAGGTGTCCGTCTCCTTCACCGAGGCAGAGTGGGCCCTGCTGGATCCGGGCCAGAGAGCTCTGCACTGGGAAGTCATGCTGGAGAACTACATGAGCGTGGCCTTTCTGGGTAAGGATCTCTTGCAGGTTCCAAACATGTGAATTGCTGCCATTCTTGTGAGTCAATGTATTGAATAGAAATACAGCATTTTGCGGCTGGTCTTAGTTACTTGTGGAAGGGCTCCTGCTCCCTGGCAGTGGCTGTTCCCGGCATGCAGAAGGCCGCAGGTTCAATCCCCAGCATCTCCAGTTAAAAGGGTCAGGTAGGCGTTGAAGGGAAAGACCCCTGCCGGAGACCCTCGAGATCCGATGGTGGACTGAGCAGGCCTGACTGACTCCAAGGGACCAGGGGTTGGATCCAGTCGAAGGCAGCTTCCTTTGTCTGCTCTTGCTCAGGGGCAACTGAGGCCAGAGTCGGAGCCATCCGCCCAGCTAGAGAAGGTGCTCTGGCCGGAGGGAAGGAAGGTTAAAAGCGGAAGAAGACTGTGGAAGGAACCAGATTCTGGGCAACATTTGAAATCTCGAGGCTCAGAAATGCTCTGGTGTGACTCTTGAGGCAGACTTAAATGCTAGTGATTTTGGGAAAGGTGGAGGGGTAGTTAAGGTCAGCCAAGCTGGATGAGGCCGAAGGGCCATCAGTTCTTTCCTGATACAGCCACATAGATGCCTTTGGACCTGGCCAGCCCCCTTGGGTGCTAACAGGATCTCTCTGTTTATTCCAGCAGTGGAGGATCAGGGGAACGGAGAGGGTGAGGAACTCCATCAGCAAATGACAGGAAGAATTAACATTGAAGACTTAAAAGCAAACATCAGGATCCAAGACAGGCCTCAGATAAAGAAAGATGTCCTTGTGGGTGAGAAGGGAGGTGAAAGAAAATGTAATGTACATTTTGCAAAGAACATGATGATGAATTCAAGTAAATGGATTCCATGTAGGAAATACCTTATACACCAAATAAAACACAACGGGAAGAAAACTTTTAAAAGCTCAGAGTGTGGAAAGAGATTTCATCAGAGCAGTGGCCTTCAACGCCATCTGAAAACCCACACAGGGGAGAAGCCTATTGAATGCTCAGAGTGTGGGAAGAGATTCACTAGAAACAGCGATCTTCGGCGCCATCTGAATACCCACACAGGGGAGAAGCCTTTTGAATGCTCAGAGTGTGGAAAGAGATTCACTACAAACAGTGATCTTCAAAGCCACCTGAAAACGCACACAGGGGAGAAGCCTTTTGAATGCTCCGAGTGTGGAAAGAGATTCACTAGCAACAGCCATCTTCAACGGCATCTAAATACGCACACAGGGGAGAAACCTTTTGAATGCTCAGAGTGTGGAAAGAGATTCCGTCAGAGGAATACTCTTCAACGCCACCTGAAAATCCACACAGGGGAAAAGCCTTTTGAATGCACACAGTGTGGAAAGAGATTCATTCAGAGCAGTGGTCTTCAATACCATCTGAAAATCCACACAGGGGAGAAGCCTTTTGAATGCACAGAGTGTGGAAGGAGATTCACTCAAAGCAGCGGTCTTCAGTACCATGTGAAAACCCACACGGGGGAGAAGCCTTTTGAATGCTCACAATGTGGAAGGAGATTCACTCACAGCAGCGGTCTTCTACGCCATCTGAAAACCCACACAGGAGAGAAGCCTTTTGAATGCTCAGAGTGTGGAAAGAGATTCCGTTTGAGGAAGGGTCTTCAGCGCCACCTGAAAACCCACACAGGGGGAAAACCTTTTGAATGCACAGTGTGGAAAGAGATTCACTCAAAGCAGCGGTCTTCAATGCCACCTGAAAAGCCACACAGGGGAGAAGCCTTTTGAATGCTCAGAGTGCGGAAAGAGTTTCCGTCAGAGCAACACAGTTCTCCAAGGGTGGACGAACCAGAGCAGAGACTAACGTGGGAAGAGACATTTTGAGAGCTCAGTGTGTGGAAAGAGCATATTTTAACAGCATTAGAGAGCCCAGAAAGAGGGAAATCCCTTTGAAGGCCGAGAATATAGATTGTTACTCAGCATGGAACTCTTCCGCAGTGTCTAAGAACACACAGAGAGAAGGAGAAACTATGTAACTGCATAGCCCAGGAAGAGATTTTTCCTCTTATTTCACACCTGAAAGACAACAGACTCCATAAAGCATTCCTCCTCTATAAACTCTTGCAGAATGTTTGCATCTCCCCAGAAAATAAACCCTAACTAGGAAGAAATGGTAAAAGTTCTTGGCTGGCGGAAGGAACTTCAGCCACATTTCAAGCCCTCCAATCGATCTCACAGGAAGAAATTGCAGATGAGCTGTGTAATTACAGATGTGGAATCCCGGAGGAGTCCCCACAAGGGAGGAACCTCCTAAATAATCCGTTGGTGGCAAGAGCTTGAGGCACAGACCAGATTTCCGTGTCCTTCGGAGAATCCATAGAAGGGAGAAACATCCGTGTAGAAGAAGAGCTGCTTTTTGAATGCCCTGCTTTTCCCCACCAGATGGGACCTCAAAGCAGCTTAGATGCACCTTTTCCTTCCTCTCCCACAACAGACACCATGTGAGGTGGGGGCGGGTGCTGAGGGAGCTCCAAGAGAACTGTTCTGCAAGAACAGCTCTAAGAGAACCGTGACTAACCTAAGGTCACCCAGTTGTCTGAAGGAGTGGAGAATCAAACCCAAGTCCCCAGATGAGAGTTCACTGCTCTAAACCTGTGTGCCACACCAGCTCCAAAGCTGAGGGTCTTCAAAAGCCAAGTGTTGGAGGTTCAGAAAGGCTCAGAAAGTAACTACACAAAGCAGGGCCTTCTTAGTGGTTCCCCTTCTGTGTTGTGAACCGCCAGGGGCCTTTTTGGAGAGTACAAGAATCCAAAAAATAAGTAAGTCTTCCTGCCATGAAGAAAACTGACAAAAACATTCCCCCCCCCCCCCAAATCCTGTGAGGAAATAGCCCAGCTGAGGGTGAGGGATATCTTCACTCCTTGTGCTGTGAGCATCGTCTGACCAGGCGGCATCCTTGATTCACAAGCCTCCTGGGATAAGGACAAGCTGTGCTGTGGAGGCTGGACCCAACCCTCTTCCCTCCCCAGTCCAGCTTGCTCTGAGCAGTCTTGGGGGTCACCGCCCTGAAGGCCAAAGAGCTGCATCAATAGGATTCATTGGGGTTGAAGAGAAAGTCAGAGAAGACAAAACTGCGTTTAGGAAGAACAGATTTTCTCTCACCTCTATCAAACATTGTGTTTTCTGCATTTAGCAGGATTTTTGTGTGTTTTCATTAAAGTTTTCAACAGTACGTCTTTTTCAGTTGTGTGTAGCCTTGTGAATAAAATTTTCTTGTGGACGCTTGTGACTTACACTCGGGTACATGACTGATCCCCATTAATTAACGCAACTCAGTTTGTCCCCATTCATGATTTGGGTCAGTCCTGTTTAAGTGCCAGAGCTTCTAGTTATGACCTGGTGGGTCTGGGTTCAAATCCACAGTCGTCTTGGAAACTCTTTGGATGCCCTTTTGCCTGTCACAATTTCAGGCTAGCAGACATTGCAAGATTGTTTGTTTATTTGGATTTTTATACTGCCCATTCTTTAGGGCTCTGGGCGGTTTTCATGGAACATTGCATAACTTTACATGGAAAATTATAACAATCTACAACATTATACAAATTTCAATAGAACATCACAACTATCAGGTAACAATTCACAACATAACATGAACAACAACAACACTGTTGTTGTTGTTAGGTGCGAACTCGTGTCCGACCCATCGCGACCCCATGGACAATGATCCTCCAGGCCTTCCTGTCCTCTACCATTCCCCGGAGTCCATTTAAGTTTGCACCGACTGCTTCAGTGACTCCATCCAGCCACCTCATTCTCTGTCGCCCCCTTCTTCTTTTGCCCTCCATCGCTCCCAGCATCAGGCTCTTCTCCAGGGAGTCCTTCCTTCTCATGAGGTGGCCAAAGTATTTGAGTTTCATCTTCAGGATCTGGCCTTCTAAGGAGCAGTCCGGGCTGATCTCCTCTAGGACTGACCGGTTTGTTCGCCTTGCAGTCCAAGGGACTCGCAAGAGTCTTCTCCAGCACCAGAGTTCAAAAGCCTCAATTCTTTGACGCTCGGCCTTCCTTATGGTCCAACTTTCACAGCCATACATTGCAACTGAAAATGAAAAAGAGCCAGAAGTGCAGCTGCAATGAAGAGGCAGAAAGAGAGACAAAGCGATTTGTGGTTGTGTAAAGAGACCCCAGAAAGGGACTTTCGAGGCAAATAAGCAGAGGTGGTTTGCCTCTGCTGTCCTCTGCTGGGCCTTCCTTCCGAGTACTGGCCCAGGTTAGTTTGCATGATATGAAGAGATCAAACTATACCATGCTGCCTTCCCTCTCAGAAGGCCATAGAGAGCAATTAAAAGAACTTGAACTTAAGTACAAAAATGATCAAGGAATCCAATTTTATACAAGACTAAAGGGAGCCTTTGAAGAGTTGGAGGCTGAGGGGAAAAAATTAAATTGGTATTTGCACATCAAGGATTATTTATATTGGGCAACAGAGTGAACAAATTTTTCACCTACAACTTGAGTTTAACACAGGGCATACGCACCATTACTGCCATAAAGATGAACATCCTTACATTACATTAGTATGTCAGCCCCATCTACCTCACAGGGGGTCTGTTGTGGGGAGAGGAAGGGAAGGCGATTGGAAGCCGCTTTGAGACTCCTTCGGGTAGTGAAAAGCGGGGTATAAGTACCAACTTTTCTTCTTTAGGCAGATGACATTAAAATTTTCTAAATTTTCAAAAACAATATTGGTGAATCCAGTTCTCAGCTACATTCTGTACGTCTTTTCAGCCCTATCAGGTTATAAGTTAAAATGTAGGGGAGGTTAGTTGCCTTACCTTTTAATGAGGCCTTATCTCGTTGGGATTCCTCAAACTGAACAAAAAGATTAAAACTGGAAAAAGTCCCCAAAAGTCCAATATTGAGATCTCTAACATCGAGATCATTGTTAGATCGATTGTATTGGTGCCACCCTCTTCTGAATATTATTTTCCCCACCAGGCTGAACTTTGGGGGGAAGTCAGGTAACTAAGATCAGAATTGTGACCACCGGCGTTTGTAACTTGTTGTTGATGTTAATTGGGGTTTTTATGGGGATTTTATTGTGTTTTAACTATTTATGTTGTAAACCGCCCTGAGACCTATTTGGAGAAGGGCAGTCTAAAAATTTATTATTATTATTATTATTATTATTATTATTATTATTATTATTATTATTCATAATAATAATAATAATAATAATAATAATAATAATAATAATAATAATAATAATAAAACCAACCTTTAAAAAAATCAAACCAGGGAGAAACATTATCAGTGCACCAATTGTGGAAAGTATTTTATTTGCGCTATTTGTTGACCATCTTTCTTGTGGGGACAGATGACACACAGGAAGTCAATACATTCATCAAGATGGGAAATCCACTGAAAGAATGCAATAGGATTTGTGTAATAGAAATTTGGAACCTACCAGAAAACACAGGTGAAGTGAATGGTAGGTATCGATGTGATGCATTCCAGGTGTAGTCAACCTGTGGTCTTCCAGATGTCCATGGACTACAATTCCCATGAGCCCCTGCCAGCAAATGCTGGCAGGGGCTCATGGGAATTGTGGTCCATGGACATCTGGATGACCACAGGTTGACTACCCCTGCATTAAACAATGGGAAATTTTCTAGCCCCATCCCCTTTACAACAACTGGCAGTGTGAGCTATAGACAGTGGTATAAACTACGGTCCCAAACCCAAGAACCCAAGTTTCTTTCTGAGCCATTTTGTTCATGTGCAGCCCGATAGAAAGTCCCTCCGGAACGATTCCAGTTTTGTATAGTTTGCAGAAAGCCAGGAAAGTGGCAGCTTCCCTCAGAGGGGCTGCTCCTTAAACAGAGGATGCAGATGGTCAATTTGGGGCAGTGGTTGCTTTTGCCCATTTTGAGGGTGGCATCTGCAGGAGCCTCTTGGGAAAGCCGAGCGGGTGACGCAGTCCTGCAAATAGGGGGGACCGAGCCAACCCCTCACATTCAGCCTGGGAACTGCAAGCATGATAACAGATTTTGATGTGAGCTGTATAAAGTGCATTGCAGTAGCATTGTCCAGATGTGATCATGGCAAGGTGCTGGGGGCTGTAGCAAGATAGGCAGCCCTCTTCCAGGCTAGCTGGAGAGTCAGTTTGGTGTAGTGGTTAGGAGTGTGGACTTCTAATCTGGCAAGCTGGGTTTGATTCTGCGCTCCCCCATGTGCAGCCAGCTGGGTGACCTTGGGCTCCCCACGGCACTGAGAAAACTGCTCTGACCAAGCAGGAATCTCAGGGCTCTCTCAGCCTCACCCACCTCCCAGGGTGTCTGTGGTGGGGAGAGGAAAGGGAAGGTGATTGGAAGCTGCTTTGAGACTCCTGGTAGAGAAAAGCAGAGTAGAAGAACCAACTCTTGTTCTTCTAGTGCAGCCCTGTGGTGTGGCCTGTCCACAAGCACCCCAAGATCTGTTCCCACCCACACTGCTCCCCTGAACTGTATTTCAGGCCCAGGAAGCCTGCTTCTCATATTTGTGGCCCCAGCGTGGGTGCACTTCTTATAGAGCTCCCTCTTCTCCTTTGCCCACATTCCCAGTGTGTTCAGATCCTCTTGAATCCTCTCTGTCTTCTGGAGCCTTCACTCCTCCTCCCAGTTTGGTGTCACCTGCAGATTTGACGTGGAGTCCCCAGTCCACCCCCCACCCCTTCGGGCATGAAAATGTCGAAAAGCCATGAAGAGCCCCAGCTTTTGTGTGCTTAATGGGAAGGCGACTTGTAAGCCGCTTTGAGCCTCCTTCAGGTAGAGAAAAGCGGCATATAAGACCCAACTCTTCTTCTTCTTATCCTTTGCACAAGAAAATCAGAGTCCAGTTGCGCACCTTGAAGACCAACAAAGATTTATTCAGGGCATGAGCCTCCGAGTGCAAGCCCTCTTCCTCAGACTATGAACTCCTTAAATGACAGGGAATATAATATATAGTAAAAATCATTTTACATCAGTAGACTGTCACTTTGAGTTTGTTAAGCTGAAAAAGTGACCCTGGACTCAAACTTTTTCCTGTTCTCTGCGGACCCTCCTTCGGGTCTAGGGCGGCCGTGGGCGGGATTGCTCCCGAGGAGTCCCATTGACCCGCAGCGGGCGTCGCTGGCTGCAGCCGGGAGCTGGAGCCAGGGTTGGGGGCGTGTAGATTTCTGCCCGGCGGGGCAAGGGTTAAAAGGACCAAGCGGTTTGCTAGAGAGGCCGAGCCCGGAGGGAAGCTAGTGAAGAACGGCTCCCTTCCTGTGCGTGGGTTTTTGGGGGAGGGGAGGGGAGGGGGCTTCTTTCTGCATTGCAAAGAGAGGAGGGGGGGGGGAGTGCAGCTCTGCAGAAGCAGGTGACGTCCCGGGAAGGTCTCCTTGCAAGTAGGAGCTGGGAGGGGGGGGAGACATTGGGGATGGGGATGCGGCTCCCGGCAGAAATGCCTGATGAGATCTGCTGCAGAGAATAAAGAGCTTCCGAAGGCAGGTGGGAGAGATTCGCGGAGACCTTCAGCCATAGCTGCCGGCCCAGGTGCCGGAGGGGAACCTCCACATTCAGAGGCACTCAACCCCTGGATCCCGGAGGCAACATCAGAGGAAGGGCCTGGGCCCGCAAGTGTCGTGGTTAAGAGCGGCGGCCTCTAATCTGGAGAAGCGGGTTTGATTCCCCGCTCCTCCTCCCCAGGCAGCCAGCCGGGTGACCTTGGAATGGCCTCAGTTCCCTCAGAGCTCTCTCTGCTCCGCTTTCCCCACTGGGTGTCTGCTGTGGGGAGAGGAGGGGGAAGGTGCTCCGAAGTCGCTTTGAGACCTCTTTCGGCAGAACTGCTCTGTGAGAGCAGCTCTAAGAGAACTGAGACTAGCCCAAGGTCACCCAGGAATCACACCCGGCTCGCCAGATTAGAAGCTCTTAACCCAAACACCACGCTGGCTCTGGGAGGGAGGAAATAATCAGTGACTTAAATACAAGGGGAAAAAATGTATGAAACCCTAGTTCTGCTGCTTGTCATTTTACGTTTGTGGAGAGGGAGCCTCTTTCGGGGTGTTTAATAAACACATTGTGGATACTGGCGAGGATATTGGGGGGGGGGTCGCCTACCTGAATGGGAATCAAATGCAGCCCCGTTCTAAGTCTCCGATGCTATTGAATAAACATTTTTTAAAAGCATTTGATTCAGAGGCACAAAAGCTTAACACAATTGCTTTCCTGTTCATCCCAGCAGCCCCTGCGCCTAACCCTGCCTGACGCTTTCTCCCTGTTCCCTTCTGTGAGCTGCTGGAGAAAATCCTGCCTGACGCTTCCTGCCTACAGAGGAAATGTCAAGAGGAGGAAGGGGAAGAGCTGTTTTTTTGAACCCTGCTTGTCAGTGCCCAAAGGAGTCTCAGAGTGGCTTGCCTCCTTACAATTGCCTCCTCATCCTTCCTCTGTACAGAGACCCTGTGAGGTAGGTGGAGCTGAGAGTGCTCTGAGAGAACTGTTCTTGAGAACAGTTCTAAGAGAACTGGGATTGGCCCAAGGTCACCCAGCTGGCTGCAGGTGGTGGTGGAGTGGGGAATCAAACTCGGCTTCTCCAAATTACAGGCCGCTGCTCTTAACCATCCTGGCTCTCAATAGAGCAATCGCTTATGCCAGTCCTTGTGCTGTATTGACTTCTACAGTTAAGGTAGCCGAATGACCTTGATCCTGACCTGCAGAGCACAACAAGGACCAGCCTTCTGATCCAGCAGGGCCATCCTGGGTGTGTCCTGACCATCGTGGTTGATGTAGCTCCATTCTCTCTAGCCTGCTTTCTGACTTCTTGCTACGTTCTCCTCTCCCTCTTCAGATCAAGTCATCTTTTTTGAGTCAGAGGCGACCCAATAGAAGGGGCAGAAGATGGAAGTGCAGGACCCAGAAGGGCCAGGAAGTGGCAAGAGACCAAGGAAAGACCTTCATCTCATCCAGGCAGGGGCTGGTGTGGAATTCCGGGAAAGGGCTGGGCCAGAGGTCCTGCATGAGGACGCTGGGATCTCGGATGAACACCGCCAGCGATTTCGGCAGTTCCGCTACCAGGAGGCCGAGGAGCCCCGAGAGGTTTGCAGCCGGCTCCACGGACTCTGCAACCGCTGGCTGGAGCCGGAGAGGCACACCAAGCAGCAGATCCTGGACCTGGTGATCCTGGAGCAGTTCCTGGCCCTCCTGCCCCAGGAGATGCAGGGCTGGGTGAGAGGATGCGGGCCGGAGAGCAGCTCCCAGGCGGTGGCCCTGGCCGAAGGCTTCCTCCTGAGCCAGGCGGAGGAGAAGAGGCAGGTGGACCAGGTGAGGGAGGTCCATGAAGTTCCTTCAAGCTGTGATCTTTGACCTCAGCCTGAGGCCTCCCTGCCCCTCGTGTCTCCCTCCAGGGTTTCTCAGCCAGGGCTTCATGGCACTCTGGGGTTTCTGGACAGCCATGGAAGGGCTTCCTGCGTGGGTGGGAGTTAAGTCATTTTTAATTTGCAAAACATTTATTGCGTATTATGACCATATATGGTCATGTTGACACCCCCCCTCCCCAAATGGCCAATGATGGGTGCTGGAGGCAGCAGGAAGGGGAGGGGCCCCAGGTGGGCGTGTCCTCAGCGATGCTTCCCAACCATATTCTGCATGATCGCACCACTTCTGGGGTCTCTTGAAATCTGAAAAATGTTTCGGGGGGTTCTCAAGGGTAAGAAAGCCGAGGAAGGCGGCCCAGACACCGGACCCCGGAAGAAGAGAGCCCTGCCTCTGGTTCTTGCTGCTGCGGCTGAAGCAGCTCTGTTGATCCAGGCCGGGGTGAGGCTGGGAACGGGGCAAGATTCATCTCCTGGGTCTTCAGCATTTCTCCTCTTGCCTGTTTCAGATGGAGGGACCACCTGTGAAGACGGAAGCAACATTCGCTGAGGAGGAAAAGCAGAGGGCACAGGCCCCGGAGGGCGCCCCAGATGCCTTCTCACGTGGTAAGGGTGCCTTCTGCCCAGATTTGGGCCCCTTGTGGGGATGAGGAAGAAGAGTCTGGTTTTGTACCCCACTTTTCACTACTCAAAGCAGCTTACAATTGCCTGCCCTTCCTCTCCCCACAACAGACCCCCTTGTGGGGTAGGTGAGGCTGAGAGAGCCCTGAGAGAAGGCCACCCATCTGGCTGCAGGTGGAAGAGGAGGGGGGAATCAAAGCTGTTTCTCCAGATGGGAGGCCTCTGCTTTTGACCACTGCAACATGTTGGACAGAAGCTTAGGGGCAGGAGAGAAGGGAATACTGCAGAGCACACAACACAAGAGTGGACCTCTCGGGGGGGGGGTATACCGATTTGTGGGAAACAATTCTGTTCTCCTTCACACTAATTAAAATCTGCACGAAGCAGGCGTCAAACAAGTCAGGGGGCTAACAGCCTTGCTTCCACCGTTGTCTCCCCTCCCAGGCAACGAAGGCATCATGGTGTCGATCCGTCGTCCTTGCAGAAGAGTGGGAAGGGGTGCTGCCCCTGCAGTCCAGGTAGGGGAGATGCACAGGGACAGCCTGAGCCCCCCCATTCTTTCTCAGGAGGGCTTTGCTGAGCGCCCCTCCCTTGACCCCTGCCGAGCTCTACGCCCTGCCCCCTCCCAGAAGGCCCCCTTCCCGAGTGCAGCACGATCCCTGATACGGAAATCTTTTCTTTCTTCTTCCAGTGCCCCGTTTCCTTTGAGGAGGTGGCCGTGTCTTTCACCGAGGCGGAGTGGGCCCTGCTGGATCCGGGCCAGAGAGCTCTCTACGTGGAAGTCATGCTGGACAACGCTGGGAGCGTGGCCTCTCTGGGTAAGGACAGTCCAGTTTAAGGGATCAGCCTCCAAAAGTAGAACTTGGCACATCCAGCTCCCTGTTTCATTTGCTTTCCATTAGTTTTGCAGCCTGAAAAGGGGCCTGTGCTGAGAGCAGCTGGAGATGATGAAGCAGAAGAGTTGGTTCTTATATGCCGCTTACCCAAAGGACTCTCAAAGCAGCTTACATTCACCTTCCCTTTCCTCTCCCCACAACAGGCACCCTGTGAGGTGGGTGAGGCTGAGAGAGCCCTGAGATTCCTGCTCGGTCAAAACAGTTTTATCAGTGCTGTGGGGAGCCCAATGTCCCCCAGCTGGCTGCATGTGGGGGAGGGCAGAATCGAACTCGGCTCGCCAGATTAGAAGTCCGCACTCCTAACCACTACACCAAACTGGCTCGTGCTGGGAGCCAAGATAATTTCATCCAGGGGTGTCAGGGAAGGGAAAGTAGGAAACTAGATATTGGCTGAGGGGTGGGATTCACAGTCCAAGTAGTTCAGCAGTGGGATGGGCTGCCTATGGAAGTGAGGAACTCCCTCTCACTGGCGGTCTTCAAGCAGGAGCTGGACAGATCCTTCTCCTGGATGCTTGAGGCTGATCCTGCATGGGGCAGGGGGTGCGGCTAGATGGCCTGTGTGGCCCCTTCTCAGCTCTCTCAGCCCCACCTCCCTCTCAGGGTGCCTGTTCTGCGGCATCCTGCATTATAAGATTGCGTCAACTTTTGCTATATTTCCTCCGTCCTTCCAACGCATGTGCATGGACCGTATGGAATCGTGATGCATTTCTTATAAGAATACAGGAGCCGTTTGTTCTTTTTTTTTGGTTTCTTCCCACTGATAGCCCAGGGCCTGGTCTGGGCCTTTTGGGATCGTTTGCTTAGTGTGCAGAACCCAAACAGGGTGACCACTAGACTGGAAAACCTTTTATGATTTTATTCAACTGCAGAAGAACAAAATGTCACAGGGGGGTTGGTCCCGAAAGAGCCTGCGTGTGGAACAACAGAGTTCCGTGAAATTATATAACTTCTCATTGGAGGTGGGAGAAGGTCAAGGCAATAACCTAAGGTCTCCTCCCTTTGCACCTCCCCCTGCGACCCCCCTTAGCGTGGCAGGAGAAGCCAACCCACAGGGCTGGTCCTGGGAAATCTGCAGCTGGTGTTGTGGCTGGCATGAGAACCAGGGTGGAGTTCACAGCCTGAGGTGGAGAAACACAGAGGGCTCTCTCTCTCTCTCTCTCTCTCTCTCTCTCTCTCTCTCTCTGTCTCTGTCTCTGTCTCCGTCTCTCTCTCTCTCTCTCTCTCTCTCTCTCTCTCTCTCTCTCTCTCTCTCTCTCTCTCTCTCTCTCTCTCTCTCTCTCTCTCTCTCTCTCTCTCTCTCTGTGAGATCAGGCCTACTAACATGGGTGCTAACTGGGCGTCTCTCTTTATTTCAGCAGAGGATGGTCAATGGAACAACAAAGATGCACGTCCTCAATCACCTGTGAGAATAAAGAATGAAGACTTGGAAAGGAACTTCCAGAGACAAGGTTGGCCTACGAGGCAGAAAGGAAGCCCCACGGTTGCAAAGCAGGATAAATCTATTGCTTGCAAAGAAGGAGGGCGTTTCCGGAAAGTAATTCAGGTGGTGCAGGAAAAATACAACTTTTCGGAGTGTGGAAGGAACTTCGCGGATCAAGCCCGATATAATATCCACTTGCAAATGCACAGCGGAAGGCAGACCCATCAGTGCTTGGAGTGTGGGAGGAGCTTCCGTTGCAGAGCAGAGTTGCTCAGACACCAGAGAACCCACACAGGGGAGAAACCATTTGAATGCTCGGCATGTGGCAAGAGATTCAGTCGCCACGGGTCCCTTCGACTGCATCTGAGGACCCACACAGGGGAGAAGCCTTTCGAGTGCTCAGAGTGCGGAAAGAGATTCAGGCAGAGTGGCACTCTGCAAGAACATCAGAGAACCCACACCGGGGAGAAACCATACGAATGCTCAGAGTGTGGAAAGAGATTCAGTCTGAGGGGAAATCTTCAAAAGCATCTAAGGACCCACACAGGGGAGAAAGCTTTTGAGTGCTCAGAGTGTGGAAAGAGATTCAGTAGGAATGGCAATCTTCACCAGCACCTACAAAGTCACAGAGGGGAGAAACCTTTTCAGTGCTCCGAGTGTGGGAAGAGATTCAGTCGGCGTAGCTACCTCCTAGAGCATCTAAGGACCCACACAGGGCAGAAACCTTTTGAGTGTTCTGAGTGCGGGAAGAGATTCTGTCACAGTTCAAGTCTCCAGAAGCATCTAAGGACCCACACAGGGGAGAAACCTTTTGAGTGCTCAGAGTGTGGAAAGCGATTCAGGCAGAGTGGCAACCTTCACCAGCATCTACGAACCCACAGAAGGGAGAAACCTTTTGAGTGCTCAGAGTGCGGAAACAGATTCAGGCAGAGTGGCGCTTTGCAAGAACATCAGAGAATCCACACGGGGGAGAAACTATACGAATGCTCCGAGTGTGGAAAGGGATTCAGTCTGAGGGGGAATCTTCAAAAGCATCTAAGGACCCACACAGGGGAGAAAGCTTTTGAGTGCTCAGAGTGTGGAAAGAGATTCAGTAGTAATGGCAATCTTCACCAGCACCTACAAAGTCACAGAGGGGAGAAACCTTTTCAATGCCTCGAGTGTGGGAACAGATTCAGTCGGGGTAGCAGTCTTCAGCAGCACCTACAGAATCATTGCGAGAAGAAACCTTTTGACTTGGCGGAGTGCGAAGAGAAACTCAGTCAGCCTGGCCTTCTGTTTTTATGAGCTGGTCTTTATTAAATGTTTCAAAAGTCAGTGCGGTGTGTCTTTTGGAACTTGTATCTAAAGCTGTACAAAATAAATATTCTTGTGGGTTCTTGAGAACAGCCCTTCATTCCACAGCTGATCCAATGATTGTTCCCAATGTGCTTTCCCTACCTTCTGGATGTGGGCCAGTTACGTTCAAGAGCCAGAGTGTTGGGTTACGATTGGGTGGCTCTGGGTTCAAATCCATACTAGGCATGGAAGTCACACACATTTTCACACAGACATACCCTGGAAGACAATTGTTAACTAGGGATTAAACCTTTACAAGGGGAGGACATCTTGCGCCTTTCTTACAGTTTTTATTAAAATATTTCCATTCTGCTCTCTTGTGGTTCAGCAACCCCCCCACACCTCTCTTCCCTTGACCTCTTTAAACATTGCCTGCCATTCAGACCCCCTCAGGATCCTCCACAAACAAACAGACCTTGTAAGGTCTTTAGAAGAACTCCAAGGAAGACCTCCCCTCCCCTCCCCTCCTCTCCTCTCCTCCCCTCTCCTTTGAGAGCCAAGCTGACAGAACCAGAGCCATGATGGAAAAGGCCCAGCCCCTAGAAAACGGTGCATCTTAGTCTGCTTGTGTGCCTAATATCAGCTCTTTATTGTGGGAAGACGTCTGAGTTCTTCTTTTGTGTGGGAGGTATAGAAACTTCCCATTTATAGGTGGGGAAAAACCCTGTTAGAGACAGAGTGGGGTCCCTAGGTTTAAACGTCTAGATGCGGGTTCTTTCTCATCCCGTGTTTCAGGCGGGGTTTTGGAGCTGCAACTGTTTCAGTGGTTGTTCCGGTAAAGGGGGTGTAGGCGGGGGGGGGGAGTATCCCTGTTGATTCTCCATGGAGTCCTGGTGGAATCCTCTTCTGCTAAGTAAAGCAGAGCCAGTTTGGTGTCGTGGTTAGGAGTGCGGACTTCTAATCTGGCAAGCCGGGTTCAATTCTGCATTCCCCCACATGCAGCCAGCTGGGTGACTTTGGGCTTGCCATGGCGCTGATAAAGCTGTTCTAACCGAGCAGGAATATCAGGCCGAGAAGAGATTCTCCCCACCCTCCAGCAGTGGAACTGTCCCCAGGTGTGACGCGGGGGTCTCCATGTATTTCCTAAGCCAGGTCTGCCGCCTCTAGATGCCAGCCTCCAGGTAGGAGCTGGGGATACCCCAGAATTGGAGCTCATCTCCCTGGGACAGGGATCAGTTCCCCTGGAGAAAAGGGCTGTTTTGGAAGGGGGATTCCCTACCATTAGACTCCACTGAGGGCTCTCTGCAACCTAAATCCTGGCCAGTCCTGGCTCTGCCCCCAAGGTCTCCCAGTATAAACCAGAGCTGCCAACCCTAAACCCATCTGGATGAGTAATAGGGTTGCAAGTGTCCTGCATTGTGCAGGGGGGGAGGGGTTGGACTAGATGACCCAAGAGGTCCCTTTCAACTATGATTCTATTATTCTATCTGCTGAAGGGCGTTTGACGTGGGCACCGGATCTAGTTTGTCTGGACCAGGGATAGTCAAACTGCGGCCCTCCAGATGTCCATGGACTACAATTTCCATGAGCCCCTGCCAGCATTTGCTGGCAGGGGCTCATGGGAATTGTAGTCCATGGACATCTGGAGGGCTGCAGCTTGACTACCCCTGGTTTAGGGCTTTGAAAATTAAGAGTCAACCTTGAATCTGATTCAGTCTCCAGCCTGGAGCCAGGGCAATGACAAAATCCCTCCCCAAAGCAGACATCAGAGTTATGGGATAAGAGGACAAATTCCCTCACGGATTGGAAACTGGCTAAACAGCGGGAAGTGGGAAGCGGGAAGCAGGAATAAATGGTCAGTTCTCACAATGCAGCCATGTGAGCCTCAGGATTCCATGGTTTCCCTTAAACACCTTTTTCCTGTTTGTGTGTTTTGAATTTCTTTCTTCCCTGTTGTGATAAATGAGGTTCTTTTGGATCCAGCCCAGAGGTGCAGGCCCCGATCCGGCCAGAGCGCGTGGGTTTTCTAGCCTGGGGTTTAATGTGAGGCCGTCCTGATTTCTCCCCCCACCCCCCCTTCTTTGTTTCTCAGCCCTGTTCTTTTGTCCGGTTTTTCTTGAACTGGCAATGCTTTGAGAAAACAGCTAGCTAGACGGTTAGGTCTGTTTTATTCATTTATTTATTCACATTTATGGACCGCCCTCCCCGAAGGCTCAGAGCGGTTTACATATAACTGAAACTATACATGAAACCATACATAGAATAACATTCATATTATTAATTGATAGACCGGGTGACAGTATAACATGACATAAGCAGGGGTAACTCGAACAGATCCAGGAGTCTTAGTGGGTTTCTGGGGGGGGGGCTGCAGATGTTGGTTGGTTGGCCTGGCCTCAGCCAAATGCCTGGTGGAAGAGCTCCCTTTTGCAGGCCTTCTTCTTCTCTCTCTCTCTCTCTTTCTGTACATACATGTTTCTCTTCACAGTGTAAACTATTTTATTCTTTAAGCAGCCTGGTGCTCGGCTCTCTCTGCTGCAAACACAGTAACACGGCTACCCATCTTGATCTGGCCCTTGCTCTTTTCTACTGATAAAGACTAATCTGCTCACCTGGCCTCAGCCAGGGCCTTTTCAGTCCTGGCCCCTACCTGGTGGAATGAGCTCCCGGGGGAAGTGCGGGCCCTCAGGGAGCTTTCCGCTTTCCATAGGGCCTGTAAAACGGAGCTCTTCCGCCAGGTTTACAGTCAGAGCCAGTGCTGAAGCCGATGGCATGGGCACCCTTGATATCTTGGCACAGCTTAGTGTCCCCCCCCCATGCCGACCCCCCCCCGCAAGGTCCTTCCTGTTAAGGAAGGCTATGTTTTTGCAATCTCTTGGTTTTTTGTTGTATTGTAGTTAACTGGGTTTTAATGGGTATTTTATTGGGTTTTTATTGTTGCATTGTTTGTTGTGACCCACCACAAGTCAGTCTCTGAGAATGGCGGGCTATAAATCCAACAAATAAAACAATATGGCTACCCATATGGATCGATAACCTTTAGGCAGGGGTAGTCAAACTGCGGCCCTCCAGATGTCCATGGACTACAATTCCCAGGAGCCCCCTGCCAGCATTCGCTGGCAGGGGGCTCCTGGGAATTGTAGTCCATGGACATCTGGAGGGCCGCAGTTTGACTACCCCTGCCTTTAGGAGTGTCAGTAAACATTTATTTATTTATTTATTTATTATATTTATATGCCGCCCTCCCCGGAGGCTCAGGGCGGTTTACATGGAACTTACGAACCACACATGAAACAATCTGCACTAATAATCATACAAACATTTGGACAGGTAGATACTGTTTACTGAGGCTTCTAAGAAGGCCTGTGAAAATAAATTATAAAGTAATGTGTTTATATACTACCCCATCCTTCTTAACTCGAGGCGGTTAACAACATTGTAAAATCATACAGTCAGTAGTAAAACCGGACAATTATTCAACATTAAATCCTTTACCCCATGCTGGCTCTCAGTCCCACAAATTCCCACCCACCCTCTAAAAATTCTCAGTGGGTACCAAGAAAGACATTAGATGCTATAAAACCCTCTGGGGCCTCTACAGAAAAAAAATAACCTAATTTCTTTACATATATTGGTTTTATGGGTATTTGTTACTGTAAAAGGCCTCGAGCCCACTTGTCAGGAAACAAATCAAATGAATAAAAAGTAAGCAGGAAAGAGAAAATCCTCCAGGACTCTATAGCACATGTCAAGCAGGGATCCCCGGACCCAAATTCTGGGATAGATCAGCCAGTTAGGAGCAGAAGCACAAGAAAAACCGTTCTTACCCGCCCTCAGCTGCACAGGACAAGGGGGTCAGACAAATATTCACTTTATTTACTTGGCAGAAGAGGATTCCACCAGGACTCCATGGAGAAGAGGGATACTTCCCCCCCCCCCGCATACACCCCCTTTACCGGAACACAACCACTGAAACAGTCGCAGCTCCAAATCCCCGCCTGAAACACGGGATGAGAAAGAACCTGCATCTAGATGTTTAAACCTAGGGATGCCACTCTGTCTCTAGAAGAACTCGGACGTCTTCTCACAATAAAGAGCTGATATTAGGCACACAAGCAGACTAAGATGCGTCATTTTCTAGGGGCTGGGCCTTTTCCATCATGACTCTGGTTCTGCCAAATTGGCTCTCAGAGGAGAGGGGAGGAGAGGAGGGGAGGGGAGGGAAGAGGAGATTTTCGTTGGTGATCTTCTAAAGACCTTACAAGGTGTTTGTTTGTGGAAGATTCTGAGGGGGTCTGAATGGCAGGCAGTGTTTAAAGAGATCAAGGGAAGAGGGGTGTGGGCATTTGGTGAGCCACAAGATAGAGCAGAATCTAAACATTTTAATAAAAACTATCCATAAGAAAGGCCCAAGAAGCCCTCCCCTTGGAAAGGTTTAATCCCTAGTTAACAACTGTATTCCAGGGGATGTTAGTTCGAAAATGTCTGGGACTTCCATGTCTAGTATGGATTTGAACCCAGAGCCACCCAATCGTAACCAACACTCTGGCTCTTGAACGTAACTGGCCCACATCCTGAAGGTAGGGAAAGCACATTGAGTACAATCATTGGATCAGCTGTGGCATGAAGGGCTGTTCTCAAGAACCCACAAGAATATTTATTTTGTACAGCTTTAGATACAAGTTCCAAAAGACACACCGCACTGACTCATAAAAGCAGAAGGCCAGGCTGACTGAATTTCTCTTCGCACTCCGCCAAGTCAAAAGGTTTCTTCTCGCAATGATTCTGTAGGTGCTGCTGAAGACTGCTACCCCGACTGAATCTGTTCCCACACTCGAGGCATTGAAAAGGTTTCTCCCCTCTGTGACTTTGTAGGTGCTGGTGAAGATTGCCATTACTACTGAATTTCTTTCCACACTCTGAGCACTCAAAAGCTTTCTCCCCTGCGTGCATCTTTAGATGCTTTTGAAGATTTCCCTTCAGACTGAATCCCTTTCCACACTCGGAGCATTCGTATGGTTTCTCCCCGGTATGGGTTCTCTGATGATCTTGCAGAGCGCCACTCTGCCTGAATCTGTTTCCACACTCTGAGCACTCAAAAGGTTTCTCCCCTGTGTGGGTCCTTAGATGCTGGTGAAGGCTGCCACTCTGCCTAAATCGCTTTCCACACTCTGAGCACTCAAAAGGTTTCTCCCCTGTGTGGGTCCTTAGATGCTTCTGGAGACTTGAACTGTGACCGAATCTCTTGCCGCACTTGGAACACTCAAAAGGTTTCTCCCCTGTGTGGGTCCTTAGATGTTTCTGGAGACTTGAACTGTGACAGAATCTCTTCCCGCACTTGGAACATTCAAAAGGTTTCTGCCCTGTGTGGGTTCTAAGATGCTCCACGAGTTCGCTACGCCGACTGCATCTTTTCCCACACTCAGAGCATTGAAAAGGTTTCTCCCCTCTGTGACTCTGTAGGTGCTGGTGAAGATTGCTGTTCGTACTGAATTTCTTTTCACACTCTGAGCACTCAAAAGCTTTCTCCCCTGTGTGGGTCTTTAGATGCTTTTGAAGATATGCCTTCAGACTGAATCTCTTTCCACATTCTGAGCATTCGTATGGTTTCTCCCCAGTGTCGGTTCTCCCATGTTCTTGCAGAGTGCCATTCTGCCTGAATCCCATTCCGAACTCGGAGCACTTTGAAGCTTTCTCCCCTGGGTGGATCCTTAGATGCTTTTGAAGATTCCCCCTCACACTGAATCTCTTTCCACACTCTGAGCATTCGTATGGTTTCTCCCCGGTGTGGGTTCTCTGATGTGTTTGCAGAGCGCCACTCTGCCTGAATCTCTTTCCACACTCTGAGCATTCGAAAGGCTTCTCCCCTGTGTGGGTTCTCAGATGCAGTCGGAGACACCCGTGGCGACTGAATCTCTTGCCACATGCCGAGCATTCAAAAGGTTTCTCCCCTGTGTGGGTTCTCTGGTGTCTGAGCAACTCTGATCTGCAACGGAAGCTCCTCCCACACTCCAAGCATTGATGGGTCTGCCTTCCGCTGTGCATTTGCAAGTGGATATTACATTGGCCTTGATCCGGGAAGTTCCTTCCACTCTCCAAAAGGTTGTATTCTTCCTCCACCACCTGAATTACTTCCTGGAAACCCCTTCCTTCTTCGCAAGCAATGGATTTATCCCGCTCTGCAACCGTGGGGCTTCCTTTCTGCCTCGTAGGCCCGCCCTGACTCTGCAAGTCCCTTTCCAAGTCTTCATTCTTTACTGTCACAGGCGATTGAGGATGTGCCTCTTCGTTGTTCCGCTGATTGTCCCCTGCTGAAATAAAGAGAGATGCCCAGTTAGCACCCATGTAAGGAGACCTGATCTGAAAGAGAGAGAGGACCCTTTGTGTTTCTCCACCAGCTGCAGATGTCCCTGGACCAGCCCTGTGGGTTGGCTTCTTCTGCCACTCTATGTTGTATGCTGAGTTTGCAGCCACCCGAACGCCTGGAGTCCCCCAGCAGAGGTCAGTCCAAGGGCAAACCTCCCCATGACCTACGGTTGCTCGATATTTTGACAAACAAGCTGGGACCACGGTGTTGATGGAGATGGGGTTGAACTTTCCACTCTTGTTATGCTAGGAAATGCTGAGATTCCTAAAGTGCCCATTCCATGTTTAAACAAAGTTCTGTAATATTTTGTCTCTGTCACTTAGCTTGTCTCAATCAGAAGGCCTTGTGAGGAGGGTTTATTTGACCATCTCTTGAAATGCTGCCAAATGGTGCCCAACTTGATGTCCCAGGCTGGCCGATGTCCCAGGCCGATAGAGTGGTTGCTACTAAACCACTGGAGTCGGGCGGAGGGCCGGGGGGAACAGATATCGCCTTTTAGAGACCTTTTGGGGACCTTTCCAGTGACCTAGCAAAATGGCATAAGGGTGGTCCCAGGGGGATGTGCAAAGGGTGGAGACCTTAGGTTATTGGCTTGATCTGTACAGGCATCACCTTCTCCTGCCTCCAATGTAAAGTTATATAATTTCATGGAACAAAGATAAGTTGTTCGACACACAGGCTCTTTCGGGACCAACCCACCTTCTGCAGGTGAATAAAATCATAAAAGGTTTTCCAGTCTAGTGGACATTCTATTTGGGGTCTGCACACTAGAGCTATCAGAAGAAGAAGAAGAGCTGGTTCTTATATGCCGCTTTTCTCTACCCGAAGGAGGCTCAAAGCGGCTCACAGTCGCCTTCCCTTTCCTCTCCCCACAACAGACACCCTGTGAGGGGGGTGAGGCTGAGAGAGCGCTGATATCACTGCCCGGTCAGAACAGTTTTATCAGTGCCTTGATGATCCCAATGTCACCCAGCTGGCTGCATGTGAGGGAGTGCAGAATCGAACCCGGCATGCCGGATTAGAAGTCCGCACTCCTAACCACTACACCAAACTGGCTCTCCCAAATTGGCTCTCTTTTTTTCTTCAGTGGAAGAAACCAAAAAAAGAACAATCTCTGCAAGCAACGGCTGTCATACTGTCCATGCACATGCGTTGGAATGACGGTGGAAATATAGCAGAGGTTGACGCAATCTATGACATAGGATGCTGCAGAAGAGCTTGGGAAATGACAAGAGCATCTAGACCAGCGGTAGCCACACTGCAGCTCTCCAGATGTCCATGGACTACAATTCCCATGAGCCCATGCCAGCATTTGCTCATGGGAATTACTTTCCCTTCCCCGACCCCCCTGGATGAAATTATCTTGGCTCCCGGCACGAGCTTCCACCATCTCCAGCTGCTCTCAGCACAGGCCCCTTTTCAGGCTGCAAAACTAATGGGAAGCAAATGAAACAGGGAGCTGGATGTGCCAAGTTCTACTTTCGGAGGCTGGTCCCTTAAACTGGACTGTCCTTACCCAGAGAGGCCACGCTCCCAGCGTTGTCCAGCATGACTTCCACATAGAGAGCTCTCTGGGCCGGATCCAGCAGGGCCCACTCCGCCTCGGTGAAAGACACGGCCACCTCCTCAAAGGAAACGGGGCACTGGAAGAAGAAAGAAAAGATTTCCGCGTCGGGGACCGCGACCGCACTCGGGAAGGGGGCCTTCTGGGAGGGGGCAGGGCGTAGAGCTCGGCAGGGGTCAAGGGAGGGGCGCTCAGCAAAGCCCTCCTGAGAAAGAAGGGGGGGGCTCGGGCTGTCCCTGTGCATCTCCCCTACCTGGACTGCAGGGGCAGCACCCCTTCCCACTCCTCCGCAAGGACGATGGATCGACACCATGATGCCTTCGTTGCCTGGGAGGGGAGACAACGGTGGAAGCAAGGCTGTTAGCCCCCTGGCTTGTTTGACGCCTGCTTCGTGCAGATTTTAATTCGTGTGAAGAACGGAATTGTTTCCCACAAATCGGTATACCCCCCCCCCAAGAGGTCCACTCTGTGTTGTGTGGGTACAAAACCCAACTCTTCTTCCTCATCCCCACAAGGGGCCCAAATCTGGGCAGAAGGCACCCTTACCACGTGAGAAGGCATCTGGGGCACCCTCCGGGGCCTGTGCCCTCTGCTTTTCCTCCTCAGCGAATGTTGCTTCCGTCTTCACAGGTGGTCCCTCCATCTGAAACAGGCAAGAGGAGAAATGCTGAAGACCCAGGAGATGAATCTTGCCCCATTCCCAGCCTCACCCCGGCCTGGATCAACAGAGCTGCTTCAGCCGCAGCAGGAAGAACCAGAGGCAGGGCTCTCTTCTTCCGGGGTCCGGTGTCTGGGCCGCCTTCCTCGGCTTTCTTACCCTTGAGAACCCCCTGAAACATGTTTCAGACTTCCAGAAACCCCAGAAGTGGTGCGATCATGCAGAATATGGTTGGGAAGCATCGCTGAGGACACGCCCACTTGGGGCCCCTCCCCTTCCTGCTGCCTCCAGCACCCATCCTTGGCCATTTGGGGAGGGGCTGTCAACATGACCATATATGGTCATAACACCCAATAAATGTTTAGCAAATTAAAAATGACTTAACTCCCACCCACGCAGGAAGCCCTTCCATGGCTGTCCAGAAACCCCAGAGTGCCATGAAACCCTGGCTGAGAAACCCTGGAGGGAGACACGAGGGGCAGGGAGGCCTCAGGCTGAGGTCAAAGATCACAGCTTGAAGGAACTTCACGGAGCTCCCTCACCTGCTCGGCCTGCCTCTTCTCCTCCGCCTGGCTCAAGAGGAAGCCTTCGGCCAGGGCCACCGCCTGGGAGCTGCTCTCCGGCCCGCATCCTCTCACCCAGCCCTGCATCTCCTGGGGCAGGAGGGCCAGGAACTGCTCCAGGATCACCCGGTCCAGGATCTGCTGCTTGGTGTGCCTCTCTGGCTCCAGCCAGCGGCTGCAGAGTCCGTGGAGCCGGCTGCAAACCTCTCGGGGCCCCTCAGCCTCCTGGTAGCAGAGCTGCCGAAATCGCTGGCGGTGTTCATCCGAGATCCCGGCGTCCTCATGCAGGACCTCTGGCCCAGCTCTTTCCCGGAATTCCACACCAGCCCCTGCCTGGATGAGATGAAGGTCTTTCCTTGGTCTCTTGCCACTTCCTGGCCCTTCTGGGTCCTGCACTTCCATCTTCTCTCCCTTCTATTGGGTCGCCTCTGACTCCAACAAGATGACTTGATCTGAAGAGGGAGAGGGGAACGTAGCAAGAGGTCAGGAAGCAGGCTAGAGAGAATGGAGCTACATCACCCACGCTGGTCAGGACACACCCAGGATGGCCCTGCTGGATCAGAAGGCTGGTCCTTGTTGTGCTCTGCAGGTCAGGATCAAGGTCATTCAGCTACCTTAACTGCAGTAGTCAATGCAGCACAAGGACTGGCATAAGCGATTGCTCTACTGAAAGCCAGGATGCTTAAGAGCGGCGGCCTCTAATTTGGAGAAGCCGAGATTGATTCCCCACTCCCCCACATTCAGCCAGCTGGGTGACCTTGGGCTAGTCACAGCACTGATAAAGCTGTTCTGAGTGAGCTGGAATATCAGGGCTCTCTCAGCCTCACCCACCCCACAGGGTGTCTGTTGTGGGGAGAGGAAAGGGAAGAAGATTGTAAACCATTTTGAGACTCCTTCGGGTAGAGAAAAGCAGCATATAAAAATCAATTCTTCTTCATTAATATCAGGGCTCTCTGAGTCTCCCCTCCCTCACAGGGGGTCTGTTGTGGGGAGAGAAAGGGAAGGTGATTGGAAGCCACTTTGAGACTCCTTCGGGTAGAGAAAAGCAGGGGACCAAAACAAATCCTCTTCTTTATCATCGTACTTTTAGCCCGACATTCCTTATGGACTCAGGGCAGGTTACAACAGGTAAAACAATACAATTCAAGATTTTATAAACTTTAATGTATAACATCTTAATTTATATTGATTGAAAGGTATAATTCTAAAAATACAACATGACCAATTTTCAATAAATACAAAAATACAGAACTGTTTGCCCAGTGTGGCGATCTCTCTTAAGAAAAAGCAGGGGGGTAATGTATGGACTTCTCAATACACTAAATCTAGCCCAGCATCCTGGCTTGCAGAGTGGCCAACCAGTTCTAGGGCTGCCAGGTCCCCCCCCCCTCCCCAATGGCTAATGGCAGGGGATGGGGGGGCTGGAAAAGAATTACCCGAACCGGGTTAGGAAATTCCTGCAGATTTGGGTTCAGAGTCTGGAGGAAACAGAGACCTTGACGGAGACCTTGGGGGTAAGATAACCATAGCATCCATTTTCTCCAGGGGAACAGATCTGTGTAGTCTGGAGATGAGCTGACACTCTGGCTGATCCCCAGGTCCCACCTGGAGGCTGGCTTCCCTAACCAGTTCTTCAGGATGGCCAAACAAAAGGGCACAGAAGAAGACCTGGATTTTGCACCCTGCTTTTCACTGCCCAAAGAGGACTCAGAGCAACTTACAAACACCTTCCCCCTCCTCTCCCCACAACAGAGACCCAGTGCGGACGGTGGGGCTTAGAGAGCTCTGAGAGAACTGAGACTGTTTCAAGGTCACCCAGCTGACTGCATGGGGGGGGGGAGCGGGGAATCAAACCCGCTTCTCCAGAATAGAGGCCGCCGCTCTTAACCACGACACCTGCTGGCCCAGGCCCTTCCTCTGATGTTGCCTCCGGGATCCAGAGGTTGAGTGCCTCTGAATGTGGAGGTTCCCCTCCGGCACCTGGGCCGGCAGCTATGGCTGAAGGTCTCCGCGAATCTCTCCCACCTGCCTTTGGAAGCTCTTTATTCTCTGCAGCAGATCTCCGCAGGCACTTCTGCCGGGAGCCGCATCCCCATCCCCAATGCCTCCCCCCCTCCTCCCAGCTCCTACTTGCAAGGAGACCTTCCCGGGACGTCACCTGCTTCTGCAGAGCTGCACTCCCCCCCCCTCCTCTCTTTGCAATGCAGAAAGAAGCCCCCTCCCCTCCCCCAAAAACCCACGCACAGGAAGGGAGCCGTTCTTCACTAGCTTCCCTCCGGGCTCGGCCTCTCTAGCAAACCGCTTGGTCCTTTTAACCCTTGCCCTGCCGGGCAGAAATCTACACGCCCCCAACCCTGGCTCCAGCTCCCGGCTGCAGCCAGCGGCGCCGGCTGCGGGTCAATGGGACTCCTCGGGAGCAATCCCGCCCACGGCCGCCCTAGACCCGAAGGAGGGTCCGCCGGCGGCTCAGAGAACAGGGAAAAGTTTGAGTCCAGGGTCACTTTTTCAGCTTAACAAATTCTTACTGTAAAGTTAAGAGCCTCTTGTGGTGCAGAGTGGTAATGCAGCAGACATGCAGTCTGAAGCTCTGCCCATGAGGCTGGCAGTTCGATCCCAGCAGCCGGCTCAAGGTTGACTCAGCCTTCCCTCCTTCCGAGGTCAGTAAAATGAGGACCCAGCTTGCTGGGGGTAAACGGTAATGACTGGGGAAGGCCCTGGCAAACCACCCCGTATTGAGTCTGCCATGAAAACGCTGGAGGGCGTCACCCCAAGGGTCAGACATGACCCGGTGCTTGCACAGGGGATACCTTTACCTTTACCTTTACTGTAAAGCCGACATTTTTCTTTTTATTCCAGCTGCAAGGAGGCTTTCATGTGTAAGCAGAATCCTTCAGCGAGAAGGAGATCCGGAGACCTGTTGGGGGCTGCTCAAGAAAAGCCATAGGAGTGCAAACCAGGAGGCCTTGTGTGTGTGTGTGTGTGTGTGTGTGTGTGTGTGACAATCTCCCTTGCACGGACTAGGAAGGGTTAAAGGGACCGAGCGGCGCTTCCTAGGCCGGCTGCGGGGGGCGGGAGGGGGAGAGAAACCCGCGGCTCCTCCGGCTTCTCTCTCTCTCTCTCTCTCGGGGGATCCGGCGGGGCTGGGGGGGAATCCTGCGGAGGGTCGGGAGCCGCGCGGAGGGCCTGCTCTGCAGGGGGGGTGTCTCTGCGGGTCCCACCTGCAGGGCGCGGCCGGGGACGGGGAGGGGGAGGAGGGCAGGCTGGCCCTTCCCTGCTCGCGAGGAGGGCTGCGACCCGCGCAGGATCGCGCCGCTGTGAGCTCGGCTGGGATCCCCGGTAAGGAGCAGGAGGGGGAGCCGGTTTACCCCCAGGCCGAGAAGAGCCCCCACCCCCCCCTCCAGCAGGTGGAACCGCCCCCAGGTGTGACGCCTCTAGATGCCAGCCTCCAGGTAGGGCCTGGGGATCCCCCGGAATTGCAGCTCATCTCCCTGCGACAGGGATCAGCTCCCCTGGAGAAAAGGGCTGCTTTGGGAGGGGGATTCCCTAGCATTAGAAGAGAGCTTTCTGCTTTCCGTAGGGCCTGTAAAACGGAGCTCTTCTGCCAGGTGTATGGCCGGGGCCAGTGCTAAAGCCGATGGTATGGGGACCCTTGATATCTTGGCACGGCTTAGTGTCCCCCCCTGCAAGGTCCTTCCTGTTAAGGAAGGCTATGTTTTTCCCATCTCTTGTTTTTTTTGTTCTATTGCAGTTAACTGGGTTTTAATGGGTATTTTATGGGGTTTTTATTTGTGACCCGCCACGTGAAGTTGTCTGAGAACTGCGGGCTATAAGCCCAACAAATAAACAAACAATATGGCTACTCATATTGATCGATAACATTTGGGGGTGTCAGTAAACATGTGGACAGGTAGACATTGTTTGCTGAGCCTTCTAGAAGGCCTGTGAAAATATATAATTACAAAGTAATGTTTTGTTTATATATGCTGCCCCATCCTTCTTAACATTTTAAAATGATACAGTCAGCAGTAAAACTGTACAATAATAAAGCATCAAATCCTTCATAAAACCGCCTCCTGCACTGAGCATGGGGTTGGCCTAGATGGCCTTTGCACATCCCCCTGGGACCACCCTTATGCCATTTTGCTAAATCACTGGAAAGGTCCCCAAAAGGTCTCTAAAAGGTGATATCTGATCCCCCCAGCCCTCCGTCCGACTCCAGTGGTTTAGTAGCAACCACTCTATCGGCCTGGGACATCGGCCAGCCTGGGACGTCAAGATGGGCACCATTTGGCAGCATTTCAAGAGATGGTCAAATAAACCCTCCTCACAACGCCTTCTGATTGAGACAAGCTAAGTGACAGAGACAAAATATTACAGAACTTTGTTTAAACATGGAATGGGCACTTTAGGAATCTCAGCATTTCCTAGCATAACAAGAGTGGAAAGTTCAACCCCATCTCCATCAACACCGTGGTCCCAGCTTGTTTGTCAAAATATCGAGCGACCGTAGGTCATGGGGAGGTTTGCCCTTGGACTGACCTCTGCTGGGGGACTCCAGGCGTTCGGGTGGCTGCAAACTCAGCATACAACATAGAGTGGCAGAAGAAGCCAACCCACAGGGCTGGTCCAGGGACATCTGCAGCTGGTGGAGAAACACAAAGGGTCCTCTCTCTCTTTCAGATCAGGTCTCCTTACATGGGTGCTAACTGGGCATCTCTTTATTTCAGCAGGGGACGGTCAGCGGAACAACGAAGAGGCACATCCTCAATCGCCTGTGACAGTAAAGAATGAAGACTTGGAAAGGGACTTGCAGAGTCAGGGCGGGCCTACGAGGCAGAAAGGAAGCCCCACAGTTGCAGAGCGGGATAAATCCATTGCTTGCGAAGAAGGAGGGGGTTTCCAGGAAGTAATTCAGGTGGTGGAGGAAGAATACAACCTTTTGGAGAGTGGAAGGAACTTCCCGGATCAAGACCAATATAATATCCACTTGCAAATGCACAGCGGAAGGCAGACCCATCAATGTTTGGAGTGTGGGAGGAGCTTCCGTCGCAGAGTAGAGCTGCTCAGACACCAGAGAACCCACACAGGGGAGAAACCTTTTGAATGCTCGGCATGTGGCAAGAGATTTAGTCGCCACGGGTGTCTTCGACTGCATCTGAGAACCCACACAGGGGAGAAGCCTTTTGAATGCTCAGAGTGTGGAAAGAGATTCAGGCAGAGTAGCCATCTTCAAAACCATCTGAAAACTCACACCGGGGAGAAACCATACGAATGCTCAGAGTGTGGAAAGAGATTCAGTCTGAGGGGGAATCTTCAAAATCATCTAAGGACTCACCCCGGGGAGAAAGCTTTTGAGTGCTCAGAGTGTGGAAAGAAATTCAGTAGGAACAGCAGTCTTCAGCACCACCTACGAAGTCACAGAGGGGAGAAACCTTTTCAGTGCTCCGAGTGTGGAAAGAGATGCAGTCGGCGTAGCGACCTCCTACAGCATCTTAGAACCCACGCAGGGCAGAAATCTTTTGAGTGTTCCAAGTGCGGCAAGAGATTCTGTCACAATTCAAGTCTCCGGAAGCATCTAAGGACCCACACAGGGGAGAAACCTTTTGAGTGCTCAGAGTGTGGAAAGCGATTCAGGCAGAGTGGCAACCTTCACCAGCATCTACGAACCCACAGAGGGGAGAAACCGTATGAATGCTCAGAGTGCGGAAACAGATTCAGGCAGAGTGGCGCTCTGCAAGAACATCGGAGAATCCACACCGGGGAGAAACCATACGAATGCTCCGAGTGTGGAAAGGGATTCAGTCTGAGGGGGAATCTTCAAAAGCATCTAAGGACCCACACAGGGGAGAAAGCTTTTGAGTGCTCAGTGTGTGGAAAGAAATTCAGTAGTAATGGCAATCTGCACCAGCACCTACAAAGTCACCGAGGGGAGAAACCTTTTCAATGCTTGGAGTGTGGGAACAGATTCAGTCGGGGTAGCAGTCTTCAGCAGCATCAACAAAATCACTGTGTGAAGAAACCTTTTGAATTGGCGGAGTGCGAAGAGAAATTCAGTCAGCCTGGCCTTCTGTTTTTATGAGCTGGTCTTTATTAAATGTTTCAAAAGTCAGTGCGGTGTGTCTTTTGGAACTTGTATCTAAAGCTGTACAAAATAAATATTCTTGTGGGTTCTTGAGAACAGCCCTTCATGCCACAGCTGATCCAATGATTGTACTCAATGTGCTTTCCCTACCTTCTGGATGTGGGCCAGTTACGTTCAAGAGCCAGAGTGTTGGTTACGATTGGGTGGCTCTGGGTTCAAATCCATACTAGGCATGGAAGTCACACACATTTTCACACAGACATACCCTGGAAGACAATTGTTAACTAGGGATTAAATTTCTGCAAGGGGAGAGCTTCTTGGGTCTTCCTTATGGATAGTTTTTATTAAAATGTATATATTCTACTCTCTCTTGTGGTTCAGCAAACCCTCACAATCTCTCTTCCCTTAACCCCTTTAAACATTGCCTGCCATTCAGACCCCCCGCAAACAAACAGACCTTATAAGGTTTTTAGAAGATCACTAAGGAAAATGTCCTCTCCCCTCCTCTCCTCCCCTCTCCTCTGAGAGCCAAGGTGGCAGAACCAGAGTCATGATGGAAAAGGCCCAGCCCCTAGAAACTGACGCATCGTAGTCTAATATCAGCTCTTTATTGTGAGAATACATCTGAGTTCTTCTTTTGTGTGAGGTATAGAATCCTCCCATTTATAGGTGGGGACAAACCCTGTTAAAGACAGAGTGGCATCCCTAGGTTTAAACATCGAGATGCGGGTTCTTTCTCATCCCGTGTTTCAGGCGGGGATTTGGAGCTGCGACTGTTTCAGTGGTTGTGTTCTGGTAAAGGGGGTGTATGTGTGGGGGAAATTATCCCTCTTCTCCATGGAGTCCTGGTGGAATCCTCTTCTGCCAAGTAAAGAGATCCAGTTTGGTGTAGTGGTTAGGAGTGCGGCCTTCTAATCTGGCGAGCCGGGTTCGATTCTGCACTCCCCCACATGCAGCCAGCTGAGTGACCTTGGGCTCATGGCGCTGATAAAGCTGTTCAGACCGAGCAGTGATATCAGGGCTCTCTCAGCCTCACCCACCCCACAGGGTGTCTGTTGTGGGGTGAGGAATGGGAAGGTGACTGTAAGCCGCTTTGAGCCTCCTTCGGGTAGAGAAAAGCGGCATATAAGAACCAACTCTTCTAAATAAAGTGAATATTTTTCTAAGCCCCTTTTCCTGTGCAGCTGAGGGTGGGTAAGAACGGTGTTTATCAGCCTCTTGTGCTTCTGCTCCTAACTGGCTGATCTATCCCAGAATTTGGGTCCAGGGATCCCTGCTTGACATGTGCTGTAGAGTCCCGGAGGATTTTCTCTTTCCTGCATACTCTTTATTCATTTGAGTTGCCTGCTGTTCCTCCTCACAAGTGGGCTCAGAGCGGTTAACAGTAATAAATACCGATATTTTATTCTGTTTAACATCCTCATGCGCCCTCTGGCTCAGCTGGTGCGGAGGTTTGGGCTGGGTTGCCGCCAATATGCAGATGACACCCAGCTCTTCCTCCTGATGGATGACCGCCCTGATTCCCCTTCCCCCAGAAACCTTAGCCAGATGCCTGGAAGAAGCGACAAAATGGCTCAGAGTCATCTGAAGCTCAACCCTACAGAGACGGAGGTCCTGTGGCTAGGTAAGAAGGGACCAAGAGAAGAAGCGAGCCCACCCAACCTGGACGGAGTGCGTCTAGCAGTTAGCCCACTCTGCCAGAAACCTGGGGGTGATCCTCGATGCCTCCCTCTCCATGGAGGCACAGGTCACAAGAGTAGCACGGCTGGTCTTCTAGTACCTATGCCAAGCCAAACTACTAGCGCCCTACTTGGCACCACAGGGATCCACGCGACGGTCACCTCTAGACTGGACTTCTGCAATTCTCCCTATGCAGGCCCACCCTTATCCTTGACCCGGAAACTGCAATTGGTGCAGAACGCAGCGGCCAGGATTCTCACCAACACACCGTGGATATCTCACATCCAGCCTATACTTCAACAACTCAACTGGCTCCCAATTGAATTCTGGATCAGGCTTAAGGTTTTGGTTCTTACCTTCAAGGCCATACGCGGTCTGGGCCCAGTGGACCTGAGAGACCGTCTCTCTGCCTAGACCCCCAATAGAGCATTATGCTCTGCCACGGCCAACTGGCTGGTGATCCCTGGCCCCAAAAAAGCACGTGGTTCCTCAACGAGGGCCAGAGCTGCTTCTGTCCCGGCCCCACCTGGTGGAACGAGCTCCCTGAAGAGATCGGGGCCCTGTCCAAACCCCCAGAATTCCACAGAGCCTGCAAAAGGGAGCTCCTCCACCAGGCATTTCAGGTCCAAAATATTATATTAAGCAGACCAAAAAAAAAAAAAGGGAAACAAAAGGCAAAGAGCAAAAGGGGTAGCCAGAAAGCAGCCCCGGTTCTTAAAGGCTAGAAAATAATTCATACACACAGGTATTAATTATACATGTTTCTTTTTTATATTTCGTTCAGCTTTTGAAGAAACCTGAGCGCAGACTTCAACTCCACAGCATGAGCCCCTTTCCTGACGTCTTCTCATGGATTTCTGAGGGGAATTGTGGGGCTGGAAGAGGTTCTCCACTGTGACTGGCCTCCATGAACATCGCCTTATAAACATCTGCTTATAATGGACAGGCAGCAATGCGTCTCTCTAGGTGGGACCACGGATTTCTTTGAAAGCAGGTGGTAGCCTAACAAGGGGGCCAGCCTCTTCTGTTCTGTTACCCAACGTCTCTCCTTAAACGCTTGTGAATTAAGGATGCCGGCTGGTGGCAGCAAGTGTTTCTTCCCAGTCGCACAGAGGCTGCAGATACGGGGAACCCTCAACTTGGCTATTTCCTCCCAGGATTCGGGAAAAGAAATGTCTTTGCCAGTTTTCATGTCAGAAAGAGTTAGATTGTTACACGAAAAATGGACGATTCCAAATTAGTGACAAAGAGAAAAAGAATCTATCCAGTGGCTTAAGTCTCTTATATTATTTATTCACTTCGACTCTGCCAGAACGGTCTCTAGATTGTTTTCCGTTTTCAGTCTTTCATCAGTGGCAGTGAGTCCTACACAGACAAATGTCCTTATTAGTATAACAAATAGTAATAATCATCAGAATTGTACAAAAATATATCCATACCCCCACAAAAATGAGTTAAATATATTCACAAAGAGTGCTATGTATAACATGAAAGTAACTGTTAAAGCAGGTCGTATAATGCCAAAAGCCTCCACATTCATATCTTACCGTCCTTGTTAATGTTTTTAGATAAACGCTTCTGTATCCTGGAGATTCAAGGCTGTGAGCTCTTGATCTCAAATTGTGTGCTTCAGCTGTGTTCATTTATTTTGCTGAGCATCTGAGTCAGCAAAAAAACTTACTATGCAACTTAAAGGGACATACAGTCATGTTGTAGTCTGAATACATATAGGTTCCAATGTTACACATTTAACAAATTTCAGAAGGTATCTTTACAAAAAACAGGATAAATCAAAGTCCATATTCAATCCATAGGGTTGCATTGTCCTTAAGTTGAAGATGTAATAGCATTCCCTTTGCAGCAGTTTCTTCCTCACATCCAGCCTTTGGTGTCTTCCTGGTAAAATTTGCTCTATTCCATAGAACCGGAGGTCCTCAGCTTCATGTTTAAATTTGAGACAGTGGGCAGTTAATGGAGCCTCTTGAACCCGATTTCTCACGCGGCTTTGATGTTCAAGAAATCTTGTTTTAAGTGGTCTCTCGCTAATGCCTATATATTTCATGCCACAGGGACACTGAATACAGTATACTGTATTTTTTGTTAAACAATTAATAAAGGTATTAATCTTAATGGTAAGCCCAGTATCAGGTTGTGTGAATTCTTTAATGGGTAACAGGCATTTACAGGCTGCACAAGAGCCACATGGGTAGTTGCCATTTGGCAACTGACTTGAAAAAACATTACCTGGCTCATGGCTCTTACTGGTCAACTCACCAATATTCCTCCCACGTTTCCATGCAATCATTAAACCATTTTTACAATCTGGTAAATCTGAAACTAGGTGCCAGTGTTTAAACAAAATCCTTTGAATGTCCTTAGCATGCCCTGAAAATTCAAAGGAGCACACTAGTTTTTTCACTGACTCTCTCATTTGGTATTTTAATAAATCATTTCTGTTTTGTTCTAAGGCTCGTCTACATGCATTTTTTATAACCAACTCTGGGTAACCTCTATCTTTTAAAGCATTTTCTAGACTGCTGCATGCCTGTTCACAATTAGTAGTTTTATAATTAATCCGTTTATGCCTAAGGAATTGTCCATAAGGCAAATTATTTTTTAAATGGAGAGGGTGGAAGCTATCATAGTGTAAAAGTGTATTTCGATCTGTAGGTTTTTTATAAGTGGATGCTAACAATCTGCCTTCCTCATTAATTGTTATTAGAGTATCCAAAAATGGAATTTGCCCTTTATGATGATCACCTGTAAACTTGATTGTTGGGTGCATGGAATTTACCCAAACAAGGAAATCCTTGACTAATTCTTCCCTCAGAAAAACCATAAAGATATCATCCAGAAATCGTGCGTAAAAAAATATGCACTCAGCAAATGGATTTACTTCCTGATTGTATAACCATTGGTTTTCAATGTCTATCATAAACAAATTGGCAATGGTAGGGGCCACGGCTGATCCCATCGCCACACCATGGATCTGCAAATAAAGCTTATCTTGAAATTCAAAACAATTATTCTCAAAAACAATATCCAATAAGTCTAAAAGAAAATGAGAAGGTGGTAATTTAACCTTTCTACTCTCTAACAAATTGTGAACTGACATCCTAGCTTCATCTAAAGGTATATTGGTATAAAGGGCTGTGACATCCATTGTAAGTAAAATGGAGTCTTTTGGTACAACACATTCCTCAATGAGGTTTATGAAATGAGTAGTGTCTTTAATTAGTCTGTTTGACTTTGGAAAATTAGTTTGTATGTGATAATCCAAAAATTTGGAAATTGGTTCTAAAAATGAATTGCATTGAGAAACTATAGGTCTACCTGTGGGAGGTCTGGTTGCTTTGTGAATCTTAGGTAATATATATATGTGTGGAATACGTGGAAATTTGTTATGCAAATATATGGCCTCATTTTTAGTTATATAGCCCATGACTAGCCCTTCCTGTATCACTACTCTAATAATGCGCATGATGTCATCTATGCGTTGATAGCCTATTTCTTGATAGTATTTATCATCACTTAATTGTCGATTAATTTCATTAATGTAATCCACTGAGTTCAAAATAACAATACCTCCCCCTTTATCTGCTGGTTTTATTACTATATCAGGATCAGATTTCAGCTGATTTAAACAAGAAAACTCCTCCTTAGTAAGGTTAAATCTGGTTCTGGCTTTTTTGGCCATCATATTTTCCAGGTCTCTCAAAACTACTTTTTCAAATGTTGTAATTTCTGGTGAGTCAATGATAGGAGTAAATGTTGATTTTACTTTAAAAGATGATGCTTGGCTTACATAGGGGTATTTGTCAAAATAGTATTTTAACCTTAGTTGTCTAATAAGTTTGAAAAAGTCAACTCTCATCCTAAAGGCATTAAATTTATAAGTAGGTACAAATGTTAACCCTCTACTTAAAACATCTAATTGAATTGATGTTAATGCCTTATTAGATAAATTAAATACTATCTCCTGCGGTTTTGGCGCCTCCCTCCTTGAAAATCCGCCTGAAACCACTCAGGTGGGCGTAGTTGTCTACGTGGTCTGAATGAGCTTCTCTGAGGTAAGGGTTCCTCTCCTGTAGAACTTAAAGAATCTGTGCTGGAAAAAGTTTCTGGGTCCCAAGTCACATTTTTTGACTTGAACCTTGGGTGCTTTTGGGAAAGCCATGGATACACATTGTCTGCTGCATAATCTCTCTGATCCCTGTTAAATTTACGATTTTTAAATTCCCTTAAGCTTTCAGTAAATTTTTTCATATCTTCCTCCAGGTCATTAACTTTCTTTTGGAACGTGGCTTCTGGCATTGTTAGTTTTACTGCTTCCTTTGTTTCACCTATTTCCTTATCCAATATGCCTATGTCTATAGAAGACTGTTCTATAATCAATAACATTAAATCTATTGAGCATTTTGTGAGGATAGCAGCCCATTTTTCTTTAAACTGGTCATTGTCAGTGAATAAAGTGGGGAATTTTTGGATCCTTAACCCTCTAGGGATTCTATCATTTTTTAAATATTCATTTAAGTATGCAGCATGCAAATGCATTTTCAATTTCTTTTTTGTTAAATATACACATTGATCCCAATCTCCTATAATTACATCATTCCCAATATTAAGAGGGGGGAGGTTTTGTACAATCCTATCCCGGTCCTCTATATTAAAAGCAAAACCTTGTTTCCAAGTAGCCATAATCTAACACAAACTGTTACACGAAAAATGGACGATTCCAAATTAGTGACAAAGAGAAAAAGAATCTATCCAGTGGCTTAAGTCTCTTATATTATTTATTCACTTCGACTCTGCCAGAACGGTCTCTAGATTGTTTTCCGTTTTCAGTCTTTCATCAGTGGCAGTGAGTCCTACATAGACAAATGTCCTTATTAGTATAACAAATAGTAATAATCATCAGAATTGTACAAAAATATATCCATACCCCCACAAAAATGAGTTAAATATATTCACAAAGAGTGCTATGTATAACATGAAAGTAACTGTTAAAGCAGGTCGTATAATGCCAAAAGCCTCCACATTCATATCTTACCGTCCTTGTTAATGTTTTTAGATAAACGCTTCTGTATCCTGGAGATTCAAGGCTGTGAGCTCTTGATCTCAAATTGTGTGCTTCAGCTGTGTTCATTTATTTTGCTGAGCATCTGAGTATTCAGACTACAACATGACTGTATGTCCCTTTAAGTTGCATAGTAAGTTTTTTTGCTGACTCAGATGCTCAGCAAAATAAATGAACACAGCTGAAGCACACAATTTGAGATCAAGAGCTCACAGCCTTGAATCTCCAGGATACAGAAGCGTTTATCTAAAAACATTAACAAGGACGGTAAGATATGAATGTGGAGGCTTTTGGCATTATACGACCTGCTTTAACAGTTACTTTCATGTTATACATAGCACTCTTTGTGAATATATTTAACTCAGAAAGAGTTAGATTGGCATGGTGAGTTTCACAGAGGAGAGGAACCACTGAAAAGTCCCTCCTGTCTTTAACTGCTTCATGAGCTTTTCTAGAAGACCCTCCGCTGCAGAGCCCCTTCTATGGATCCTCTGAAGGACATGAGAATCGGATCTGTGCCTCAACCTCACTGATTATTTATTATTTATTATTATTATTAATAATTAAATTTATTGCCCGCCACTCTCTGACAACTCGTGGCGGTTACAACATGTCCAAATAAAAATCCATTAAAACCCATTAATAATCGGACAATCGGAATGCAGGTCTGGAGATCTCAAAAGGTTTTGCCCATGAGAGATCTACGATGAATCACTTTCCACACTCTGGGTATTCAAAAAGTCATACTCTGCGTGAGTTCTCTGATGCACTGCTAGTTGCATCTCTGATCATCGAAAGGCTTCTCCCCTGTCTGGGGTTTTCAGATGGCATTGAAGATGGTTGCTCTCATGGAATCTCTTCCCACACCATGAGCATTCAGAAGGGTGTTTCCATTGCGTGGGTTTTCAGATGGTTTTGAAGATCACTGTTCTGACGGAATCTTTTTCCACACTTTGAGCATTCAAAAGATTTGTCCTCTCTGTGGGTTTTCAGATGGTATTTAAGACCATTGCTCTGAATGAATCTCTTTCCACACTCTGAGCATTCAAAAGGCTTCTCCCCTGTGTGGGTTTTTAGATGATATTTAAGACCATTGCTCTGAGTGAATCTTTTTCCACACTCTGAGCATTCAAAAGGCTTCTCCCCTGTGTGGGTTTTCAGATGGTATTTAAGACCATTGTTCTGACGGAATCTCTTTCCACACTCTGAGCACTCAAAAGGTTTCTCCCCTCTGTGGGTTGTCAGATGCTTCTGAAGATGGCTACTGAGACTAAATCTCTTTCCACACTCTGAGCATTCAAAAGGCTTTCCCCTTGTGTGAATTTTCGCATGTTTTTGAAGACTATAGCTATGAAGGAATCTTTTTCCACAATCTGAGCATTCAAAAGGCTTCTCCCCAGTGTGGATTCTCAGATGGTACTGAAGAGTACTGCACTGAGTGAATCTCTTTCCACACTCTGAACATTCAAAAGGCTTTTCCCCTGTGTGAGTTCTCTTATGTTTTTTAAGACTATAGCTGTTACGGAATCTTTTTCCACAATCTGAGCATTCAAAAGGTTTCTCCCCAGTGTGGATTCTCAGATGGCAATGAAGATGGCTACTCTGACGGAATCTCTTTCCACACTCTAGGCATTCAAAAGGCTTCTCCCCTGTGTGGATTCTCTGATGGTCTTGAAGATGGTTACTCTCACCGAATCTTTTCCCACACTCTGAGCATTCAAAAGGCTTCTCCCCTGTGTGGGTTCTCTGATGGTATTGAAAAGTGTTGCTATAATGGAATCTCTTTCCGCACTCTGAGCATTCAAAAGGCTTCTCCCCTGTGTGGGTTTTTAGATGATATTTAAGACCATTGCTCTGAATGAATCTTTTTCCACACTCTGAGCATTCAAAAGGCTTCTCCCCTGTGTGGTTTTTCAGATGGTATTTAAGACTATGGCTCTGACGGAATCTCTTTCCACACTCTGAGCACTCAAAAGGTTTCTCCCCTGTGTGGGTTCTCTGATGGTATTGAAAAGTGTTGCTATAATGGAATCTCTTTCCGCACTCTGAGCATTCAAAAGGCTTCTCCCCTGTGTGGGTTTTTAGATGATATTTAAGACCATTGCTCTGAATGAATCTTTTTCCACACTCTGAGCATTCAAAAGGCTTCTCCCCTGTGTGGGTCTTCAGATGGTATTTAAGACTATGGCTCTGACGGAATCTCTTTCCACACTCTGAGCACTCAAAAGGTTTCTCCCCTGTGTGGGTTTTTAGGTGGCATTTAAGACCATTGTTCTGACGGAATCTCTTTCCACACTCTGAGCATTCAAAAGGCCGCTCCCTTGTGTGGGATTTCAGGTGCCGTTGAAGATAGTTGTTACTAATGAATCTCTTTCCACACTCAGAGCATTCAAAAGGCTTCTCCCCTGTGTGGGTTGTCAGATGCTTCTGAAGATAGCTACTGAGACTAAATCTCTTTCCACACTCTGAGCATTCAAAAGGCTTTTCCCCTGTGTGAGTTCTCTTATGTTTTTTAAGACTATAGCTGCGACGAAATCTTTTTCCACAGTCTGAGCATTCAAAAGGTTTCTCGCCAGTGTGGATTCTCAGATGGCAATGAAGATGGCTACTCTGACGGAATCTCTTTCCACACTCTAGGCATTCAAAAGGCTTCTCCCCTGTGTGGATTCTCTGATGGTCTTGAAGATGGTTACTCTCACCGAATCTTTTCCTACACTCTGAGCATTCAAAAGGCTTCTCCCCTGTGTTGGTTCTCTGATGGTATTGAAAAGTGTTGCTATAATGGAATCTCTTTCCGCACTCTGAGCATTCAAAAGTTTTGTTTTTATTTTGGTGCACAAAGAGCTGTGCTCTGTTTGTGAGGTATTTTCCACACTGAATGGATTTCCTTGACTTCATTCCTGTGTGCTGTAGAAAATGTATATTGCAGTTTGCTTCAAATTGCTTCTCATCCATACAGACACTCTCTTTTAAATCTTCATTGCTAACTCTCCCTGGCATTTGTTGATGGAATTCCTCACCCTCTTGATCCCGTTGGTCATCCACTGATAGAATAAAAAGAGAGATCCTGTTAGCACCTGGGAGGACATCTATGTGGCTGTCATAGGAAAGGACTGACGGCCCTTTGGCCGAGTTCAGCTTGGCTGATCTTAAGCACCACCACCTTCCTGTCCCCACAATCCTTTGGGGTAGGTGGGGCTGAGAGAGCTTTGAGATGACTACTCTGGGAGAACAGCTCTATCAGAACTGTGACTGGCCCAAGGTCACCCTACTGGCTGAGCCAGATTAGAGGACTCTGCTCTCAACAGATACATAAAATTGGCTCTCTGGCAAGAGAGATATGAGGATCTGGCCCCGTGCATCTAACTCCAAATAGTTCATGCATTAAATATATATTAGCTTTGAGTTATTTAAAGCAGAAGCACAAAAGAATCAGCCAAAAGACACATTGGTCTGTCCTGAAAGTAATTATTCTAAAAGAGCTTCCCAGGAAAAAAAAATGGTCCTAACACACCCCACATTTGAGATCAGGAGGTTCAGCTGTTTCAAGATTGGGAGGAGGCAAGGGCCCTCCTGGGGCTGATATTTTTTCTATATTCTGTTTCTGTATACTTTTATATAGATGGCATTAATATTTAGGGTAACTGCAAAGATTTTAAAAGAATTTGAATTGAAGAATTTAAGAGCTGCAAAAGTTATGATAAAGTGGGCAACTCTGGCCTCAGTTGCCCCTGGGCAAGAGCATACCCAGGAAGCTGCCTTCGGCTGGATCCAACCCCTGGTCCCTTGGAGTCAGTCTGGCCTCCTCAGTCCAGCATCAGATCCCTAGGGTCAACGCCTACCTGACCCTTTTAACTGGAGAAGATGGGGATTGAACCTGCAGCCTTCTGCATGCCAGGAACAGGCACTGCCAGGGAGTAGGAGCCCCTCCACAAATACGGGGACTGACTTCAAAATGGAGTATTCCTGTTCCTATTCAATATATTGACTCATGTCTCACCAGAATGGCAGCAATTTGCACCTTTGAAAACTTACCCAGAAAGGCCACGCTTTCATAGTTCTCCAGCATGACTTCCCAGTGCAGAGCTCTTTGGCACGGATCCAGCAGGGCCCATTCTGCCTCGGTGAAGGAGACAGACACATCCCCAAAGGAGAAGGGAGGCTGAAAGGAAAAGCAGATTTCCCTGCACACCAGGCAGAGATGGCACAAGGGGAGGGAAGGCAGAGGATGCTGGCTTGGCAAGGGCAAAGGGAACAGCATTCAGAGGGTCTCTCCCCCGGACCCTCGTACAGATGCAGGCGTAAGGGGCCCCCTGAGAAAGGAGGCTGGGCCCAGCCTGTCTCCTGCTCGTCCCTCCTACCTGGACTGGATGAGATGCAGCCCTTTCCTCATTTCGGAACAGATGACAGCTCAGTAGGAAGTCTCCACTGCCTGGTTGTGAGACAAAGGAAGAAGGAAGGGGGTTGGCTTGTTCGTTCCCGGCCTCAACCCCCCCCCCCTTCCCAGAGTTGTGAAACCTTCCCCACTCTGTACACTCAACCCAATTTTGATGGCCTTTTACTCCATTCTGGGAGAGGCAGAAGTGAAGCACCGGATGCTTTTGGGCTTGAAGGGATTATAAAGGCTTCCAACGTATTTTTATGAGATCTCTGTCTGGTCTGGGGGGAGGGAAAGCAGGGGCTGAAGCACGCTACCTGGCATGTCGCCATCCCATCCAACCCAGATGTGATAAGAGCACATCTGGAGCCTTGAGAGCAATAGGAATGAGTTTTCAGGGTGTCTCCTGGCATGGTAACGTCACAACCAGAGGCAAGATCAAGATGGCACCACATCTGTCCCAAGGCCCCCCTAAACCCCTCCCAAGGCTCCCCAACACCAAGGGTTGTTGGGCTGTAACAGCATCCATCTCCCCACAAAGGCCTGTCAGCTGCCCTTATAAGCCTGGGCACAGAAGTCAATTTTTTCCATCAGGACTGGGCCCGAGACACCGGCCTTCCGAGCTCGGCTGCCCCAGAAGGCAGAGCCTCCCAGACTGAATAAGTATGCTCAGTTGATTGACCTCCTCTCTTTTGGGCCACCTCTCATGGAAGGAAGGTGAGAGAGGAATGTGTTAATTAATGGGGGGAAGTCCCTTCCATGAACATGTCTAATTTCCTTTCAGAGTCATCACAGTTAGTAGACACAGAGTGTCTGCCACAAATCAACTCTCCCTGACCTGGACTCTCTGCCCACCGTTCAGGTCCCCTGTGCAGAAAAGGGCTCCTTTGGGACAGTGGCCTCGTGGCCACTTACAGGCCTCTGTACTCCTTTGCCCTCCCCAGGCTCCAGCCAGGAGTTGGCAACCATCTGACTGGGAGCAAGATGGGCGGAAACCTTGGGGGGGCTGAGGGGCTTGACCCCACTCCTCGAGTTTGGCCAGGGTTCAGCCCCTTCCCCCCACAAACAGTGCCAAGTCCAATTGACAAGAGTCATCAGAGGGACTCGGGTGCAAGGGCCGCTGGGGCACAGGACTGCCCTACTCTACTGCTGTCCCCATAGGCAGAAGCAGAAGGACTCCCACCCTGCAGGAAATAAAGCCCTCCCTGTCTGCCACAGCTCCACCCCGGAGGAAACCAGGAAAAGGCGTTCGATTTGGACTGTGTGGCCCAGGTGGTTGGTTTGAGTATGGAGAGAGAAGCAGCTGTCCCCACCAGCCGGAAGAAACACATCATCAGCGGCTGTGACAAAATGGGCATATTGCAATCTTAGAAGAAGCAATATTCCGTTCTTTTCCTGACCTGAACTCTCTCCCCATCGAATTCACAGTGTGCCCTGACTGCATCCAGGCACGAGGAGTCCTTACCACAGGAGAGGGCAACTTGGTCATGGTCCACGGCCTCAGCCCCCTGCCCTGGCTCCAAGCAAGTTCCTTGTAACTCAGGAAAGGTACCTTCTGCCTTCACAGCCTCCACCTTCGGCCCTTCCTCAGAAGGAGCTCCTTGCACCTCAGGGATTGTCACTTCCACCTTCACGGATAGTCCCGACATCTGAAAGGCAGCGAGGGAGAGAGTCACTGGGGTCATCGGGAAAGGTATTACAGAAATCTGGCGGGATAATACTCACCTCTGGAATATTAGGACTGAGGGGTACAACTTATTTAAAAGACATAGAAATAAAGAATATGGGAGGAGACGCATTATATGTTAGCAATGCATATATGTGTGAGGAAATACCCATGCCTGAGAGTTCAGCTGAGAGTCTTTGGTTTAAAAATAAAAGGAGAAGGAAATAATCGTGGTTTTATGGTGGGGGTCTGCTATAGTGCAGTCCCAAGGGCTGGCAAGATGGAGCTCTTCGCCCAGGCATTTGGATTGGGGCCAGTGAAACTGGTAACTTCTACTCCCCCCCCCCCCCCCCCGAAAATCACCCCAGGTTACAGTCAAGTTCTGGGGGACCTAAAGGAAGATGATACATACCCATTTGTGAATGTGTTGATACTCTTCCTGTTTTAATATGTATGTAAATGTTTACCCTTTACATTAATTTTAACGGAATGGCTTTTAAATTGTATTGCTGCACTTTGTATGAGGTACATCGCCATTAGCCGGCCTGCAAGGACTGCAGTATAGGGGAAGAGGAGGAGGAGAAGCAGCAGCAGGGGTGGCTGCTAGGTAGAAATTATGAAATATGTAACATGGAATATGTAGTAATGTTGAAATTTAAAAACAGAGTTGTACAAAAGGCTGTTAAATCCCCCCTTTGATGACCGTCACCTGGATATGGGTCTGGCAGGGAAACCTTAGGATAAGGCCAAATTTTCTTGCTTGAATTGGACATTCCTGGACAAAAACCCCTCACCTGTTTGGCCTGCCTCTTCTCTGCCTGACTCAGGAGGAAGCCTTCGGCCAGGGCCACCGCCTGGGAGCTGCTCTCCGGCCCGCATCTTCTGACCCAGCTCTCCATATCCGGGGGCAGGAGGGCCAGGAACTGCTCCAGGATCACCAGGTCCAGGATCTGCTGCTTGGTGTGCCTCTCTGGCTCCAGCCAGCGGTTGCAGAGTCTGTGGAGCCGGCTGCAAACCTCTCGGGGCCCATCGGCCTCTTGATAGCGGAATTCCCGGAAGCGTCTGCGATATTCCTCTGAGCTCACAGTGGCCGAATGCAGGATCCCTGGCTCAGCTCTTTCCCAGAATTCAACCCCACTCCCAGCTTGGATGGGACAAGGGCTTTTGCTTGCTGTCTGGCCAATCCCAGGTCCTCCTGGGTTCTCTTCTGCCATCTCCTTCCCCTTCTCTTGGGCCATCTCAGACTATGAAAAGATCCCTTTATTTCTTTGGCTGTAAATCGAGGGTGCTCTTTGGGGGAGAGGGACAGACAGAGGCAGAGAATTTTATAAAAGGAATTAAAAAAAAAAAGATCACTGAATATCACAAAGCTTTACACGCTCAGGAGAGTGGATCTGGTGGATCAGAACAAAATTGCTTCTTATGGTTTGTCATTTTGCCATACAAACTGAGCTCTTCTGAGTATGCTTCTTTGGTTCTTAGGGAAGTTGAATGTCTCTGTTTCTTTAAGGCAGCCTTTCTCAACTTGTTTACTTTTGAGAAACCCCAGAAATGGCAATATTGTGCAGAATATGATTGCTGGTTGAGGCCGGATCAGATTCAAGGTTTTGGAACTGATCTTCAAAGCCATCCTAGGCTTTGGCCCTACCTATCTGAGGGACCGCTTATCTCCTTATGCCCCCCACAAGGCTCTTCGCTCTGCAGGTGTTAATCTGTTTGGGGCCCCTGGCCCTAAAGAAGTATGCCTGCCCTCGACTCCGGCCGGGCCTTTTCGGTCCTGGCCCTGACCTGGTGGAACAAGCTCTCGGGAGAGCTGAGGGCCGTAACAGAGCTATCAAAGTTCTGCAGGGCCTACTAAACAGAGCTCTTCCGCCAGGTCCATCACTGGCGATTTTGGATCGATTAACCCACGCAGGAAAACCTTCCAGGGCCATGAAGAAACCCCAGGTTTCCACGAAAACCTGGTTAAATAAGCCTGCTTTAAGGCAGGGGTAGTCAACCTGTGGTCCTCCAGATGTTCATGGACTACAATTCCCACGAGTTGTAGCCCATGAACATCTGGAGGACCACAGGTTGACTACCTCTGCTTTAAGGGATGTTACAAGCTTAGCCTCTCGTGACATTGGTTCAGCCTGTCCCTTCTGGGAATTGTTTTCTGGGCCTCCAAACTACCGAAATTTGACCTTTGCGTTCTTGCCGGCAGCCCCCTTGGCAGGACCTGAACTCAGGCCTCCTGTGACAGTGCTGTTGTGTTTCTCCCTGTTGTGCTGCTGGAAGGGTGTGTGTTTTTGTGTGGTGGTGTCTGTCCCTCACTCGCCTGCCAGAAGGATACTGTTCCTCCCTCCCAAACCCCTGGGCGGGAGGGAGAATTCTGTTGGGGCTGCCTCTGCCAAGCGAGCGGAGGGTTCAGGAGGAGGAAGAAGAAGAACAAGAAGAAGAACAAGAAGAAGAAGAACAAGAAGAAGAGCAGCTGCGTTTTGGGGCCGCGCTTCTCACTACCTGAAGGCGCCTCGAGGTGGTTTACCATGGCCTTCCCTTCCTCTCCCCGCAGCAGGCACCCTGCGAGGGAGGCGAGACTGGGAGGACTCTGGGGAAACCAGAGTGGGGGATCGAACCCGCTTCTCCAGAAGCAGACCACGCGGGCTCTCAAGCTGGCCGGGGCAACGGGGCTGGAACCCCCATCTCCTCTCCCTGGGCCTCCGCTTGGCAAAACACGGCTGGGGAGGGAGGGAGGGGGTCTCTGGTGCGCTTGCGCGGCTGACCCCGCGATCCCCACAGAGAGACCCCTGCCCGCGTCCCATTTGCCCCTCCCGGCCTCATGCCTCATGGGAGGAGGCGTGGCCAGACCAGCATGCCCCGCCCCTCTCGGCCTGTCCCGTCCAACAACCCTGCGAGGCAGGCCAGGCGGACAGGGGGGGCTTTCTCGCCCGCGCCCTGCAAGGCTTCTCTCCACTGGTCCCTTCTGGCCCCTCCCCGCCTCCCCCGTCGCTCGGGCCCCCGAGACCCTCTTTCCAGCCCCCCCTCCCCTTCCCTCCCCTCCGCCTTACCTTCCTGGCAAGCCCCCTCCCCCCCCCGGTCCCCCGGCCAGACGCCGTCCTGCCCCGCCGGAAGCGGAAGTGCCCCCTGGGCGGAAGAGCCGCTCTTGCACGCCGCTCGCTCCCCTTAACCCTGTCCGCGCCGGACCCCCAGGCACCAGGCCGCCCCCGCCCCCCGCCCCATGGGTCTCCTCGGGAGGGAGGGAGGGGAGCGCGGACAGGAGGCCTCCCTGCGGGGCGGGTGTGCGGGCGGAGGGCTCCCTCCCCCGGGACGGAGGGCTGGTCCGCCTCCCTGGCCCGGAGCGCGAAGGAAGGAAGGAGCCCGGAGACCTCCCGCCCTCGCAGCTCTCCCGCGGGAAGGGGGACTCTTGGCCTCCCGACGTCGCCAGGGCTTCTCCCGCCAGGAGTTGGCACCCGCTGACTGGGAGCAACCTGTGTGTGGGGGGGGACGTTATTGGGGTTGTTCTTATTGGATTTCTAACCCGCCACTCCCCTGAGGCTCCCCTGTGGCAACACGTAAAACCCCCATAAGCTCCCGAATACACAAAACACCTAAGAACAATCCCCCCCACCCCACCTATCCGGGAAACCAGCGGTCGCTGCTGATGTATTTTATTTATAATTGGATTTATATACCGCCGTTTGCCAAAAGGTCTCATGGCGGTTCACAATAAAATATAAAATCAAAGTAAAATCACATAAAACCCCATAAATACCCCATTATTACAATAAAAGATGGCATTCTATTCTCTAACTTTCCCCGCTTGTTCAGAGAGAGGTCGGGCGTTAATCCTGCAAGAGAGAGAGGAGAGAAAGGCTGGCCGATGGATGAGGGATCTTGGAGGGAACCCGGGCTCTGCCCCGGCCTCAACCCGAAGCCTGGCGGAAGAGCTCCGTTTTGCAGGCCCCGCGGAAGGATGTCAAATCCTGCAGGGCCCGCAGCTCCTCCGGGAGCTCATTCCACCAGGCGGGGCCCAGGACCGAAAAGGCCTGAGGGGCTTGCCCCCCCCCCCTCAAACAGTGCCAAGTCAAATTGAGGGACTCGGGTGCAATGGCAGCTGAAGCACAAGCTGCCCTACCCCACTGCTGGCAAAAGCAGCCAAACTCCCACCCTGCAGGAAACAAAGCCCTCCCTGTCTGCCACAGCTCCACCCCGGAGGAAACCCGGAAAAGGTGCCTCTTTTGGACTGTGTGGCCCAGGTGGTTGGTTTGAGTATGATGAGAGAAGCAGCTGTCCCCACCATCCGGAAGAAACACATCAACAGCGGCTGTGACAAAATGGGCATATTGCAATCTAAAAAATGTGTGTTCTTGTTCATGTCTTGTGAATCTCAAAAATCTGAAGTTTAGTCTATGCAGCTGGCTTTCCAGGCAGGTGCCTGGAGGTTGTAGCCCTGATAAAGCTGTTCTGACAGAGCTCTTCTACCCGGCCTCTCACATACCTCACAGTGTTGTTTCCCTCCTGGTAGGGAAAAGTGGCATATAAGACTTTGAGACTCCTGGTAGGGAAAAATGGCATATAAGAACCAGGTCTTCTTCTTCTAACAGAACTTAAAAGAGTTCTGTAGGGCCTGCAGAATGGAGCTCTCCTGCCAGGCTCTTGGATCAAGACCTCCTGCAGCCCGGATCCATCCCTGCCAGGCAGGCCCACTGCCCCCGAGCTCATAGCCACCTCCTCCTCAATTGTTGGAATCTATTAATGTTTCAAAGTTACGTTGCTGTTGCCTATTAACTAAAATGTGAGAGCAGCTCCCTTTCAGTCGCTGGCTTCAAATTACAGGGAGCTGATTCAGTTACTTGGGAATGTTTCTTCTGCGGAGAGAGGGAATCCCAGGCCACCATGACCAGGTCATCAACTGAGACGTAGCCCAATCCCTGGCAAGGGCCAACTCACTGTGGACTGTATGATACTGTCGGTGGGAAGGTGTTTGGGGCTGGCAGCACTCCCATCTTCAAGAGAAACGACATCCAGAGGCGGCTTTGCCATTGCCTGTCTCCACGACACGACCCTGGTATCCCTTGCAGGTGTCCCAGTCAAAGATGGACCATGGCCAGCCCTACTTAGCTTCTGAGATCGGACGAGGCCAGATTGGGCTATCCACCCAGCTCCTCAGAACAGCCAACTGGAGCTTCAGAATTGATTTTGAGGAAGGCCAAGGGACAGAACATTGTTTTACTCTGGATGTCACTGTGGCTTGCATCTCGGTGCCCCCACCAGCTGTACTACGGGGCCATCCCTTTCCATGGAGGCGCAGGTCACAAGAGTAGCGCGGCAGGCCTTCTACTCGGGGCGGCTTACATAAGAGCAGTACATGATCTCACATCCGGCCTATACTTCAACAACTCAACTGGCTCCCAATTGAATTCTGGATCAAGCTTAACGTTTTGGTTCTTACCTTCAAGGCCATACGTTGGCCCAGTGGACCTGAGAGACCGTCTCTCTGCCTAGACCCCCAAAAGAGCATTACGCTCCGCCACGGCCAACTGGCTGGTGATCCCTGGCCCCAAAGAAGCACGCCGTTCCTCAACGAGGGCCAGAGCTGCTTCTGTCCCGGCCCCACCTGGTGGAACGAGCTCCCTGAAGAGATCGGGGCCCTGTCCAAACCCCCAGAATTCCACAGGGCCTGCAAAAGGGAGCTCCTCCACCAGGCATTTGCTTGAGACTGACCACAGGTGTCCCCCCCTCTGACATCCCCTCCATGGCCTGAAGCAGCCTGACCTCTCTAGGGAGTTTAGCTTGCTATGTTGTTATTGTTGGGACCACTGAAGTTGTTGTTTAGAACCTCTGTTGGGTTGTTAGTTGTATATTGACTATGTTGTATGTTGACTCGTTCCATGTATCCTCCTATGATGTTGTATGTAAAGCACCCTGAACCATGTGGAAGGGCGGTATAGATATCAAATAAAATAAATAAAAAACCAATATATGTAAAGAAATGAGGTCATTTTCATCTGCAGAGGCCACGGTCCCCAGTGTTGTGTTTGTGGGTTCTATAGCACCCTCCAACGTCTTTCCTGGAAGCCACTGAGAATTTTTAGAGGGTGTGTGGGAGTTTATGGGAGTGAGAGCCAGCATGGTGTAGAGGTTTAAGAGCAGTGGACTCTCACCTGGAGAGCTGGGTTTGATTCCCCACTCGTCCACGTGCAGGCAGCTGGGTGACCTTGGGCTAGTGAGTTTTCTTAGAGCTGTTCTTCCAGAGCAGTTCTGTCAGAGCTCTCTCAGCCTCACCTACTCTCACTGTTGTGGGGAGAAGAAGCGACAGATGTTTGTATGCTGCTTTGGGACTCCTTTGGGTGGTGAAATTCCTCTCCAGCCCTGTCTGTCCGCCTAACTTACAGGATGGCTGTGAGGATAAAACGGGAGAAGGAAAATGGATGTCATAAGCTGCTCTGGGTTCCCAGCATGGTTCTTCAGAGTTGTGTGTTTGTGGGGGGAGTTTGGGGGAAAGGTGTGTGGTTCTCTAGCTCCTTGGGAGGGGAAACCAGTGAGGGTGTCAGCCAGAAGGAATTGTCCATTGGTGAATCTTTTGTATAGGATAGGCTAGCGGTAGTCAAACTGCGGCCCTCCAGATGTCCATGGACTACAATTCCTAGGAGCCCCTGCCAGCGAATGCTGGCAGGGGCTCCTGGGAAATGTAGTCCATGGACATCTGGAGGACCGCAGTTTGACTACCCTGCTGAACTGAAGAAGCAAGCAGTGACTCCCAACTGTTCCTGCTTTGTCAGTCTTGAAGGTGCTCCTGGACTTTAGGCCCCACCTACCGTCTGGCAACTCTATGGTTGGTGAGAATTCAGGACTAGGGTTTGGGAGACGGGTTCAAATCCCCAGTCTTCCACAGAAATTTTTTTTTTGGAACTTAGGCCAGACTTGCTTTGGGTCAGCATTCCTTGAGGAAAGCAGGGGGTCAATTAAATACATCCCCCCCCCCGGGGTATGCAACCAGAGTGACTCAGCTGGATAGCCATATTGGCCTGAAGCAACAGGACAGAATTGGAGTCCACTGCCACCCTTTAGGGTTGCCATCCACCAGGTGGGACCTGGGGATCCCCTGGAATTATGCCTCATCTCCAGGATACAGAGATCAGATCTCCTGGCTGCTGGGCTGCAGGGGGGAACTTTAGAGCATGACACTGCCCTGCAGTCATAGAAGCACAGAATCATAGAAGAATTGGGTTTTATATCCTGCTTTTCACGACCTGAAGGAGTGTCAAAACGGCTGACAGTTTCCTTTCCTTCCTTTCCCCACAACAGCAACCCGGCGCATTAGGTGAGCTTTCTCACTCTGAGAGAACTGCTCTGACAGGACTCTGACTCGCCTGAGGTCATCCAGCTGTCTGCACCTGGACGAGCAGGGAATAAAACCTGGCTGGCCAGATTCGAAGCTGCCGCTCCTAACCACCACACCGCACTGGCTCTACCCAAGGGGACCTCCAGGGTCATCTAGTCCAACCTTTTACACAATGCAGGAAACTCCTCACTACTTTCACTCTCACAGTGACCTCAGTTCCACGCCCAGATGATGCCCCCCTCAAAACAAACCAACAAACAATAAACAAACAACAAAAAGCCCCAAATCCCTGTCCAGTCTGGTCCCTCCTCGCCCCAAATCCCACCCATCCCCAGCCCCACCCCCAAAACCTCCAGGTATTTCCCGATCTGGAGCTGGCAACCCTACTGTAAGGTCAACATTCTTTTAAAATTCCAGCTGCAAGGAGGCTTTCATGTGTAAGCAGAATCCTTCAGAGAGAAGGAGATCCGGAGACCTGTTGGGGGCTGCTCAAGAAAAGCCATAGGAGTGCAAACCAGGAGGGCTTGTGTGTGTGTGTGTGTGTGTGTGTGTGTGTGTGTGTGTGTGAGACAATCTCCCTTGCACGGACTAGGAAGGGTTAAAGGGACCGAGCGGCGCTTCCTAGGCCGGCTGCGGGGGGCGGGAGGGGGAGAGAAACCCGCGGCTCCTCCGGCTTCTCTCTCTCTCTCTCGGGGGATCCGGCGGGGCTGGGGGGGGGATCCTGCGGAGGGTCGGGAGCCGCGCGGAGGGCCTGCTCTGCAGGGGGGGTGTCTCTGCGGGTCCCACCTGCAGGGCGCGGCCGGGGAGGGGGAGGAGGGCAGGCTGGCCCTTCCCTGCACGCGAGGAGGGCTGCGACCCGCGCAGGATCGCGCCGCTGTGAGCTCGGCTGGGATCCCCGGTAAGGAGCAGGAGGGGGAGCCGGTTTACCCCCAGGCCGAGAAGAGCCCCCACCCTACCCCCTCCCGCAGGTGGAACCGCCCCCAGGTGTGACGCCTCTAGATGCCAGCCTCCAGGTGGGGCCTGGGGATCCCCGGGAATTGCAGCTCATCTCCCTGCAAAAGGGATCAACTCCCCTGGAGAAAAGGGCTGCTTTGGGAGGGGGATTCCATAGCATTGGACTCCACTGAGGGCTCTCCGCAACCCAAATCCTGGCCTGGCTCCGCCCCCAAGGTCTCCCAGTCTCTCTTATCTCAGAGCTGCCAACCCTAAACCCATCTAGATGAGTGATAGAGTTGTGAGTGTCCTGCATTGTGTGTGTGTGTGGGGGTGGGTTGGACTAGATGACCCAGGAGGTCCCTTTCATCTGCTGAAGGGCGTTTGACGTGGGCACCAGATCTAGTTTGTCTGGACTGCGAGGGGGGCTTCAAAGCTGGCCCTATGGGGATGCATGACTCCCCCCCCATCTGAAAGAGAGGAGGGTGCCTGAACATTTTTGGAGTGTCCACTTTTAGTGTGAATGGTAGAGAGCATAATGAAAGAGTTGGGGTTTTTTGGTTGTATTTTAGGTAACTGGGTTTTCATGGGCATTTTATTGGGTTTTTAGTGTTGGATTGTTTGTTGTAACCGGCGGCAACAAATAATAAAACAATATGGCTACTCATCGGGGGTGTCAGTAAACATGGGTAGCTACTGTTTATTGAGGCTTCTAGAAGGCCTGTGAAAACAAATAATTGCAAACAAATGTTTTGTTTATATATTCTGCCCCATCCTCCTTAACTCGAGGCGGTTAAGAACATTTTAAAACGATACAGTCAGTAGTAAAACTGGACAATAATAAAACATCAAATTCTTGATCATGGGGTTGGGCTAGATCAGGGGTAGTCAAACTGCGGCCTTCCAGATGTCCGTGGACTACAATTCCCATTGTAGCGAGTGCTGGCAGGGGCTCATGGGAATTGTAGTCCACGGACATCTGGAGGGCCAGGGACCCTAAACAGATTAAAACTGCCTGATCTTAAAGCTCTTTGGGAGAGGTATAGGGGAGGAGGTGGGTCCCAGACTGTTTAGGGCAGGGGTACTCGAACTGCAGCCCTCCAGATGTCCATGGACTACAACGCTGGCAGGGGCTCATGGGAATTGTAGTCCATGGACATCTGGAGGGCTGCAGTTTGACTACCCCTGGTTTAGGGCTTTGAAAATTAAGAGTCAACCTTGAATCTGATTCAGTCTCCAGCCTGGAGCCAGGGCAATGACAAAACCCCTCCCCAAAGCAGACTTCAGAGTTATGGGATAAGAGGACCAGTTCCCTCACGGATTGGAAACTGGATAAACGTCGGGAAGCGGGAAGTCGGAATAAATGGTCAGTTCAATAAAAGGTCAGTCAATAAATGCGGCCATGTGAGCCTCAGGATTCTGTACTCAGGGATCTGTTGTTTTCCGCTTCTGCATAAACAACCACTACCACCTCAGGCTCCCATGCTGCCTGCTCAGATCCCATGAGTGTATCTGTGAAGTTGGGGCAGTTTGCCCCAATATGCTCCAGTTTACACTCGCTCCAACATAATCTCATTTTGCATTTCAAGGCCCATCTGCCCCTGACTTCCTTTTGGAACTCCTCACAGTCTCTCATTGTGTTAGCCAGCCTAAATAATTTTTTTTCCGTATTTACAGTCATCCCAGAGGCATCTGGTCAGCCAGCCTAGCTTGATGGGTCCTCAGTCTTATGACATCCTTTCCCTGTCTCTTTTTTACAGGCAGAAGCCCAATCTGGAGGACTGCAATCGGTTGCCACAGTTTTCTGTAGGAAAAACCTCACTGAGCCACACACCCAGTATGAAGACGCAGGGGCAAGGCACAGCAATAGAGGGAGCACTGGGGAGGATCGGGAGTGCCCCACAGGTTCTCCAGGCAGGAAGCATCGGGGAGTTCCTTCTAAGGAGGCCCAGCGATCCCGTGCACCAGCAATTTGCGGGCGGTTGCCTCTCCCTCGCCCAGTGGGAAGCCCAGTGGCAGGAGTTCCTCAGGACAGTGGAAAACCCTCACGCTGGATGGGGAACCTGCCTGTCGACAGCTAAGTCTTCGCCCTGGGAGGACGCCAAGGCCTTCCTGGCCTCCTTTGAGCAAGTGGCCGAGGCGTGTCGGTGGCCCCAGGAAGAGTGGGTGGCCCGACTCCTGCCGGCCCTCAGCGGAGAAGCTGAGGAGGCCTTTCTCAGTATGGACATCAGAGACAGAGAGGATTATGGGAAGGTGAAGGCAGCCATCTTGCGGGGGGAAGCCCTGAGCCGGGAGAAGCAGCGGGAAGAATTCAGGTGCTTCTGCTACCAGGAGGCTGAGGGGCCGCGAGGGGCTTACAGACGACTGTGGGAAACGTGCCGCGGGTGGCTGAGGGTGGAGAACCACAGCAAGGAGCAGATCCTGGAGCTCCTGGTCCTGGAGCAACTGCTCAGCGTCCTGCCCCCGGAGATCCAGAGCCAGGTGCGAGAGAGCGGCCTCCAGAGCTGCTCCCAGGTGGTGGCCCTGGCTGAGGAGCTCCTCTTGAGGCAGGACAACCAGGTGAGGCCCTTCTGAGTGTGGGAGCACCTGGGGTAAAGCTCAAAGCAGGGACAAAACCAAGGCCAGGGTGTATCTTGGGTGCCCTGCTTGAGGATCAGTCTGATCCCCCATTTCTTATTCTTTGTTTCGTTTGGCAATTCTGGCCCTCAAAGGTGTTCCTCAAAAGTGTAATGAATTGAAGAAACCCCATCCTGATTTCTCCTCCTCCTCTCATAGCAGTGGACCTGCTAACAGGCATGCCGGCCCCCAGGGAGGAGCAGGGGACCCCCTGTTTTTACAGCTCTTTGCTAGGCGACGGAGATCAGTTCCCCTGGAGAAAAGGGCTGCTCTAGATAGGGACTTCCTAGCATTCGACTACACTGACGTCCCTCCCTGCCCCAAATCCTGCCCAATTTCAGTTCCACCCGCAAAAGTCACCAGGTATTTCCCAACCCTGTCTGCTATGCTCCCCTTTCCCTCCCCCGCCATCACCTTTTTCTGTTCCTCTCTCTCATTGAAGGTGTCCATGGAGGAGGCGTCAGGGAGCGTCTCTGAAGCAGGCCGGGCTCCCTGCGGGAGTGAGGAGAGGCATCCTTTGAGGGCCATCAAGAAAGAGGTGGATCCAGAGCCCAGCCTCGTCGGTAAGGAGGGAAGTCGACTTCAGGAGCCTGAGATCAGGGAGGCCTGGAACGCCTTTTGGGCCTGAGCCAGACTGGCAGAAAAGTACAGATCTTTTGAAAAAGACGGGGTGGGCGTGGAATTCCCCTCTGCCGGATTGTGCTTCCAGCTGTGGAGCAACCTAGCAAATGAGGCACCAGATCCTTGTTTAGAAGAAGAAGAAGAAGAAGAGTTGGTTCTTATATGCCGCTTTTCCCTACCCGAAGGAGGCTCAAAGCGGCTTACAGTCGCCTTCCCTTTCCTCTCCCCACAACAGACACCCTGTGGGGTGGGTGAGGCTGAGAGAGCCCTGATATCACTGCTCGGTCAGAACAGCCTTATCAGTGCCGTGGAGAGCCCAAGGTCACCCAGCTGGTTGCATGTGGGGGAGCACAGAATCGAACCCGGCATGCCAGATTAGAAGTCCGCACTCCTCACCACTACACCAAACTGGCTCTCTCAAACTGGTTTAGCATTAGCAAGGTGTCTGACAGGGGTAGTCAAACTGCGGCCCTTCAGATGTCCATGGACTACAATTCCCAGGAGCCCCTGCCAGCAAATGCTGGCAGGGGCTCCTGGGAATTGTAGTCCATGGACATCTGGAGGGCCGCAGTTTGACTTTCCCTGGTTGTAGGGGTTAGGCTTCTAATCTGGAGAAAGGATTTCCCTGTTTTCCCCCACATGCAGCCAGCTGGGTGACCTTGGGCCAGTCACAGTCCTTTTAGAGCTGCTCCACAGTCAGTGGCACTAAACCTCTGAATCCCAGAGCCGGAAGGCAACATCAGGGGAAGACCTCAGCCTCCCTGTCTTGTTATTGGCCCTTCAGAGGAATGGGTTAGCCACTGTGAGAGACAGGCCTAGATGGACCACTGGTCTGACCCAGCAGGACTCTCCGGATGTTCTTATGAGGCTGGAATTTATGCTCCTGTTTGGTGTTCAGCCAGGAATAGCGGAGAAGACAAGGAGGTACACCACGTCTGGCATGAGGGTGGACAAAGCCCCCCAAAAAACTTTAAAAAACAAATATAAATAATTCCCATTTAGGGGACAGGAAGGTAAAAGGGAACATACATTTTAGGGGTGGCCAAACTGTGGCTCTCCAGATTCATGGACTACAATTCCCATGAGCCCCTGCCAGCATGAGCCAGTTTGGCCACCCCTGCCAGAGGGCCTGCCTGGGCAAAAGTGTGACCAGCCCGTTCCTTGAGGTAGGAAATGGTTCTGGCAAAGGAAATGACATACACCCCGATCCAGTAGGAAGGTTTGGGGGACTTGGCTCCTTGCAGGGGCGGTAACTGGTGCGCTCTGATTTTTTTCCAAGCAGGGGACATGAAGGAGCATGAGAATGACGAGGGACTTCAGGTCCTGTTGCTGGAGCTGTGGAAGAACGAGGACTTCAAAGGGGACTTCTGGAAGCGAGATGGACAAGAGAGGCAGGAGAGAAGCTACACGGCGGACAGGAAAGGGGCTCCCATTCTTTGCCAAGGACAGGAAATCCCAGCGCAGGAAGAAAAAACGACCCAAAAGCGAAGGAACAGAAGCCTCCGAGCTGACCTGAGAAGCCACACAGCGGGGGGTCAGAACGAAAGCTCAGGTTTTGGAAAGAGCACGGACCTTATCTCCCCCCAGCAGATCCAGCCGCTGGAAAGACTGTACTGCTGCTCGGCGTGCGGACAGAGCTTCAGTCGGAGGTCGATTCTGACCACCCACCAAAGGACCCACACGAGGGAAGAGCCGAGAAAAGCCCCAGAGTGGGCAATCAGGCACGGCGGAAGGCCGCCCCGCCCCAAGCATCCCGCGGGCCGCCCAGACAACGAGTGCTCCGAAGGCGATAAGGACTGCAGCCCCCTTGCCGCGCAACAAGGAGCGCACACGGCGGAGAGGCGGTACCAGTGCTCCGAGTGCGGGAACCGGTTCCGGAGAGCGTCCCACCTCCAGCAGCATCGGACCCTGCACACGGGGGAGAAGCCGCACCAGTGCCCCGAGTGCGGGAAGAAGTTCACCCGGGCCGCGTCTCTGCGGCAGCACCAGAGGATCCACACCGGCGAGCAGCCGTACGAGTGCCCGGAGTGCGGGGAGAGATTCGGCTTCAAATCCCACCTCCAGAGGCACCAGGCGGTCCACGCGGTGGAGAAACCCCACCAGTGCCCCGAGTGCGGGAAGGCCTTCTGCCACCGCGTCAGCCTCACCGTGCATCAGAGAGTCCACACGGGGGAGAGACCGTACCGATGCTCCCTGTGCGGGAAGAGGTTCAGCCACTTGGCGTACCTGCAGAGGCATCAGCGGGTCCACACGGGGGAGAAGCCTTACAGCTGCGCCGCGTGCGGGAAGAGATTCGGGTTCAAGTCCCGCCTGCAGCGGCACGAACAGATCCACGTGCCCAAAGTTGGGTAGCTGCTCGGTTTGCAGGGAAAGGCTCTTCCCAGTAGACCGGAATTGGAGGCTGAGGTCTCCTCCGTAGCATTGTGGCTCCTTTGATCGGCTTCGGACAATAAACCGGCTGCTTGGAAAGTCTCTCGGGTCACGCTCTGTTCTGATCAGATCTGTGCTCTGCAAGATGGGAAACAGCTGCAGATTTGAGGAGTGGAGCTAGAGGTGGGGAGAGACTTCAGTGTTGTACAATTCGCTAGATCAGGGGTAGTCAACCTGTGGCCCTCCAGATGTCCATGGACTACAATTCCCATGAGCCCCTGCCAGCGAATGCTGGCAGGGGCTCATGGGAATTGTAGTCCATGGACATCTGGAGGGCCACAGGTTGACTACTCCTGCTCTACAGTTCATCCTCCAGCGGTTCTCAACCTGGCGGCCGCGACCCCTAGGGGGGTCGATCAACCCTTTTCCCAGGGGCCGCCGCCACCCCCTTACTAATGGCGCGAGGGTTGTGCGTGGCCACTTCGGCAATCCCACAGAGGGGAGGGGTGTCAGTGGTGCGCTAGCCAGCGCCCGCATACAGAGCTTTTCTAACATTGGGGCAGTCGGTGGTCCGTAATTTAAGCTCAACATTCAAATTTCACCCCAGTCACTGATTCTCAAAGCGATAATCCCCCATCTAATCTGGTTGCTTTGATGCTGTGATTTAGGATTTAAGAACCTGTTTTTTGGGGAGACAACTGGAAGAAGTCCCTGACAGAGCGGTTTCTCAGTGGAACTGGCTCCCCCGGGAGGTGGTGGGTTCTCCGTCCTTGAAGGTTTTAAAGCAGAGGCTAGGTGGCCACCTCACCTAGGTAGTGATGATATTGGGAATTTAGGCAGACTGTAAGTAGCTGGGCAGAGCGGATTGTGCCCATGCTTAGCTCTTGTGGCCGTTTTTAACATGCCCTGGGAAATGCCGATCGACACTTTGGAAGCAGGAGGCGGATTTCCTCCAGGCCGAACTGGCCATGGATTCTGGGGGGGGGGGGGGGGTTGGAGGGCAGACATCATCTGGACAGGGAATTGGGGTCAGTGTGGGTGGCCATATAGTCGTGAATTTCCTGCATTCTGTCGGGGGGGTTGGACTAGATGACCTTGGAGGGCCCTTCTAACTCCATTATTCTATTGTTTTTTTTAATGCTCTTTGTAATTGATTGTAACAGCCTTGGGTTCAGGGGTATAGCCATGTTTGTCTGAAGCATAGGCTCAAACTTCGCTCTTAACATTTGGTGAGATACCATAAATGCCGGTGCACCAATATCCTACCTGGCTTCCACTCTTCCCCTTCACCTACAACGTGATTGTAATACGGGCCTACTTCACAAGGGTGTTGGAGGGGATTCTGAGACAGCGAACACAAATTGCTTTGAATATTCCAGGTTTGCTTTGACTACTCCTGTGGATGATTTACTGTGGACTAACTAAACCTTCTGTTATTTAGCAACATTTCTCAAAGGCTGCATTCCTAAGATACTTACCTGTGTTAGATGCCTGCAGCGTGGGTTGGGAAATTTAGATTTTCCGCCTCACCTGGCAGTCATTCTCTATCGCCCCAACACACATGTACACATACAAACACACATGCACATGAAGTTGTCTTTAATCAACACTTGAATAGTTTAATAAATATAGCATTGTAATGATAGCTGTTTTTCTGAATTCTCAGCTTTCATTTAAAGAAGTCAGTAGCTATGCACCCAAACGTGGAGAAGTGGGTTTGATTCCCCACTCCTCCTCCACATGCAGCCAGTAGGGTGACCTTGAGCTAGTCATAGTCCTGTTAGAGCTGTCCTCACAGAGCAGTTCTGCATGGGCTCTCTCAGCCCCACTTAACAGGGCGTCCGTTCTGGGGAGATTCAAATGGGTAGCCGTGTTGGTCTGAAGTAGCACAATAAAATCAGGGTCCAGTCAGGCACCATTAAGACCAACAAAGATTTATTCAAGGTGTGAGCTTTCGAGTGCAAGCACCCTTCCTCAGACTAAGAACTTCCAACAAGACTCACTCAACTTATTCAATGCACAACTTGAATAAATCTTTGTTGGTCTTAAAGGTGCTGCTGGACTCTGATTTTACTGTTCTGGGGAGAGGAAGGGCAGGTGATTGTAAGCTGCTTTGAGGCTCCTTCAGGCAATGAAAACCTGGGCATAAAAAACGTTTCTTTTTAGAAAGGAGGCTAGATCTGGGTGGGGCTTTTCTCCCAGCAAGACTTCTGATTGGTCACTGAGGGTTTTTTATATGTTGCTTTGACAGCAGCTGTCATTAGAGGAGGAGGATTTTGACTGTATGACTTCAGCTACAGCAGCCATTTTGTGGCTGACTCCTCCTTCTGCAGCAGCCATCATGTGGCGGCCATTTTGTAGCTGTGCCGACTACCCGGCCTGCCCTGAGCGATATGGAAGCCTGATTGTCAAATGCAGATTAGTTCAATCTATCATATTTCCAATAGCCACTCATGGCTGTGAAAGTTGGACAATGAAGAAATCAGGCAGGAGAGTTGATTCGTATGAACTCCGGTGCTGGAAAAGGCTTCTGCAGAGTCAAGGACAGCAAAACTCACAAACAAGGAAATAGTTCAGTGCATAAAGCGTGATATATGTCTGGCCAGAACATTATTCAACTAAAATAAGTGGTTTTAAACATGGTGACAGTTGAGCCATAATATCAATATATTCTAGAGCCATTAAAAAAAGTATTGCCAAAATCCTGGTACCTCAGGGGAGGGGAGATGGTCACTTCCAGGAAATTTGGACAGGGAAACTGTGCATAACCTGTCGTGTAGGAAGGAGGTTCGGTTTTATAACCTGCTTTTCACTATGCGAAGGAGTCTCAACGTGGCTTACAACTGCCTTCCCTTCCTCTCCCCACAACAGACACCCTTGTGAGGTAGGTGGGGTTGAGAGAGCTCTGAGAGAAACTACTGTAAGAACAGCTCTAACAGGACTGTGACTGGCCCAAGTTCAGCCAGCTCACTGCATGTGCAGGAGTGGGGAATCAAACCCAGCTCTCCATATTAGAAGCTGCTGCTCTTAATGCTGCTCTTAAGGGGTCTGGAGACCAAGACTTATCAGGAAAGGTTGTGGGAGCTTGGTCTGTTTAGCCTGGAGAGGGGATCTGATAACCATCTTCAAGTATTTAAAAGGCTGCCATGTAGAGGATGGAGCAGCATTGTTCTCACTTGCCCCAGAGGGATGGACCAGAACTAATGGGATGAAATTAATGCAAAAGAATTTCCATCTAAACATCCGGAAGAAGTTCCTGACAGAGCAGTTTCTCAGTGGAACAGGCTTCCTCGGGAGGTGGTGGGTTCTCCATCTTCTGTAATTTTTAAACAGAGCCTGGATAGCCATCTGACGGAGCGGCTGATTCTGTGAAGGTGCAAGGGGGTGGCAGGTTACAGTGGATGAGCGATAGGTTGTGTTCTGCATTGTGCGGGGGGTTGGACTAGATGACCCAGGAGGTCCCTTCCAACTCTTATTATTCTATGATTAACCACTACACCAAGCTGGCCCTCCACATTTTATCTGCAACTATCCTGGTACCACAAAATCCCGTCCCTGAATTGACTGGGCTGCTGGCAGTGGAAGAATGACTACCCATTTGGGTATTCAGCGGTGCTGTATCCACCCACCCCCCAGTTACCTGTATGCACCTTCCATCCACTGGCAAATCAATAATGCAAAATGAACCTGTTTTTTTTTCCACTTTAGAATTCTGTTTCTCTTCAGAATGCAATTCAGGGTCTGTTTTTATTTATCGGATAGCCTGAATTGCATAAACAGCTGTCATATGCAGGGCAGGGGGGAGAAGAAAGAGGCACCGGACCCACAATTGTGCCTGGAGGGCAGGAGCCACAACGTCACAGGTAAGTTGGTGAGAAGCAGCCAGCAAACACATCATGGCGTCCGGTTATGCTGATCTGCCATCCCCAAATGCAAACAGACAAAAAAAAAGTGCAACGCCATTTTCATCCAAAACACGGAACTATATTTGCCCTACACACAGAGAAGGCTTGTAGGGGGAGAGGTATTGCTCCTGAGTGGGGGTTACAGGCCACACCTCATCCAGCTTTCAACTCCACAGGGAAGTCAGATGACCGATTAAGCCAAACCACCAAGCCTACTTAAAATATATGTACATATACACACTCACACACACAAGAACAGGAATTCCTCTGCACAGCACTAAAACCTGAAAAGATATTTTCTGATATTTGGATAGATCCGCACCTTTCCCTGCAGACAACTCATAATATTGTGTTGCGGTGGTGCTTTTGTATTAGATTTGCGTGTTCCAGGTGAGTTCCTTTTTGTCTCTTTCAGAATCATTTCCGGCATGCGTAAGTTGTCCAGTTGGTGTGCATCTAAGAGCCCCTTCTCCCACCCACCCCGGGTCTTGAGCATTATTAAGGAGGAATTAAGGAACAAACAAGAGGCATTCTGTTTTGGGAAGGACGCTAACTGGTACAAGCAGTCTTTTGGCAGGAGAAGGAGTAAACTATACAATTCTAAAGCGAGAGAGGAGTGATTGGCTGGATGTCAGTGACATCATGAAGCCCCTCCCCATCAGAGCAGTTTTTTAATCTTAAAAAAAAAATTCAAAAATGCCAAACACTGGCTCTATACAGTTATTTAAAGATATATAGCAGTTTCAATAAAATTATTAGCAGGGGAATGAAACCCCAAGGAGATTAAGAAGAGCTGGTTTTTATGACCCACTTTTCACGTGGGTGAGACGTGAAGGAGTCTCCAAGTGGCTTACAATCACCTTCCCTTCCTCTCCCCACAACAGACACCCTTGTGAGGTAGGTGAGGCCGAGAGAGATCTGAGAGGACTGTGACTGACCCAAGGGTACCCAGCCGGCTGCATGGGGAAAGAGGTGTGTGGAATCAAGCTCGGTTCTCCAGAGGCTCTTAACCATTAATTACACCATGCTTGGGGGGCAAAACAGCATTCACAATAAACATACGCAAAAACACGCTGGTTTCAGGGAAACCAGGGAGAGGCTCCTCGTTTTATGTTCCCACCCTAAACCGACCCTGCCCAGATTCTCTGTCATCTATTGAGACTTCCCTTGTAAGGGGATCTGGCCCGACAGTTTGGCCATTGACACGATTTTGCCCCGTGTGGGTTTTCCAATGCGCAAGAAGGCTCTGCCGCTGATCAAAACCTTTCCCACAGTCCAAGCATTGATGGGTTTTTACTCCCGTGTGCAGACACTGATGTCTCATCAGGCTCGACCGAAAAGCGAAGCTCGCTGGGCAGGCGGCGCATGTGTACCTCTCGTCCCCTCCCGCGTGGGCCCTCCGGTGCCTGCTGAGGCTAGACTTGTAGCTGAAGCTCTTCCCGCAGTCCCAGCACCGGAACGGCTGCTCGCCAGCGTGGATCCGCTGATGGGTGACCAGGTTTGAGCTCCAGCGAAAGCTCTTCCCACACCTGGCGCACCTGTACGGCTTTTTCCCTCGGTGGAGCCTCTGGTGCCGGGCGAAGTTCTGGCTGTGGTTGAAGCTCTTGCCGCATTTTGGGCACTCGTGAGGCTTTTCCCCCGTGTGGATTCTCTGGTGGGCGATGAGGCTGGTGCTCCAGCGGAAGCTTTTCCCGCAGTCGGGGCAATTGTAGGGCTCCTCTCCCGTGTGGATCCTCTGGTGCCGAAGGAGGTTCGATTTGCGGCTGAAGTCCTTCCCACACACAGCACACGTACTCTGCTTCTGTTCAAGGCGCCTCTTCTGGTCGGCCGAGATCTCGTAGAGGTGGCTCGGAAGAGGCTGGCGCTTCCACGGCCCAGGGGTTTTTTCCTCCTGTTCTTCCAGGCCAGTGGGACCGCTGAGGTTCCCTTCCTCACCTTCCCTCTCGCTTCCCTCTGTCCGTGCCCCCCGGGATTCCCACTCACTCTCGCTCCCCCACACATCATCTGCAAGGAGAGAACGAAGATCAGGGGGGAAGGGAAACGAAAATCGGAATGTTTGGCTGGTTTAGGATCAGCCCGATAAGAGCTCCTCACCCAAAGATGTGGAATCCTCTTCACTCTCTTCTTTGACCTCGCCGTCCAGAGGCCCCCGTTCAAATTCTGATGGAGAATGTTCTTCTGCATGGGAATTCAGGGCTTCTTTTTGGAGCAGCCCGGCTACCTGAAATAACAACAAGAACAATAGTGCAAAATATTTGACACTTACAGAACGTTTTCAGTGTTCAAAGTGCTTTACGCAACTTGGCACAGTCCTTCCAAGAGCATAAGAACGCCAGAGAAGCTGTGCTGGGTCAGGCCAATGGCCCATCCAGTCTAGCACTCTGTGTCCCACAATGGCCGAAACCATCAGGAGCTCCTCCAGGAGGGCCAGATCTCCTATGCCCCTCCGAGCACCAAGAAGACAGAGCTAGTACAGACATAGTACCTCCTCTATCCCTTGTGGCTCAGAGGTACTGATGGATCTCTGCTCCAGACGTTTATCCAGTCTCTTCTTGAAGCTGTCTATGCTTGTGGCTGCCATCACTTCCTGCAGCAGTGAATTCCACATGTTCATGATTCTTGGGGTAAAGAAGGACTTCCTTTTATCTGTTCTAAGCCTACTGTTCCTTAATTTAATTGCCTGCCCAGGAATTCTTGCATTGTGAGAAATGTACTTCTCTCTCTACCTTCTCTAGCCCTAAATGGTAGGCCAGGACTATTATTTCTGTCTTGAAGGGAGAGGGAGATTTAGAGTAACTAAGTAATTTTGTTATAATATAATAGGTGATTGCGCGTGTCTTTGTCGCTGAGAAAATCAGACGTTTTACTGATACATTTTATTCTTTTAGTTTATTTTTAAACTTCCCCCCTTTTTCTGACCTCTTTTTTTTAGTTTTAAAATGTCCAACAAAAATATCTTGCTTAAAAGAAGGAAATGCTTTCCAACCACATTCTTTTAAATAGAAAAACTTTCTAACCCTGCCCTTTTCACCCTTTTGACCACGGAGGACCCCCAGAAATATTTTTCAGGTTTTGGGGAGCCCCACAACCGGGCCGGAAGTGATATCAGCTGTCCACGTCTCTCTGCCACATCTGAAGAGGACTGGGGGGCGGGGAGAGAAAGGAGGTGGTTTGAGGCTGGAACATGCATCCAAGTCCCACCCCCTTTCCCATTGGCTGCGGAGGAGAGGACACGCAGTAATGGGTTTAAACTTCAAGTACAACGATATCAGGAAAAAAATGTTCACAGTCAGAGTAGTTCAGCAGTGGAATAGGCTGCCTAAGGAGGTGGTGAGCTCCCCCTCACTGGAAGTCTTCAAGCAAAGGTTGGATACACACTTTTCTTGGATGCTTTAGGATGCTTTGGGCTGATCCTGCGTTGAGCAGGGGGTTGGACTAGATGGCCTCTATGGCCCCTTCCAACTCTATGATTCTATGATTCACAACAACTATGCAAGAACAACATTTCAAGGCAATGCTGGGAATAGCTTCTAGCCAAGTCCATTAAGGCAGGATATAGAGGGAAGGCCGGGAGCCCCTGGGGAGCTCTCAGGGAGCTCCACAGCTCTAGGGAGTCCTGGTTGGGAATTCCCGGTCGAAACTGAGTCAAGAGCTGAACTGAGGGCTTGCTGGATCACAGCTCACTCTCCTAACTCTCACACTGCACCAAAGAAGGTCCCAGCCAGTTAAGGGGTCCCGTCCAATGACCTTCCCGGCCCTCTGCCCAGCACCAAGAGAAATGCCGCTCACCTCCTCTTCCCGTCTCTCGATCTCTCTTTGCCCTCGCAGGAAATCCTCGGCCAGGATCACGGCTTGAGAGCAGGTCTCCGGACTGCGTTCCTTGACCCAGTTCTGCATCTCGGGGGGCAGGATGGCCAAGAACTGCTCCAGGATCAGCAGTTCTAGAATCTGCTCTTTTGAGTGCCTCTCAGGCCTCAGCCACTGATGGCAGAGGAACCAGAGGCGGCCACAGGCCTCGCGGGGCCCCTCGGCCTCCTGGTAGCGGAACTGCCGGAAGAAGCCGCACTGCGCCTCCCCACTGACATGGCCTTCGCTGGCTGCTTCTTCCTTCACCCTCCCGGAGCTGCTATGATCTGGAGGGCTGAGATTGTCTGCCAAAGCTTGTTGAGCTGTCCCAGGGGGCCCAGACGGAAGCCCGGTTCCTTGTTCACCCACCAGCTGTGGATGGACCAAAACCTCTGTCTCCGGGCAGGAGAGAAACACCTGGCTGTCCTCCTGCTCCTTCTTGGGCAGCCATTCGTCCCCCTGACTGTGCGTGCCCTCAAGGAATGCCTGCCACTGGCCGCTCCAGTAGCATGCCAACTCCCCCTTCCCCGGCTCCCGTGTCATCTGCTCCACTGTCCATCGTAGGAAACGCCCAAAGGTCTGGGCGATGGCTGGGGCTGCTTCTTCTGCCTCCCCCCATTTGGGGCCTGGTGAGAATTTTGTCTCCGGCTGAAGCCAACATTCTAGAGCAGCCTGGAACTCAATATGTGGGGCTGAGGAGCCTGCTGCAGCCATGACCTCGGGCCCAGTTCAGCTGGGTCCCTCCTTGGCAGAACACGGGAGGGAACAGCCCGCCGTGGGACTGTGGCCTTCAGCCACGAGGGAGGCAAGCAGCCGTTGGTCCATGGACATGTGGGGGTTCCTGTTCACACAGCCCTGCAACCTCCCCAGCTAAAGCAAAATGTTGCCCAGGCTTCCTTTGGACTACTGAGATGTGCTGATTTCAGCCAGCCAAGCAACTCCAGTTTCACTGCCCCCTGTAAACAAACCAAAACAGCTTGCGTTAATAGTGACAGACTATTAACTGGACACTTCTTGCAGTAAAATGCAAGGCAGAAAAATGTAGGAAACAGAAGGATAAACTAAACATGTACAGCAAAATCAGTGTCCAGTAACACCTTTAAGACAGACAAAGATTTATTGCACTCGAAAGCTCACACCGTGAATAAATCTCTGTTGGTCTTGAAGGTGCTACTGGACTCTGATTTCGTTGTGCTACTTCAGACCAACACAGCTACCCACTTAAATGAATATTTAAGATGTGTACCTGAAAACCAAGAATATAATCAATCAATCAATTAAAGATTTATATGCTGCCCCTCTCAGCCAAAGGATTCGGGGTGGTTCACAACAATAGGAATCCAGTTTAAAACCAAAACAAACAAGCTATTTATTTATTATTAAATTAAAATTAAATTAAATGAAAGGTGGGGCAGAGAGAGCTCAGAGAGAACTGCTCTGTGGGAACAGCTCTGTGACTGGGCTAAGGTCCCCCAGCTGGCTGCATGTGGAGGAGTGGGGAATCAATCCCAGTGCTCCAGTTTAGAGGCTGCTGCTCATAACCAGGACAACAAGCTGGCTCTCATGCCAAACTAGTGTGAGGTATGCATGAAGCTGAATAAGTAAATACAGAAGGGATCTTCAGCAGGGGCTGCGGCTCACTGGCAGAGCATCTGTGTGGCACGCAGCAGGTCCCAGGTTCAAATCCCCGGCATCTCAGGTCAAAAGGACCAGGTCCCAGGTCATGAAAAAGACCTTTTCCTGAGATCTGGAGAACAGTTGCCAGTCATTAACCTTGCTGGACCAAGGTTCTGATTCGGTGTAAGACAGCTTCAGGTGTTCAGGTGCACTGCTCTGGCACATGGAGGTTCCATTTAGTAAGCCAAGCTCCGCCTCCCTCATAATTTCATTCGTTCTCCAGGAAAGCCTTTCAGAGAAAGAAAATGCCAGGTTCCTATTAAAAGCACAACAGCCTGGCACCCCGGACTACCTCTTGCTTGTATCTTTTTTAAAGACAAGGAAATTGAGGGGTGTGTCTGTTTTTTGTCATTTGTTGTAGCCCCCCAACCCGACCTCTGCAAACGTTTGCGCTGCTTCTTGCAATGCAATGCATGCAAACAAACACGAAACACCCTTAAGGAATGATTCACCGACCTGCCAGCCAGCTCTCTTTTTGCAAGGGGAGGAAAAAACCCCAATAACGCCAGCTTTGCTGCAAGCATCGCGGGAAGTGCACTGAAGTTGACGTCTGACACACCCCTCCGCATTCGCCTCTTACCTCCTCCCTCTCCCAGGTCCTGCCTGTCTAGCCACTTGGAGCTCTCTGATAAGTTTAACCATTGCAAGACCAGAGCGGGCAGAGACAACCTAGATTAGCTATCACAGTGGGATAGGGTTGCCAGCTCCACGTTGGGAAATACCTGGAGGCTTTGGGGGTGGAGCCTGAGGATGGCGGGGCTTAGGGAGAGACAGACCTTCAATGGTGTATAATGTGCTAGAGCAGGGGTGGCCGAAAATGGCCACCCACCGGAATCTATCGCAATTAGGCTTTGGTAGGTGCCCTCCAGGGGTGGCCAAACTATGCTTCTCCAGATGTTCATGGGAACTGTAGTCCATGGATATCTGGAGAGCCGTCGTTCAGCCACCCCTGGAGGGCACCTACCAAAGCTACAGTGAATTGGGATAGATTTTGGTGGGTGGCCATGTTGGTCTGAGGTAGCGGAACAAAGATGTTGGCACCTTCAAGACTAACAAAGTTTTATTCCAGGTGTGAGCTTTCGTGTGCATGACCACTTTCAAAGAGTGAAATGGAAATTGCCAGAATACATTGTTGTTGTTGTTGTTAGAATCATAGAATAATAGTTGGAAGGGACCTCATGGGTCATCTAGTCCAACCCCCTGCACTATGCAGGACACTCAAAACCCTATGGCTCATCCATTGTCACCTGCCACCCCCCTTAAGCCTTCAGCTTGTTATTAAAATTTCTAGACCACTGTTCCGACACTGTCTCCGGACGTTGTACACACATGAGAAATACCAAACTAACATGCAGTATTAATGAAGATGTTTAGCCGATTCAAGAGCCTTGCGCAAAAAACAAGCTGAGCTTATAAGGCTATCGGTCCTTTGGGTTAGGCAGCCCATACCGCTGCTGAATGACTCTGCCTGTGGACTTTTGTTCCTTGATATCTGGCCGGTAAAATTCTACATATAGTTTAAAGCCATTTCTGTGGGTCTTCTCCTCTGCTGCCAAAAGGAACCACCCCTTGCCCTCCTATTGGTCTTAAAGGTTCCACTGGACGCAGACTTTATATCATAATTGATGATGTTAGCCCTTCAGTCATGGCCGACTCTTGGCGATCCTCGGGGACAACCGTCACCACTTTGCTCCTATCCAGCCACCACGTTCTTTGTCGGCCTGGTTTCCTTTTACCACTGACCAGTGGGGCCAAAGTTTCATGATTTTGCCTTCCAGTGAGATATCAGGATTTATGTACTCTGGAATTTCCTTGTTATATCGTAATTGTGTGTGCAGAAATTATTCTGTGACACAGGGTATATGACACACAAACTTGCATTATTCTAGGTGGCTCTGAAGAAGTTGATCAGTGACTCACGAAAACCCATAGTACTCTGCCAGATATTTCCTTTGGAAATGGAAATAGCAGAGAGAAAAGCCAGGCTTGGGCCTGGAGGGTTGAGCAGGGGGAATTGGCCCAGAGCAGGGGTAGAAGGAAGCTCCATTAGCTAGACAAAAAGGAGGAAATGGATCCTGGAGGGATACAAAAGAGCCCAAGTCTTGCCCTTAACAGCAGTGCTCAGGTGGCTGGTTAAGAAGATTTTGGCTGAGCTCAGGGAAGGCCCTGGGGCAGGAGACTTGTCCTTGGAGAGGTGAAGCTGGAACAAAGAAGACCAGGAGAATACCAAGTTCCAGGGTCAATCCACCCAGGAGGAGACACTGATTTCATTCCCCCCCTCTTCCTCATGGAAGCTGTCCATCAAGCCTAAAATATACATACAGGCAAACACACACACAAGGGATTGTTTCAACAGGCTCTGGAGCTTAGAGTCTACTCTCAAAAGTAGCCATTTTGTCCTGGGGAACAGATCTCTGTAGTCTGTTGCAATTCGGAGAGGTAGAAGAATATTTGTCAGACTTGCGGGAAGCAAATCATCAAGGAAGCTGCCAAACGGGCTCTAAGAGTCGATGAACAAAGTCCTCTTTCATTACAAAAATAAAGTATGCCAGAATGCAGATCAGTTATGCAGCATTTTGAAATTCTGCAGTTATGAAGTCTTTTCAAACGTATTTTCTTCAGTGGCAAGTATTACAAAGAAATGTTTAAATTTCCATGCAGGTCCCGTATTAGTAACTATCTTAATACTGTAGTTCAAGAGAAAATTCTTCAAAAATAGATGCATACTAGAATCTTATTCCAAATAGTTTGGGGGACAAGTGTAGCATCAGCCTACTAATCACTATGTCTGCCCATAAGCGATAAGTATGTTTCTGCCACATGGTGTTAAGATTGTTACTAATGCTGGTCCTGTAGGAAAAGTAGAAAATTTCTTTGTAATATCTCTAGTTGACTTGCCACTGAAGAAAATACATTTGAAAAGACTCCATAACTACAGACATTGTTGTTGTTGTTAGGTGCGAAGTCGTGTCCGACCCATCGCGACCCCATGGACAATGATCCTCCAGGCTTTCCTGTCCTCTACCATTCCCTGGAGTTCATTTAAGTTTGCACCTACTGCTTCAGTGACTCCATCCAGCCACCTCATTCTCTGTCGTCCCCTTCTTCTTTTGCCCTCGATCGCTCCCAGCATTAGGCTCTTCTCCAGGGAGTCCTTCCTTCTCATGAGGTGGCCAAAGTATTTGAGTTTCATCTTCAGGATCTGGCCTTCTAAGGAGCAGTCAGGGCTGACTAGGACTGACCGGTTTGTTCGCCTTGCAATCCAAGGGACTCGCAAGAGTCTTCTCCAGCACCAGAGTTCAAAAGCCTCAATTCTTTGACGCTCGGCCTTCCTTATGGTCCAACTTTCACAGCCATACATAGCAACTGGGAATACCATAGCCTTGACTACACGCACTTTTGCTGGCAGGGAGATGTCTGTGCTTTTTAGGATGCTGTCTAGATTTGCCATAGCTTTCCTCCCCAGGAGCAAGCGTCTTTTAATTTCTTTGCTGCAGTCCCCATCTGCAGTGAGCTTGGAGCCCAGGAAAATAAAATCTGTCACTACCTCAATTTCTTCCCCATCTATTTGCCAGGAAGCGAGAGGGCCGGATGCCATGATCTTCGTTTTCTTGAACTGCAGACTTTACTTTTGGAATAAAAGAGGATTTTATTTATTGATCTTCTCAGCTTCCTTGATGGTTTCTTCACCTGGAGGTTGGCAACTCTGTGATGTTTTCCTCTATGAGCCCTTTGAGAGAAGGATAAAAAAAAAATCAAACAAACCACAAACACTATTAAATATTTTTTTTTAGCCATGTACAGTGCTAGCTCTGTGTTTGTTTATTCAGACACCAGCTCTGTTACACTATAGAGCTTCCTCCCAGATAAACAGGCAGGGATTGTGAGAAGCTATGCAAGGTATAACCCAGGATCGATGCTACTGAATGTACAGAAATAATTTGGAGCCAGGGTTTCGGAAACAGGCTGCTGGATTCCTACAGACGTACATCTTATCTTCACGTATTGAGTCAGAGCTGTTTAAAAATTTGGGGAACCCCCAGTAGGAAACAATTGGGAAGACTAGCAGGAGCCAGTTAAGAGCAGCAGTTTCTAATCTGGCAAATTAGGTTTGATTCCCCACTCCTCCACATGCAACCAGCTGGGTGACTTTGGGCTAATCACAGCCATGATAGTGCTGCTCTCAAAGTTTTCGAAGCTCCACCTACCTGTCTGGGTGTTTGTTGTGTGATTGTAAGCTACTTTGAGACTTCTTCTGGTACAGAAAAGAGGGCTATAAAAGCCAACTCTTCTTCCTGCAGCCGATCAAGAGAGTTGATTCCTCACTCCTCCACATGCAACCAGCTGGGTTACTTTGGGCTGATCACAGCCTTGATACTGCTGCTCTCAGAACAGTTCAGTCAGAGCTCTCTATGCCCCACCTACCTCACAGGGTGTTTGTTGTGAAGAGAGGAAGGGAAGGTGATTGTAAGCCGCTTTGAGACGCCTTCTGGTAAAAGCGGAGTATACAAACCAAGTATTCTGCAGCCAATCAAGAGGTTGGGGGAAAATAACAGAACAAAACCTTGATCCAATGGAATCTAGTTTGAGCCCAGTGGGACCTTCTAAGAGGAACAACATTTTTTCGGTATGTGACAATCGTTGCAGCACAAACTTTTTGTTGAACTTTCATAAGAACTTAAAAATGGCAGAGAGAGCTATTTTTGATTTAGTCATTTGCTCTACGAGAAAAGGTGAAAACATTTGAGTAATATCAGCATTCAAAGATTTGATGTCAACAAAATGGGTGGAGAGAGAGGATGTAATCAATACCGCAATGCAAGTTGTGCATGTGATCCTGTTGGTTATTCTACTTTCAGAATAAAAAAAAAGTTTGAAAAAAGATGCAGTCTTGAGTCCAGCGGCACCTTTAAGACCAAATTTCAATCTGGGGATAAACTTTCTTCTGTTATTTCAGACTACCCAAAAGGAGCCATTAGAACTGAAGGCAGAGCTGCAAGATCCCGGCTCTAGAGGAGCAAAGAAAGGCCTGGAGAGGAAAAATGCAGAGTGGGGGAGGGACCCTTGCACGTGGTTGGGGGAGGGGGATGGTGGATGCTCTTGTTTTGCATAGGGTCGTCGTCCCCTCCCCCTTTCTTTATCCCTGGGGATTCTGCTTGGGCGCCCGCATTCCCACCCAGGACTGGTGCGCGCATCAGAGCCGGTGAGTTTCCCAAAGGATGCCGGGGGGGGGGGGGGGAATGCTTCTTGGAGGACATTTAGCTACTTTTAAACTTCTGCAGAAAAGTCAGCTTAGCAGGCACGAGTCTAGAGGCGACTTTAAGACCAACAAAAAAAAAACTGCTCCTAGGCTCAAACTTGTTCCTGTTGCTTCAGGCCAAGCCTTATAATAGGCCCGGTTTGCTTTCTGCTAGGCCAGGGGGGGTTTCAGCCCAAATCGGGTGAAACAGGGGGGAAAAAAACAATCCTTCCATATGTTGTTTTATTTAGTAAATGAAGGGAAATGTTTTGGCCCTTCTAAAGTAGAAGGTTTTTTTCCCCCCTCTTTTTTTAAAACGGGAGCGCAGATGTAGCGATGGGGCAAGTCTTCCCCTGTGGAGTTTCTGCCTGTTGTGAGGTTGCCAAAGGGCAAATTACCGCGAGGGCTGCTCTGCAAAGGGGGCATTGTGGCCGTTGCCCCAAAAGGGTGAGTGACCCCGCTAATCTCGGCGATCGGGGCTGCTTTTTAGGTTGAAGAAGAGACCGGGCAGGGCAGAGGGTGGGAAAATGAAGCAGGAGGTAGAGAAAGTGGATGGAAAACTTTTTTTTCCTTTGTCCCATAATTCGAACCGGGAGGCAGCCAATGCAATTGGTGGGCAGTGAATTCAAGGAAATATATCTTCGCAAACTGTAGTTAATTAACTCTCCCCCCCTCCTCGTTTCATTTATATCCTGCCTTTCCCCTGGGGTTGCCAGGTCCCGCTTGGGAAAAATCTGGAGACTTTGGGGGCGGAGCCTGCAGAGGGTGGGGTTTGGGGAAGGGAGTAACTTCCATGGGGTCTAATTCCATGCAGCCATTTCCCCCAGGGCAACCGAGCTCTGTAGTCTCGAGTTGAGCTGTAATTCCGGGGGATCCCCAGGTCCCACCTGGAGGCTGGCATCCTCACTTTCTCTGCAACAAGATGGCTGACTTCCTTCTCCATTTCTAGCCTCTGCAAACAGTCCTGTGAGGTAGGTTAGGCTGAGCGTGGGGGATGTACTGACAGCCAAAGAGGGGATTGAAACAAAATCTGGGAGGGTAACTCTTGTTGCTAGCTGCTACCTGGATAAAATGGAACCTCCAAGTCTGGAGGCAGTATATCCTTGAATCCTGGCGGCTGCCAGTTTGAGCCCTATGCTTTCTGGTCTGGCCTTGCTAAGTTTGGGAAGGGTATAATGCCCCATAGAGCCTACCTTTTCTCGAGGAGAATTGATCTTTGATGCCTAGAGCTCAGTTTTAATTCTCCAGCTACCACCTGGAATTGGCATTGGCATTTCTTCCATCCCTGGATCATTCAGCAGGCCATGTGCAGCTTGGAAAAGTACCATTCATTGTAGTGAATGAGCTCACTTTTGGGAGAATGCTTCTGAGTCAATTTGTGATAGATTCCCTTGAGGAACTGGATAATATTATATTTCTCCTGTTGGGCTCACCTTAGAAGGCCCCCTGCACAAGGGGGAACTTCTGGATCCTCGTTTGGACTTCAGTCGGAACTAACCTGTTGGACTTTTGCCTGAACTGTTTTCTGTATTACACTTGTAGTGTTGTACAAAAATTTACAATATTGTATGGTTATTTCTCATGATGGCCTTTATGATGTTTTTATAAATGACTATTTTGCACTTTTGGAGGCATTATTTGCAGAAGTTTTAGAGCTACTATTTAGAGCTACTATTACATACCCTCCTTTCCCCCCCTGGTATTTTCTATTTACTGAGTACCCCTATTTACTGAGTTTGTTTGTTGTACCACCTGGAGCCGTACTGGTGGTCAGCATATCCAGGTAGAAGCTCCAATTCATTATACCTCTGCGCCAGTGTTAAACGAAGATCTGGAAGACCCAGGGTAAAATTCTCACCCTGCCAGAAAAGCTTCCGGGGTGACCTTGGGGTCAGTCACTGTCTCTCTGACCTACCTCACAAGGTTGTTGGAGGAGATAACAAAGTAATCTTTGGGTCCCCACTGGGGTATACAAGAAATCAATAAAATGAATACGGGGTTGCTCCTACACATCACTGAACATGGGTCTTGTAACGTGTTGCATATTTTGTTATAGAAAAGAATACATTCATGCATATTTTTAATTTCTGTTACTTAGTTAAGCTACTGATGAAAAAAATATTTTAAAAAGGGATTATAACAGGTTTGCCTTCTGGCATCTTTACAAATCTGTGATTTGACTGATTCTACAAACAACCTGAAAGAAAGGATGTTTGATTTTATTTATTTGTTTGTTTGTTTATTTGTTTGTTTATTTATTTAGATTTCTATACCACCCTTCCCTACGGCTCTGGGTGGTTTACATTAAACGTTGTGGAATGCTTACATGGAATATTAAAATAATGCCATAAATTACAGCCATAACATAACATGGCATAGCATACATGGAGCTTTTCTGCCAGCATCTTCCTCTTCTTGGCTTCCCACCAGGAAGTTGGCAAACTTAAAACTGCCCTGAGCAGTATGGAAGGGGCCATATAAAAATGGAATAAAATGCAAATAAATAAATAAGTGCGGTCTGAAATACTGGGTCCCAGAAATTCAGGCTGCTGAAGAGGCGAGTATTTGTCTTTAATTAAGTGTCATTGCTTTTAAATATCCTTCTTAGGACCACAGTGGACTGGAGAACTGCAGGACACGAGGTCAGGACTGGCAGGATGGACTCCTCATGGGGAAGTCAGTCCTCGGAAGCCGTGGCCTTGGCAGCGGTTGGTGGGTCCCTGGGAACAGCAGCTCTGTACCACATGAAAGAAGAACTGGAAAGAGGGTTAGCCCAGCTCTGGGAGGCCCAGCTGCAAGAATTCCTGAAGACGATGGAGGTTCCTCAGATGGGGTGCAGTGCCCCCCAGTTGCCGGAGGAGAGCACCCCCTGGGACGACGCGAAGGCCTTCCTGGTTTCCTTTGAGCAAGTGGCTGAAGCCTGCCAGTGGCCCAAGGAAGACTGGGCGGCTCGGCTTCAGCCGGCCCTCAGGGGAGACGCCAAGCAAGCGTTTCTCAAAATGGAGGCTGGTGACAGAGAGGATTATGGGAAAGTGAAGGCGGCCATCTTGCAAGGGGACGCCATGAGCCGGGAGAACATTCGCCAGTGCTTCCGGCAGTTCTGCTACCAGGAGGCCGAGGGGCCCCGAGGGACGTACAACCGGCTCCAGGAACTTTGCCACAGGTGGCTGAAGGCTGAGAAGCACTCCAAGGAGCAGATCCTGGAGCTGCTGGTTCTGGAGCAATTCCTGACCGTCCTGCCTGGGGAAATGCAGAACTGGGTCAGGCGAAATTGTCCCGAGAGCTGTGCACAAGCTGTGACCCTGGCTGAAGATTTCCTGCTTGGGCAGCTGGAGTCTGAGGCCTGGAAGGAGCAGGTGAGAGAGTGTTCTTCTTTGTTTTTCATCCCTCTTTTCCTTTCTCTGTCTCCTCTGTCAGTCTAGGATCTTGCAAAGTGATGCTTGTTGGGTGGGGTCGCCAACATCTAGGTGGGCTCTGGAGATCCTCTAGAACGGAGGTAGTCAAACTGCGGCCCTCCAGATGTCCATGGACTACAATTCCCATGTAGTCCATGGATGCTGGCAGGGGCTCATGGGAATTGTAGTCCATGGACATCTGGAGGGCTGCAGTTTGACTACCCCTGCTCTAGAATTATCACTGATCTCTGGACTGCAAAGGTCAGCTTCCTCTGGAGCAGTGGTTCTCAACCTGGGGGTCAAACGACCCTTTCACGGGGGTCACAGCAGGGCAAGCAGCTTGGCCGGCGGAGGGCACCATCCACGCAACAGCCTTGCGGGGTAGATCGAGATAGAGCGTTCGCCTGTTTGGAGCAGCGGAAAAGAGTGTGATCAACCTGGTGGGACAAGAGGCAGAACTGAACTGAGAAACCCCGGAAAAAAATCAATTTATGTACAATCCTGAACAATGGATCTTCACGCCATGGGTCAGTTTCAGTTTTAATTTCTGTGAAAGAACCCTTGCATCATTTTATGGTTGGGGGTCACCACAACATAACATGAGGAACTGTAGTAAAGGTCGCGGCAATAGGAAGGTTAAAACCACTGCTCTGGAGAAAAGGGCAGATTTGGGGGTGGACTGTGTGGCATTATACCCTGCTGAGGGCCTTCTTCTCTCCAAACCCAGCCCTCCCCCTGCTCTGTCCCCAAATCACCAGGAATTTCCCTGCCTGGAGTTGGCAACCGCATGGCTGAATGACCTTGGGACAATCACAAAACTTTCATCCTAGCCTACCTCAAAGTCTCCAGATATTTTCCAATCCAGAGCTGGCAACCCTAAAAGTACCAGGCCTGAAAGTAAGATGCTAATGCTGTACTCTTAGGGACTAGAAACTTTCTTTTGCTTGGTAATTGGAAATCCCCGATCCGTGGCCCACTGAGATTTCAGCATTTCAGTGGCCTTGTCTCAGTCCCAGTGACGAAAGAGACTCTGTTCTGGTGTCAGAACGTCTCTTCCGCATGTACAAGGCCCTAGGTCTGATCCCCCGATCTCCAGTTAAAGGATTTCAGGCAGAAGGTGATGGACAGCTGCCCTTTAAAGTCATAGGTCAGGGGTGGCCGGACTGTGGCTCTCCAGATGTCCATGGACTACAGTTCCCATGAGCCCCCAGGGGCATCTGGAGAGCCACAGGTTAGCCACCCGTGGTAGTTCAAAGAATGCCTTGTGTGTCCCAAACTCGCTAGGTGACCTGAGGCCAGGTGTCCCCAACGTGGTCCCTTTCTTAGTGCTCCTCAAGTATTTCTAGGAAATGGGCGGTGCCTGCTGGGGCTTTTGCAGAGCACTGCTTCTGATTGGCCATTGGGTATTGGATAACGCTTTGGCACAAGGATCAGCACTGTATGACCGAAGGTGAGCTGCGGGAGCCATTTTGTGGCTGGATCCACATCCTGTGGCAGCCATTTTGTGGCTGTGACGACCACGCTGTATCCGAATTCCAGATTCCCACAGGCTCAGAAGGACTGGGGACCCCTGGCTCGGGCAAACAGCTCTCGTGCTGTTCCCACCCCCAGCCACAGCAGTAATATGGGGATCACACGGGCCTACCCTACAGGGCTCTTGTAATAGTTCTAACACAGGGGTAGTCAAACTGCGGCCCTCCAGATGTCCATGGACTACAATTCCCAGGAGCCCTTGCCAGCATTCGCCAGCGAATGCTGGCAAGGGCTCCTGGGAATTGTAGTCCATGGACATCTGGAGGGCCGCAGTTTGACTACCCCTAACATATCAGTAGGTTCCTATCAAGTGCTGCACAGGAAGTGCTGGGTAATTATTGGCTTCATACTAAGGAGAGAAGAGGATGAGGAAGGACATAAAACCAGGGTCTGTTTGCCAAGGCTTTGGGCTTGAAGGCTGGCTGGGGGTGTGTGTGTAATAAAGGCTGGCGTTGAGGAGGGAGCTGGAGGAAAGGGAGGCTGTGCTGCGGAAGCAGGAAGGCTTTGGGTGAAAGGCAGGTGTGGAATGAATGGGAGGAGACTGCCTCAGACCTGCCAAAAGGCATAATCCCAGCAATTCAACTCACATTTCTTGGCATGGGACAGTTTAAATATGTAAAGGTGAGTCAAGTGTCCGCTGCTTAAAGAATAAAATAGTTTTATTGAGAAGAGAAACAACTTTGAGGAGGAAGATAGTTCTAGCTGTCTAACCGACTGAACAAAGTTGGAGTCCAGGGGCACCTTTTAAGACCAAAGTTTTATTCAAGGTATAACCGTTTCGTGTCTATGCACATTTCTTCAGACGCAATTCTTTGGAACGCCTTCAGGCTGTACAGCAAGGAGTTTCCAAATGCTTGTGTTTGTATTGCTCAGTTATTTAACAGTTCCTTTACTAAACTTGTAAAAAAAAAAATAAAGTCTTTAATGCTAAGAACTTTGATGTGTATGTTGCAGTGAATGTTGGAAATTTGATTAATTTTGCTGTGTGAATGTTGACACTTCCGCCAAGTTTGCAAATGAACAAAAACACAGAGATGCATTGAAGATTAAGTCACTAGAGTCCAGGGGCACCTTTAAGACCAACAAAGATTTATTCCAGGCGTGAGCATTCGAGTGCAAGCACCCTTCGTCAGACTATGAACTGACCATCATAACGGTAGTCACTGGAGGGTAATTATCAGTATTCACCCTAGCATATACCCCAAAGCTGAGAGCATATGTCCTTTTTTGTGCTAGAAGAGTTTGTTGTTAATAGGAGCTTTAAAAAAAGAAGAAAATTACATCTAAAAGATGCATTCTTCTGCTCGCTGTCCTTCGGCCTTTCAAGAAAGTATAAGTAGGAAGACGACCACTAGGTGGGAAATTGATTATTGGAACATGGGGGGAAATATGTTTTGCTTTAATTATACAGCCTTCTTTCACAGCAAGACCAGTAAAATTTCAGTGGCTATAGCACATAAACCAGCACTCACTCCCACTGTCCTGCATGAATGGGGGGGGGGTGTGGCCCAGTGGGTTACCTGCCCAGCAGGGGATGCAGATGAAATATTGCTAAAAGTTCATTAGGATGCTCTGGGCCTATTCTGCGTTAAGCAGGGGGTTGGACTAGATGGCCTGTATGGCCCCTTCCAACTCTAGGATTCATGAAGGGATTTATTTATTTGAATTTCTAGACTGCCCTCTCTGCCAAAATGGAACAGAGATCCATCGGTGGCTCTTGGCCACAAATTAGGGGGAATGCTCTGTCTGGGGCAGTGATGCTCTGTACTCTGGCTGCTTGGGGAGCAAAAGTGGGAGGCTTCCGGCCTTGCTGGTGGACCTCCCGAGGACCCCTGGGTTTTGGCCAATGTGTGGTACAGAGTGTTGGACTGGGTGGCCCATTGGCCTGATCCAACATGGCCTCTCTTTCCTTAGGCCTGTTAGACTAAGGGTACGAAGGCCTGGGTTCAAATCTACCACTCAATGTATAGGCCACCTCCCTCTCTCAGTTTACCCTACTAGGGATGCCGGCCTCCAAGTGGGACCAAGGGGACCCCCCCCCCCAATTTATAGCTCATCTCCAGGCAACAGAGATCAGTCCCCCTGGAGAAAATGGCCACTGTATGCATTTAAGCCCCGCCATTCCCCAAACCCAGCTCTATCCCAAGCCTCCAGGTTTCTCCCAACCAGGAGCTGGCAACCCTCCATACCTCACAGGATTGTTGTGAGTATATAACAGGGGAGGAAACAACCATATGCCCTGATCTCCTCGAAGCAAAGCTCAGAAGAGCGGATGAATTAACAGGGAAAGGCCTTGTACCATTTTTGCAGATGATGGAGTCGCTACCGACAGAGATCGCACAGGACCCGGAGCCAATCCTTCCGTTTGGCGTACAGAATCAGCCGCAGCTTTCCAGAGAAGCCATGTGGGAGCCAGACCCGACGCCTCTGGGTAAGGATTCCTCGCCCCTGGGTTACTTGCTAGCTCCAAAATGTAAGCCAGTAAAACAAAATCAAGGGTACAATGTTGGCTTGTAGTTTTAGAGAGCCAGCTTGGCGTAGTGGTTAGGAGTGCGGACTTCTAATCTGGCAAGCCGGGTTTGATTCTGCACTCCCCCGCATGCAGCCAGCTGGGTGACCTTGGGCTTGCCACAGCACTGATGAAGCTGTTCTGACCGAGCAGGAATATCAGGGGTCTCTCAGCCTCACCCACCTCACAGGGTGTCTGTTGTGGGGAGAGGAAAGGGAAGGCGATTGGAAGCCGCTTTGAGACTCCTTCAGGTAGAGAAAAGCGGCATATAAGAACCAACTCTTCTACTTCAGTGATATCAGGGCTCTCTCAGCCTCACCTCCCTCGCAGGGTGTCTGTTGTGGGGAGAGGAAGGGAAGGCAACTGTATGCCACTTTGAGACTCCTTCAGGTAGAGAAAAGCGGCATATAAGAATCAACTCTTCTTCTTTGTCTTCTTCTTCTTCCTTTTCCTCTTCCACCTCTCCCCCAACAGAGAATCCCCAGTTTGTTTCAGGGCCCTGAATTACTTCAGCTTTCTATTTGGGCTCCCGAATCTTCCCGACGGGCAAATGTTTAGTTTGTACTCCCCAAATTTGTAGGCCTCTAGTGGGCTACCAGGCTCCAATCTTGCTCTTCTGCAGAGCCACAGGACTGAACCTGGGGGTGCCAACTCCAGGTTGGGGAAAACCTGGAGAGTTTAGGGGTGGAGCCAGCAGTGGGTGGGAGAGGAGAGAGGAGGGGAGAGTAACACTGTGGGGTGCAATGCCTTACAGACCACTGTCTGAGCAGCCATTTTCTTCAGTAGAACTGATCCCCGTTGCCTTGAGATGAACTGTAATTCCAGGATATCCCTAGGTCCCATCTGGAGACTGACATCCCTAGCTGAACTTCACTGAAATTTTTATTTGGCTAGCTCACGTATCTAGGAAGAATTTGCTCCAGACCCGGTTGCCTTGCTTAATTTATTTAATCCAGGAGTGGCCAAATTGTGGCTCTCCAGACGCCAAATGGACTACAGTTACCATGAGCCCCTGTTGATTTCTTAGACATATGGAATCCCACAGTTTGGCTACTCCTGATTTAGACTACTCCCTTGGCCAGGGAAAGTCCTAATGGGAAGATTCTCTGTCTACCTGAACAGATCTCGGGGAGCCGAGCAAGAACAACGAGGAGCATCCCCGAGAAATTATTAAACGTGTCGAGCCGCAAGGGACAACCCCAGAACAAGCCAGCGACAACGGTCCCCAGTGCAATAAAAACAGAGACGTGCTGGAGAATCCATCCATACCAGAAAGGAAGCAGGTAAGCCCTCCGAGTGAGGGAGGGAGTAAATCTGTGGCTTGTGAAGAGGACCTCAGGAAACCCAGCGTGGCTGCCCTCCCGCAGGGCCTCAGCAAGGGCCCGAGGAGAAAGTTGTGCGTTGTGTGTGGGAAGACCTTCCGCCGTAACTCCCAACTTGTCTTGCACAAACGAAGCCACACCGGGGAGAGACCCTACCGATGCCCCGACTGTGGGAAAAGCCTTGCTTGCTCACGCTCCCTCCGGCGGCACCAGATGATCCACACCGGCACGAAGTCGCATCAGTGCACGGAATGCGAGAAAGCTTTCTACGACGCCTCCTCTCTCAGAAGGCACCAGCAGCTCCACACGAGAGAGAGCGCCTACCCGTGCCCCGACTGCGGGGAAAGCTTTAGCTGGAGGCACTCTCTCATCAGGCACAGGAAGATCCACGCAAAAGGAACGCCGGTCGTTCCCCCTCACGAGACGCACAAGCAGGGCGAAGGGATGGCGTGTATTTGTTGCGAGTGTGGGGAAAGTTTCAGCAGCGCGTCGGACCTCAATGCCCACCGGTGTGGATTCTCCGGAAAGAAGGACTGCCTTTGCTTGGCCTGCGGGAAAAAATTCATCACCAAGGCCCGTCTGAGAAGACATCAGCGCATCCACACGGGGGAAAAACCCTATGCCTGCCCAGACTGCGGGGAAAGGTTCACTTGGCATTCCTCGTTTTTTCGACACAAAAAGACCCACAAGGGAAGCAACGGAGCTGCCCAAAGCCCCTGTGCCCAGGGAGAGAACTACAGGTGCTCCGCATGTGGGGAAGTCTTGAGCGCATGGGAACAGAATGGGCACCAGTGTATCCACTCTGCATATGCACTGAGACCTTATAAATGTCCTGACTGCGGGGATGTTTTCCGGTGGAATTCCTCTCTGGAAAGGCATCGAAAGATCCATAAGAGTGAGGAAGCGACCCCAGGCCTACAGAGCTCGCTCCGCGCCTCCACAGTATGCCTAAGAAGAATTTCAGCAAGAGAGAAGCCCCATAAATGTTTGAAGTGTGGGAAATCTTTCTACGGCATGTCCCACCTCAGGAGGCACCAGCGCGTCCACACTGGGGAGAAACCCTACAAATGCACCGACTGCGGGCAAAGCTTCATGTGGAAGTCGTCTCTCAAAATGCACGGGAAGATCCATACCAGGGAGAAGTCCCGCACGTGTCCCGAATGTGGGGAAATGTTCCAGAGACCGTCACACATGGTGAGACATCGGAAGGTCCACACCACAGAGTGTGTACCAAAGCTTGAGGTGTGAGAAGAGTCTTGTGCACAAGGGAAGCCTTTGGAGAAGCAAGAGAATTCGTGCTGGATTGGAATAGCTCTCTTTGGGCAGGTTTGGAAGCCAGGGTTGCCAACCACCAGGTGGGGCCTGGAGATCTCCTGGGGTTACAGTAGATTTTGAGCCAACAGTAGGGTTGTTTGCTCCATTTTGGGGAAAACTTGGAGACTTTGAGGGGTGGAGCCTGTGACTGGCAGGGTTTGAGGAGGGGAAGGTCTTCAGTGTGGCATAATGTCATACAGTCCAGCTTTGAAGCAGCCCTTTTCTCCAGGGGAACTGATCTCTGTTGCCTGAAGATGAGCTGTAATTCCGGGGGATCCAGGCTGGCATCCCTAGCCAACAGAGATCAGTTCCCCTGGAGAAAATGGCTGCTGTAAGTTGGCAGAGTTTAAGTATGCAAGAGAGCAGAACACCAAGTGTCTTAAAAGCATGAATAGTTTTATTTAGGAGAGAAATTACTTTGTAAGAAAAAAAACTGAGGAGAGAATGTTCAGACTGACTGTCTAACCAGTTGTTCAGCATTCACTCTTCCTGTTTTGGAGGCCAGCAGGAAGTGTGCCCAAAGATGTAGGAAGTCTCCAGTTGAGCCAACCAGGACACTGGAGGAGACTGTTTGAAAAATTCCAGGAAGTTCCCATTCTAACTATGCCAAATACACATCTCCTCCGATGCCCCCTGCAGGATATTCTTCACATGCTTTTGGATTATGCACACTACAGATTTTTCATATCCCAGCTCTGAAACAATCTGAAATAGGGGCAGTCGCTAACCTTGCTATAATAGCTAGCTGTCCCCTTTGCTACCACGGCAGAATGTTTTAGTAATCTGTTTTTAGTGTGCAGTAGATCCCGCAAATCCCAGATTTCCCCTGGTCAGTGGCAGGGGACTGGAGGGGTAGCCACAGAGTCCACCCAATTGGTTCCCCAGGGAAACAGATCTCTTTAGTCTGGAGATGAGGTGTTATTTCAGGGGATCCCCAGGTCCGCCCTGGAGGTTGGCACCCCCTATGGCAGCTTGTGAGAAACAAGGTTTTGCTTTGGCTTCTGGAGACCAGGAGGCTACCTAGCAACCAGTTCGTTGGATTGGAAATGTTTCCCAGCCTTTTCGAGATGATTAAATGACTTCTTTTTGACAAGCACACAGGAAATCCACTCCTGAGAAGAGTGTTTTTTGTCCTACTATTGCTCAGTTCTCTGGCGAGAAGTCTTTTTGTGGCTAAGTTTTGCCAAAACTTCCCACAACGCAAGAAGCTGAGGTTTCGCCGACTGCAGGTGTTCTGTAATTCTTTGTAGGTTATATTTTGCACTGTGTTTCTGTTTTATGGGGCGGGGGGTACACTTTAATAAAAGGTTTCTCCAAAAGCGCTTCTTGTCCATTCATAATGTAAGCTAACCTGTGGCTAGCTGACGCAAAGCTTGGTTTTTGGAATGTACGCTTCTTCCACTGGGGCTTTTCAAATGGCTTTTGTATTCCAGTTTAGTGACTGGTCTCTAACAGTTTTTTCCCCCTGTCCTTTCAGACAGACCTGTTTTAGTGACCAGCTGGTAGCAGAATTTATTTGCCTGTTCAGACAAACCCACTTGCGTTGGTTTAGGAAAGCATGGTTGAACCCCGTGATGAAACTATCTTTCTTCCCATGGTGTGCGCTGTGTAAAATGTCTGTAACGCTCCCTGTAATGCTATTCCCCCTGCAGCCACCCTTTTTAGCCGCACACAAGCTGCTTCTGCATTTCCCCCCCCCCCTTTTTAAACATTATAAGCTGAGCACCATAGTGCTATAGCGACACCACTGGGAATTTATTTATAGTTTGATTTATATACTGCCCCCCTCAGGCTGGACATCTTGGGGGCAGCAAACAACAAAATACATAACATTAGAACAGTAAAATGCATAACACATAATGAAATCAATTCCTAATTAGGTTTTAACATTTTTTTGCTTGCGGCTGGTCTTAAATGACTCAATAAAAGGGGACTGGCTGGAAGAATTGAGGGGAGAGGAGGGGGGATAAGAGAGGTAAACACAGTTCTAATTCTGGTTGGCCTAAACCGTAGGCCTGGTGGGAGAGCTCCGTTTTGCCAGGTCCTGATGAACTTAGAAAGTTCCGTCAGGGGCCTGATGTCAGAAGTGGTCAGCTGATCACAAAGGTGCTGCTATAGCATTATAGCACTCGGCTAATGTTAACAAGAAGACATATTCAAGACAGTTTGCATAGCCAAAGAGAAGGCAGGGGGGAAAGTGGCACTGTTTGAAATGGTCATAGCACTTCAGAGCTGACTCACTGATGGACAGAATAGCTGTCTGCCACTCCTGTCCCTGTATCGCTTTACGTGAAATTGGGCCAACGGTGAATAAAATCTGGTTTCCTACAGTGATGTGAAAACCCCCTCTATGCATCATCCCATCTATATATCTTCAACTGCAAAAGGGTTAGTTAAATAGGAGACTGGCTGAAATCTGTTAATAATAATAATAATAATAATAATAATAATAATAATAATAATAATAATAATAATAATAATAATAATAATAATAATTTTTTTTTAGCCTGCCCTTCGTGGTTAGCTGTGTGTGGGTATTTACATTGATTGTGCCTGTGTGTGTGTGTGGAATTTTACACAGTAACAAAAAAGCAGAGGACACTGTCACGAGATCAGTTGAATCTCTAATGCTACAGAGAACAGAAATGAATTTTGGACTCAGAGTGGTTGTTCCTAAGGGTCACTCTGGGGTGAGGGGTGGGCCCTGTCCATGTCGGCTCTCATCAGCCCTCCCGTGTGATAACGGCCTACGTGGAGTAGTGATTACAATGCTAGATTTGGATCTAGGAGTCTTGCATTCAAATTCCTCATTCGCCATCGAAGTTTGCTAGGTTCCTGTCACCCGCTCTCAGCTTAAAATACTTTTGGGTAGAGGATGAGGTCAGCTGCTGGGGTCGCCCTGGTGAAGGAATTTGGGCTATAAATGAAGCCAATCCCCATGCGCCTTGCAGTGGAAGTAACAGTTGCTTGGTTGTGGGGTTAGCAAGCAGGGCAGATGTGGGGTGAGAAAATAAAGGCAGGAATCTTAGCAACTGGCCGTCAAGGGGGTTGGAGGATTCAAAGTGCAGCCTGGCAAATGGGGAGGACAGCGGGGCTGTGACACTGGGTGATTTAGACCAGGGGTAGTCAAACTGCGGCCCTCCAGATGTCCATGGACTACAATTCCCAGGAGCCCCTGCCAGCATTCGCTGGCAGGGGCTCCTGGGAATTGTAGTCCACGGACATCTGGAGGGCCGCAGTTTGACTACCCCTGATTTAGACGTTATACTTCAGTTCAGGCACCCCAAAACCTCATCTGCATCACACTCACTGTGCATATTTGGTTTTCACTCCACCTGTACCCAAAGATCTCGCTCCCTCACACACAAGAGAAGAGACCCAGAGGTTCTCCCCCATCCAGCCTGCAAACCTTTGTTACTGAGATGTAGAACTCCTTGTTAAAAGAGTCAAGAGCGGTGTGGTGGTCAAAGAATGGCAGGACCGGGCTTGATTCCCCACTCCTCCACATGCAGCCAGCTGGGTGACCTTGGGCCAGGCCCGGTTCTCTCCAAATGGAACAACTTGGTCAGAGACGGCTAGAATCGAGGTGGGGAGTGGAGAAAATTAGTGAATTACAAAACTACCACGAGAATACGTCCATTAGCGTACATACCGGTGGTTTTTACCTGATGTATCATCCCTCCTGTGGTGCAGAGTGGTAAGGCATCAGACATGCAGTCTGAAGCTGTCTGCCCATGAGGCTGGGAGTTCGATCCCAGCAGCCGGCTCAAGGTTGACTCAGCCTTCCATCCTTCTGAGGTCGGTAAAATGAGTCCCCAGCTTGCTGTTGGGTAAACGGTCATGACTGGGGAAGGCACTGGCAAACCACCCCGTATTGAGTCTGCCATGAAAACGCTGGAGGGCGTCACCCGAAGGGTCAGACATGACTCGGTGCTTGCACCGGGGAGACCTTTCCCTTTACCTTTTTTATCATCCCTCCACCAAAGAGGGGACACTTGACTTCACCACGGGTATAGCATTAAAAAATGGAAGGCCGAAAGACACCCCAAGCCCTACATGAACCCATCAGCAGGACAAAGCATGGTCATCAGTCACTTTTATTGGAGGGGGGGGATGTCAGGGGTTCGCAGGGAACTACATCCCCCAGAAGGCCCTGCGGCAGCCAGCGGGGCTCCCGGCGTCCTCCTTGGCGGCCGAGCGGGAGCCTCGCGGGGGGATGGAGTCCGGCGGCGCCCCCCTGCCTCCCGGCCGGGGCGGGAGGTTGGCTTCTGCGCCTCTGAGGGAGAGCTGGGTGGGGTGGGGGGTCCGCGGGAGAGGAGAGGCGCGTGCAGGGGCTGGGGGCTTCCCTGGGTTCATTTCCATCTCCAAACTCCCCGGCGCGTGGCTCCTCGCGCGCTGCTCAGGCTCGCTCCGGCAGAGGCGCTTGGTGGCCGCGCGCTGCTCTTGGCCTGGCCCTGCTGCAGAAGAGCTCTGGGCTGGGAAGGGGCCTGAAGGCTGCTTTGGGGGAGGAGCGAAGCCAGCCCCACTCACCCCCGCCCTGTTTTGTCCTGCTCCCACCCGCCTGGCTTCTTGGGATGAAGCCAACACTTCTCTTGCACTTCTGTTCCTGCCTGGACCGGGCTGTGGCATCCCCTTCATTTTTTGGCTTGTCCAACTCCCACCGTCGCCCTGAAGTCAGTGCTGAGCCTCCTGCCTTGCATTGGATTGAAGAGAAAGAATTCGCCCCCCCCCCCCAAAAAAAAACAAACCCAACAACAACACACAAATGAGTGATTTCTCTGCGAGAATATCAGAATCCGATGCTGAGGCTCCTGGCTTGCATTTGCTTGTAGATTTATAAATAAAATGTAAAAGGAATAGAATCACAGAATCATAGAGTTGGAAGGGGCCATACAGGCCATCTAGTCCAACCCCCTGCTCAACGCAGGATCAGCCCAGAGCATCCTAAAGCATCCAAGAAAAGTGTGCATCCAACCTTTGCTTGAAGACTGCCAGTGATGGGGAGCTCACCACCTCCTTAGGCAGCCTATTCCACTGCTGAACTACTCTGTCTGTGAATTTTTTTTCCTGATATCTAGCCTATATCGTTGAAGTTTAAACCCATTACTGCGTGTCCTCTCCTTTGCAGCCAATGGGAACAGCTTCCTGCCCTCCTCCAAGTGACAACCTTTCAAATACTTAAAGAGGGCTATCATGTCCCCTCTCAACCTCCTTTTCTCCAGGCTGAACATTCCCAAGTCCCTCAACCTATTTTAGGGATTTTTCTGCAAGATGTGTAGCTTTGTGTTAAAGCGTTTATTTTCTGTGAAATGCACAGTCTACATCCTCCCCCCCCCCCTCCAGAGGCACTTGGCCCCCTTTTGCTCTTGGGATTCCATTCAATGCGCACCGGTGCCTTCTCTGTTGTCTTCCCTGATCCCAATGAACAGAGCAGCTCTGGCCTGGATGTGGGTCCGAAGGTTGGTTTTGTGAAGGACAGAATCAAGGCCTTGTTTGTCCTGGTCCCGCCTGCCTGACTTCTTGGGATTAAGCCATAATTTCCATCGCAAAATAGTCGAGGGGTTTTCTGTGGTCAGTCTGGAGCAGGATGTGTCCCTTTCCTTCATCTTTGGCATGTCCAGCTCCAACCATCACCCTGGATCCAGTGCTGAGGCTCCTTATTGCCCCCCTTACTCACACTCGGGCACACTAACATAATTTGGTCATTCTTCTGCAAGGAGCTTAAACTTTGTGTTAAAATATTTCTATGAAATCCAAAATCTGTTGCGGTGAGGCAGTAGCTTGTGTGCAGTTCAAGCTGCAGTCCTTCCAGAAATACCCGGAAAGCTCTCTGAGGCAGCCTGGATGTTGGGTGTCCTGCAGGGCCACGAGGCTCACAGAGCCTGGAATGAGTTGTTTGTTGTTGTTAGGTGCAAAGTCGTGTCCGACCCATCGCAACCCCATGGACAATGATCCTCCAGGCCTTCCTGTCCTCTACCATTCCCCGGAGTCCATTTGAGTTTGCACCGACTGCTTCAGTGACTCCATCCAGCCACCTCATTCTCTGTCGTCCCCTTCTTCTTTTGCCCTCGATCGCTCCCAGCATTAGGCTCTTCTCCAGGGAGTCCTTCCTTCTCATGAGGTGGCCAAAGTATTTGAGTTTCATCTTCAGGATCTGGCCTTCTAAGGAGCAGTGAGGGCTGATCTCCTCTAGGACTGACCGGTTTGTTCGCCTTGCAGTCCAAGGGACTCGCAAGAGTCTTCTCCAGCACCAGAGTTCAAAAGCCTCAATTCTTTGACGCTCAGCCTTCCTTATAGTCCAACTTTTGCAGCCATACGTTGCAACTGGGAAGACCATAGCCTTGACTAGACACACTTTTGCTGGCAGGGTGATGTCTGTGCTTTTTAGGATGCTGTCTAGATTTGCCATAGCTTTCCTCCCCAGGAACAAGCGTCTTTTAATTTCTTTGCTGCAGTCCCCATCTGCAGTGATCTTGGAGCCCAGGAAAATAAAATCTGTCACTATCTATTTGCCAGGAATTGAGAGGGCCAGATGCCATGATCTTTGTTTTCTTGATGCTGAGTTTGAAGCCAACTTTTGCACTCTCCTCCTTCACCCGCATCAACAGGCTCTTTAGTTCACTTTCTGCCATTAGAGTGTTATCATCTGCATATCTGAGGTTGTTGATGTGCTCCGCATACAAGTTAAATAGGCGAGGCGACAGTATACAGCCTTGCCGAACTCCTTTCTCAATTTTGAACCAACCAGTGATTTCATGTTCATTGGAGTTGTTAGGGGGAAAAATTGAGCAAAATATGTGATGAGTTCCACAGAAAGCGTCTGCAGAAAAATACCCATTTACAGAGGCAGCCTTCTCTCAATGTTGATACATTTCTGGCTTTAAACACATAAGCTAATGTAGGAGGCTGTTTTTTTACAGGGTTCTTTTGTTGTTTCATTTAATTGGACTGAAGCAAGGGATGTCCAGATTGGTGCAGTTTTCCGGAAAAGTACTTCTTGGAGACTTTCAGGATATTATAACTGGAAGAGGCTGTGAAAACCTAATGCCATGTTTCTTGCCCCTCGGTATTGCATTATTTTAAGAAATGGTGGGCATTTTTCCCTCTGGAAATTCAGAGCCAGGAATAGATGCTTAACTGGGTCATATTTTTTTCTTTGGCTTTCAGAGACCCCCGGTGTCCTTTGAAGAGGTGACCGTGTCCTTCACGGGGGAGGAATGGGCCTTGCTGGATCCAGGCCAAAGAAAGGTCTTCTGGGAAGTGATGGAGGACAATTCTGAGACTGTGGCCTCTCTGGGTAAGGCTCTCTCCCCTTATCATCATGGATGGGGGAGTGGCGTCTTCCTTTGACGAGTGGCGTCTTCCTCCTTAATTCACGAACACACTTCCACACTTTCAGGTTTTCCTTCTGTTGGGGTAAGGCTTCCTCTCAGAGACAAGGCCTCCTTAGGGCAGGTAGCGTAAAGGGCTTTGGACACTACTTTATTTATTATTGTTGTTGTTGCTGTTGTTGTTGTTATATTTATTGACTGCACGCTGTCAGCCAACTGACTCTTGGCTGTGCACATTAAAGTAGCACTAAAACCATACATAAAAAATGTATAACACTCCCCCTGCAACCCCTAGTACCCCTTAAACCACACTGGTTCCCTACAACCCAGTGCCTCCTAAGAGTAGGTAGAGGTGGAAGAGAAGGAAGAGGCTCCCCAAGATCTTCCTCAGCCTGGCCTCAACCAAATGCCGGGTGGAAGAGCTTCTCTTACAGGCCCTGCGGAACTGAGACAGCTCTGAGAGGGCCCTTAGCTCTTCCAGGAGCACATTCCACCAGAAAGGGACCGCCACCAAGAAGGCCCTGGTCGAGGCCAGGCGTGCTTCATTTGGGCCAGGGACCACCAATTTGTTCAAAGTGAAGAGCCCTGTGGGGGGCTTAGGGAGTTAGGTGGTCCCTCAGGTATGCTGGCCCTGCACTGCAGATGCTTTAAAGGTCAAAAACAATACCCTGAACCTGATCTGGTATACAGCTGGCAGTCCATGCAGTTAGAGCAGAACTGGCTGCATATGAGCTCTCCCTTGCGGCAGCATTCTGTGCCAACTGCAATTTCTGGATCGAGGTCAAGGGTAGGCCCACAAAGAGTGAGTTACAGAAGTCTAGTTTGGAGGTGACTGTTGCATGGATCACACTGGCTAGGTGTCCCGAGGCCAGATAGGGCACTGGTAGCCTCATTTGGCAGGGATGGTAAAACGCCATCTGGGCTACCTTCCTGACCTGCACCTCCATTGCTAAGGCGGTGCCAAAAGTCGCCCCTAAATTCCTGGTCAACCAGGCAGGGAAGATGCACTTCCTGTTCTGGCCCTTTCTTGCCCAGCCACAGGACCTCCGTCTCGGAGGGGTTGAGTTTCAAGCATCTGTGTGAACCAGACATCCAGGCTTTATTTATACACTAGGGGCAAAGCCCGTTGCACCCAGGAATAGAATGGGCGCTAGGACCCACGCCTGGCCTGTGGCCCTCGGCAGCTACATTTCAAAAGCAGAGATCATGGTTTTGAAATATTCCCCCTCCCCTTCCCGCCTTCGCTTCCTACTTGGTCTTAAGATCCAGCGTGGTGTGCAGACTTAGAGTGGCAGACTTTACTCTCAAGAGCTGGGTTGGAGTCCTTCCCCTTGAGCAGTCAGCTGGGTTGCCAACCTCCAGAGGAGCTGAGAAAAAGAATAGATCATTGGCACTGCAATAAAGTCTCTTCTGAATAAAAATTGAATTGAATAATATCTTGAATCAATATTGGTGATGGAATAAAGCCTATTTATTCAAAATAGACTTCATTGCATTGCCAATTATTGATTCTTTTTCTCAGCTTCTACTTCATGGGATCGACAGGAGGTTTTTTTTGTTTTAAAAGCTCCAGGGGAGGCCTGGAGATTTCCTGGAATTGCAACTGGTCTCCAGGCATCAGTTTCCTTGGAGAGAACAGCTGCATTGGAGGGCAACCGGCCTGGCTGAGTCCTCCCCACTCTGCTATATGGAGGCTGTGAGGGCAGGGAACATTTGACCCCCAAGCTGGGGGGAGGAGCACGGCTGAAGCAGGCTGGAGTGGACCTGTCTCCCCCCCCCTGCCTCTCTCTGGACACAGGGAGGGTAGGGAAAAAACATTTCCCCAGCAGTTGCTAACCATGGCCTGGTGTAGGTCTTGCCAAGGGAATTTTGCACACAGAAACATGCACATCATCTCAACATGGTCATCTGCAGACCAGCTCTGCAAGGAGAAAGGGCTACAGTGGAGGGGGGGAATGAGGCATTGCACTGCCTGGAGGCCCACCCTGCAGGAACTTCCCCACCCCAGGTGTCGCTAACCTCCTGGTGGGGCCTGGAGTTCTCCTGGAATTGGAGTTCATCTGCAGACCACACAGATCAGTTCCCTGGGCAAAAAGGGCTGCTTGCTTGGGAGGGGGACTCAATGGCCTTGGACCCCACTGAGGTTCAGGGGTGTCAGGTGGCATCGAGGATCCCCTGGAATTAGAATCATAGAATCATAGAGTTGGAAGGGGCCATACAGGCCATCTAGTCCAACCCCCTGCTCAACGCAGGATCAGCCCCTGCTCAATTGCAGGTCATCTCCGGCCTAGGAGGAAATGAACAGAGACAGCTTCTAGTTCACATTCCCAAGTCCTTCCATGAAATTCCATTGGCCTGTTTCTGTTGCAGAGGACTCCATTTCTCAGAAGGCCTTGCGAGCACCGGAGAGAAGAACCCTGCCTTTCCTGGGGGATCAGAGCGAGGTTTTTCCTCACAGCGGAGACGGAAGTTTATGGGCTGTGCAGTTCCACAGGGCGCCTCTTCTTTCTTGTTTCCCCCGCCTGGAGGGAGAATTTGGCTTTTGCACGTCTGCAGGAAAGGTGAGTTAGGCTTTCATCAGCAGCTCTCAGGCAAAAATAGGGGACGGGAGAAAAAAGAGGGAGAGGTGGCGGGAAGGAGCATGGACAGAGAGGTTTCCTGGTGAGATCTGTGGACACGTGGGGGTGGGGCTACTCGTGTTGTATTTTCACCCCCTTGAATGTGTTCCGTCTGGTCTGCATCAGCAGGGTTAGACCAGGCCTCTGTAGCTTGCTGCACACTCTGGTACCCTCCAAAAGCTGTATTGGGTTATGTTTTGCTCCCATAATGAAGGTATTCTAAGGGCCTACTGTCAGTTCCTCTAGAGCAGGCTTTCTGAGCCAGGGTTTTGTGAAACCCTGGGGCTTCCCTGGTTTCCCAGATGGGTGGGAATTAATTTTAAAAATGTATTTTCTAATTTGTTTGTTTGTTTGTTTGTTTTGCTGGCAAAAAACTTTACTCCAACAATATAAACTGTTATAAGCAGAAAGAGTTCCTAGGTACAACAGCCTTGTTTTCGTTTGAACTTCATCACTTAACTTTTTCAATTTAATGTAGTATTTCTTTTTTCTTTTTGTAATTTTATTATTTATTATTGTATAAAGCGTTTACAGAAAAGTAAAAGAGAAAAAAAGCGACCAGCTGATATGGTTTGCCATCCTCTTTTAACATACATATTCAGTTCCCATCACATATTAATCCTAATCTAGAAGTTTTTACCATCTTTCTTAACGAAATGATTGTTAATACATATGAGAGTATAATCTCTTATAAGAATATATTCTATTATTATCTTAAATGATATAAAGTCGGTCCCCTTCATATATTGGCCCTGACCTAAGAGTTACTGCTGCTGTCTTGTATTTTCTAATTTGTTAAACTGTTATTGGATGATATGACCGTATATGGTCATGCTGAGCTCCCCTTCCGAAAGTGGCCAGTGATGGCCCTGGAGAGGGTAGGAAGGGGAGGGGCCCCAGGTGTACACACCTGTGCTTTCCAACCGTGTTTTGCAGGATCCTGCCACTTCTGGAGTTTCTCCAAGCCTCAAGAATGTTTCAGGGGATTCTCAGTGGTTCGAAAAAAAGAAGGAAAGGCTGTTTTAAAGTATGATTCCAATCCTCAAGAGGATCTCTGTTTTGGAAACTGGTCCCTTTTCGTTTTGTGAAAGAGGGGATCTACTGATCTGTACTCCCCCAGCCTTCCTGGCTTCTTGGAAGTAAATTGTTGCTGCATTAACACTTTGAGCCAGGGTTAGTCAAACTGCGGCCCTCCAGATGTCCATGGACTACAATTCCCAGGAGCCCCTGCCAGCGAATGCTGGCAGGGGCTCCTGGGAATTGTAGTCCATGGACATCTGGAGGGCCGCAGTTTGACTACCCCTGCTTTGAGCTATGCAGAGGATACCAGGTTGCTGGCAGAAAACAGTGAAGATTTCAAATACTTCCTGCTGGTGGCTGACACAGAAAGGGATAAAGCAAGGTGAACATCAAGAAGACAAAAGTTATGAGTGTTAAGTTTTCAGGGTGATGGTGGAGAAACTGAAATTGTTCAAGGTTTTCTCTTCATCATCAACCCAAAGGGAGACGGCGCCCAAGGAATCCGAAGGAGAGTGAGACGGGGAAAGGCAATCATGGGTGAGCTCAAGTGGAAGGATGTGTTGTTGGCAACCACATTTTGGTCACATTTGGAGATGATAAAAATCCATGGTCTAGATAATAATGCCAGGAAAACTTGAGGCAGCCAGAAAAAGGAAGACTTGAGATGGCTTGATTCTGTCAAGGAAGCTGCAGCCCTAAGTTTGCAAGAGGAGGAGAAGAGGATAATTTAACATTCTAATATATAATGAATTACGGTCCCTAAATCATATATATATATAATCTCAGTTTTATACGTCTGTTTACTTTCCTGGAAAAAAACCAATAGGATGTTTTGATTAGGGTCCCCTGAACTCAGAAATGATTTAACAGCACTTATCTTTACACACAAACACGTGTTTCTGTTTTTCTTGTGTCCTTCCTGTCACAGAAGTCTAAAATCTGTTCAGATGTTGCAGTAGGTTATTTGCCGTTCAAGAATGCGATGTGCCAAGCGTCGGTATTCCACAGGGCACAAATATCTGGAAAGGTCTCTGAGGCAGCCTGTGTGTGCTGGGTGTTTTATGTCCTGCATTTCTCACCCACCAAGCCCAAGGATCACTTAGCCTGGGCTTTGGTAAGGGGAAAAATGAACCGAAGACATGTTGAATTTAATTGGGACAGTTTACATTTACAGAGCTGGATGCAAGCTTCAGCGTAACACAGAACACCTCTGCAGACAAAAAGGGTTAAAGCAGAAATCTTCTCTCAAGGCACAATTTCCATATACTTCTGGGGTTAAAAGTGTAAGGTCAGCTCTGCAGTCTAATATCCTTTCCCCCACATTTATTTAAATGCACGAAGCCCAGTTTTTTGCAATTCTGTGGCTTAATATTTCTTTGAGATGTTCAGGATACCTGTCGGAGTCTGAAAAAGAAAGTAATGCACTTCTTGCCTTTGGATTGATGTATCACATTCTGTCATCAGTAGACTGGTTGATTGGATTCTTCATTCTTTCTTGAATGGTCGGGAACAGGAATAGACAATCAACTGGGCCATCTTTTCCTCTTTCAGAGCTCCCCGGCGTCCTTTGAGGAGGTGGCCGTGACCTTCACGGGGGAGGAATGGGCCCTCCTGGATCCAGGCCAAAGAAAACTCTACTGGAATGTTACAGAGGAAATTTTCGAGACCATGGCCTCTCTGGGTAAGGATCTTTCCGTGTTTTTGATTTCAAGGCACACCTTAATTGGCCACAGAGAAAAGAATGGAGCTCTCACACCAGGGTCAGCAGAGGATGGGAAGCACAGTAATGGTTTAAACTACGTGTAGAACAACACAGGCTACATATCAGGGGGGAAAATTTCACAGGGTAGCTCAGCAGTGGAATTGGCTGCCTATGGAGGTGTTGATCTCCCCCTCACTGGCCGTCTTCAAGCAGTGGCTGGACAGATACTGAGGGTCCTATCCTCTGCTGCCAACAGGAGCCTTTCCATGCGCTCCTCTGACAACCTTTCAAATACTTAACGACAGCCATCGTGCCCCTCTCAGCCTCCTCCAGGCTGAACATTCCCAGGTCCCTCTGCCTTTCCACAAGGGCTTGGTCCCCAGGCCCTGGATGATTCTCATCACTCTCCTCTGCACCCTCTCCATTTAGTCCACGTCCTCTTTGAAGTGAGGCCTCCAGAACTGCACACAGGACTCCCGGTGGGGTATACACCTGGACTTTTGACATCTTGTGATTTTGATGTGATGCCTCTGTTGATACAGCCCAAAGGCTGCATTTGCCTCTTTCAGTTCTGCATCACACTGTCTGCTCATATTGACCAGATCCAGTCCTGAGCCCTGTGATGTCCTGCTGCTCACCTCCCTCCAGATTTCCAGATTTCTTCTTTTTTTATGTCATTCAATTGGCTCAGTTGTTCTGTTTTACGTGTTCCCTAAACAAACACCGGAACTCGTTAACCTTAATGTGATCTCCAGAGCAGGTTTCTGTAAGAGAAGCAAGAAATTGCCTCCTCTTCTTTGGTGACCTTTTTCATCTTTTCCAAGTCTGCCAGCTTTCCGCAGGGCCTGTAAGACAGAGCTCTTCCGCCAGGTGTACGGTTGAGGCCAGTGCAGGGGTAAGATCTGTTGCACAACGCCCCCCCCCCCCCCCGGAAGTCATGTCATCGGCCCAGAGCAATGTGGGTGGAAAGTATTGGACATAGCCCTCTGCTGCCCCTGTGTCAGGTGTGCCGTTTTGGGGGAGGTATTGGTTATTCTTCCCCCTTGCTAAATTTCGGTGTTGTGTGATGGGGTTTTTGATGGCATTTTAATGGGGTTTTATTGTTTTGGGGGTTTGTATGTTTGTATCTGTTGTAAGCTGCCACAAATCGGTGCCCCGAGAGTCATGGGTAAGAAATTCAATAATAAATAAGTAAATAACGTCATCCTGGTGTGTGTTTAAATACTGTGGAGATTGTTCCTGGCTCTGGTGCTAGAAAATACCATTGACTTTCCCCTAAATGTTATTGGAACATTTTCATGCTTATCTGATTTTGGTCCCTCTTTTGCAGTGGCAGAAGCGAGGGAGATGGGGAATGAGAAGGCATCAGGAAGCAGCTTTGTGGAAGAAGACAACAATCAACAGCACAAAGCAAAATCTGAATCTCAAGTGGTACCAGAGATACAGCAGAGAAGGAAAAGGGAAGCAAGACCAAAGCAAAGGAAATTGGTGGTCTGCCAGAGCACAAATAAACCTCTGCTGCCATCACAAAATGAAACGGGGAAGGAAAAGAGACGGCCTCACAATGCCATGAAACAAAAATGGCTCAGATCCAAATTCAGTATTAAAACATATCCCAGCGCTACAACGTTCTGGAGAAGGTATACAGGCGTGGAACGTGGGAAGAGTCTCAGTTGGAGCATGGCCAGCACTAGGCATCAAACAATTCACATTGAGGAAAAGTCATATAAACACTTGGGGTACTCCTCTTCGAACGGCAGCCTAACTGACCATCAAAAAATTAATACAGGAGGGAAACCATATAAATGCTTGGAGTGTGGAAAGTGCTTTTCTTATAATAGCAACCTAATTGTACATCAAAAGATTCATACTGGGGAGAAGCCATATAAATGCTTGGAGTGTGGAAAGTGCTTCTCAAAGAACACTAAACTGACAAGACATCAAAGAATGCATACTGGGGAGAAGCCATATAAATGTTTTGAGTGTGGAAAGTGCTTCTCTCATAATTACAGCTTAACATTACATCACAGGATTCATACTGGGGATAAGCCATATAAATGCTTGGAGTGTAGAAAGAGCTTCTCTCGTAATGATAGCTTAATATTACATCAAAAGATTCATACTGGCGATAAGCCGTATAAATGCTTGGAGTGTGGAAAGTGCTTCTCTCAGAAGGGTCAACTGACAACACACCAAAGAATTCATACTGGGGAGAAGCCATATAAATGCTTGGAGTGTGGAAAATGCTTCTCTCACAAGACTCTACTGACATCACATCAAACCATTCATACTGGGGAGAAGCCATATAAATGCTTAGAGTGTGGAAAGTGCTTCTCTCGTAATCATAGCTTAACATTACATCAAAAGATTCATACTGGGGAGAAGCCATATAAATGCTTGGAGTGTGGGAAATGCTTCTCTCAGAAGCGTCCACTGACAAGACATCAAAGAATTCATACTCAGGAGAAACCATATAAATGTGTGGAGTGTGGAAAATGCTTCTCTCAGAAGACTTCACTGACATCACATCAAAGCATTCATACTGGGGAGAAGCCATATAAATGCTTGGAGTGTGGAAAGTGCTTCTCTCAGAAGCGTCCACTGACAAGACATCAAAGAATTCATACTGGGGAGAAGCCATAAAAATGCTTGGAGTGTGGAAAGTGCTTCTCTCAGAAAAGTCAACTAACAAAACATCAAAGGATTCATAATGGGGATAAGCCGCATAAATGCTTAGAGTGCGGAAAGTGCTTTTCTCAGAAGACTCAACTGAAAAGACATTAAAGAATTCATACTGGCGAGAAGCCATATAAATGCTTGGAATGTGGAAAGTGCTTCTCTCAGAAGACTCAACTGAAAGCACGTCAGAATATTCATACTGGGGATAAGCCATATAAATGCTTGGAGTGTGGAAAGTGCTTTTCCGTAAATCGCACCTTAGCTACACATAAGAAGGTTCTCAAAGGGACTGTGGAAAGTGATTCACTCAGAATGGCAGCCTAACTGCACATCAAAGGATTCATACAGAGAAGACTCCCGGGGAATCTGGCGACTTGAAGGGAGCATTTAGTTCGAGATAACGTGTCCACTTTACAAATGAAACTGAGGGTCAGTGTTTGCGTTGCTTCAGTCTCATCTTGAGCTGTACATGCATTGAATGTAACTTGTGAAAATTACACAAGTAATTGATATATGCAACATGAAAATTAACCTTACAACTTAACTCCTGTGAGAAGGTTTAATTTGAGAAAGAGGAATCCCAATTTTAAGTAATGTTGGAGAAGTAGAAAAGATCCCTCTTGCCATCTTGGTGTAGTGCTTAGGAGTGTGGATTTCTGATCTGATGAACCGGGTTCGATTCTGTACCATGAAAGGATTCATATCGGGGAGAAGTCATACAAATGCTGGGAGTGTGGAAAGTGCTTCTATCGGAGTGACCACCTAAGGACACATAAATGGGTTCATTCTGGGGAGAAGCCATATAAATGCTTGGACTGTGGAAAGTGCTTTTCTCAGAGTAGCGGCCTAAATGTACATCTAAAAATTCATACTGGGGAGAAGTCATCTGAGTGCTTGAACTGTGGGAAATGCTTCTCTGGGGATCACTACCTAAGGATACAGGGTGGTAAGGCAGCTGTCTGAAAGCTTTGCCCATGAGGCTGGGAGTTCAATCCCAGCAGCCGGCTCAAGGTTGACTCAGCCTTCCATCCTTCCGAGGTCGGTAAAATGAGTACCCAGCTTGCTGGGGGGTAAACAGTAATGACTGGGGAAGGCACTGGCAAACCACCCCGTATTGAGTCTGCCATGAAAACGCTGGGGGGCGTCACCCCAAGGGTCAGACATGACTCAGTGCTTGCACAGGGGATACCTTTACCTTTAAGATCTTCTAAGTAAGCTGAATCTGTAAATATATCTTCGCAGTACCTTCTAGCCCAAAATTAAAGCTTAACTAAAAGGAGACATCTAATGGAGTGGGTTTAAGAATAACAGATGAAGACCATATTTTACTGCTCACTGTAAGTCTACACTATTATGTAAGTGTGGGGTCTTAGATTTCCTAAACTGTAAAAATATCTCCGCAGTGACTCCCAGTCTAAACTTAAAGCATAACTAAAAGGAGACATCTAATCGAGGAGGTGTAACTAACGAAGACTTTATTTTACTATTTTTTGTATTAACAACTTACACTTATATAACTTATACTCATATAACAACCTATATAAGTAGGCTTCTTTTCCTAAATGTGGTGAAAATGTGGATGGCTCTAAGATTGTGTTAAGTATAAATTGTTTCATAGGTGTTATGGGACACCAAAAATGACCGTTAAAATTGTTAAAAACTATGCAAACAAATGCTGGAAAGATGGTAACAAAGTAGGCTTCTCCTTCTAAATGTGGTGAAAAAGTTTATAAGCTTTGGGCAAAAGTTCACACCGTTGTGTAGCTATGTGGGGTCTTATATTTTCAAATGAAGAGGAGAGGCCTTTCAAGAACAATGGGGCCCTTATCTGATTTACCTAAGAAAATAAGTTAAAAGGGGAATTAAGTGTATTAAACGAAGAGCACAATCTATTTTTTTTCTGTATCAATAATGTAGATTACTTGGATTGTACTATCTTTAATCTTGGAAAATAAAACAAAAACTTTGAATAAAAAAAAAAAGATAATAGTAGAACTTGCCTTGCCAGAAATGAAAGGAATTTGAGTATCCCGGCAGGGGAAATGTCACAACATATTTACTCCTGAAAATAAGCAAATACTGCAATAAAACAAGAGATACCATCCCAGGATTACAGGAGTAGAAACACCAGAGCCCTGAGATCCGACTGGAGATCTAGGCTGCTATGGTGGGATAAATTGGAACCACAGTGCCCCATGTTGGGTGTCTCAAATTGAGAATTAGGACCTCAGAAGAAGTAGGAAAGTGGTCCATACTCCCCTTAGGGGCAGAAAACAGAGGTCGCAAGGAACCACTAAGAAACCTCTGAATTAGAGGGGATCAGTTGGCCTCTAGGGTTAAAGACATTAGGCACTGAGATTTGAAATGGTGATCAAGTAATTAAGAATTGTTGCATAGCTTACTGTTAGGTACTTAAGCAGGAGTAGGAATCAGGTGGTAAACTAAGGAATTATAGGACTAGGAGAACTAGAAATAGGTAGAGGAAAAAAGGATATTAAATACAATGTAGAAGGAGGGGTATAGTAGAGGGAGGGAAATCAGTAAAAGCTGTGACACGGGAAGGAAAATAAAAAGTGAAAATGGCAAACAACAAGATCAACAAGAGTGAATTGACAGTAAGGGGAGGCCACCTAGGGCAGGGGTAGTCAACCTGTGGTCCTCCAGATGTTCATGGACTACAATTCCCATGAGCTCCTGCCAGCATTTGGAGGGGTGGCCTTCTTGGTCCATGAGGCTTTCTCCTACAGTGATCTCAGGGATTGAGGATGTCGGCCTAGGCGGGGATTCAGTTGAGAGAGTGGCCATCTGGCTGGTTTACAGGCCACCCAGTATCCCAGCAGATGCCCTGTCGGGACTGCTTGAGGTGGCGGCCACCTGGGCACTGAGTATTATTTTGGGAGACTTCAGTGTCCAAGCAGAACTGTCTGCCATAGGTTCAGGCCTGGACCCAGTGTTGGCCAGCAGCACTGGGACTCGCCAGTTGTTAGCGGCCCAACCCATCAAACGGAAGACACCTTGGATTTGATCCTTGGTGTGGGGTTGGAGGTGGATCTGATAACCCACAGCGTGGTGCTCTGGTCAGTCCACTGTTCTCCGAAGGCGGGGGATCCAGACAGATGGCCTGTGGGACCCGAAGCCTCTTAGCAGATCTGTACATGAGATGGTCAGCGACAGGAATCACTGGAGGTTGGCTGCCACTGATGTGATTGCACCTTGACACCCTTTCTCCTCCCTTCCAAAACCAGCTCCCCGGTATCCAGAGGAGCTGCACCTTAGGAAACATTAGGTGAGACGGCTAGAGCAAGTTTGGAGAAGCTTTGTGAGTGACACCCAATATGTGAGTGACACCCAGCTCCTGGGACATGGCCAACCAGATGACTTCCCCCCCCCCCAGACTCGTTAGCCAGGTGTTTTGAGGCAGTGGTGGAGGGGTTCAAGGGTAGTCGCTTGAAGCTGAGCCCCTTGAAGACGGAGGTCCTGTCGCTGGGGAGGAAAGGTCCAGATCAGGAAGTGCACCTGCCCTACCTGGACAGAACGCAGTTGACAATGGCATGTATGGCCAGGAATTTTGGAGTGATCTTTGATGCCTCCTTGTCAAGGGAGGCTCAAGTCACGACAGTAGCAAAACTTTCTTCCATCTTTACCAAGCCAGGCTACTTGCACCCTATCTGGCCCCTGAGCACCTGGCCACAGTGATCCATGCAACGATCACTTTATGTCTGGATTACTGTACTTCTCTCTGTGCAGGCCTTCCCTTGACCCTAATCTGGAAATTACGGCTGGTCCAAAATGCTGCTGCACAGGTCCTCACTGGAACTGTGGAAGGCCCAAATTAGACTGGTACTGTGGCAACTATGTTGGCTCACAGTAAAGTTCCAGGTTTGCTTTAAGGTTTTGGTGTTAATCTACAAAGCCACATGTGGTCTGGGCCTGGGGTATCTAAGGGACCAGCTGTCTGAATTTGCCCCCTGGAGTTGCTCAAGGACTGCAAACCACCTGGTCGTCCCTGGCCCCAAAGAAGTCTGACTGGCCTCATCCAGGGCCAGGGCTTCCTCTCCTTTGGCCCCTGCCTGGTGGAACAAGCTCCCGGAGAACATCAGGGCCTTAACAGGACTAGCACAGCTCCGTAGGGCCTGTAACACAGAGCTCTTCTGCCAGGTTTATGGTTGAGGCCAACTCGGACAAACAGGTAACTTGAACATGAGTGATCCTTCCCTGCTGCAACACAGCCGACTCTTCACTCTTGCTTGCCTCCATCAAGTGAGAAGGATAATAAACACCCAGAATGAAGTCCAACACGGAATCATAGAGTTGGAAAGGACCTCCATGGTCATCTAGTCCACCCCCCTGCACAATGCCAGAACTCACACTGTGGAGCCTATCCACAGTGACTCCAATGACATGCCCAAATGATCACCACCCAAAAACAAACAAAAATTATATTTCTCCAGCCAAGACATGAAATCACCTTTGGGAATCAGAGATTCTTAGAATCATAGTGTTGGAAAGGACCTCCTGGGTCATCTAGTCCAACCCCCCTGCATTTCTTGTGGATATATGAAAGATTAACAGATGCTAGCAGGGGCTCATAGGAATTGTAGTCCATGGACATCTGGAGAGCCGCTGTTTGGTCACCCCAGCCCAAGTATTATACTTCCCTGAAGCCCCGCCCCAAATCCTGGTTCCACTCCAAAAGTCTCCAGGTCTTTCCAAGCCCAGAGGTGGCAACCCTGCCTCCACTGTTCTTCTTTATATTTTTGACTGGTTTGTTCTTCCTTTCCTTTCCTCCCCTTCTCTTCCTCAATCCTCCTCTTTTGTGGAAGGGAGGCTTTGCTACCCGGGGCTGCAATTTTAAATATTGTAAATTTTGTATTGGTTCCCAGATTATATAATTTCTGCTGGCATTTTTTGGGCTGTTTTTTTCTAGCCGCAGTACTGTATTAAATAAATTTGAGTTTGAATTTGGGTCCTCATCTCCCCCAATCTCTTTCTGCACAGCTTGGGCGGCTACTCCGCTTTGGAAACGTTTCATAAGAGCAGAAACTCAAAGCGGGCGCCGTCCACTCCCCCCCAAAGCGTTAATCCGGCGCAATCACGCGGGTGTGCCCTAAACACTTGGATGCAATCCTCCTCTTCTTGCACCTGGGTCTAGCTCTTGTCGCGGGGAACTACATTTCCCAGCAGGCCTTGCCAGCCCCGGCCTTTCCCAGGCATTGAAGGCGGGGGGGGGGGGGGAAGAGAAGTGAATTTGGGCGATATGGAGTTGGGCAGCGCCTCCCTCCCGTCTCCTTCCCCCCGGCTGGAGGGAGAGGTGGGCTTTTGCGCGCCTGCAGGAGGAAAGGTGAGTGGAGGATTTCTCCAAAAGGAGGGGAGGGGGAGGGCATGTCTGCAAAGGGGGGAAATGGGGGGGGGGGGGGCGAGCGGAGATCTGTGCAGGTTTCTTGTTGCAGCCTCTTGCCTGCCACCAGGCTGCGCTTATTTTTAATCTCAGCACCGCCCAGGCTGATCCAGTGAGGTTTATGGCCTGTCCTTTCTGGGCTCTGGCAGGTCCTCTCTCTGCGCGGATCTTGTAGATTTCTCTTCCGATGCATTCCGTTGCTTTCTCTGCTGAAAGACCCCCCCCCCCCCCCAATGAGCGTCAGATCCACGAAGATCTCCGGCTGGGAAGCGGCGTCAGGAAAGGGAGCCTCTCCTCCAGGGATCCCCCTGCATGACAGCTCATCTCCAGGCAACAGGGATCAGGTCCCCTGGAGCAGGGGAAGTCAACCTGTGGTCCTCCAGATGTGCATGGACTACAATTCCCATGAGCCCCTGCCAGCGTTAGCTGGCAGGGGCTCATGGGAATTGTAGTCCATGCACATCTGGAGGACCACAGGTTGACTACCCCTGCCCTGGAGAACATGGCCTCTGGCAAGGGAGGGGGGCTGGGTGGCATTAAAGGGCAAGGAAGACCCTCTCCTCCCGAAACTCTGCCCTCTGCAGGCTGCACCCTCCAATCCTCCCGGGTTTTCCCAATCTGGAGTTGGCAACCCTACCTAAAAGTGTGTTTGGCAAATGAGGGAATTCACTCCAAAGCCCTGAGCCGGGGAATTGTAGTTCATGGGCACCTGGAGAGCCACAGTTTGGCTATGCCTGCCCTAAACAGTGTGGGGCCAGCGTGCCTATGGGGCTGTCTTTTCCACTGCAGCCCCCCACCCCCACCTGCCCCCAAGCAAGAAGATCTTCAGCTTAACATTGGCACAGGGTCCCCAGCCTGAAGAAGGTGGAATTGGCCCAGCCGGGTGGAATGAGCTCGCAGAAGAGGTCCTGTGGGACCAAAATCAGCCCCGCTGGTCCTGTAAGACAGAGCGATTCCACCAGGCCTAAAATTGCATCCAGAGAGCTGGAAGATCGGCTCCTTCATTAATCCCTTGCCCCCACCCCACCCCAGGTCTGGGAGTTTTAACTGGGGGCTTCAGTAACATGTAAATGTTTTAACTTGAATTTTTTTGCATGTTCCTTTCAATGTTGTTACCCTCCCTGAGCAACATAGAAGGGCGGGATAAGATTAAAAAATATTTATTATATTTATCAAATTTATATCCCGCCCCTCCCTTGTGTCTTGGGGCAGCTAACAAAGTTGATAAAGTAAAATACAATACATGCACTAAAACGGTTATCCGTTAAAACAAGTACAAATAAAATTAATAATAGTATATTAATAATATCTAGTGATTGAATAAAAGGAACTGTTTTCCAATCCCATTTATCCCCTCAGATACCTCCTCCATGGGCTACCCCAGTCTGACCTCTCTGGGGGGGTTTATCTCAGTTGCTGTTCCTGTTATATTATTATTGACCGAATTTGTTGATGTTATGTTAATTTAAACCACTGTTGGATTGTTGTTGATGTTATGATGACTATGTTCTATGCTATGTTCTATGGAATACCCCACAACTTTTTATGTTAACCGCCCTGAGCCATATAGGAGGGCGATATAAAAAAGTAATAAATAAATAAATAAATTTCACCCAACTGACCCAGCAATTCACAGTGTTACGGTGGAATTATAATTATTATTCTGTCATTGCAAAATACTGGGGGGGGGGATTGTCTGTGGCCAATCTGGACCAGGATGTGTGCATTCCTTTCATTCAGGCTCACAGCTGGCATTTGATTGTAGGTAAATGACTCCTCCCCCCTCCCCCCAATTTAATAATTATTTCTGCAAGATGTTCATCTTTGTCTTAAAGCATGTCTGCTCTAGGGCCAGGGCCCTAAGGAAATACTTTGGCCTCGACCAGAGCCAGGGCCTTTCAGGGCCTGCTGGAATGTGCTCCTGAGAGACATCCAGGCCTACCTGCAGAGCCTGTGAGACAGAGCTCTTCTCCCAGGTCAGTGATAGACGACAATTGCAATGATAATTACACCTAAATCTTGGGCCTCTCAGCATTTTGTGTGCCCTGCATCTCACTTCTGCAGGGCCATGAGGGTCACAGAGCCTGGAATGAGTAGGCCTTGGGGTGGTTAGGAGAAAAAATAGGACCAAATGGATGAATCATAGAATCATAGAGTTGGAAGGGACCTCCTGGGTCATCTAGTCCAACCCCCTGCACTATGCAGGACACCCACAACCCTATTGCTCATCCACTGTCACCTGCCACCCCCTTGAGCCTTCACAGAATCAGCCTTTCCATCAGATGGCTCTCCAGCCTCTGTTTACAAATCTCCAAGGATGGAGAACCCACCACCTCCCAAGGAAGCCTGTTCCACTGAGGAACCGCTCTCACTGTCAGGAACTTCTTCTGGATGTTTAGATGGAATTTCTTTTGAATTAATTTCATCTCATTAGTTCTAGTCCATCCCACCAGAGCAAGAGAGAACAACTCTGCTACACCCTCTATATGGCAGCCTTTTAAGTACTTGAAGATATTGATCAGATCCCCTCTCAGTCGTCTCCTCTCCAGGCTAAACAGACCGAGCTCCCCCAACCTTTCTTCATACGTCTTGGTCTCCAAACCCCTCCCCGTCTTTGTTGCCCTCCTCTGGACACTCTCCAGTTTGTCTATGTCTAGCATATGATGTGCTTAGTTAGGCCAGTTTATGTTGACTGAGTTGGAGTTAAATTAAATTTAACGCAGAAAGCCTCTGCAGAAAGAAATGTTGAAAGCTCACAGATCCTTTGGCAACATGTTTACGGGGAGATTATACATTATACGTGCAGGATTGTATAGTTTGTGGTGTTATACAGAAAACTGGGGTACTTTTTTTGTTTCATTAAATGAAACTAGACCAAGACAACCAAAGTTTTGTGCCATTTTCCGCGTTTCTATTTCTTTGAGACTTTTACAGTTATGAAGCACAAACCAGTTAATGTAACTTCTGTTGCCATTGGAACGTATGACATTAAATGACACTCTTTAATCCAGGGGTAGTCAAACTGCGGCCCTCCAGATGTCCATGGACTACAATTCCCATGAGCCCCTGCCAGCGTTCGCTGGCAGGGGCTCATGGGAATTGTAGTCCATGGACATCTGGAGGGCCACAGTTTGACTACCCCTGCATCTGTAGATTGGTTCGTTCTATCTTGGATGGTCAGGAACAGGGACGGGTGATCCACGGGGCCACGTTTTCCTCTTTCAGAGACCCCCGGTGTCCTTGGAGGAGGTGGCCGTGTCCTTCACGGAGGAGGAATGGGCTTTGCTGGATCCGGGCCAAAGAAAAGTCTTCTGGGAAGTGATGGAGGAAAATTACGAGGCCGTGGCCTCTCTTGGTAAGAAGGGAGGGGGCAGGATTTTCCTTTGATCCTCTTGAATGTAAGGATTCACTTCCACATTGCTTTCTTTCCTTCAGTGACAAGATGTTCTTAGGATAGGAAATGGAAAGACATTGGATGGCTCCTTTGAGGTGAGTTTTGTATTGAGGTTGAGGAGGACCGAGATCAGGTGGCTTGATCATAAAAAGAGCGAACATTCATTCATAGACACAGGAAGCTGCTCCACAAAATCGACAAAGGAGCAAAAACCCCTTTCTCTTCCATGTTCCCACATTGTTGCTTTTCTTATTCTGTCTGGGCGTTTCCGTTGCAGGAGACTACATTTCCCAGAAGGACTTGCAAGGCGCAGAAAGGTCATCCCTGCCTTTTCCAGGTGTCCAGGACGTGGTTCTTCTTCAAGAAAGATCCGGAGATTTATGGGGCATGCCGTTTCACGGGGCTTCTGTTCTTTCTTGTTTCCCCTGCATGGAGGGGGAATTAGGCTTTTGCACAGGTGCAGGAAAGGTGAGTTTAGGATTTCATCAGCAGCTCTTGGGGAAGAGTAGAAGACCTGAGAGAAAATATGGGTCTACAGCAGGGGTAGTCAACCTGTGGTCCTCCAGATGTCCATGGACTACAATTTCCAAGAGCCCCTGCCAGCAAACCTACCTCACAGGATGTCTATTGTGGAGAGGGGAAGGGAAGGCAATTGTAAATCACTTTGAGACTCCTTGGGGCAGTGAAAAGCGGGGTATGAAAACCAACTCTTCTTCTTGTCTTGAAGCACAATTTCTCCATATTTCTGGGTTTTAAAACTGGAAGATAATATTATGTCAGCTCTACCGTCTTATTTCTCCCTCACCTTTAACTGGTCTTGCCCAAGAGAGGTCCACTTCTTTGCAATAGTCTGAGTTGACATTTTTTTGAGCCTTTCAGTAGAATGAATTACATTCTTTAATCAGTTGATTGGTCAACGGGATTGCTCTTTCATTCTTGAAGAGTCGGGGACAGGAATAGTGAATCAACTGGGCCACGTTTTCCTCTTTCAGAGACCCCCAGTGTCCTTTGAGGAGGTGGCCGTGTCCTTCACAGAGGAGGAATGGGCTCTGCTGGATCCGGGCCAGAGAAAACTCTACTGGGAAGTAATGGAGGAAAATTATGAGGTCGTGGCCTCTCTTGGTAAGGGCCTTTTCCCTTCAGGAAGGGAAGGGAAGGGAAGGGAAGGGAAGGGAAGGGAAGGGAAGGGAAGGGAAGGGAAGGGAAGGGAAGGGAAGGGAAGGGAAGGGAAGGGAAGGGAAGGGAAGGGGGTGGCATCTTCCTTTAACCCTTTTTTACACTATTATTGTTATTGTTATTGTTATTGTTATATGCTGCCCTCTCTGAAGGCTTTCATTTGCCACCAAGGAAAGAATGTGGCCCCCACATTTTGGGGGATCTTAAAGTCCCTGAGAAAGAAAACATAAAATACACTGATGCCGTAAAGAGAAACTAATTGATGAGGAGAGCTTTGATCAGGAGAGATTAAAAATATCGAGTCAAGTTCCTGGTTCCTGTTTTCTTCCTTGGCTTTTGTATTTTGTATATGTATTGCCTTATTCCCTCTTTCCTTCCTGATAAGCCCATTATCTTCATGTTTCTCTGGGTCCTTCCCACCTTCCAGGGCCCCAGCCTGTCTACCTTTATCTCCCCCCTCCCCCCCCCCCACACACAAACTTCACCTTTTCCTCCTTTCTTTCCCCGGCAGCCCCGGAAGAATTCTGGCCTGGTTGTGCTGTGCCAGCCCAGTCCCTACTTGTGTGAGGCTCATTTGCATAGTGGGGAACCTGCAAGGAATTGTGGGGAATCCTGTATTTTCCCCTATGTCCCCCTACCTGTGCTCTTTGTGTCTCCCTAGCAGTCCGTGCATCTTCCGCTTTCCATATTTCCTTCTCTGGGACCGTCCTGCCACCCAACCTATCTTACAAGCTGCCCCCCCATTCAGTGATATTGATACCTTTTTTAATACTCCACTTTTGTATCTTTCATTTATATCTTGCTAACAATGCTTCAAAGCGGCTTACATAATTTTATCCTCATAACAAGCCTGTGAGGTAGGTGAGGTTGTATGTCTATCTGGGGCTGCTCTAAAGTCTCCCAGCTTGCTTCCAGCGCGATATGGGGATCTCAGTATTTATTTATTTACTGATTGATTCGATTCGATTTGATTTGAAACTGCGCATCTCCTGGGGAGAAGCCATGTACATTTTTGGAGTGTGGAAATTCTTTTCTTGGAATGAGACCCTAAAAGCACACCAGAATATTAATGCTGGAGAGGTGGTTAAAAATGAAATAAATAATATAATAAAATTGGTTTTCCTATTCTGTTTCATTTGTTCCCTGAATAAACACCAGGAAAATGATTAACCTTAATGCGATCTCAAGAGTAACATTCTGCAACAGAAGCAAGAAATCTCCTGCATCTCCCTCTGGTCACTTGTTTCTCATTTTCCAAGTCATCCTGGTGTGTTTTAAAATATTGCTGAGGTTTTTCCAGGTTCCCATTGTAGAAAATACCATTCACTACTCACTTGATCTGTTAATGGCCTTTTAAAATTTTTGGTTCTGACTGGATTTCTGTCTCTCTTTTGCAGTTGCAGATGTGAGGGAGATGGAAAGTGAGAAGGGATCAGGAGGGAGATGTGTGGGAAAAGACAACTATCTCCAGGGGGAAGCGAAATTTGGAGATCACATGGTACCAAAGAGGCATTGTCGAAGAAAAAGGGGAGCAAAACAAAAGCAGAGGAAGGAGTTGGTGGCCTGTCAGAGAAGAAAAAAGCCTGAGGTCTTAGTCCAAGATGAAAGAGGGAAGAGAAAGAGGAGACCTATGGGTGCCATGGCCCAAAAGGGGTTCAGATGCAAATTCAGGGTTAAAACATATCACAATGTTTCAACATGCTGGAAAAGGTATAAATGCATGGAATGTGGGAAGTGGTTCCACTGGAATAGTGCAAGAAGTAGGCATCAAAGAATCCATATGAGAGAGAAGCAATATAAATGCTTGGAATGTGGAAAGTGCTTCTCTCTGGATTACACACTAGCTGCACATCAAAGGATCCATACTGGGGAGAAGCCCTATACATGCTCGGAGTGTGGAAAGCACTTTTCTCGGAATGGAACCCTAAAAGCTCATCAAAAGATTCATACTGGGGAGAGGCCATTTAAATGCCTGGAGTGTGGAAAGGGCTTCTCTCAGAATGGACACCTGACGACACATCAAAAGATTCATTCTGGGGAGAAGCCATTTAAATGTGTGGAGTGTGGAAAGTGCTTCTCTGTGAATGGAGCCCTAAGAGCGCATCAAAAGGTTCATACAGGGGTGAAGCCCTATAAATGCCTGGAGTGTGGAAAGCACTTTTCTCGGAATGAAACCCTGAAAGCTCATCGAAATATTCATACTGGGGAGAAGCCATATAAATGCTTGGTGTGTGGAAAGCAATTCTCTCTGAATGGAACCCTGAAAGTACATCTAAAGGTTCATACAGGGGAGAAACCCTATAAATGCTTGGATTGTGGAAAGTGCTTTTCTCGGAATGGCCAACTAAAAAGACATCAAAAGGTTCATACAGGGGAAAAGCCTTATAAATGCTTGGAGTGTGGAAAGCAGTTCTCTCTGACTGGAACCTTAAAAGCACATCAAAAGGTTCACACGGGGGAGAAGCCATATCAGTGCTTGGAGTGTGGAAAGTGCTTTTCACGGATTATCCACCTAAGGAGACATCAAAAGATTCACACAGGAGAGAAGCCATATCAGTGTTTGGAGTGTGGAAAGTGCTTCTCTCAAAGTGGCCACCTAACTAGACATCAGAAGGTTCACACACGGGAGAAGCCATATATTTGCTTGGAATGTGGAAAGCACTTCTCTCGGAATGAAGCCCTACAAGTCCATCAAAAGATTCATACTGGGGAGAAACCATATCATTGCTTGGTGTGTGGAAAGTCCTTCTCTCGGAGTGACAACCTAAAAGCACATCAAAATATCCATACTGGGAAGAAGCCACAGAAATGCTTGGAGTATGGAAAGTGCTTCTCTCTGAATGGAACCCTCCTTACAGCGCATCAAAAGAGAAGAAAACATATAACTGCTTGGAATGTTGAAAGGGCTTCCCTTGAAATGTCCACTTAAGGTGACATGAACAGTTGCATACTTGGGACAAACCAAATAAACATTTGGAGTTTGGAAAGTGTTTCTCTCAGAAAGGCACCCTAACTGCACATCAAAACTGCACATCTCCTGGGGAGAAGCCATGTAAATTTTTGGAGTGTGGAAATTCATTAAGGGGAATGACACCCTAAAAGCACACCAGACTATTAATGCTGGAGAGAATAAATGCTTGGAGTAGAGCAAGTTCTTCTCCCTAAAATCTGACCTAATGAAACATCAGGAGGTTCACAAAAGGGAGAAGCCTTATACCTGCTTGGAGTGTGGAAAGGGGTTTGGTCAGAGATGTAGCCTTACCTGCTATTACAGGATCTGTGTGGGCAGAGCCGTTCTATCCCAGTTAGAAACCTGTTAAAGCCTGCCCTTTTGTGGGCATTAAGTGTTTTATGGTACCTGCCCTTGAAGAGGACCTTCACTGGGCCTCTTGCTCTCCTTGTTGTCCACCCTCCTCTCTTTTCTCCTCAGCTGCAATCAAATGTATGTGGGCACAGTCTAGTGACCAGTTATTTATATATAGATAGATATATATGTTTGTCTCTGTACTCTCTGAAAACATCTCACATCATGGTGGTGAGATAGATTAGTGCCTCATGTCAGCTTCTACAAAATGACCAGTACTGTAATTTTCAACTTAGAATGGTGGATCTCAACCTTGGGGGTTTCAACTCCAAGTGGGGTCGCCTGGCCCCTTCCAGGAGGTGGCCGCGGGATGGTGGCAGCGTCAGCAGGCCACGAATGGTGGCAGTGGGCAGCAGCAGAGCCATGGCACTGGTCACCTCCACGCCGCCACCAGATTGTTGTACGCCTGTGCACACATGTATGCACCTCCCCCATGCATGTGTACGCCACCCCTAACATAGTTGGGGGTCATGGCATTATGGCAGTTGAAAAACGCAGACTTAGAAGAACCTTGATTCTAATTTTATCCAAAATAGCATAATATGTTGGATTAACTTTCATGGAGGACCGGTTGTCAGTGGCTACTTCCACCCATGGCGACTGAAGAGATCCTCCACATTCCCCTGTGCCCTGCCTCTGAACAGCCGTGCCAGAAGGGGAGCCCATGGGCAAGCCTCAACCTCTTTGTCCATTTTGTTAGCGTTCCAGGAAAAAAGAAAAGTGTCCTGATGGAAATGTTAAACTTTAACAGCCCTTCACCTACTTACTGTAGTAAAATTAAGACAGATGCAAACAGGATGGGGGGAAAAAAACCTTGAGATGTATCTGAAATGAGATTGAACTCTATTTACAGGGAAGATATATTTATAATGTATGTCCAGAGTTAAACTTTCTTGGTCTCACAGGGGCCATTGGACTCTTCTTGATCATTTAATGATTTTTGCTGATGTGAAACCCTATAAAATTTACATTTAAAAATAAAAAGAGGATGACCCTTCCTTACTAGGCTCTGTGGAAGTTTATTGTGATTGTCATCAGCCATAATATCCCAGTACATAGACCAGCCGATCACAGTAGCCCCTCCACAACAGAGGGGCTAAAACATTATTATGTAGCAGGATCAAACGTTAAAGGTTTATCTTATTTATTTATCATTGTATTTCTATACCGCTGCTCCCGCAAACTGGTTTATAACTAAGATGGTAAGAAATAAATGCAAAAGAATGAAACATCCATAAAATATTGGGATGAGGGTGGGTGGTTAGGGAGGGTGGGAGGGGATTTTAAAGGTTTTGATTACACTATTTGCGGTCGTATAAGACTACTTTTTCCCCCTGAAAAACATGCCTCCAAGTGGGGGGGGGGGGGTCTTATACGCTCGGTGCACTTCAGTTGGGATAGACATGGCTGCCCAAAGTGGCCCGTAGTACTGTATTTTGAGTGGAAATGTTGGGGGGTCGTCTTATACGCCCAGTCGTCTTATAGGCCGGCAAATACGGTAGTTTTATTTTATTGTGATTTTATGCTGTTGTAAGCTGCCATGAAGAGCCTCTTGTGGCGCAGAGTGGTAAGGCAGCCGCCTGAAACCTTTGCTCATGAGGTTGGGAGTTCGATCCCAGCAGCCGGCTCAAGGTTGACTCAGCCATCCATCCTTCCGAGGTGGGTAAAATGAGTACCCAGCTTGCTGCTCGGGGGTAAACGGTAATGACTGGGGAAGGCACTGGCAAACTACCCCGTATTGAGTCTGCCATGAAAACGCTGGAGGGCGTCACCCCAAGGGTCAGACATGACTCGGTGCTTGCACAGGGGATACCTTTAAGCTGCCATGGGCCAGCTGTGCAGGGAGCGTTGGGATAAAAGTAGAATAAATGAAATAAAACTTTAAAAGTTTAAAACTAAGATGGTAAGAAATAAAGGCAAAAAAAAAATAATTACAATTTAGCTAGTTTCCGGAGTAATTAGCTAATCTATGCCTTATATTTATTGATTAAAAAAATAAAAGTAGACACTTTGAGGATCAATAAAAAATTAATATATTCCTCATCCGAGTCAGAAATATTTACAAGAAGTTTCGAGGACCTGTGGAAGGAACAATTTAGAACAGGATACAGTATCTTCCAACCGATTAAGCCCACAAGGGGAGAGGGATTGTTCCAGTTATTTTTTGAAAACTACCCTGTAGTTAGTTTGAAAACATGTACTAGTAGGTTCCTTTCTTCATGGAACATTAGGACAATCAGCTAAGTAAGAAGATATTAGAATCATAGAGTTGGAAGGGGCCATAGAGGCCATCTAGTCCAACCCCCTGCTCAACGCAGGATTAGCCCTAAGCATCCTAAAGCATCCAAGAAAAGTGTGCATCCAACCTTTGCTTGAAGACTGCCAGTGAGGGGGAGCTCACCACCTCCTTAGGCAGCCTATTCCACTGCTGAACTACTCTGACTGTGAAATTTTTTTTCCTGATATCTAGCCTATATCGTTGTACTTGTAGTTTAAACCCATTACTGCGTGTCCTTTCTTCTGCAGCCAATGGGAACAGCATCCTGCCCTCCTCCAAGTGACAACCTTTCAAATACTTAAAGAGGGCCATCATGTCCCCTCTCAACCTCCTTTTCTCCAGGCTGAACATTCCCAAGTCCCTCAACCTATCTTCATAGGGCTTGGTCCCTTGGCCCCAGATCATCTTCCTCACTCTCCTCTGTACCCTTTCAATTTTATCTACGTCCTTCTTGAAGTGAGGCCTCCAGAACTGCACACAGCACTCCAGGGGTGGTCTGACCAGTGCTCAATTAAATCCATCTCCACACTATTTTATTTTAAAGTACGGCATTACTGCTTCATATCATGGGAATTAACAGAGTAGTGCAACTCACTGTCACTTTTCCTATGGAATTAGGCATCCACAAACTTCCCTTCATTGTTCTTGTTAGCCATTTTTTAATGACTGGTTTGTTCTTGCTTCCCTTTCCTTGTCTTTTGTGCGAAGCTTTCATTGGCCTTGGGGCTGCTTTGTGCCTTCATCCCCGCTCCCCCTTCCCCTATCTCCTGTATGTTTTGGAAGACCGCTCAGTCTTGGTAATAATTGATAATAAAAGACACTTAAAGTGGGCTGCATTCCCAGTTTGCTGTGGTTTTGTAAAAGGATTAAACGGATGTGAGAACTCTGTTCCATCCTATACAGTGGGGGGGGGTGGCCAACCTGGGGCTCTCCAAATGTCCATCCCTGTTTCATGCAGCTGGAGGAAATCTCTCTCTCCATCCACCTGGGGCTGGTTGTTGCAGGGAACTACATTTCCCAGAAGGCCTTGCGAGCAACAGAGCGGTCCCAGGCATTGCAAAGGGGAGGATTCTTTGCTTCGTGTTGCTAAAATCAAGGCAGATCCTAGATCCGCGGGATCACGGACGCGCGCCCACCGGGAGTTCCTCCTGCTCTTTATTAAGCCCAGTTGCAGGTACAAGGAGCCTCCCTCCCCCCCCCAAAAAAATCAAATCAAAACTCACCCTTTGTAAACAGAGAGAACAAAAGGAACTCGCTGTTCTGAACAGCTGGATCCCTCCGCGGGAGAATTGGCCTTTTGCGCACGTGCAGGAGGAAAGGTGAGTGGAGGATCCCCCCCCAACAGATCTCGCGCAAGGACAGGGTCCCCCCTCCCCCTCCCCTAGATCCCAAAGCGGCGTTTGGCCCCATCCTGCTCTGCTAAATTTGGGTGTCTTCAATGCACACGGATGCTTTCTCCGGCGGGCGATCCCCAGAAGCAGATCTCTCCTTTGGGATCCGCAGGGAAGGATCCTCCTGCAACAAAGACGGGGAGGGGTCTGGGGACCGAGACGCGGGAGGAAAGCTTGGGGGAGCTCGGAGAGGTGGCGACTGGGAGGGGATCTGGGAACCACCTTCAAGTATTTAAAAGGCTGCCATGTAGGGCAGGGGTAGGCAACCTGTGGTCCTCCAGATGTCCATGGACTACAGTTCCCATGAGCCCCTGCCAGCATTTGCTGGCAGGGGCTCATTGGAATTGTAGTCCATGGACATCTGGAGGACCCCAGGTTGACTACCCCTGATGTAGAGGATGGAACAGAATTGTCTCCTGCCCCAGAGGGAGGGACGGACCAGAACCAATGGGATGAAATTAATGCAAAAGAAATTCCATCTAAACATCCGGAAGAAGTTCCTGACAGTCAGAGCGGTTTCTCAGTGGAACAGGCTTCCTCGGGAGGTGGTGGGTTCTCCATCTTTGGAGATTTTTAAACAGAGGCTGGAGAGCCATCTGACGGAGAGGCTGATTCTGTGAAGGTTCAAGGGGGTGGCAGGTGACAGTGGGTGAGCGATTGGGTTGTGGGTGTCCTGCACAGTGCCCGGGGTTGGACTAGATGGTAACATTTCAAACTACAGTCAAGAACAAGAATAAGTTTCTGGGCCTTCTTTTACAAAGTGTGCAGTCTGGTACCCTAAGCTTCTCTTTACAAAACAATAATTAAGAAAAGATTATTTCACCCCCTTCTCCATCATTAGGCCAGATTATGTTCGCAGGGCTTGAAGGTAAGTTTTAGGGCAACACAGAAAGCCAGTGAAGAAAGAAACGTTTAAAGCAGAGGGCTTCACTAGAAACACACTGTTCATTTTGGGAAGGGGGATTAAGCATGAAAGAGGATATAGTAGAAAGTGTTATGTTGTTAATCAGGGTTCTTTTGTTTATTTGTTTAAAATGTAATTGGACTTGCCCAAGAGAAGCCCAGTTCTGGGCAATGTCCTTAGAGACTTTTAGTATTTTGTTTGTTTGTTATTTAGATTTTTATTCCACCACTCTGAAGACTCATGGTGGGTTACATAAAGACATATTAGAACCCCATTAGAATAAATCACAATCCCCTATACCATTAAACCCATTAAAAAGTCCCATAAAATGTTGCAAAATCCCCAATCCTTCCCCAATTTACACTCAAAGCATCACAGGTACAGGATCACAGAGAGGGGGGCCCCTGTTGTCCCTGAAACCCCGGCCTCGACCAAAGATGTGGAGGAAGAGCTCCGTTTTACGGGCCCTGCGAAACGTAGACAGCTCCCCCAGGGCCCACAGCTCTTCCGGGAACTCATTCCACCAGGTTGGCGCCAGGACCAAAAAAGCCCCGTTAGATGCTTTTTTTGCAGGGCCTGCAAGAGGGAGCTCTTCCCCCAGGCTCTCACTTGAGGGCGACTGACGTAGAACAGCTGTTGAACCCCCAGATTGAAAGACCCAACCCATGAAAGAACCAAGCCCCCATGTTACGGTTAACTGTTATTTATAATGTGGTTTATGTTACATACTGTTTATGAAAGTTTATGTTACATACTGTTGGTACTATACATCGTCCCATGTAATTTGTATTATATAATGTTCAATGTAAACTGCCCAGAGCTGCAAAGAAATGGGCAGCATAAAAAACTAAATAAATAATAAATAAATAAAAAGATTGCAATTTTCCTTGCCATCCGTTTGAAGTATTGCATTCTCCCACTTAATTGACTGGGTGCTGGGATCAGCCTTCCTTCTTTCCTTTCTTGAGTGGTTGAGGGACTGAAATAGATGATCCATATTTTGCATTTGCAGAACTGCCCGGTGTCTCTTCAGGAGGGGGCCATGCTCTTCACGGAGGAGGAGTGGGCGCTGCTGGATCCCGGCCAGAGAACGCTCTTCTGGGAAGTGGTGCAGGAAAATCACGAGACGTTGGCCTTTTTGTGTAAGCCTCTTTCCCCTTTTATCACGAACCCAGGACAGAAGGGAGGACGCTCCTTGGACGCTCTTGAATTTATGAACTTGTTTCTTCTCTCTCCCCCCCCCCCCCATTCCTTCAATCGTGAGTAAAGATTTCCCCTCCGTGACAAGATGTTCTGAGGGTAGGCAGTAGAAAAGTTTTGGTTATTGCTGTGAGGTAAGTTTTGTATAGGAGCCTCTTGTGGCGCAGAGTGGTAAGGCAGCAGACTTGCAGTCTGAAAGCGCTGCCCATGAGGCTGGGAGTTCAATCCCAGCAGCCAGCTCAAGGTTGACTCAGCCTTCCATCCTTCCGAGGTCGGTAAAATACCCAGCTTGCTGGGGGGTAAACGGTAATGGCTGGGGAAGGCACTGGCCATATTGAGTCTGCCATGAAAACGCACCGCAAGAGTCAGACATGACCCGGTGCTTGCACAGGGGATACCTTTACCTTTACCTTTAAGTTTTGTATGGAGCCTGAGGAGGAAAGAGATCATGAAGAAGGGACTTTTTAAAAACAAGATGGAAGATGTATTCATATACAAAGCAAGCTGCCCTTTAAAGCGACAAATGAGCAAAAATATCCTACTCAAGATTCCCAAATACTTGTTTGTTTCTTTTTCATTCTCTCTGGGTGTCGCTGTTGTAGGGAACTACATTTCCCAGGAGGATTTGCGAGCACCAGGGACATCCCCCCGGCCATTTTTAGGGGTCAGCGGTGCAGTTTCTCCAGAAGACAAAGACATGCAGTTCCTCAGGGCCTCTCTTCTTTCCTGTTTCCCCCGCATGGAGACACAATTTGGCCTTGGCACCTCTGCAGGAAAGGTGAGTGCAGGATTTCGGCACCCCTCCAGCTCTTGGGCAAGGGGTAAGAAAGGAGCTCAAGAGGAAAAGCTGGCTGGAGGGAGCACCAGGAATGGGGCTCCAGGGTCAGCTGTGAAGTTTGACCGTTTGACCCTTGGACGTGTTCCTTGCCGTCATCCTACTCTTCTTTTTATTCCTGACACCAAGATGGAACTCTGGTTGGTTTTTTTCACTCCCTCCCTCCCTCCCTCCCTCCCTCTGTCTGTGCCACTATATATTTCTGGTAAGAGCTTGGAAGAGGAACTGGTCTCATGGCTTAAGTGCCACTCAGCGCTTAACACCCACTCAGGGAGGTTGTCCCACCCCTTAAGTGCCTCCTCCTCCAGCTGGCTCACCTGTCTGCCCAGCGGCCAGCTAATCGCCCTCTGCCCCCAACTCCTGACCAGCCCCTCCTCCTTCCACTTCCCTCCGGGGCTCGGAGGCTGCAGATCCCTGCCGCATGAGAGCTGCCCCTGCCAGTGAGTTCACTTCCTGGGGGCCTGCAGCCTTTCCACGTCCTCGGGGGAGGGGGAGGGGGAGGCCATCCACAGAGTTCTTCCACCCCACCCCTGTTTGAGAAAGCTTGTTCTAACTCAGTGGTTCTCCACCTTCCTAATGCCACGACCCTTTAATCCAGTTCCTGATGTTGTGGGACCCCCAACCATAAAGTTATGCAAGGGTTCTTTCCCAGAAATTAAACCGAAACTGACTAATGGGGTGAAGCTGCATTGTTCAGGATTGTACATAAATTGTCTTTTTCCCCCTGGGGTTTCTCAGTTCAGTTCTGCCTCTTGTCCCACCATGCCGATCTCACTCTTTTCCGCTGCTCCAGAAACGCTCTATCTCGATCTACCCCGCAAGGCTGTTGTGTGGATGGTGCCCCTCCCGGTCAAGCTGCTTGCCTTGCAGCGACCCCTGTGAAAGGGTCGTTCAACCCCCAAAGGGGTCCCGACCCCCAGGCTGAGAACCACAGTTCTAACTGAAAGTTTTCTTTTCCTTCCGTAGTCAAAGCTAGGTGTCGTGCTTAAGAGCATCAGCCTGTGATCTGGAGAACCGGGCTAGATTCTCTGCTGCTCCTTCACATGCAGCCAGCTGGGGGACCTTGGGCCACTCAGTTCTTACAGAGCTCTCTCTTCCCAACCTTCCCCATAGAGAACTCATTTGACCAAATGCTGAACGGGGGTTGAGAGTCAGAACTCGGATTACAGCGCCATCTTTAATGTTTAAATGTTAATGTTTACATATTTAGGGGTTTTAAGGTACCTGTATTATATTTTATTGTTTTATTGCAAACCGCCGCAAGACTATGGTCAGCAGCGGTATATAAATTCAAAGATAAATAAATAGGTGGCCTGTTGTGGGAGAGGAAGGGTAGGGGATTGTAAGCCACTATGAGACTCCTTTGGGTAATCAAAAGCAGGGTACGAAACCAGCAGCTCCAAGCAGCCCACACCCCTCCCCCCCACGGTGCCTTCAGCTTTTAATTTTAGTGGCTATTCTGGAATTTTTTTGTGGGGAGAGAGCTCTGACATTCCCTTCAGGGCTTTTCTTGCAGGGGAGTCTGTTTCTTTGGGGGTGGGCTGCCTCGTCACTTGGCAGGCTGCAGTGGAGGCCATCAAATGCAGCCCATGCTGCCGCCAGAGCATCACCTGCCCCTTTCCCCCTGCTGTACTTTGTGTCTCTGTGTGTGAATGGAGTAAAATGGACAGCCGCTTTGAGCCTCCTTTGGGTAGAGAAAAGCGGCATATAAGAACCAACTCTTCTTCTTCTTCAGTAATCTCAGGGCTTTCTCAGCCCCACCTCCCTCACAGGGTGTCTGTTGTGGGGAGAGGAAAGGGAAGGCCACTGTAAGCCACTCTGAGCCTCCTTCGGGTAGAGAATAGTGGCATATAAGAACTGCAACCGCAGAGAAGTCCTTGGCACAGAAAAGATTAACCCCGAAAACGAAAGAGGGATTCCAAAGAGTCTCGCCCTCAAGAAGATCTCTGACTTGAGACTCCAAGGATCACATTGCTTGTTAGGTTAAAAATAGAACAAGGGACTCATAGACTTGTATTAGGGCAGCTCAGGGTTACCAAGCTGGATGCAAGCTTTAGAGGGACACAGAACGCCTCTGCAGACAAAAAATGTTTCAAGAAGAAGCCTTGTCTCAGAGCACAGTTGTTATGACCGCTGTGCAGTTTATTTCCTCACGATGGGTCTCGGCCAAGGGAGGTCCAGTTCTTTGCAATAGTCTGAGTTTACATTTCGTGGAGGTTTTCAGATTGATTTATTGCATTCTTCTAGCCGTTGACTGGCCAATGGGGTTTTGATTCTTGGATAGTCATGGGCAGGAATGCAGGATCCACTGGGCCCTCTTTCCCTCTTTCAGAGACCCCCGGTGTCCTTTGAGGAGGTGGCCGTGCTCTTCGTGGAGGAGGAATGGGCTCTCCTGGATCCAGGCCAAAGAAAACTCTTCTGGGAGGTGACAGAGGACAATTATGAGACCGTGGCCTCCCTGGGTAAGGCTCTTTCCCCTTCTGTAATGATCACGAGGGAGAAGGGAGGGGTGGCATCTTCCTTTGCCCCTCTTTGACGCACATTCCTTCTCCCCCAAGGAAAGAAGGGAGCTCCCACACTTGGGGGCTTAGTCTTGAGAAAGAAAGCAGAAAAGACTTTCGGGCTGTTAAGACAAACCTGTTGAGGCAGAGAGAGAGATGAGCAAGAGAGATGGGAGAGATGAGCAATGCCGAATCATGCTCATGTCTCCTGTTTGCTTCCTTGGCCTTTGCATACTGTGTCTGTATTCTATTATTTAGGCTTTTCTTCTTTGGAACCGCCAATTATCTTAACATTTCCCTAGGGCCACCAACCTGCCTTCCCCTCCCTCCTGCCTTTCTTTTTCCTTCCTTCCCCTCCCCAGCAGCCTCTGCCCGGGGAAAACCTGGCCCGGTTGTAGAATGACCCTCCTTGTCTGTTCAAGGCTCCAGGCTTCTGATTTCAGTTTTATTTCTGCTTAAACAAAACTATGGCAATAAGGTGAAGGCGATTGTCAGCTGCTTTGAGACTCCTTCTGGGAGGGGGTTCTAGGACCACTACTCAGTTGATCCATGAACTGGCCTTTGTACCTTTTCATTCTGAATGCGTTTCTGTCTCTCTCTTGCAGTTGCAGACGTCAGGGAGTTGGCGAGGGAGAAGGACTCGGGAAAGAGTCTTGTGGGAAAAGACAACCGTCTGCAGGTGGAAACGAAATCTGAGGGTCAAGTGATACCAAAGAGGCCTGGCAGAAGAATAAGGGGAGCCAAACAAAAACAGGGGAGCGAATCGGTGGCCTGTCAGAGCAGAAATAAGCCTGAGGTCTCAACCCAAGATGAAAGAGGGAAGAGAAAAAGGAGGCCTAATGGTGCCATGACCCAGAAAGGGCTTAGCTCCAAATTCAGTGCTAAAACATATCATAAAAGATATAACTGCAAGGACTGTGGCAAGTGTTTCCATTGGCCTAGTGCAAAAAGCAGACATCAAAGGATTCACACAGGGGAGAAACCGAATAAATGCTTGGAATGTGGAAAGTGCTTTTCCCATAAGCACAGCTTAACATCACATCAAAAGATCCATACTGGAGAGAAGCCATATGAATGCTTGGAGTGTGGAAAGTGCTTTTCCTATAAGCACAGCTTAACATCACATCAAAAGATCCATACTGGAGAGAAGCCATATGAATGCTTGGAGTGTGGAAAGTGCTTTTCCCATAAGCACAGCTTAACATCACATCAAAAGATCCATACTGGAGAGAAGCCATATGAATGCTTGGAGTGTGGAAAGTGCTTCTTTTGGAGCAGCGCTCTAAAAGAGCATCAAATGATTCATACTGGGGAGAAGCCATATAAATGCTTGGAGTGTGGAAAGTGCTACTCTCTGAAAAGAAGTCTTGGGAAACATCAAAAGGCTCACCGAGGAGAGAAGCCATATAAATGCTTGGAGTGTGGGAAGTGCTTCTCTCGGGAGGACATTCTAAAAGGGCATCAAAAGACTCATACTGGGGAGAAGCCATATAAATGCTTGGAGTGTGGAAAGTCATTCTCTTCGAAGAACACTCTTAAAATACATCAAATAGTTCATACTGGAGAGAAGACATATCAATGTTTGGAATGTGGAAAGTCGTTCTCTTGGAGCAGCTCTCTAAAAGAGCATCAAAAGATTCATATTGGGGAGAAGACATATAATTGCTTCGAGTGTGGAAAGTCATTCTCTTCGAAGAAAACTCTTAAAAAGCATCAAATAGTTCATACTAGGGAGAAGCCATATCAGTGTTTGGAATGTGGAAAGTGCTTCTCTCAAAATAACTACCTAAGGACACATCAAAACATTCATACCAGGGAAAACCCATATAAATGCTTGGAGTGTGGAAAGTTCTTTTCCCGTAATAGCAGCCTAACTGTACATCAAAAGATTCATACTGGGGAAAAGCCATATGTATGCTTGGAGTGTGGAAAGTCCTTCTCTCATAATTACAGATTAACATCACATCAAAAGATTCATACTGGAGAGAAGCCATATGAATGCTTGGAGTGTGGAAAGTGCTTCTCTCGGAGCAGTGCTCTAAAAGAGCATCAAGTGATTCATACTGGGGAGAATCCATATAAATGCCTGGAGTGTGGAAATTGCTTCTCCAGTAATGAGTACCTGAGATGCCATCAACGCGTTCACACAGGGGAGAAGCCATATAAATGCTTGGAGTGTGGAAAGTGTTTCTATCGGAAGGCTCAACTAACATTACATCAAAAGAGTCATACTGGGGTGAAGCCATTTATATGCTTGGAGTGTGGAAAGTGCTTTTTACGGAATGGCAACCTAACTTCACATCAGAAGGTTCATACTGGGGTGAAGCCATATAAATGTTTGGAATGTGGAAAGTGCTTTTCTTGGATGGGCACTTTTAGAGCACATCAAACAATTCATACTGGGGAGAAGCCATATAAATGCTTGCAGTGTGGAAAGTGCTTTTCTCTGAAAGGCTGCCTAAAAGGTCATGAAAAGATTCACACAGAGGAGAAGCCGTATAAGTGCTTAAAGTGTGGAAAGTGCTTTCCTCAGAATGGCCAACTAAGAAAACATGAAAGGGTTCACACAGGGGAGAAACCATATAAGTGTTTAGAGTGTGGAAAGTGCTTATCTCATAATGGCAGCTTAAAGAGACATCAATCACTTCACACAGGGGAGAAGCCACATAAGTGCTTGGAGTGTGGAAAGTGCTTCTTTCATAATTGCCAACTAATTAAACATCAAAAGATTCATACAGGGAAGAAGCCGTATAAATGCTTGGAGGGTGGACAGGTCTTCTCTCGGAATGACAGGTTGAAAAAACATAAAAATATTCATACTAGGGTGAAGCCTTAGCTGGTTTATTCATTACATTCTTTTAACTAGCATAAGCAATATAATAAAATGAGATAAAATCACATAATTGAAGTATTTGCAGGCAACCTTTAGACCAAAATAACATTTAAAAATTATAAAATAGCTATTTCACAATCTTCTTTCTGTCTTTTGGCCTTTGCCAGTGTGAAGGTGGCTGGTGCATCAGGGGTTCTGTCTGGCTGGAAAGCCCTTGGATGTTCTGGGGTCCTGCCATCTCTGACCTCGGGGGCCTGAGCCTCCAGTTATGTCTAACTTCCGTTTTCAGGTTGGGCTACGGGGGGTGGCATCCAGAGTGTTCTGTGCCCAAATGCGTCCGAGGGCGCCAGGGGTTGAAAAGGGGCGAGGATTCAGAGGTGCTTGTTTCGTTATACTTTCAATAAAGAGATTTTCTTCCACAAAGTCTGCTTATTGAGAGCAATAGACCGGACTCTCACCTAAATATTTGGTCACCCCCTTCTTTGATAGATAATTTCATTCCCTGCAGACAGCAAATGAGATGGTTGGCTTTTTGTCTTCTAGCAGAAATCTTATCCGAGGGCTCTCGGAGGTTGATGACGGCTTTAAGCGACTGAAGCAACGTAATAAGGGACCAATGATACGATTCCTGCCCTCAGCATAGAGTTTGCACTTTAAGAGAGATCATTTCTACCCCACTGGCAGAGCGCTGGCATTTGCAGGCATTGGCTTGATGCTGAAATCTACCCAAAAGAATGGCAGAGGGGAGGGCATCCAACCCAGGTGCGGAGAAGGCCCATCTGAACTTGGATGAAACGTTAGAGATAAACGTTAGAATGTAGAAATAAACGTTAAAAATAACGTCATACCAAGACTTTTGGGGGCGCCTGGTCTGTTTAGCCTGGAGAGGAGACGACTGAGAGGGGATCTGAAGTATTTAAAAGGCTGCCAGCAGAGTTGTTCTCTCCTGCCCCAGAGGGAGGGACGGACCAGAACCAATGGGATGAAATTAATGCAAAAGAAATTCTGTCTAAGCATCCAGAAGACGTTCCTGACAGTCAGAGCGGTTTCTCAGTGGAACAGGCTTCCTCGGGAGGAGGTGGGTTCTCCATCTTTAGAAATGGAGAGCCATCTGGCAGAGAGGCTGATCCTTTGGAGGGATGAGGGGGTGGCAGGTTGCAGTGGATGAGTGAAAGGGTTGGGAGGGGTTGGACTAGATGACCCAGGAGGTCCCTTCCTACTCTGTTCTTCTATGTTTCTGAGGAGATGGCACCCTGATAGTCCACGGAGATCCAGGTTGGGTAGTTGCAATGAGTCAGAGGGCATTTCCTGGTCAAAAAGCCACGCCCACCCCCTGTCTCTTTCTGTATGTTTTGGATGACTGTTCAGTCTTGGAAATACTTTATCACAATAGACACTTAAGAGCCTCTTGTGGCGCAGGGTGGTAAGGCAGCAGACATGCAGTCTGAAGTTCTGCCCATGAGGCTGGGAGTTCAATCCCAGCAGCCGGCTCAAGGTTGACTCAGCCTTCCATCCTTTCGAGGTCGGTGAAATGAGTCCCCAGCTTGCTTGCTGGGGGGTAAACGGTCATGACTGGGGAAGGCACTGGCAAACCACCCCATATTGAGTCTGCCATGAAAACGCTGGAGGGCGTCACCCCAAGGGTCAGACATGACCCAGTGCTTGCACAGGGGAGACCTTTCCCTTTGTTCTGGCTTTCCTTTCTTTGACTTTTGTGCGAAGCTTTCATTGGCCTTGGGGCTGCTTTGTGCCTTCATCCCCGCTCCCCCTTCCCCTATCTCCTGTATGCTTCCGAAGACCGCTCAGTCTTGGAAATAATTAATAATAAAAGACACTTAAGATGGGCTGCATTCCCAGTTTGCTGTGGTTTTGTAAAAGGATTAAACGGATGTGAGAACTCTGTTCCATCCTATACAGGGGGGGGGGGGTGGCCAACCTGTGGCTCTCCAAATGTCCACCCCGTTTCAGGCAGCTGGAGGAAATCTCTCTCTCCATCCACCTGGGGCTGGTTGTTGCAGGGAACTACATTTCCCAGAAGGCCTTGCGAGCAACAGAGCGGTCCCAGGCATTGCAAAGGGGAGGATTCTTTGCTTCGTGTTGCTAAAATCAAGGCAGATCCTAGATCCGCGGGATCACGGACGCGCGCCCACCGGGAGTTCCTCCTGCTCTTTATTAAGCCCAGTTGCAGGTACAAGGAGCCTCCCTCCCCCCCCCCCAAAAAAAATCAAAACTCACCCTTTGTAAACAGAGAGAACAAAAGGAACTCGCTGTTCTGAACAGCTGGATCCCTCCGCGGGAGAATTGGCCTTTTGCGCACCTGCAGGAGGAAAGGTGAGTGGAGGATCCCCCCCCAACAGATCTCGCGCAAGGACAGGGTCCCCCCTCCCCCTCCCCTAGATCCCAAAGCGGCGTTTGGCCGCATCCTGCTCTGCTAAATTTGGGTGTCTTCAATGCACACGGATGCTTTCTCCGGCGGGCGATCCCCAGAAGCAGATCTCTCCTTTGGGATCCGCAGGGAAGGATCCTCCTGCAACAAAGACGGGGAGGGGTCTGGGGACCGAGACGCGGGAGGAAAGCTTGGGGGAGCTCGGTCTGTTGAGCCCGGAGAGGAGGCGACTGGGAGGGGATCTGAGAGCCACCTCCAAGTATTTAAAAGGCTACCATGTAGGGCAGGGGTAGTCAACCTGGGGTCCTCCAGATGTCCATGGACTACAATTCCCATGAGCCCCTGCCAGCGTTTGCAGGCAGGGGCTCGTGGGAATTGTAGTCCATGCACATCTGGAAGACCACAGGTTGACTACCCCTGATGTAGAGGATGGAGCAGAATTGTTCTCCCCTGCCCCAGAAGGAGGGATGGACCAGAACCAATGGGAGGAAATTAATTAAAAGAAATTCTGTCTAAACATCCGGAAGAAGTTCCTGACAGAGCGGTTCCTCAGTGGAACAGGCTTCCTCGGGAGGTGGTGGGTTCTCCATCTTGGCAGATTTTTAAACAGAGGCTGGAGAGCCATCTGACGGAGAGGCTGATTCTGTGAAGGCTCAAGGGGGTGGCAGGTGACAGTGGGTGAGCGATTGGGTTGTGGGTGTCCTGCATAGTGCAGGGGGTTGGACTAGATGACCCAGGAGGACCCTTCCAACTCTATGAGTCTTGTGAAAATAGCTCTCCCTATTTGGGCTGCCCCCACCTGCCTGCTTTCTCAGGAGGAAACCATCCTTTCTGAAGCAAACCTGGGAGAGATTTTCTGTCCTCAGTCCGGACCAGGATGTGCCCACCCCCTTCGTTTTTGGCATCGCAACTCCTACCCCCATCCCGAACCCTAGACAGAGAGGCCCGTACGTAGCTTTTCAGTGTCCCCCCTCCAATGTGGTGCTCTTTCTGCAGGAGGTTGCGTTTTGCTTTAAACTGTTGTTATTCGGTGAAATCCAGAATCTCTTGGAGAGGTTCCAATGGCTCTCAGGGGCATGTTGTGCAAACGGGGGTCGTTCCAGGAGAGGGTCGCTTTGTGCCGGAGGTTTGTGCCCTGCCTCTCTTGCAGCCTGGAATGGGCAGGCCTTGGCTTCCTTGAGGAGGGAAACAGAGCAAAATGCATCACCAGCTTCATTTGGCCAGATATTGTTCCCAGGATCTTAAGGTAAGTTTTAGAGCAGGGGTAGTCAAACTGCGAGCCTCCAGATGCTGGCAGGGGCTTCTGGGAATTGTAGTCCATTGTAGTCCATGGACATCTGGAGGGCCGCAGTTTGACTACCCCTGTTTTAGAGCAACACAAAAAGCCACTGAAGAAAGAAATGCTTAAAGCTTCTCTGGAAACGCAGCGTATAGCAGAAAGCGTCCTGTTGTCAGTCGGGGTCCTTTGTTTGTTTGTTTGTTTGTTTAATGTAATTGGACTTGACCAAGAGAAGCCCAGGTTTGTCCAATTTTCTGAATTTGAGAGACTTTTAGTGCATTATACCTGTTAAATGCTTTTTAAAAAGATTGCAATTTTCCTTGCCATCCCTTTGAAGTATTGCCTTCTCCCACTTAATTGGGTGGGTGCTGGGATCACCCTTCCTTCTTTCCTTTCTTGAGTGGTTGAGGGACCGAAATAGATGACCCATATTTTGCTTTTGCAGAACTGCCCGGTGTCTCTTCAGGAGGGGGCCATGATCTTCACGGAGGAGGAGTGGGCGCTGCTGGATCCAGGCCAGAGAAAGCTCTTCTGGGAAGTGGTGCAGGAGAATCACGAGACGTTGGCCTTTTTGTGTAAGCCTCTTTCCCCTTGTTTCTTCTCCCCCCCCCTTCTATTGTGAGTAAAGGTTTCCCCTCAGTGACAAGATGTTCTGGGTGTTTCTTTCTCCGAGTGTTTCTTCCTTTATCTGACGGGCAGCATTGTTTGCCTTTTCTTTTTGCGGTTGTGTTTCCTTTAAAATTTGATCTGTACAGTTCTTTCTTTCAGTGTTTTGTTCTGGGGGGCACTGCAGTCGTAGTTAGAGTCGCCCGTTCTCCCAGTTTGGTAGCTGTTGTAATTCTTGTAGTAGGTTGCCAACTTTGGGTACTCTTGACCTGCTTTGGTTTGCTGGCCCGGGGGACACTGTTTGGTTCTCCTGCCAAAGCTGTTCTCACAGAGCAGTTCTGTCAGAGCTCTCTCAGGGTGTCTGGCATCAAGAGAGGAAGGGAAGGCAATTGTAAGCCGCTTTGAGACTCCTTTGGTTAGTGAAAAGCAGGGTACAAAAACCAGCAGCTATTTATCCTCTTGACTTTTCTGTATATGTTGGGGTGGGAGGAGGCTGGGGGGGAGAGCCTGTGATGATGCAGCCTTTCCCACCCTTGGCCTATATGCGAGTGAAGAAGTTTGCCCAGATTTTGTGGTTAAATTAGGTGCCTCTGCTTATATGCGAGTATATACGGTACGTTTTATATTGAGGCTGAGGAGGAAAGAGATCCTGAAGAAGGGGGTTTGATAAAACAAGAAGGAAGATTTATTCATATACAAAGAAAGCTGCCCCTCAAAGCAACTAATGAGCAAAAAATCCCACCCAACATTCCCAAATACTTGTTTGTTTTTCATTCTCTCTGGGTGTTGCTATTGTAGGGAACTACATTTCCCAGGAGGATTTGCGAGCACCAGGGACATCCACCTGGCCATTTTTAGGTGTCAGCGGTGCAGTTTCTCCACAAGACGAAGACATCCAGTTCCTCAGGACCTCTCCTCTTTCCTGTTTCCCCCGCATGGAGACACAATTTGGCCTTGGCACCTCTGCAGGAAAGGTGAGTGCAGGATTTCGGCATCATGCATTCATTCATTCATTCATTCATTCATTCATTCATTCATTCATTCATTCATTCATTCATTCATTCATTCATTCATTCATTCATTCATTCAATGTTTATGTTATAATGTTATACTGTTATGTTATACTGTAACTTGGTCATACCAGTTAATAATATGTTATTATATGTATGGTTTCATGCATTGTTTCAGTTATATGTAAACCACTCTGAGCCTTTGGGGAGGGCGGTATAAAAATACAAATAAATAAATAAATCATTCATTCATTCATTCATTCATTCATTCATTCATTCATTCATTCATTCATTCATTCATTCATTCAACCTGTGTCTGTACCACTATATATTTCTGGTAAGAGCTTGGAGGAGGGGCTGGTCTCATGGCTTAAGTGCCACTCAGCCCTTAACACCCACTCAGGGCAGCTGTCCCGCCCCTGAGTGCCTTCTCCTCCAACCGGCCTGCCTGTCTGTCCAGCGGCCAGCCAATCGCCTTCCATCCCCCACCCCTGGCCCCCCCCTCCTCCTCCTACTACCTCCATCCGAGTCTCAGAGGCTGCAGATCGATGCTGGGTGGGAGCTGCCCCTGCTGGAGAGTTCTCTTCCTGGGGGCCTCCAGGCTGCAGCCTTTCCAGCTCCTGGGGAGAGGGAGAGGCCATCCACAGAGTTCTTCCACCTCCCCCCCCCCCCAGTCTAGTACCAGTTGTATTCCTGAGCCAGTTTGGTGTAGTGGTTAGGAGTGCGGACTTCTAATCTGGCGAGATAGGTTTGATTCTCTGCTCCCCCACATGCAGCCAGCTGGGTGAGCTTGGGCTCTCCACGGCACTGATAGAGTTGTTCTGACGGAGCAGGAATCTCAGGGCTCTCTCAGCCTCACCCGCCTCACAGGGTGTCTGTTGTGGGGAGAGGAAAGGGAAGGCAAATGTAAGCCGCTTTGAGTCTCCTTCAGGGAGAGAAAAGCCCCCCCCCCCGCTTTCTGCCTTCAGCTTTGCTCTTCAGTGGCTATTCCAGATTTCTTTTTTTTTTTTTGGGGGGGGGGAGCGCCCTGAAATACCCTTCGAGGGTTTTCTTGCAGGGGAGTCTGTTTCTTTGGGGGTGGGCTGCCTCGTCACTTGGCAGGCTGCAGTGGAGGCCATCAAATGCAGCCCATGCTGCCGCCAGAGCATCCCCTTCCCTTCCCCCCCCTCTGTTGTGCTTTGTGTCTCTGTGTGTGAATGGAGTAAAATGTTCAGTCAGCCAAGAGCTAACTGAAACCTGATTAGGGGTGAAGGGAAACTCCACACCCCTGGATGTGTTCTTTCTTCCTTAGCTTTCAGGCCCTCTGTGAGTTGGCATTGGGTTGCAATAAAGTGTTCTGTTCTACAGCTCCTGAGAGTACATAGTTTTATTCACCCCCCTGCCAATTACAAAAGTGAACCTCTGGGATTTCAGCTGAAGCCAGGCTTTCCCGCAGGGCTGAGGCGAAAGGGGAGCCCCTAAAGAATTGCAGAAGGGGGGACTTCTTGCAAGAGGGAGGCTGCAAAGTCCATCTTCCTCAAGAGCCCCTTCAACTGCAGGGCCCGTACCATGTGCTACAAGTGCTCCATGGATAAACCGGTACCACCGAGAGGTCCTCGCCACAGTAAAGATTGAGAACCCCTGACCTAAAGAGGGATTCCAGGAGTCTCGCCCTCAAGAAGTTCTCTGAATTGAGACCCCAAGGATCACATTGCTTCTTAGGTTAAAAATAGAACAAGGGACTCATAGACTTGTATTAGGGCAGCTCAGGTTTACCAAGCTGGATGCGAGCTTTAGAGGGACACAGAACGCCTCTGCAGACAAAAAATGTTTCAAGAAGAAGCCTTGTCTCAGAGCACAGTTGTTATGACCGCTGTGCAGTTTATTTCCTCCCGATGGGTCTCGGCCAAGGGAGGTCCAGTTCTTTGCAATAGTCTGAGTTTACATTTCGTGGAGGTTTTCAGATTGATTTATTGCATTCTTCTAGCAGTTGACTGGCCAGTGGGGTTTTGATTCTGGAATAGTCATGGGCAGGAATGCAGGATCCACTGGGCCCTCTTTCCCTCTTTCAGAGACCCCCGGTGTCCTTTGAGGAGGTGGCCGTGCTCTTCGTGGAGGAGGAATGGGCTCTCCTGGATCCAGGCCAAAGAAAACTCTTCTGGGAGGTGACAGAGGACAATTATGAGACCGTGGCCTCTCTGGGTAAGGCTCTTTCCCCTTCCGTAATGATCGCGAGGGAGAAGGGAGGGGTGGCATCTTCCTTTGCCCCTCTTTGACGCACATTCCTTCTCCCCCAAGGAAAGAAGGGAGCTCCCACACTTGGGGGCTTAAAGGCCTTGAGAAAGAGAGGATATTTATGACCCCATGGACAAGGATCCTCCAGGCCTTCCTGTCCTCTACCATTCCCCAGAGTCCATTTAAGTTTGCACCGACTGCTTCAGGGACTGCATCCAGCCACTTCATTCTCTGTCGTCCCCTTCTTCTTTTGCCCTCGATCGCTCCCAGCATTAGGCTCTTCTCCAGGGAGTCCTTCCTTCTCATGAGGTGGCCAAAGTATTTGAGTTTCATCTTCAGGATCTGGCCTTCTAAGGAGCAGGCAGGGCTGATCTCCTCTAAGACTGACCGGTTTGTTCTCCTTGCAGTCCAAGGTTTCCGCAAGAGTCTTCTCCAGCACCAGAGTTCAAAAGCCTCAATTCTTTGACGCTCGGCCTTCCTTATGGTCCAGCTTTCACAGCCATACGTTGCAACTGGGAATCACTATTTCATCCAAATGAAAATTTCAGAAATCAGAGAGCGATATGAGCAGACCAAAATAATATGAAGAGGGAGATCTGGGGGGAGAGGAAGGGAAGGCGATTGTCAGCTGCTTTGAGACTCCTTCTGGGAGGGGGTTCTAGGACCACTACTCAGTTGATCCATGAACTGGCCCTTGTACCTTTTCATTCTGACTGGGTTTCTGTCTCTCTCTTGCAGTTGCAGACGTGAGGGAGTTGGCGAGGGAGAAGGACTCGGGAAAGAGTCTTGTGGGAAAAGACAACCGCCTGCAGGTGGAAACGAAATCTGAGGGTCAAGTGATACCAAAGAGGCCTGGCAGAAGAATAAGGGGAGCCAAACAAAGACAGAGAAGCACATTGGTGGCCTGTCAGAGCAGAAATAAGCCTGAGGTCTCAACCCAAGATGAAAGAGGGAAGAGAAAAAGGAGGCCTAATGGTGCCATGACCCAGAAAGGGCTTAGCTCCAAATTCAGTGCTAAAACATATCATAAAAGATATAACTGCAAGGACTGTGGCAAGTGTTTCCATTGGCCTAGTGCAAGAAGCAGACATCAAAGGATTCACACAGGGGAGAAACCGAATAAATGCTTGGAGTGTGGAAAGTGCTTTTCCCGTAAGCACAGCTTAACATCACATCAAAAGATCCATACTGGAGGGAAGCCATATGAATGCTTGGAGTGTGGAAAGTGCTTTTCCCATAAGCACAGCTTAACATCACATCAAAAGATCCATACTGGAGAGAAGCCATATGAATGCTTGGAGTGTGGAAAGTGCTTTTCCCATAAGCACAGATTAACATCACATCAAAAGATCCATACTGGGGAGAAGCCATATGAATGCTTGGAGTGTGGAAAGTGCTTCTTTTGGAACAGCGCTCTAAAAGAGCATCAAGTGATTCATACTGGGGAGAAGCCATATGAATGCTTGGAGTGTGGAAAGTGCTACTCTCTGAAAAGAAGTCTTGGGAAACATCAAAAGGCTCACAGAGAGAAGCCATATAAATGCTTGGAGTGTGGGAAGTGCTTCTCTCGAGAGGACATTCTAAAAGCGCATCAAAAGATTCATATTGGGGAGAAGCCATATAAATGTTTGGAGTGTGGAAAGTCATTATCTTCGAAGAAAACTCTTAAAATACATCAAATAGTTCATACTGGGGAGAAGACATATCAATGTTTGGAATGTGGAAAGTCGTTCTCTTGGAGCAGCTCTCTAAAAGAGCATCAAGTGATTCATACTGGGGAGAAGCCATATGAATGCTTGGAGTGTGGAAAGTGCTACTCTCTGAAAAAAAGTCTTGGGAAACATCAAAAGGCTCACAGAGAGAAGCCATATAAATGCTTGGAGTGTGGGAAGCGCTTCTCTCAGGAGGACATTCTAAAAGGGCATCAAAAGACACATACTGGGGAGAAGCCATTGAAATGCTTAGAGTGTGGAAAGTCATTCTCTTCGAAGAACACTCTTAAAAAGCATCTAATAGTTCATACTGGGGAGAAGACATATCAGTGTTTGGAATGTGGAAAGTGCTTCTCTCGGAGCAGCTCTCTAAAAGACCATCAAATGATTCATATTGGGGAGAAACCATATAAATGCTTGGAGTTTGGAAAGTGCTTTTTTCTGAAGCGTGACATGACTGTTCATCAAAAGATACATACTGGAGAAAAGCCATATAAATGCTTAGATTGCGGAAAGTGCTTCTCTAAAAATAGCTACCTAAGGAAACATCAAAAGATTCATACTGGAGAAAAGCCATATAAATGCTTGGAGTGTGGAAAGTGCTTCTCTTGGTTCTGCACTTTTAGAGCACATCAAACATTTCATACTGGGGAGAAGCCATATAAATGCTTGCAGTGTGGAAAGTGCTTTTCTCTGAAAGGCTGCCTAAAAGGTCATGAAAAGATTCACACAGAGGAGAAGCCGTATAAGTGCTTAAAGTGTGGAAAGTGCTTTCCTCAGAATGGCCAACTAAGAAAACATGAAAGGGTTCACACAGGGGAGAAACCATATAAGTGTTTAGAGTGTGGAAAGTGCTTATCTCATAATGGCAGCTTAAAGAGACATCAATCACTTCACACAGGGGAGAAGCCACATAAGTGCTTGGAGTGTGGAAAGTGCTTCTTTCATAATTGCCAACTAATTAAACATCAAAAGATTCATACAGGGAAGAAGCCGTATAAATGCTTGGAGGGTGGACAGGTCTTCTCTCGGAATGACAGGTTGAAAAAACATAAAAATATTCATACTAGGGTGAAGCCTTAGCTGGTTTATTCATTACATTCTTTTAACTAGCATAAGCAATATAATAAAATGAGATAAAATCACATAATTGAAGTATTTGCAGGCAACCTTTAGACCAAAATAACATTTAAAAATTATAAAATAGCTATTTCACAATCTTCTTTCTGTCTTTTGGCCTTTGCCAGTGTGAAGGTGGCTGGTGCATCAGGGGTTCTGTCTGGCTGGAAAGCCCTTGGATGTTCTGGGGTCCTGCCATCTCTGACCTCGGGGGCCTGAGCCTCCAGTTATGTCTAACTTCCGTTTTCAGGTTGGGCTACGGGGGGTGGCATCCAGAGTGTTCTGTGCCCAAATGCGTCCGAGGGCGCCAGGGGTTGAAAAGGGGCGAGGATTCAGAGGTGCTTGTTTCGTTATACTTTCAATAAAGAGATTTTCTTCCACAAAGTCTGCTTATTGAGAGCAATAGACCGGACTCTCACCTAAATATTTGGTCACCCCCTTCTTTGATAGATAATTTCATTCCCTGCAGACAGCAAATGAGATGGTTGGCTTTTTGTCTTCTAGCAGAAATCTTATCCGAGGGCTCTCGGAGGTTGATGACGGCTTTAAGCGACTGAAGCAACGTAATAAGGGACCAATGATACGATTCCTGCCCTCAGCGTAGAGTTTGCACTTTAAGAGAGATCATTTCTACCCCACTGGCAGAGCGCTGGCATTTGCAGGCATTGGCTTGATGCTGAAATCTACCCAAAAGAATGGCAGAGGGGAGGGCATCCAACCCAGGTGCGGAGAAGGCCCATCTGAACTTGGATGAAACGTTAGAGATAAACGTTAGAATGTAGAAATAAACGTTAAAAATAACGTCATACCAAGACTTTTGGGGGCGCCTGGTCTGTTTAGCCTGGAGAGGAGACGACTGAGAGGGGATCTGAAGTATTTAAAAGGCTGCCAGCAGAGTTGTTCTCTCCTGCCCCAGAGGGAGGGACGGACCAGAACCAATGGGATGAAATTAATGCAAAAGAAATTCTGTCTAAGCATCCAGAAGACGTTCCTGACAGTCAGAGCGGTTTCTCAGTGGAACAGGCTTCCTCGGGAGGAGGTGGGTTCTCCATCTTTAGAAATGGAGAGCCATCTGGCAGAGAGGCTGATCCTTTGGAGGGATGAGGGGGTGGCAGGTTGCAGTGGATGAGTGAAAGGGTTGGGAGGGGTTGGACTAGATGACCCAGGAGGTCCCTTCCTACTCTGTTCTTCTATGTTTCTGAGGAGATGGCACCCTGATAGTCCACGGAGATCCAGGTTGGGTAGTTGCAATGAGTCAGAGGGCATTTCCTGGTCAAAAAGCCACGCCCACCCCCTGTCTCTTTCTGTATGTTTTGGATGACTGTTCAGTCTTGGAAATACTTTATCACAATAGACACTTAAGAGCCTCTTGTGGCGCAGGGTGGTAAGGCAGCAGACATGCAGTCTGAAGTTCTGCCCATGAGGCTGGGAGTTCAATCCCAGCAGCCGGCTCAAGGTTGACTCAGCCTTCCATCCTTTCGAGGTCGGTGAAATGAGTCCCCAGCTTGCTTGCTGGGGGGTAAACGGTCATGACTGGGGAAGGCACTGGCAAACCACCCCATATTGAGTCTGCCATGAAAACGCTGGAGGGCGTCACCCCAAGGGTCAGACATGACCCAGTGCTTGCACAGGGGAGACCTTTCCCTTTGTTCTGGCTTTCCTTTCTTTGACTTTTGTGCGAAGCTTTCATTGGCCTTGGGGCTGCTTTGTGCCTTCATCCCCGCTCCCCCTTCCCCTATCTCCTGTATGCTTCCGAAGACCGCTCAGTCTTGGAAATAATTAATAATAAAAGACACTTAAGATGGGCTGCATTCCCAGTTTGCTGTGGTTTTGTAAAAGGATTAAACGGATGTGAGAACTCTGTTCCATCCTATACAGGGGGGGGGGGTGGCCAACCTGTGGCTCTCCAAATGTCCACCCCGTTTCAGGCAGCTGGAGGAAATCTCTCTCTCCATCCACCTGGGGCTGGTTGTTGCAGGGAACTACATTTCCCAGAAGGCCTTGCGAGCAACAGAGCGGTCCCAGGCATTGCAAAGGGGAGGATTCTTTGCTTCGTGTTGCTAAAATCAAGGCAGATCCTAGATCCGCGGGATCACGGACGCGCGCCCACCGGGAGTTCCTCCTGCTCTTTATTAAGCCCAGTTGCAGGTACAAGGAGCCTCCCTCCCCCCCCCCCCAAAAAAAATCAAAACTCACCCTTTGTAAACAGAGAGAACAAAAGGAACTCGCTGTTCTGAACAGCTGGATCCCTCCGCGGGAGAATTGGCCTTTTGCGCACCTGCAGGAGGAAAGGTGAGTGGAGGATCCCCCCCCAACAGATCTCGCGCAAGGACAGGGTCCCCCCTCCCCCTCCCCTAGATCCCAAAGCGGCGTTTGGCCGCATCCTGCTCTGCTAAATTTGGGTGTCTTCAATGCACACGGATGCTTTCTCCGGCGGGCGATCCCCAGAAGCAGATCTCTCCTTTGGGATCCGCAGGGAAGGATCCTCCTGCAACAAAGACGGGGAGGGGTCTGGGGACCGAGACGCGGGAGGAAAGCTTGGGGGAGCTCGGTCTGTTGAGCCCGGAGAGGAGGCGACTGGGAGGGGATCTGAGAGCCACCTCCAAGTATTTAAAAGGCTACCATGTAGGGCAGGGGTAGTCAACCTGGGGTCCTCCAGATGTCCATGGACTACAATTCCCATGAGCCCCTGCCAGCGTTTGCAGGCAGGGGCTCGTGGGAATTGTAGTCCATGCACATCTGGAAGACCACAGGTTGACTACCCCTGATGTAGAGGATGGAGCAGAATTGTTCTCCCCTGCCCCAGAAGGAGGGATGGACCAGAACCAATGGGAGGAAATTAATTAAAAGAAATTCTGTCTAAACATCCGGAAGAAGTTCCTGACAGAGCGGTTCCTCAGTGGAACAGGCTTCCTCGGGAGGTGGTGGGTTCTCCATCTTGGCAGATTTTTAAACAGAGGCTGGAGAGCCATCTGACGGAGAGGCTGATTCTGTGAAGGCTCAAGGGGGTGGCAGGTGACAGTGGGTGAGCGATTGGGTTGTGGGTGTCCTGCATAGTGCAGGGGGTTGGACTAGATGACCCAGGAGGACCCTTCCAACTCTATGAGTCTTGTGAAAATAGCTCTCCCTATTTGGGCTGCCCCCACCTGCCTGCTTTCTCAGGAGGAAACCATCCTTTCTGAAGCAAACCTGGGAGAGATTTTCTGTCCTCAGTCCGGACCAGGATGTGCCCACCCCCTTCGTTTTTGGCATCGCAACTCCTACCCCCATCCCGAACCCTAGACAGAGAGGCCCGTACGTAGCTTTTCAGTGTCCCCCCTCCAATGTGGTGCTCTTTCTGCAGGAGGTTGCGTTTTGCTTTAAACTGTTGTTATTCGGTGAAATCCAGAATCTCTTGGAGAGGTTCCAATGGCTCTCAGGGGCATGTTGTGCAAACGGGGGTCGTTCCAGGAGAGGGTCGCTTTGTGCCGGAGGTTTGTGCCCTGCCTCTCTTGCAGCCTGGAATGGGCAGGCCTTGGCTTCCTTGAGGAGGGAAACAGAGCAAAATGCATCACCAGCTTCATTTGGCCAGATATTGTTCCCAGGATCTTAAGGTAAGTTTTAGAGCAGGGGTAGTCAAACTGCGAGCCTCCAGATGCTGGCAGGGGCTTCTGGGAATTGTAGTCCATTGTAGTCCATGGACATCTGGAGGGCCGCAGTTTGACTACCCCTGTTTTAGAGCAACACAAAAAGCCACTGAAGAAAGAAATGCTTAAAGCTTCTCTGGAAACGCAGCGTATAGCAGAAAGCGTCCTGTTGTCAGTCGGGGTCCTTTGTTTGTTTGTTTGTTTAATGTAATTGGACTTGACCAAGAGAAGCCCAGGTTTGTCCAATTTTCTGAATTTGAGAGACTTTTAGTGCATTATACCTGTTAAATGCTTTTTAAAAAGATTGCAATTTTCCTTGCCATCCCTTTGAAGTATTGCCTTCTCCCACTTAATTGGGTGGGTGCTGGGATCACCCTTCCTTCTTTCCTTTCTTGAGTGGTTGAGGGACCGAAATAGATGACCCATATTTTGCTTTTGCAGAACTGCCCGGTGTCTCTTCAGGAGGGGGCCATGATCTTCACGGAGGAGGAGTGGGCGCTGCTGGATCCAGGCCAGAGAAAGCTCTTCTGGGAAGTGGTGCAGGAGAATCACGAGACGTTGGCCTTTTTGTGTAAGCCTCTTTCCCCTTGTTTCTTCTCCCCCCCCCCTTCTATTGTGAGTAAAGGTTTCCCCTCAGTGACAAGATGTTCTGGGTGTTTCTTTCTCCGAGTGTTTCTTCCTTTATCTGACGGGCAGCATTGTTTGCCTTTTCTTTTTGCGGTTGTGTTTCCTTTAAAATTTGATCTGTACAGTTCTTTCTTTCAGTGTTTTGTTCTGGGGGGCACTGCAGTCGTAGTTAGAGTCGCCCGTTCTCCCAGTTTGGTAGCTGTTGTAATTCTTGTAGTAGGTTGCCAACTTTGGGTACTCTTGACCTGCTTTGGTTTGCTGGCCCGGGGGACACTGTTTGGTTCTCCTGCCAAAGCTGTTCTCACAGAGCAGTTCTGTCAGAGCTCTCTCAGGGTGTCTGGCATCAAGAGAGGAAGGGAAGGCAATTGTAAGCCGCTTTGAGACTCCTTTGGTTAGTGAAAAGCAGGGTACAAAACCCAGCAGCTATTTATCCTCTTGACTTTTCTGTATATGTTGGGGTGGGAGGAGGCTGGGGGGGAGAGCCTGTGATGATGCAGCCTTTCCCACCCTTGGCCTATATGCGAGTGAAGAAGTTTGCCCAGATTTTGTGGTTAAATTAGGTGCCTCTGCTTATATGCGAGTATATACGGTACGTTTTATATTGAGGCTGAGGAGGAAAGAGATCCTGAAGAAGGGGGTTTGATAAAACAAGAAGGAAGATTTATTCATATACAAAGAAAGCTGCCCCTCAAAGCAACTAATGAGCAAAAAATCCCACCCAACATTCCCAAATACTTGTTTGTTTTTCATTCTCTCTGGGTGTTGCTATTGTAGGGAACTACATTTCCCAGGAGGATTTGCGAGCACCAGGGACATCCACCTGGCCATTTTTAGGTGTCAGCGGTGCAGTTTCTCCACAAGACGAAGACATCCAGTTCCTCAGGACCTCTCCTCTTTCCTGTTTCCCCCGCATGGAGACACAATTTGGCCTTGGCACCTCTGCAGGAAAGGTGAGTGCAGGATTTCGGCATCATGCATTCATTCATTCATTCATTCATTCATTCATTCATTCATTCATTCATTCATTCATTCATTCATTCAATGTTTATGTTATAATGTTATACTGTTATGTTATACTGTAACTTGGTCATACCAGTTAATAATATGTTATTATATGTATGGTTTCATGCATTGTTTCAGTTATATGTAAACCACTCTGAGCCTTTGGGGAGGGCGGTATAAAAATACAAATAAATAAATAAATCATTCATTCATTCATTCATTCATTCATTCATTCATTCATTCATTCATTCATTCATTCAACCTGTGTCTGTACCACTATATATTTCTGGTAAGAGCTTGGAGGAGGGGCTGGTCTCATGGCTTAAGTGCCACTCAGCCCTTAACACCCACTCAGGGCAGCTGTCCCGCCCCTGAGTGCCTTCTCCTCCAACCGGCCTGCCTGTCTGTCCAGCGGCCAGCCAATCGCCTTCCATCCCCCACCCCTGGCCCCCCCCTCCTCCTCCTACTACCTCCATCCGAGTCTCAGAGGCTGCAGATCGATGCTGGGTGGGAGCTGCCCCTGCTGGAGAGTTCTCTTCCTGGGGGCCTCCAGGCTGCAGCCTTTCCAGCTCCTGGGGAGAGGGAGAGGCCATCCACAGAGTTCTTCCACCTCCCCCCCCCCCCCAGTCTAGTACCAGTTGTATTCCTGAGCCAGTTTGGTGTAGTGGTTAGGAGTGCGGACTTCTAATCTGGCGAGATAGGTTTGATTCTCTGCTCCCCCACATGCAGCCAGCTGGGTGAGCTTGGGCTCTCCACGGCACTGATAGAGTTGTTCTGACGGAGCAGGAATCTCAGGGCTCTCTCAGCCTCACCCGCCTCACAGGGTGTCTGTTGTGGGGAGAGGAAAGGGAAGGCAAATGTAAGCCGCTTTGAGTCTCCTTCAGGGAGAGAAAAGCCCCCCCCCCCCGCTTTCTGCCTTCAGCTTTGCTCTTCAGTGGCTATTCCAGATTTCTTTTTTTTTTTTGGGGGGGGGGGGAGCGCCCTGAAATACCCTTCGAGGGTTTTCTTGCAGGGGAGTCTGTTTCTTTGGGGGTGGGCTGCCTCGTCACTTGGCAGGCTGCAGTGGAGGCCATCAAATGCAGCCCATGCTGCCGCCAGAGCATCCCCTTCCCTTCCCCCCCCTCTGTTGTGCTTTGTGTCTCTGTGTGTGAATGGAGTAAAATGTTCAGTCAGCCAAGAGCTAACTGAAACCTGATTAGGGGTGAAGGGAAACTCCACCCCCCTGGATGTGTTCTTTTTTCCTTAGCTTTCAGGCCCTCTGTGAGTTGGCATTGGGTTGCAATAAAATGTTCTGTTCTACAGCTCCTGAGAGTACATAGTTTTATTCACCCCCCTGCCAATTACAAAAGTGAACCTCTGGGATTTCAGCTGAAGCCAGGCTTTCCCGCAGGGCTGAGGCGAAAGGGGAGCCCCTAAAGAATTGCAGAAGGGGGGACTTCTTGCAAGAGGGAGGCTGCAAAGTCCATCTTCCTCAAGAGCCCCTTCAACTGCAGGGCCCGTACCATGTGCTACAAGTGCTCCATGGATAAACCGGTACCACCGAGAGGTCCTCGCCACAGTAAAGATTGAGAACCCCTGACCTAAAGAGGGATTCCAGGAGTCTCGCCCTCAAGAAGTTCTCTGAATTGAGACCCCAAGGATCACATTGCTTCTTAGGTTAAAAATAGAACAAGGGACTCATAGACTTGTATTAGGGCAGCTCAGGTTTACCAAGCTGGATGCGAGCTTTAGAGGGACACAGAACGCCTCTGCAGACAAAAAATGTTTCAAGAAGAAGCCTTGTCTCAGAGCACAGTTGTTATGACCGCTGTGCAGTTTATTTCCTCCCGATGGGTCTCGGCCAAGGGAGGTCCAGTTCTTTGCAATAGTCTGAGTTTACATTTCGTGGAGGTTTTCAGATTGATTTATTGCATTCTTCTAGCAGTTGACTGGCCAGTGGGGTTTTGATTCTGGAATAGTCATGGGCAGGAATGCAGGATCCACTGGGCCCTCTTTCCCTCTTTCAGAGACCCCCGGTGTCCTTTGAGGAGGTGGCCGTGCTCTTCGTGGAGGAGGAATGGGCTCTCCTGGATCCAGGCCAAAGAAAACTCTTCTGGGAGGTGACAGAGGACAATTATGAGACCGTGGCCTCTCTGGGTAAGGCTCTTTCCCCTTCCGTAATGATCGCGAGGGAGAAGGGAGGGGTGGCATCTTCCTTTGCCCCTCTTTGACGCACATTCCTTCTCCCCCAAGGAAAGAAGGGAGCTCCCACACTTGGGGGCTTAAAGGCCTTGAGAAAGAGAGGATATTTATGACCCCATGGACAAGGATCCTCCAGGCCTTCCTGTCCTCTACCATTCCCCAGAGTCCATTTAAGTTTGCACCGACTGCTTCAGGGACTGCATCCAGCCACTTCATTCTCTGTCGTCCCCTTCTTCTTTTGCCCTCGATCGCTCCCAGCATTAGGCTCTTCTCCAGGGAGTCCTTCCTTCTCATGAGGTGGCCAAAGTATTTGAGTTTCATCTTCAGGATCTGGCCTTCTAAGGAGCAGGCAGGGCTGATCTCCTCTAAGACTGACCGGTTTGTTCTCCTTGCAGTCCAAGGTTTCCGCAAGAGTCTTCTCCAGCACCAGAGTTCAAAAGCCTCAATTCTTTGACGCTCGGCCTTCCTTATGGTCCAGCTTTCACAGCCATACGTTGCAACTGGGAATCACTATTTCATCCAAATGAAAATTTCAGAAATCAGAGAGCGATATGAGCAGACCAAAATAATATGAAGAGGGAGATCTGGGGGGAGAGGAAGGGAAGGCGATTGTCAGCTGCTTTGAGACTCCTTCTGGGAGGGGGTTCTAGGACCACTACTCAGTTGATCCATGAACTGGCCCTTGTACCTTTTCATTCTGACTGGGTTTCTGTCTCTCTCTTGCAGTTGCAGACGTGAGGGAGTTGGCGAGGGAGAAGGACTCGGGAAAGAGTCTTGTGGGAAAAGACAACCGCCTGCAGGTGGAAACGAAATCTGAGGGTCAAGTGATACCAAAGAGGCCTGGCAGAAGAATAAGGGGAGCCAAACAAAGACAGAGAAGCACATTGGTGGCCTGTCAGAGCAGAAATAAGCCTGAGGTCTCAACCCAAGATGAAAGAGGGAAGAGAAAAAGGAGGCCTAATGGTGCCATGACCCAGAAAGGGCTTAGCTCCAAATTCAGTGCTAAAACATATCATAAAAGATATAACTGCAAGGACTGTGGCAAGTGTTTCCATTGGCCTAGTGCAAGAAGCAGACATCAAAGGATTCACACAGGGGAGAAACCGAATAAATGCTTGGAGTGTGGAAAGTGCTTTTCCCGTAAGCACAGCTTAACATCACATCAAAAGATCCATACTGGAGGGAAGCCATATGAATGCTTGGAGTGTGGAAAGTGCTTTTCCCATAAGCACAGCTTAACATCACATCAAAAGATCCATACTGGAGAGAAGCCATATGAATGCTTGGAGTGTGGAAAGTGCTTTTCCCATAAGCACAGATTAACATCACATCAAAAGATCCATACTGGGGAGAAGCCATATGAATGCTTGGAGTGTGGAAAGTGCTTCTTTTGGAACAGCGCTCTAAAAGAGCATCAAGTGATTCATACTGGGGAGAAGCCATATGAATGCTTGGAGTGTGGAAAGTGCTACTCTCTGAAAAGAAGTCTTGGGAAACATCAAAAGGCTCACAGAGAGAAGCCATATAAATGCTTGGAGTGTGGGAAGTGCTTCTCTCGAGAGGACATTCTAAAAGCGCATCAAAAGATTCATATTGGGGAGAAGCCATATAAATGTTTGGAGTGTGGAAAGTCATTATCTTCGAAGAAAACTCTTAAAATACATCAAATAGTTCATACTGGGGAGAAGACATATCAATGTTTGGAATGTGGAAAGTCGTTCTCTTGGAGCAGCTCTCTAAAAGAGCATCAAGTGATTCATACTGGGGAGAAGCCATATGAATGCTTGGAGTGTGGAAAGTGCTACTCTCTGAAAAAAAGTCTTGGGAAACATCAAAAGGCTCACAGAGAGAAGCCATATAAATGCTTGGAGTGTGGGAAGCGCTTCTCTCAGGAGGACATTCTAAAAGGGCATCAAAAGACACATACTGGGGAGAAGCCATTGAAATGCTTAGAGTGTGGAAAGTCATTCTCTTCGAAGAACACTCTTAAAAAGCATCTAATAGTTCATACTGGGGAGAAGACATATCAGTGTTTGGAATGTGGAAAGTGCTTCTCTCGGAGCAGCTCTCTAAAAGACCATCAAATGATTCATATTGGGGAGAAACCATATAAATGCTTGGAGTTTGGAAAGTGCTTTTTTCTGAAGCGTGACATGACTGTTCATCAAAAGATACATACTGGAGAAAAGCCATATAAATGCTTAGATTGCGGAAAGTGCTTCTCTAAAAATAGCTACCTAAGGAAACATCAAAAGATTCATACTGGAGAAAAGCCATATAAATGCTTGGAGTGTGGAAAGTGCTTCTCTTGGTTCTGCACTTTTAGAGCACATCAAACATTTCATACTGGGGAGAAGCCATATAAATGCTTGCAGTGTGGAAAGTGCTTTTCTCTGAAAGGCTGCCTAAAAATTCATGAAAAGATTCACACAAAGGAGAAGCCGTATAAGTGCTTGGAGTGTGGAAAGTGCTTTGCCCAGAATGGTGGCCTAAAGAGACATCAAAAAGTTCACACAGGGGAGAAATCATATAAGTGTTTAGAATGTGGAAAGTGCTTATCTCATAATGGCAGCTTAAAGAGACATCGATCACTTCACACAGGGGAGAAGCCACATAAGTGCTTGGAGTGTGGAAAGTGCTTCTTTCATAATTGCCAACTAATTAAACATCAACTGATTCATTCTGGGGAGAAGCCATATAAATGCCTGGAGTGTGGAAAGTCGTTCTCTTGTAATGGCGGCCTAACTGCTCATCAAAAGATTCACACAGGGGAGAAGCCATTTAAATGCCTGGAGTGTGGAAAGTCGTTCTCTTGTAATGGCAGCCTAACTGCTCATCAAAAGAGTCACACAGGGGAGAAGCCATTTAAATGCTTGGAGGGTGGACGGGTCTTCTCTCGGAATGACAGGTTGAAAAAACATAAAAATATTCATACTAGGACGAAGCCTTAGTTGGTTTATTCATTACATTCTTTTAACTAGCATGGGCAATATAATAAAATGAGATAAAATCATGTAATTGAAGTATTTGCTGGCAACCTTTAGACCAAAATAACATTTAAAAATTATAAAATAGCTATTTCACAAGCTTCTTTCTGTCTTTTGGCCTTTGCCAGTGTGAAGGTGGCTGGTGCATCAGGGGTTCTGTCTGGCTGGAAAGCCCTTGGATGTTCTGGGGTCCTGCCATCTCTGACCTCGGGGGCCTGAGCCTCCAGTTATGTCTAACTTCCGTTTTCAGGTTGGGCTACGGGGGGTGGCATCCAGAGTGTTCTGTGCCCAAATGCGTCCGAGGGCGCCAGGGGTTGAAAAGGGGCGAGGATTCAGAGGTGCTTGTTTCGTTATACTTTCAATAAAGAGATTTTCTTCCACAAAGTCTGCTTATTGAGAGCAATAGACCGGACTCTCACCTAAATATTTGGTCACCCCCTTCTTTGATAGATCATTTCATTCCTTGCAGACAGCAAATGAGATGGTTGGCTTTTTGTCTTCTAGCAGAAATCTAATCAGAGGACTCTCGGAGGTTGATGACGGCTTTAAGCGACTGAAGCAACGTAATAAGGGACCAATGATACGATTCCTGCCCTCAGCATAGAGTTTGCACTTTAAGAGAGATCATTTCTACCCCACTGGCAGAGCGCTGGCATTTGCAGGCATTGGCTTGATGCTGAAATCTACCCAAAAGAATGGCAGAGGGGAGGGCATCCAACCCAGGTGCGGAGAAGGCCCATCTGAACTTGGATGAAACGTTAGAGATAAACGTTAGAATGTAGAAATAAACGTTAAAAATAACGTCATACCAAGACTTTTGGGGGCGCCTGGTCTGTTTAGCCTGGAGAGGAGACGACTGAGAGGGGATCTGAAGTATTTAAAAGGCTGCCAGCAGAGTTGTTCTCTCCTGCCCCAGAGGGAGGGACGGACCAGAACCAATGGGATGAAATTAATGCAAAAGAAATTCCGTCTAAACATCCAGAAGACGTTCCTGACAGTCAGAGTGGAACAGGCTTCCTCGGGAGGAGGTGGGTTCTCCATCTTTGGAGATGGAGAGCCATCTGGCAGAGAGGCTGATCCTTTGGAGAGATGAGGGGGTGGCAGGTTGCAGTGGATGAGTGAAAGGGTTGGGAGGGGTTGGACTAGATGACCCAAGAGGTCCCTTCCTACTCTGTTCTTCTATGTTTCTGAGGAGATGGCACCCTGATAGTCCACGGGAGATACAGGTTGGGTAGTTGCATGAGTCAGAGGGCATTTCCTGGTCAAAAAGCCACACCCACCCCCTGTCTCTTTCAGTATGTTTTGGATGACTGTTCAGTCTTGGAAATACTTGATCACAATAGACACTTAAGACTCTCTTGTAGCGCAGGGTGGTAAGGCAGCAGACATGCAGTCTGAAGCTGTCTGCCCATGAGGCTGGGAGTTCGATCCCAGCAGCCGGCTCAAGGTCGGCTCAGCCTTCCATCCTTCCGAGGTCGGTAAAATGAGGACCCAGCTTGCTGCTGGGGAGTAAACGGTAATGACTGGGGAAGGCACTGGCAAACCACCCCGTATTGAGTCTGCCATGAAAACGCTGGAGGGCGTCACCCCAAGGGTCAGGCAGGACCCGGTGCTTGCACAGGGGAGACCTTCACCTTTTTAATAGACACTCATGATTGGCTGGCTGCACATCCAGTTTGCACTCGTTTTGGAGGTGAAAACTGTTGCATGCAGAGCTGGCCAAACTGTGGCTCTCCAAGCGTTCACGGACTACATTTCCCAGAAGGCCTTGCGAGCAACAGAGCGGTCCCAGGCATTGCAAGGGGGGGATTCTTTGCTTCGTGTTGCTAAAATCAAGGCAGATCCTAGATCCGGGGGATCACGGACGCGCGCCCACCGGGAGTCCCTCCAGCTCTTTATTAAGCCCAGTTGCAGGTACAAGGAGCCTCCTTCCCCCCCCCCCAAAAAAAAAATCAAAACTCACCCTTTGTAAACAGAGAGAACAAAAGGAACTCGCTGTTCTGAACAGCTGGATCCCTCCGCGGGAGAATTGCCTTTTGCGCACGTGCAGGAGGAAAGGTGAGTGGAGGATCCCCCCCCCCAACAGATCTCGCGCAAGGACAGGATCCCCCCCCTCCCCTAGATCCCAAAGCGGCGTTTGGCCCCATCCTGCTCTGCTAAATTTGGGTGTCTTCAATGCACACGGATGCTTTCTCCGGCGGGCGATCCCCAGAAGCAGATCTCTCCTTTGGGATCCGCAGGGAAGGATCCTCCTGCAACAAAGACGGGGAGGGGTCTGGGGACCGAGACGCGGGAGGAAAGGTTGGGGGAGCTCGGAGAGGAGGCGACTGGGAGGGGATCTGGGAACCACCTTCAAGTATTTAAAAGGCTGCCATGTAGGGCAGGGGTAGTCAACCTGTGGTCCTCCAGATGTCCATGAACTACAATTCCCATGAGCCCCTGCCAGCAAATGCTGGGGGCCTGCAGCAAATGCTGGCAGGGGCTCATGGGAATTGTAGTCCATGAACATCTGGAGGACCCCAGTTTGACTACCCCTGATGTAGAGGATGGAGCAGACCAGAACACATGGGATGAAATTAATGCAAAAGAAATTCCATCTAAACATCCGGAAGAAGTTCCTGACAGTCAGAGCGGTTCCTCAGTGGAACAGGCTTCCTCGGGAGGTGGTGGGTTCTCCATCTTTGGAGATTTTTAAACAGAGGCTGGAGAGCCATCTGACGGAGAGGCTGATTCTGTGAAGGCTCAAGGGGGTGGCAGGTTACAGTTGGTGAGCGAAAGGGTTGTGAGTGTCTTGCATAGTGCAGGGGGTTGGACTAGATGACCCAGGAGGACCCTTCGAACGCTATGATTCTTGTGAACAGAGCTCTCCCTATTTGGGCTGCCCCCACCTGCCTGCTTTCTCAGGAGGAAACCATCCTTTCTGAAGCAAACCTGGGAGAGATTTTCTGTCCTCAGTCCGGACCAGGATGTGCCCACCCCCTTCGTTTATAGCATCGCAACTCCTACCCCCATCCCGAACCCTAGACAGGGAGGCCCGTAGCTTTTCAGTGTCCCCCCTCCAATGTGGTGCTCTTTCTGCAGGAGGTTGCGTTTTGCTTTAAACTGTTGTTATTCGGTGAAACAGAGAATGAGGTGGATGGATGGAGTCACTGAAGCAGTAGGTGCAAACCTAAATGGACTCTGGGGAATGGTAGAGGACAGGAAGGCCTGGAGGATCATTGTCCATGGGGTTGCGATGGGTCGGACACGACTTCGCACATAACAACAACAACAAATTCGGTGAAATCCAGAATCTCTTGGAGAGGTTCCAATGGCTCTCAGGGGCATGTTGTGCAAACGGGGGTCCTTCCAGGAGAGGGTCGCTTTGTGCCGGAGGTTTGTGCCCCGCCTCTCTTGCAGCCTGGAATGGGCAGGCCTTGGCTTCCTTGAGGAGGGAATCAGAGCAAAATGCATCACCAGCTTCATTTGGCCAGATATTGTTCCCAGGATCTTAAGGTAAGTTTTAGAGCAGGGGTAGTCACACTGCGGCCCTCCAGATGTCCATGGACTACAATTCCCAGAAGCCCCTGCCAGCATTTGCTGGCAGGGGCTTCTGGGAATTGTAGTCCATGGACATCTGGAGGGCCGCAGTTTGACTACCCCTGTTTTAGAGCAACACAAAAAGCCACTGAAGAAAGAAATGCTTAAAGCTTCTCTGGAAACGCAGCGTATAGCAGAAAGCGTCCTGTTGTCAGTCGGGGTCCTTTGTTTGTTTGTTTGTTTGTTTAATGTAATTGGACTTGACCAAGAGAAGCCCAGGTTTGTCCAATTTTCTGAATTTGAGAGACTTTTAGTGCATTATACCTGTTAAATGCTTTTTAAAAAGATTGCAATTTTCCTTGCCATCCCTTTGAAGTATTGCATTCTCCCACTTAATTGGGTGGGTGCTGGGATCACCCTTCCTTCTTTCCTTTCTTGAGTGGTTGAGGGACCGAAATAGATGATCCATATTTTGCTTTTGCAGAACTGCCCGGTGTCTCTTCAGGAGGGGGCCATGCTCTTCACGGAGGAGGAGTGGGCGCTGCTGGATCCAGGCCAGAGAAAGCTCTTCTGGGAAGTGGTGCAGGAAAATCACGAGACGTTGGCCTTTTTATGTAAGCCTCTTTCCCCTTGTTTCTTCTCCCCCCCCCTTCTATTGTGAGTAAAGGTTTCCCCTCAGTGACAAGATGTTCTGGGTGTTTCTTTCTCCGAGTGTTTCTTCCTTTATCTGAGGGGCAGCATTGTTTGCCTTTTCTTTTTGCGGTTGTGTTTCTTTTAAAATTTGATCTGTACAGTTCTTTCTTTCACTGTTTTGTTCTGGAGGGGCACTGCAGTCGTAGTTAGAGTTGCCCATTCTCCCAGTTTGGTAGCTGTTGTAATTCTTGTAGTAGGTTGCCAACTTTGGGTACTTTTGACCTGCTTTGGTTTGCTGGCCCGGGGGGCACTGTTTGGTTCTCCTGCCAAAGCTGTTCTCACAGAGCAGTTCTGTCAGAGCTCTCTCAGGGTGTCTGGCATCAAGAGAGGAAGGGAAGGCAATTGTAAGCCGCTTTGAGACTCCTTTGGTTAGTGAAAAGCAGGGTACAAAACCCAGCAGCTATTTATCCTCTTGACTTTTCTGTATATGTTGGTGTGGGAGGAGGCTGGGGGGGAGAGCCTGTGATGATGCAGCCTTTCCCACCCTTGGCCTATATGCGAGTCAAGAAGTTTGCCCAGATTTTGTGGTTAAATTAGGTGCCTCTGCTTATATGCGAGTATATACGGTACGTTTTATATTGAGGCTGAGGAGGAAAGAGATCCTGAAGAAGGGGGTTTGATAAAACAAGAAGGAAGATTTATTCATATACAAAGAAAGCTGCCCCTCAAAGCAACTAATGAGCAAAAAATCCCACCCAACATTCCCAAATACTTGTTTGCTTTTTATTCTCTCTGGGTGTTGCTGTTGTAGGGAACTACATTTCCCAGGAGGATTTGCGGGCACCAGGGACATCCCCCCGGCCATTTTTAGGGGTCAGGGGTGCAGTTTCTCCAGAAGACGAAGACATCCAGTTCCTCAGGACCTCTCCTCTTTCCTGTTTCCCCCGCATGGTGACACAATTTGGCCTTGGCACCTCTGCAGGAAAGGTGAGTGCAGGATTTCGGCATCATTCATTCATTCATTCATTCATTCATTCATTCATTCATTCATTCATTCATTCATTCATTCATTCAATGTTTATGTTATAATGTTATACTGTTATGTTATACTGTAACTTGGTCATACCAGTTAATAATATGTTATTATATGTATGGTTTCATGCATTGTTTCAGTTATATGTAAACCACTCTGAGCCTTTGGGGAGGGCGGTATAAAAATACAAATAAATAAATCATTCATTCATTCATTCATTCATTCATTCAACCTGTGTCTGTACCACTACATATTTCTGGTAAGAGCTTGGAGGAGGAGCTGGTCTCATGGCTTAAGTGCCACTCAGCCCTTAACACCCACTCAGGGCAGCTGTCCCGCCCCTGAGTGCCTTCTCCTCCAACCAGCCTGCCTGTCTGTCCAGCGGCCAGCCAATCGCCTTCCATCCCCCACCCCTGCCCCCCCCTCCTCCTACTACCTCCATCCGAGTCTCAGAGGCTGCAGATCGATGCTGGGTGGGAGCTGCCCCTGCTGGAGAGTTCTCTTCCTGGGGGCCTCCAGGCTGCAGCCTTTCCAGCTCCTGGGGAGAGGGAGAGGCCATCCGCAGAGTTCTTCCACCTCTTCCCCCCCCCCCCCCAGTCTAGTACCCGTTGTATTCCTGAGCCAGTTTGGGGTAGTGGTTAGGAGTGCAGACTTCTAATCTGGCGAGATAGGTTTGATTCTCCATTCCCCCACATGCAGCCAGCTGGGTGAGCTTGGGCTCTCCACGGCACTGATAGAGTTGTTCTGACGGAGCAGGAATCTCAGGGCTCTCTCAGACTCACCCGCCTCACAGGGTGTCTGTTGTGGGGAGAGGAAAGGGAAGGCAAATGTAAGCCGCTTTGAGTCTCCTTCAGGGAGAGAAAAGCTCCCCCCCCCCCGCTTTCTGCCTTCAGCTTTGCTCTTCAATGGCTATTCCAGATTTCTTTTTTTTTGGGGGGGGGGGGAGCGCCCTGAAATACCCTTCGAGGGTTTTCTTGCAGGGGAGTCTGTTTCTTTGGGGGTGGGCTGCCTCGTCACTTGGCAGGCTGCAGTGGAGGCCATCAAATGCAGCCCATGCTGCCGCCAGAGCATCCCCTCCCCTTCCCCCCCCTCTGTTGTGCTTTGTGTCTCTGTGTGTGAATGGCGTAAAATGTTCAGCCAGCCAAGAGCTAACTGAAACCTGATTAGGGGTGAAGGGAAACTCCACCCCCCTGGATGTGTTCTTTTTTCCTTAGCTTTCAGGCCCTCTGTGAGTTGGCATTGGGTTGCAATAAAATGTTCTGTTCTACAGCTCCTGAGAGTACATAGTTTTATTCACCCCCCTGCCAATTACAAAAGTGAACCTCTGGGATTTCAGCTGAAGCCAGGCTTTCCCGCAGGGCTGAGGCGAAAGGGGAGCCCCTAAAGAATTGCAGAAGGGGGGACTTCTTGCAAGAGGGAGGCTGCAAAGTCCATCTTCCTCAAGAGCCCCTTCAACTGCAGGGCCCGTACCATGTGCTACAAGTGCTCCATGGATAAACCGGTACCACCAAGAGGTCCTGGCACAGTAAAGATTGAGAACCCCTGACCTAAAGAGGGATTCCAAGAGTCTCGCCCTCAAGAAGTTCTCTCAATTGAGACCACAAGGATCACATTGCTTGTTAGGTTAAAAATAGAACAAGGGACTCATAGACTTGTATTAGGGCAGCTCAGGGTTACCAAGCTGGATGCAAGCTTTAGAGGGACACAGAACGCCTCTGCAGACCAAAAATGTTTCAAGAAGAAGCCTTGTCTCAGAGCACAGTTGTTATGACCGCTGTGCAGTTTATTTCCTCCCGATGGGTCTCGGCCAAGGGAGGTCCAGTTCTTTGCAATAGTCTGAGTTTACATTTCGTGGAGGTTTTCAGATTGATTTATTGCATTCTTCTAGCAGTTGACTGGCCAGTGGGGTTTTGATTCTTGAATAGTCATGGGCAGGAATGCAGGATCCACTGGGCCCTCTTTCCCTCTTTCAGAGACCCCCGGTGTACTTTGAGGAGGTGGCCGTGCTCTTCGTGGAGGAGGAATGGGCTCTCCTGGATCCAGGCCAAAGAGAACTCTTCTGGGAGGTGACAGAGGACAATTATGAGACCGTGGCCTCTCTGGGTAAGGCTCTTTCCCCTTCCGTAATGATCACGAGGGAGAAGGGAGGGCTGGCATCTTCCTTTGCCCCTCTTTGACTCACATTCCTTCTCCCCCAAGGAAAGAATGGAGCTCCCACACTTGGGGGCTTAAAGGCCTTGAGAAAGAGAGGATATTTATGACCCCATGGACAAGGATCCTCCAGGCCTTCCTGTCCTCTACCATTCCCCAGAGTCCATTTAAGTTTGCACCGACTGCTTCAGGGACTGCATCCAGCCACTTCATTCTCTGTTGTCCCCTTCTTCTTTTGCCCTCGATCGCTCCCAGCATTAGGCTCTTCTCCAGGGAGTCCTTCCTTCTCATGAGGTGGCCAAAGTATTTGAGTTTCATCTTCAGGATCTGGCCTTCTAAGGAGCAGTCAGGGCTGATCTCCTCTAGGACTTGACCGGTTTGTTCGCCTTGCAGTCCAAGGGACTCGCAAGAATCTTCTCCAGCACCAGAGTTCAAAAGCCTCAATTCTTTGACGCTCGGCCTTCTTTTTGGTCCAGCTTTCACAGCCATACGTTGCAACTGGGAATCACTATTTCATCCAAGTGAAAATTTCAGAAATCAGAGAGCGATATGAGCAGACCAAAACAATATGAAGAGGGAGATCTGGGGGGAGAGGAAGGGAAGGCGATTGTCAGCTGCTTTGAGACTCCTTCTGGGAGGGGGTTCTAGGACCACTACTCAGTTGATCCATGAACTGGCCCTTGTACCTTTTCATTCTGAATGCGTTTCTGTCTCTCTCTTGCAGTTGCAGACGTGAGGGAGTTGGCGAGGGAGAAGGACTCGGGAAAGAGTCTTGTGGGAAAAGACAACCGTCTGCAGGTGGAGACGAAATCTGAGGGTCAAGTGATACCAAAGAGGCCTGGCAGAAGAATAAGGGGAGCCAAACAAAAACAGAGGAGCGAATCGGTGGCCTATCAGAGCAGAAATAAGCCTGAGGTCTCAACCCAAGATGAAAGAGAGAAGAGAAAAAGGAGGCCTAATGGTGCCATGACCCAGAAAGGGCTTAGCTCCAAATTCAGTGCTAAAACATATCAGAAAAGATATAACTGCAAGGACTGTGGCAAGTGTTTCCATTGGCCTAGTGCAAGAAGCAGACATCAAAGGACTCACACAGGGGAGAAACCGAATAAATGCTTGGAGTGTGGAAAGTGCTTTTTCCATAAGCACAGCTTAACATCACATCAAAAGATCCATACTGGAGGGAAGCCATATGAATGCTTGGAGTGTGGAAAGTGCTTTTCCCATAAGCACCACTTAACATCACATCAAAAGATCCATACTGGGGAGAAGCCATATAAATGCTTGGAGTGTGGAAAGTGCTTTTCCCATAAGTACAACTTAACATCACATCAAAAGATCCATACTGGGGAGAAGCCATATAAATGCTTGGAGTGTGGAAAGTGCTACTCTCTGAAAAAAAGTCTTGGGAAACATCAAAAGGCTCACCGAAGAGAGAAGCCATATGAATGCTTGGAGTGTGGAAAGTGCTTTTCCCATAAGCACAACTTAACATCACATCAAAAGATCCATACTGGGGAGAAGCCATATAAATGCTTGGAGTGTGGAAAGTGCTTTTCCCATAAGTACAACTTAACATCACATCAAAAGATTCATATTGGGGAGAAGCCATATAAATGTTTGGAGTGTGGAAAGTCATTCACTTTGAAGAAAACTCTTAAAATACATCAAATAGTTCATACTGGGGAGAAGACATATAAATGTTTGGAATGTGGAAAGTCGTTCTTTTGGAGCAGCTCTCTAAAAGAGCATCAAGTGATTCATACTGGGGAGAAGCCATATGAATGCCTGGAGTGTGGAAAGTGCTACTCTCTGAAAAGAAGTCTTGGGAAACATCAAAAGGCTCACAGAGAGAAGCCGTATAAATGCTTGGAGTGTGGGAAGCGCTTCTCTCAGGAGGACATTCTAAAAGGGCATCAAAAGACACATACTGGGGAGAAGCCATTGAAATGCTTAGAGTGTGGAAAGTCATTCTCCTCGAAGAACACTCTTAAAAAGCATCTAATAGTTCATACTGGGGAGAAGACATATCAGTGTTTGGAATGTGGAAAGTGCTTCTCTCGGAGCAGCTCTCTAAAAGACCATCAAATGATTCATATTGGGGAGAAACCATATAAATGCTTGGAGTGTGGAAAGTGCTTTTTTCTGAAGCGTGACATGACTGTTCATCAAAAGATACATACTGGAGAAAAGCCATATAAATGCTTAGATTGCGGAAAGTGCTTCTCTCAAAATCGCTACCTAAGGAAACATCAAAAGAGTCACACAGGGGAGAAGCCATACTGGAGAAAAGCCATATAAATGCTTAGATTGCGGAAAATGCTTCTCTCAAAATCCCTACCTAAGGACACATCAAAAGATTCATACTGAAGAAAAGCCATATAAATGCTTGGAGTGTGGAAAGTGCTTCTCTTATAGTGGTGGCCTAACATATCATCAAGTGATTCATACTGGGGAGAAACCATATAAATGCCTGCAGTGTGGAAATTGCTTCTCCAGTAATGAGTACCTGAGATGCCATCAACGCATTCACACAGGGGAGAAGCCATATAAATGCTTGCAGTGTGGAAAGTGCTTCTGTCGGAAGAATCAATTAACATTACATCAGAAGATTCATACTGGGGTGAAGCCGTATAAATGTTTGGAATGTGGAAAGTTCTTCTCTTGGATCAGCACTTTTAGAACACATCAAACATTTCATACTGGGGAGAAGCCATATAAATGCTTGCAGTGTGGGAAGTGCTTTTCTCTGAAAAGCTGCCTAAAAATTCATGAAAAGATTCACACAAAGGAGAAGCCGTATAAGTGCTTGGAGTGTGGAATGTGCTTCGCCCAGAATGGTGGCCTAAAGAGACATCAAATACTTCACACAGGGGAGAAATCATATAAGTGTTTAGAATGTGGAAAGTGCTTATCTCATAATGGCAGCTTAAAGAGACATCAATCACTTCACACAGGGGAGAAGCCACATAAGTGCTTGGAGTGTGGAAAGTGCTTCTTTCATAATTGCCAACTAATTAAACATCAACTGATTCATTCTGGGGAGAAGCCATATAAATGCCTGGAGTGTGGAAAGTCGTTCTCTTGTAATGGCGGCCTAACTGCTCATCAAAAGATTCATACAGGGGAGAAGCCATTTAAATGCCTGGAGTGTGGAAAGTCGTTCTCTCGTAATGGCAGCCTAACCGCTCATCAACTGATTCATTCTGGGGAGAAGCCATACAAATGCCTGGAGTGTGGAAAATCGTTCTCTTATAATGGCGGCCTAACTGTTCATCAAATGAGTCACACAGGGGAGAAGCCATTTAAATGCTTGGAGTGTGGAAAGTCGTTCTCTCATAATGGCGGCCTAACTGTTCATCAAAAGAGTCACACAGGGGAGAAGCCATTTAAATGCTTGGAGTGTGGAAAGTCGTTCTCTCATAATGGCGGCCTAACTGTTCATCAAAAGAGTCACACAGGGGAGAAGCCATTTAAATGCTTGGAGTGTGGATGGGTCTTCTCTCGGAATGACACGTTGAAAAAACATAAAAATATTCATACTAGGGCGAAGCCTTAGTTGGTTTATTCATTACATTCTTTTAACTAGCATAGGCAATATAATAAAATGAGATAAAATCATGTAATTGAAGTATTTGCAGGGAACCTTTAGACCAAAATAACATTTAAAAATTATAAAATAGCTATTTCACAATCTTCTTTCTGTCTTTTAGCCTTTGCCAGTGTGAAGGTGGCTGGTGCATCAGGGGTTCTGTCTGGCTGGAAAGCCCTTGGATGTTCTGGGGTCCTGCCATCTCTGACCTCGGGGGCCTGAGCCTCCAGTTATGTCTAACTTCCATTTTCAGGTTGGGCTACGGGGGGTGGCATCCAAAGTTTTCTGTGCCCAAATGCGTCCGAGGGCGCCAGGGGTTGAAAAGGGGCGAAGATTCAGAGGTGCTTGCTTCGTTATACTTTCAATAAAGAGATTTTCTTCCACAAAGTTTGCTTATTGGGAGCAATAGACCGGACTCTCACATAAAGAGCTCTACACTCCGCCACCTCCAACTGGCTGCAGATCCTTGGCCCCAGAGAAGCGCGTCGGACCTCAACAAGGGCCAGAGCTTTCTTGGTCCTGCCCCCCACCTGGTGTAATGAGCTCCCTGAGGAGATCAGAGCCTTGCCTGAACTTCGACAGTTCCGCAGGGCCTGCAAAAGGGAGTTCTTCCACCAGGCATTCACTTGAGGCTGACCAACTGAGAACATCTGCTGGGCCCCCCCTCAGACGCCCTCCCATGACTGAACAATTTGATATCCCCAGTGCTGTTGTTATTCATGTTATAATTATTACCAATAGATGTTCTTTTGAAAATTGTATGGTGTTTAGACTGTTAAAATGTTTGATGTAAATTTATCCAATTGTTCCATATAAGCCGCCCAGAGCTGTAAAGAATGGGCTGTATAAAAATCCAAATAAATAAATATTTGGTCAACCCCTTCTTTGATAGATCATTTCATTCCTTGCAGACAGCGGGTGAAGGAGGAGAGTGCAAAAGTTGTCTTGAAATTCAACATCAAGAAAACGAAAGCAACGACATGCAATGAAAATGCAACGGCAAAAGAAGAACATGGGCAGACTTTTCTCCGGGGAGCAGCAAAATAAATGAAATCCAGCCAGCTAAGGGGAAAGCACAGACAACGAGCCCAGCTGGATCGGGCTGCGGGGTCCATCTAAGCCAGGGGTAGTCAAACTGCGGCCCTCCAGATGTCCATGGGCTACAATTCCCATGAGCCCCTACCAGCAAATGCTGGCAAGGGCTCATGGGAATTGTAGTCCATGGACATCTGGAGGGCCGCAGTTTGACTACTCCTGCCTTCAGAAGACAAGAAGCCCAGTCTGGTTGCAGGGAATCCAAAAAGGGGGGGGGAATAGCCCCCCCTCCGCCAATGCACATCTCTCGCCCCCCGCCCCTCTCTCGATCCTCCCTCCCGTCCCTGTTTTTGCAAATCCTCCACCCACCTTTCCCGCAGCCCTGCAAACGCCAAAGTCACCCTCCCGCCGGGGGAAAGGAGCAAAGATTTCCATTTCCTCGGCATGTCCTTCTCTCCCCCTGGAAGAAAACCCGCCTCCCTGGAAGGCAGAAAAAGGCAGGGGTGACCTCACACTTGCACAGACGCCTGGGAAATGTAGTTCCCCTCAAAGGCCGGACCCAGGAGGAAAACTGGGAGAATGTTGTTTTGTTTTAAAATAGCAATATATTCTGAACAGAATAGAATCCTAGAAGGGGAAGGGTCCATGGAGGCCATCTAGTCCAACCCCCTGCTCAGTGCAGGATCAACCTTGAGCATCCAGGAGAAAGATCTGTCCAGTTGCTGCTTGAAGACCACCAGCTTGGTGGTTAGCAGTGTGGACGTCTAATCTGGGGAGCCGGGTTTGATTCCTGCTCCCCCACATGCCGCCAGCTGGGTGACCTTGGCCTCACTTCACAAGGTGTCTGCTGTGGAGAGAGGAAAAGGAAGGTGACTGTAAACCACTTTGAGACTCCTTCAGGTAGAGAAAAGCGGCATCTAAGAACAAACTCTTTTTCTTCTTCAGTAATCTCAGGGCTCTCTCAGCCTCACTCACCCCACAGGGTGTCTGTTGTGGGGAAAGGGAAGGGAAGGGGACTGCAAGCCACTTTGAGCCTCCCTTAGGGAGAAAAAAGTTGCATATAAGAACCCTCTTCCTCTTCTTTACAGGGTTGTGTTGATTATCAAAGGTAGTCGCAGAGAATTGCGTAAGTCGCTTTGAACGATTAGTAGCACGAAAGAGGCAGCGTATATAAATATAATAATTGTAATAATTGTAATAGAATAAGTTACATTCCAGTCCCAAAGAAGGGCAATGCCAAAGAATGTTCAAACTACCGCATCATTGCACTCATTTCTCATGCTAGCAAAGTTATGCTCAAAATCCTACAAGCTAAGCTCCAGCAATATGTGGACCGAGAACTTCCAGAAGTACAGGCAGGATTTCGAAGAGGCAGAGGAACTATAGATCAAATTGCTAACATACGCTGGGTCATGGAGAAAGCTAGAGAGTTCCAGGAAAACATCTACTTCTGCTTCATTGACTATGCTAAAACCTTTGATTGTGTGGAGCAAAATTCATTGTGGCAAGTTCTTAAAGAGATGGGAATACCAGAGCATCTTATCTGTCTCTTGAGAAACCTATATGCAGGTCAAGAAGCAACAGTGAGAACCGAGCATGGAATCAAAATTGAGAAAAGGAGTTCAGCAAGGCTGTATACTGTCGCCTTGCCTATTTAACTTGTATGCGGAGCACATCATGAGAAAGCCGGAATTAGAGGAGTCACAAATTGGGATCAAGATTGCAGGGAGAAATATCAACAACCTCATATATGCAGATGATAGCACTCTAATGGCAGAAAGGGAAGAGGAACTAAAGAGCCTCTTGATGTGGATAAAGGAGGAGAGTGCAACATCAAGAAAATGAAGATCATGGCATCGGGTCCTTTCAATTCCTGGCAAATAACTGGGGAAGAAATGGAGGTAGTGACAGATTTTATTTTCCTGGGCTCCAAGATCACTGCAGATGGGGACTGCAGCAAAGAAATTAAGATGCTTGCTCCTAGGGAGGAAAGCTATGGCGAATCTAGACAACATCACCCTGCCAAAAAAGTGATGCCCGCTCCTTAGAAGGCCAGATCCTGAAGATGAAACAAATATTTTGGCCACCTCATGAGTAGGAAGGACTCCCTGGAGAAGAGCCTAATGCTGGGAGCGATCGAGGGCAAAAGAAGAAGGGGACGACAGAGAATGAGGTGGCTGGATGGAGTCCCTGAAGCAGTCGATGTGGGCTTAAACGGACTCCGGGGAATGGTAGAGGACAGGAAGGCCTGGAGGATCATTGTCCTTGGGGTCGCGATGGGTCGGACACGAGTTTGCAACTAACAACAACAACAATTTCCTCAAAATCAGGGGAAGATGATCCTTGTCTTTCTATGCAGTGAGTGTGATGCAAGACTCGAATAGCAGGTGAATGGTGATGAGATTAGGAAAATGAGTAATCACAAATTCCTGAGAAACATATTGTCCTAAATTATGCATCTCGAGAGTGTTTTGGAAGTTCTTAGCAGGTCTGCCCTTCCTTCTCGCAGGTTCCATGTCCAAGCTCTTTGTGCCAGTGCCCTGTTTGGCTCAGTGAATTATACACTTATGATCTGGCTGACAGCTATTTTAATTTCATTTTGGCCGGACACTGCAATGCAGATCATATTTATGGAGAGACGGTCCCTCAGGAACCTGTGTCTCTGAGGGACAGTCTCTCTGTGTACCCCCCCCACCCCAGAAGAGCTCTTTGCTCTGAAAATTCCAACATGTTGGTAGTCCCTGTCCCCAGAGAAGCACACCTGGCCTCAACCAGGTAGGGCCTTTTCGGTCCTGGCTCCGGCCTGGTGGAATGAGCTGCCAACAGAGATCCGGGCCTTTACGGAACTTCCAAAGGGCCTGCAAAATGGCGCTTTCTACCAAGCATTTGGTTGAGGTCAACTTCTGCCATCTAATAGGGCCCCGGGCTTAATCGCCACCCAAGCGTTCTGCTGAGCCACTCCCCTCTCCTCTAAGTCGAGGCAATTTTATATGTTGAACGTCTTAACTGGCCTGGGAGATTTTTAACTGAATGGAGTGACCGAAGGGATGTTTTATCAGCTTAATTCTAAAGTCTGAAATGTTTTATTGTGTGAGATTCTTGTCGTAAACCGCCTTGAGATATTTTTAGAGAGGGGTTGTCTAAAAATTTCCCTCCCCCAAATAAGAATATAAAAAGATTGACCATGATATGAAAGGAGGGTGTTTAAGAGCAGGGGTAGTCAACCTGTGGTCCTCCAGATGTCCATGGACTACAATTCCCATGAGCCCCTGCTGGCAGGGGCTCATGGGAATTGTAGCCCATGGACATCTGGAGGACCACAGGTTGACTACCCCTGTTTAAGAGTATCTGCTTATAAACTTCACCCAGTGAGGAGGGCGGGGGGAGCTGTCCAACCCCGCTGGGTTGCCACGGGATAAGGAGAGCTGAAATGAATTCACACCGAGGCCAAGTCAGGTATAAAAGACACTTTATATAAAAGATGTTTTTAGCCACGTTACAAAACAAAGGGTGGCAAACATACAAACTGGAGTGATTCTAGAGCAGGGTTTTGTGAACCTTGGTGGCCCGCATGGGCGGGAGATAATTCATTTTTGTATAGTGTTTATAAGTTTGTGATATGACCATCACAACTCGAGACTCATGAGACAAGCTGGATGACCTTGGGCCAGTCAGTTCGCTAAGAGCTCTCTCAGCCTCACCTCCCTCACAGGGTGTCTGTTGTGGGAAGAGGGAAGGGAAGGCGATTGGAAGCCACTTTGAGCCTCCTTCGGGTAGTAAAAAGCACAGTATTAAAAACAGCTCTTCCCTTCTTAAAAATTAATTTTTTTGTTATGTGCGTGACTACGGGAGTAGGAGGGGAGGGCTGGCCATGCCACAAAAGGGAAAATTCAGAATTGGGAAATTCACACCGGAAAAATGCTAGACGATACCGGGAGGGGGGAATCATGGGAAAACGTGAATCTGAAAACTGCACGCTGAAAGGCTAGGAGATTCGGAATTACTCCAGAGCAGGCCCAAGCATTGTGGGAAAATGGACCAATTGATGGTTGACGGTAATTTAACAAGGGTTGGAGAGCATCACTCTCATATTAACCAAATATTAGAGGCTCACCTTGTAACACATTGCTTATAAAAAAAGACACTGTGGATGACCTGAAATTTCTTAATCTTGATGTCATCAGGTTTAAACCTTTTGAGAAACCGGATATCAAAAAGTTCTCTTCCTAAAAGAAACAGCTTTGATTCACAGACTGCGAAATCTACGCCAAAGGTGCCTGAATAACCAATGGGATCTTTCTTGTTTATAATTGGGCATAAATAAATACAAGCTGTATTTCTTCCATTGTTAACCAAATCCACTAAAAAAAAAAAATCCGAATCATTTATTAAAATAACTTTATTTTGTCAGCATTGCATTAATGCTGCATTTTTTCCTCCAAATTTGAAGCATATATTTGTTAAAAGAACAGACTTTGTTTTGGACTCGCTAGAATTTATTAAATTTACTTTTTGCCTTTTTCTGCCTTTTCGTGCCAATGGGAGCAAGGGGTGGAGGTAGAGCAATTTTACATGACGTTATGATACAATACCCCAATCTCTATGGCAAAAACCACAGGGGTTTGGGGAATTCTATCTAGACCAGGGGTAGTCAAACTGCGGCCCTCCAGATGTCCATGGACTACAATTCACAGAAGCCCCTGCCAGCAAACGCTGGCAGGGGCTTCTGGGAATTGTAGTCCATGGACATCTGGAGGGCCGCAGTTTGACTACCCCGATCTCTCTTCCTGGTGCAAGTGGAAGTGATGTGGCCTTCTTGCTTTGGCACCAGGTCTGGGAGCCACGGCAGACGACCTAGAAATAAGCTTGCCAACTCGAGGTTGGGAAATTTCTGGAGATTTGGGGACGGGTGAGGCTTTGGGGAAGTGAGGAACCATAGAGACTAAAGGTGATATCAGATTTCCACATGGAAACTGATCTCTGGAGATCCAGTTGCAATTCCAGGTCTCCAGGCCCCACCTAGAAGAAAAACTTGGGAGGAAGTAGAAATCAAATCCCAGTGAAGATTCAGATCAGGGCGAATTTAGGTTGCCTGTGTCCGCCCCCACCCCAAATCGGTTCCCTATTAGCACCCTAGTTTGTCAACTCTAAATTTTGTTTAGATTTTTTAAATCCCCTTGCCTTACAAAGACATCCATTCCCCTAGGTCTGGTATATAAATCAAATTAATAAAATATAGAATTTAATTACAGGTTTTAATGACTCCCAGGTTCCATAATCAGGAAGGCATCTAGCCATTGATCGTTAATCTTGACATTCTTTCCCCCTTTCGGTGCTCTTTTCACTCAGAGTTGAACTCAAATGAAAGACGATCTTAGTCTGTTATTCCTGTATCTCTGGGAAACATCTTTTATTATAATCGTGTAAAGTGATCCATGACCAACTTTCTCCTTATACATTTGGCTTGGTTATTTCCCGTTCCAATTCTGGTGTTGGAGACGAATGCTTGCAAATACCATGGACAGCCAAAGTTCGCAACATGATGGTTTTGGAGAGGAGCAAACCAACTGTGTGGGAAGGGAAGATGTTACGGCTAAAGCTCACTTACTTTGGACACATCCTGCGATCGAACTCGCTGGAAAAATCATTAATGCTCGGCATGGTCAGCGGCAAAAGGAAACGTGGTTGCCAAAGGATCCGCTGGCTCGACACGATCAAAGCCAATACAGGGATGACCAAGGACCAACTAAAAGAAGCAGTCAGAGACAGGGGCACACGGCGGAGACTTTCCTATAGAATCGCCGAGGGTCGGACACGACTGCACAGATAACGTCATCATTTCCAGTTCATTGTTTGAGAATATGTATGCCATGCAAGAAAGCTTACAATGGAGACAAAAGGTTGCTGGCGAGTTTGGTGTAGTGGTTAGGAGTGCAGACTTCTAATCTAATTCCCCGCTCCCCCACGTGCAGCCAGCTGGGTGACCTTGGGCTCTCCACGGCACTGATAAGGCTGTTCTGACCGAGCAGTGAAATCAGAGCTCTCTCAGCCTCACCCACCCTACAGGGTGTCTGTTGTGGGGAGAGGAAAGGGAAGGCGACTGGAAGCCGCTTTGAGCCTCCTTCGGGTAGAGAAAAGCGGCATATAAGAACTAACCACCGCCGCTATATGTTATATGTAACTTTTGCTGATGTTAATTGGGGTTTTTATGGGGATTTTATTGTGTTTTATCTATTTATGTTGTAAACCGCCCTGAGACCTATTGGGAGAAGGGCGGTCTAAAAATTAAATAATAATAATAATAACAACAACAACAACAACAACTCTTCTTCTACTTCTAAAGGCGATATTGGATTCTGCAACAAATTCGTAATTCATCCCCGTGGAGTATCCAGCCTTCTCTCAATTTAACCCGGAGGCAGTCTGGCCAAGATGTTCCCGCAACCTTATCCAAAGACTTTGGGGGGTGGGGGGAGACAACTCCCTGTAAAGGTTACGGAAGGAAAATCTCCCCACCCCCAGATGTTCAGCCCCAGATGTTTCCCCAGCAGCACAGGCAGAGAGATGAAAGTGTTTTAATTTTGAATTTTTTTAAAAAGGGAAGGAGCGGTGGGGGAAGAGATACACTCAAATAATTATTTTCAAGTATGTATACATATATATACGTCGATAAATATAATATTTCCAGGAAGAGGGCAGAGTTTACGAGACCATCTAAGGGTCTTATGATGCTGGAGGAGAGAAAAGTTGGAAGATGTGAAAGGAAAAAAAACAGGAGAGAACAAATGTCTCTAAGAAAAATCGTATAAATACAACCACCTCAGATGGCAGAAGGAGTAACTAGTTGGCTTCTCGTAAGACCAAACGTTTCTTTCATGCCAAGATTCTCCCTTTGAAATATCGGACTCTGAGGACACACCTGAAAACCAACTCCCATCCCGTTTACAAGGGCTGAGAACTCAACTACATCCAGCTTGGCTCCTTTTGCCTTCCTCTTAACTCAAGCTACCCTTGCTGTCAGGACCAAGGTCTGCATGCTCCTTGGGGCAGAGAACACAGGGAAGACTCCAGAAATTTATAAAATAAATAAACCAAACCCCAAGGCTCAGCAGCCTCTGTCCAACACTAGGCAGTCAGCGATTATAAGGAAACCCATGAGCGTGCATCCCTTCCCTCTGACTGTTGCTCGTCCCCCAGCGACTGATAAAGATAGACTGCTTCTGTGCATGGAGGTTCCATTCTCAACTTTCATAGTTTGTAGTTGCCGACAGAAACAGGCACCACCCATTTAACTTATAAGAGGCTAAAAAGCAGCTCGCTCTGTGCTTCCGTGAAGCCTCCAAACAGGGCGCGAAGGGCTCACTGTTTACCCAGAGATAGACTGCCTCTGTGCATGGAGGTTCCCTCCTTACCTTTTTATGATTCATAGGAGTGACAGATCCCATGAGAAGGCTCCATCTTATTTTGTAAACGGATGGCACGGCACAAATAATAAATAAAGGTAAAGGTAAAGGTCTCCCCTGTGCAAGCACCGAGTCATGTCTGACCCTTGGGGTGACGCCCTCCAGCGTTTTCATGGCAGACTCAATACGGGGTGGTTTACCAGTGCCTTCCCCAGTCATTACCCTTTTACCCCCCAGCTAGCTGGGTCCTCATTTCACCGACCTCGGAAGGATGGAAGGCTGTCAACCCTGAGCCGGCTGCTGGGATTGAACTCCCAGCCTCATGGGCAAAGCTTTCAGAAAGGCTGCCTTACCACTCTGCGCCACAAGAGGCTCTTAAATAATAAATAGCAACAACAATAATGATAACAGGTTCTTTGTGTGAAACAGTTGGCCCAAACAGGGCCAGTGACTTCAGCCACACCGCTGCCGTGGCTGTGCAGCTTTGAGCCCTGGGCTTGAAACGAAAATGAAGATTTTAGGTTCCAGAATGTTAAACTAAGTGCTGCCATAATCGGGCAAATCCGGGTAGATTTGCCCGCCTTGACCTATGTTTCCCCTGCTGTCGTTTGGCTTGGAGCGAGCAAAAAGCTCGACGTAAGACGGAAGCCCCCCCCCCCCCCGCCCCCTCCCCGCATTTCCTAGAAACCCTCTCAGTCCCCCCTCCCGATGCTCATGCTTTCAAGCTTATCTGCATGGCCAAGAGAAACGGCTTTCCTCTGGCGTGTGTCTCCCGGGGTAACCTCCCCCATGACCCTATATCCTTCATTTGTGCAGGACACACAGTTGTGGGACACAACCCTCCTTTCTCTTGTGGATTAGGGTATGGGGCTGAAGTCGGGGCATCTCCGTCACACCCACCAACCTGCATCGGCCCCCCAGGAGGGGCGTGTGACAGGCCGAAACGGCACAGGTGACCGTTCTAAGCAGGCGTGAAACAAGTTCTTACAGAGGGGTGAATCCTTGGGCTGACGGCCATTCCTGGGATTTGCATGCACTGGCCCTGTCGACCCACGCATAGGGTTAGGGTTTACCCCCTGAAGTAACGCCGACACGAGACCCGCCACTGCGGGTACAGCTCGGCGTAAGACATTTCTCGGACGTTACCCCCTCCCCGGAAAATATTAGCTTGCAAAACGGCCCACCGATCTCCCCTTCGGCCCCCGGCTCACTCCCCCGTGTGCATTTTCCGGTGTGCGATTAGGTACAAGCCCCGGGTGAAGCTCTTCCCGCAGTCCAAGCACTTGTAGGGCTTCTCTCCCCGGTGGGTCCTTTCGTGGGCCGTGAGGTTCGAGCTGCGGCGGAAGGCCTTCCCGCAGTCGGTGCAGCTGTAGGGCTTCTCCCCGGTGTGGGTCCGTTCGTGGACGATAAAATCCGAGCTCCAGCGGAAGGCCTTCCCGCAGTCGGCGCATTTGTAGGGCTTCTCGCCCGTGTGGGTCCGCATGTGGGTGGTGAGGTTGGAGTTGCGGTTGAAGCTCTTGCCGCAGTCGGCGCACTGGAAGGGCTTCTCCCCCGTGTGGATCTTCTTGTGGCGGATGAAGTGGGAGCGGTGGTCGAAGCTCTTCCGGCAGTCCTGGCACTTGTAGAGCCTCTCCTCGGTGTGGATTCTCCGGCGCAGGACGACGCACCTCTTCTGACGCTGGTTTTCCTGCATCCTCTCCTGGAAGATGATCTTGCCCAGGTCCTCGTAGCCCACCCGGCAGGGAACGGCCTCGCCCGCCCGCTTCCCCGCGTGCCTCTCGGGCCTGGGCTGGTTCTCGGAAGCGCTCCCCGGGTCGTGGCAGAGATTCTCACGGGGTCTCGGCAACGACGTCCCGCACACGGCCTCTCGCTCGGGGCAGTCCGGCAGGCGAACGGCCGGCCTCTCGGGTTCACTCGGCAACCTGCCAGCCGCTGGAAGGCAAAGAGGAGGGAAAGCACCAGATTTCAAGTGGCGACATCCATTATCAACAATGATTCAGGCTTAGAGAAGGGAAGTTTTCAGGCGAGAATCTCTTTTTCTGGTATAGAACAGTTATGTCGCTGAGAAAAAAGAATTTGCTAAATCAGTGGTCCCCAACCCCTGGTCCGGGGACCAGTACCGGTCCGTAGATCAGTTGGTACCGGGCCGCAGCTCCTCCTCGTCCTCCTCCCTGGCTGCTGCCTTGGGTGCTGCCTTGCCACTCTGCCGCCAGCTCACCTTTTGTGCTCTTCAGTGGCCGCCATGGCTGGAGCTCCCCTGCAGCGTGGCACTGTGCAGCTGCTGCTGGCAGCGCCCCCCAGCGGGTGGCGGGAAGTCAGGGGTGCCAGCGGGAAAGCAAGTGGAGCAGGGGCTCAGGCAGCAGCAATGTCCCTCAGCAAAAGATTACCACCCCCCTTCCGGGCCTCAGTAAAATTGTCAAGCATTGACCGGTCCCCAATCATAAAAAGGTTGGGGACCACTGTGCTAAATGTAAGAGAACCAGCCAGAGTGAGAGAGAGCTGGTTTTTTGTATCCTGCTGTTTACTACCCAAAGAAGTCTCAAAGTGGCTTACAAACACCTCCTCTTCCTCTCCCCACAACAGACACCCTGTGAGGGAGGTGGGGCTGAGAGAGCTCTAACAGAATTGCTATGAATGAAGAAGAGCTGGGGTTTTATACCTGAAGAGGTCTCAAAGCGGTTTACAATCACCTACGCTTCCTTTCTCCACAACAGACACACCCAGCGAAGTAGTTGAGGCTTAGAGAGCTCTGACAGAACTGTAAGCGGCCCAAGGTCATCCAGCTGGCTGCATGTGGAGGAGTGGGGAATCAAATCCGTTTTTCCAGATTGCAGGCCACCACTCTTGACCATTATACCACGCTGGCTCAGAAAAGACCAACATGACTACATTTAACTTTGGAAGGGCTAACCTCTCAAATGAGGGGGTATATGAAGAAGCGGAAAGGAAAGGAAAAGGAAAAGGAAAAGGGAAAGGGAAAGGGAAAGGGAAAGGGAAAGGGAAAGGGAAAGGGAAAGGGAAAGGGAAAGGGAAAGGGAAAGGGAAAGGGAAAGGGAAAGGAAAGGGGGTCAAATTCCTTTTTAAAGTTTGGAGACGGTTAGGAACATAAAAAGAGCCCCGCTGGATCAGTTCAGTGGTCCACCTAGTTCAGCCTCCTGTCTCACACAGCGGCCAACCAGTTTTATTGAATTTTATTTTATGGATTTTCTTTTTATGTGACCCGCTGTGAGCCGATTTTCGAGAGCGGCGGGCTATAAATCCAATAAACAAACAAACAAATAAAACAATGTCTTGTGGCAGTGTCGAAAAAAATAATGGTAACAAAGTAAGAGCCACCTTGGTGTTGTGGTTAAGAGGAGCACGTCTAATCTGGCGAGCCGGGTTTGAATCCTGTTCCTCCACATGCAACCACCTTGGGCTACTCACAGTCCTGTTAGAGCAGTTCTCACAGAGCAGTCCTGTCAGAGCTCTCTCAGCCCCACCTGCTGTGAGAAGAGGAAGGGAAGGCGATTGTCAGCCGCTCTGAGACTCCTTCTGGCAGTGAAAAGTGGGGAATAAAAACCAACTCCTCTTCTTCTCCTATTAGGAAAGGCTGATGTTTTAATGTCCTCGGATAAAGCTATGGGAGGCAGCCGTATATGGAATACTGGGAGTCCTACACAGTTTGAGCCCACTGGCACCTTTTTAAAGAAATCCTCTTACCTTGCTTCCGAGCAGCCCCCAGGCAGACCGCCTGCGCCCTGGGGAAAGTCACAGTCACTTCTTCAAAAGAATCGAGGCCCTGAAATGAGAGGAGGAAACGCCGTTTTGAGAGTCACAGGCCGAATCGGCAAACCCTGCTTTGTTAGAAGAGGGTGATCCTGTCCAAATGGAACTCATTTGAAAGGTGTAGCCTGGGTTGCTGTGCCGGTTGCCAACAGGCCAGGAGGGTGTGGACACTGCTGGAATTCCAGCACAACAAAATGGCTGCTGCAGGAGGCCGGGACAGCCACAAAACAATTGCCGTAGCTTAACTTCGCTCACACAGATATTTGTGCTCAGCCAAAGTAACATTTTCTAAAATCGGCACCATCAATCTAATCTCCAGCAAAAGCCCTACCTGGTCCCACCTACGTCCTAAAAACACTGGCCTGCACGTGGTCCGTGGGCACCACATTTGGGGGCTCTGCTTTAATCAAAGAATTGTGGGGTGTTATCATCCTTCACCATGAAAAGCTTTCCCTGCCTCTATGACTGATTTAATCACTACAGCAGTGGGCATACTGTGGCTCTCCGGATGCCCATGGACTACAATTCCCATGAGCCCCTGCGACTGGGAATTGTAGTCCGTGGACATTTGGAGAGCCACAGTTTGGCCACCCCTGCATTAGTCAGTCAGTACACCTTTGCTGGCATGTCATCAACCAATACGTTAATACAGGGGTAGTCAAACTGCGGCCCTCCGGATGTCCATGGACTACAATTCCCAGGAGCCCTTGCCAGCATTCGCCAGCGAATGCTGGCAAGGGCTCCTTGGAATTGTAGTCCATGGACATCTGGAGGGCCGCAGTTTGACTACCCCTGCATTAATACATGGAATTCATTTACACCCCACCTTTCTCCTCTTTCTTACATCATTCTCCTCTCCTTCATTTTATCCTCACTGCAACCCTGAGAGGTAGGCCCAAGGTCAGCCAGTGAGTTTGCATGGCGTGAGGGGATTCGAACCTGGGTCTCCTACCTGCTAGTCCAACACTCTTAACGACACCACCACATTGGCTCTCAAGAGGCCGGACTCTTTTTTCTCTGGGTTGTTGGCAACTCTGCTTTCTGTCTCATGGCTACATCTTGGTGGCCTGCATTGACCACTTTGGGCCGGCAGTTCCATCATCCTGTCTATTTGCGGACCGTCTTTCCCCCCCAAGAAGCTTTGGGCAGCAAACATTTTTCTTGTTCCGTTTTTTCCTCACAACAGCCTTGTGAGGTAGATTAGCCTGACTGGCCCAAAGTCACCCAAAGAGTTGGGTGTTTATACCCTGCTTTTCACTACCTACAAGAGTCTCAAAGGAATTTACAATTTGCCTCCCCTTCCTCTCCCAGCAACAGACACCCTGTGCGGTAGGTAGGAGCAGTTCTCTGAGAGAACTGCTTTGTGAGAACAGCCCAAAGAGAACTGTGACTAGCAAAGGTCACCAGGCACACTGCATGTGGAGGAGTGAAGAATCAAACCCAGTTCTCCAGATGACAGTCTGCCCACTCTTTACCACAACACCACAATTGAGCAATCTGATGCCAGGCGCTAGTCCTGGCTGCTACACCACACCTGATCAAGCTGGGTGTAAAAACCAATTCTTCTTCAATTGGCTCACCAGGTAACCTTGGGCTGGTCCCAGTTCTCTCAGAGCTCTCTCAACCGCACCTACCTCCCAGGGTGCTTATTGTGGGGAGTCAGAGTCCCTTTATTGGGGAGATAAAAGGTAAGTGACTGTAAGCTGCTTTGAGACTCCTTTATGTATGAAAACGCGTGATTCAAAAACTCTCCCTCTGTTTTTGTTGTGCCTCTCCTTGTTTTTAACTCAAATGCAATAAATACATGTATTTTCCTATATTTGATCATACATTTACTCTATGACCCTAGCATTACCAGGCCCTGAGATCTGGAATTCTTTAACCTTCTGGTTCTCCCTTAGAACCTTCCGCCAGTGACACCTTCAGCCCGACCTACCTCACAGGGTTGTCGGGAAGCCCGTTCCCCCCCCCCCCCCGAGCGACAAAGTGCCTCTCACCAGTTGCCGTGGCCACTCGGCTTCCTGCTGCCTGAGGAGAAAGCCCTCGGCCAGGGCCACGGCCTGCGCGCAGGTCTCGGGGCCACGCTCCCGGACGGAGCCCTGGATTCCCAGCGGCAGGATGCTGAGGAACTGCTCCAGGATCAGCGTCTCCAAGATCTGCTCCTTGGTGTGGCGCTCCGGCCTCAGCCACTGGTAGCACAGTTGCCGGAGGCGGCCACAGGCCTCGCGGGGCCCCTCGGCCTCCCGGTAAGAGAAGTGGCGGAAGCGCTGGCGTTGGGTCTCTGCGCCGGCGGCCTCCTCCTCCTCCGAGACCTCTCCCTTCACCTTCCAGATGCCGCCCCTGCCGAAGGCGTGCTGGGCCCCCCCGCGGACGGACTGGGAGCCCTTCGGGTCGCCAAAGACCATCAGCTCCGGCAGTGGCGGGTTCTCCCACCCCGAAGGAGGGGACTGTACCACCTTCAGGAACTCCTGCCACTGGGCTTCCCACCGCTGGGCCAGCCCCTCGTCCGGTTCTTGTTTAACGTGCGGTGGCGTCACCCGGCACAGAGGATCCTTGGCGCTGCCAGCGGGAATGCCACGGGGTCCCTTACGGGCGGCCTCCGCCGGTCTGAAACAGGACGGGTTCTTCTCCTCCATTTTCACCCGGTGCTCAAGCGGGGCCTGGAACGGAAGCCCCAGGGCCGACGGGGTGCTGCCCTGTTTCGCCACGGCTTTGCGAGAGGCCATTGAGAAACCTTATCCCATCGCCGAGTCGCGGTTTCAAGAAGCCCTCTGCCGTGTTCTGGGGTCCGCTCGTGTGCCTGGGTGTCCGTCTCCCGCCTTTGCGCCAGGTCCTTGGACGGCTCACTCCCGCGAGCTCCGGGCTCCTCTCACGGTGGCCTCAGCCCTACGAGAACAAGGCACAAAACGAAAGAAAAGTTTATGGCCCCTGCTCCGGCCTGCGGTTGCCAGCCACCAGGTGGGGGATAAAAACCAAACGTAGAAAGGTATAGGCAATTTATTATTATTATATATTATTGCTGTTGTTGTTGGTTATTGTTATTATTATAGCTCAAAATGTTTCAAACCCACAGAAGTATATCCATTTGGCACCTACAGAATCATAGAGTTGAAAAGGACCTCCAGGGTCATCTAGTCTTATCCCTTGTACAATGCATGAACTCACAACTACCTGCCCACCCACAGTGACCCCAATTTCATGCCCAAGAGATCCCACCACCACCACCACCACCAAAAATCTCCAGAATCCAGCCTGGCCTGGAGGAAGCCAGAGAAAGCAACAGCCAAAATCAGGCATCTAACATATCATTGTCAATTCCAGGTTTGGAAATTCCTGGAGATTTCGGGGTAATGCCGTAAGACCACTCCAAGCAGCCCTTTTCTCCAGGGGAACTGATTGCTGTCACCTGAGCATCCCAGGTGATTCTGGGGGCTACCCCACTTTGGCTTTATACTTAAGACTGCAGGTGATTTGTGAAAATATGTTGCCACCCACAGGCCTGGCATCCAATTTCTTGGTTTCTCCCGATGCTCGGTTCGATTGTGCCAATAAAGGTCAGCTCATCCCTACGATTCAAACTTGCCAACTCCAAGCAGGGAGATTCCTGGCGGTTTGGAACTGGAGCCTGCGGAGGGCAGAAGGGGAAGGAATTCTGTGGGGTAGGAGAATCAGAACTTGATGAGGGTCATAGAACCCCATCAGAAAATCGGGGGGGGGGGGCAATAGTTTAAAACCAAATATTAAAAGCAGCCTAGAATATAAGAATACACGGGACAGAAGACAGAATACAAATGTGGACTCTGTAGGGCAGGGGTAGCCAACCTGTGGTCCTCCAGATGTTCATGGACTACATCTCCCATGAGCCCCTGCCAGCGTTTGCTGGCAGGGGCTCATGGGAAATGTAGTCCATGAACATCTGGAGGACCACAGGTTGACTACCCCTGCTGTAGGGTATAATGCCAGCGCCTGTCCTCCGAAGGAGGCCTTTTCTCCAGGGGAGCTGATCTCCATCGACTGCAGACCCCTTGTCAGTCCAGGGGATCTCCAGGTTCCCTCTGGAGGTTGGCACCCCAGCAAGAAAAGGAGAACATCCTAGCTGATAGGCATCGCATGGCACCCGATTCCTTTGGGGGGGGGAGCCCAAAATGGGCACACACTCCCATTCCGTCTGGCCCTGAATGTGGGGTTGACAGGTGCCCCTGCTAGGGTTCCAAACCCAGGCAGGGAAACCCCTGGAGATTTGGGGTTGGAGCCTAGGGAAGACAGGGACCCCAGGGGGCTACGAAGCCCACCCTGCAAAGCATCCATTTTCTCCGGGAGAATTGCTCTGGCTGTAGTCTGAAGATGAGCTGTAATTCCTGGGGATCTCCAGGTCCCGCCAGGAGGCTGGCACCTTTAGTTGAAGGGGGGATTCTTTGGTCTTCCTTCCCGATTTGGGGGGGGGGAGGTTGGAAGACCAGCCAGGAAGAAGGACTCTTACTACACTCAGCTACCTTTGAGGCTGCCCCCTCCCCTCCCTACATCCCCCTCCCCACTAGTGCATAAAGAGGAGGGACCACCCACCCACCCTGACCCATGCAAAAAGAGGGTTCTCCCACCCAGGGGACCTCCCAACCTTGCAAAAAGAGGATTCTCCCACAAAAGGGACCCCCCATGCATAAAGAGGAGGGACCAATCACCCACCCTGACCCATGCATAAAGAGTAGGGAACCCCCCACCCATGCAAAAGGAGGATTCTCCGACCCCCCCACCCATGCAGAATGAGGATTCTCTCATACAAGGGAACCCCCACCCATGCATAAAGAGTAGGGACCCCCCACTCATGCATAAAGAGGATTCTCCCACCCAGGGGACCCCCCACCCAGGCATAAAGAGGAGGGACCCCCCCTTCCGCCCGCCCTCGGTACTCACTGCTGCAGAGCCCCCCCTGGGCTTGCAATCCCCCTCCCCCAAGACTGCACCGGAGGCGAATCCACTTTATCCCCAGGCGGGGGGGGGGAGGAATGGAGGGCGCAGGCGGAAAAGGCAGGGAGGGAGGGAGGGACTTTGCTCTTTGGCTTTTCCTCCCCCCCCTTGTCCTCCCCAAGTGTCTGGGGCTGCTCTAGGCGGCGAGCCGCTCGCTCGGCTTAACCCTTTCAAAGCCGCAGCGGAGGCGGGGGGGTGGGAAGGGAGGCCCCGAAGGCTGCCCGCTCTGGGTTGGGGGAGACTCCGGGATAGGCTGGCAGCGGGGGCGGCCTTTTCACGGCCCAAGGAAGGCTGAAAGCGGCTTGCAATGGCCTTCCCCTCCTCTCCCCGACCTGTCAAGGAGGTGGAGCCAAGGGAGCTCTGAAAGAACTGCTCTGCCAGTACAGTTTCTGTGACTAGACTAAGATCATCCAGATGGCTGCCTGTGGAGGAGCGGGGAATCAAACCCTGCTTGCCAGATTAGAAGATGCTGCTCTTAACCACCACACCAAGCTGCACGTAATACAAAAAACATCTGTTTACGTCAGGGGTAGTCAAACTGCGGCCCTCCAGATGTCCATGGACTACAATTCCCATGAGCCATTCCGCATTGGCAGGGGCTCATGGGAATTGTAGTCCATCGACATCTGGAGGGCCGCAGCTTGACTACCCCGGGTTTACATTCTTCTGCTGCATCACTTTGGCTGATTTCCTTCCAGGATTTGGCTTCTCAACACCTGGCCTAGCCACCATTATCTATGCAACAGTCACCTCCCGGCTAGACTTCTGTAACTTGCTCTATGCAGGGCTGCCCTTGAAGCTGCCTGCAGAATGTGCATTACGCCAGGTCTCTCCCAACTGCACTGGCTCCAGATTGGAGGCCAAATCAGGTTTGAGGTTCTAAGTCTCATTTTCAAAGCCCTAACACTCTGAGACCCCTGATCGATGGGACCTCCTCTTCCACCGGGCACCCCAGAGAGCACTAAGGTTGCAGGATCAAAATTTGCTTAGGGTCCCAGTCCCCAAGGAAGTCAAACTGAGCTTGACCAGGGGACCCCCCACCCATGCATAAAGACTGAGGATGAGAAAGTGTTTATAATTTACGGATTGATTTGTACCACTGTTTTGATTTTATTTTTAGCTGCCCTGAGCCTGTTAGGAAAGCGCAGGCTATAGAAATAAAGGTGTTGTTAATTCTCTGTGCAGATTTCTAACATTTTGGCAGGGAGTATCCATACACCCCCACCCACACACACCGACACCCTGAATAATGGCAGGGAATCTGTTAGCTGCCTCCCACTTTAAAACATACAACTTCAGGAAACATATTGTCTTGGAGGACCAAATGGTGAGGAGAAAAGTCAGGAGCCAATATTGAGAGGGGAGTTGGAGTGTGCTGGCGCATCCGTACCCCCAACCATCTAACCACCACCACCACCACGATCACCAAAATATGCAAGATCTACAGTGCTTTGGAGTTGGCACTGCAAGGGGGCATTGGAGGAGATGTGGATTTAGCATAGTGAGAATAGGAACATCCTGGAATTTTTCAGTTCCAGAGTGGTGTAATGGTTAAAGAACTGCAAAGTCTAATCTGGAGAACTGGGTTTGGTTCTCCACTGTAGCCAGCTAGGTGACCTTGGGCTAGGGCAGTTCTCTCAGAGCTCTCTCAGCCTCACCTACCTCTCAGGGTTTCTGTTGTGGGGGTAGATAGAAAAGGATTTTGCCGCATTGGGACTCCTTTGGGTAGTGAAAAGCAGGTTATAAAAAGCCAGCTCTTCTTCTTCTCCTCAAAAACTCTCTTCCAGTTTCCTCACGGACTCATGGGAAACTTCCTACTCCTTTGAGCACAGGTCCTCCCTGCTTGCCTCCAGAACCAACAGACCGAATGACTGCAAAAGAGAACAGTTTTTTAGGACTCTCTTCTCTCCTCTTTCTACACAAAGTTCGCTTATCTTCTGAATGAAACTATTTCATTCTTTTAAGCGGCTTGGTGCTCCATCCTCTCACGTATTTAAACCCTGCCAAAAAAAGGACATGTCATTTTGCTTAAAAGGCTGAACCCCTAGTGCCTTTGGCTGCCTGAAGGCTGGGAAACTGATCCTTTGGGCTCAAGTGCCAAATGTCCGATGCTTATGGGGACAAAAGAGGCTTAATCATCTTTAATGGCTTGCAGGATGTATCCTTGAGGGGAGCTCATTGTGTGGAAAATGTTTCCTGGATGAGACCTCCCTCAGGGACTGGGAGAAGGTGTGTCAGACCCCCCCCCCCTTTCACCTACTGATAGGTGCAGAAGGGGCTGTCTGTCTGGCCAAAGGAAATTGGTTTCCCATCCCTGAATAATGCTTATTTTGGGAGGGGGAGCTGCTTGAGTCAGTGTGCTGTGTAGAGGTTGAAAAGAGCAGCAGTCCAGGACCACCTTCAAGACTGACAAGATCTGGGGCAGGGAAGGAGCTTTCCTGACTCAGGGCTCACTTCTTCCAAAAGGACTCCTCCTTCCCCCCCAGCCCTGAGCACCTCCCCCACAGGTAACAAAGGAAGCTGGCACCTTAGGGAGGGAAAGTTAATGAAATCCCCCTTCCCTGGGAGTGACCAGATCTTCTTACGTGATAAAGTGCAGGAGTCCAAGCAGCACTTTAAAAGGATAACCAAATTTGCCGCAAGGGATGAGCTTCCCTGAGTCAGGGCTCCCTTCTTCAGAACTTCAGGTAAAATCCTCCCCTGCCACCCATTTTGTCAGTCTGGAAGGTTATCTACAACTCCATGGAAAGGTATCTGGAAGAAGAAATGTTGGTGTTTTTGTACCTCGCTTTTCACTACCTCAAAGTGGCTTTTCACTGACTCAAAATCTCAAAGTGGCTTACAAAGAGCCCGGTTTGATTCCCCATTCCTCCACGTGTGGTCACCTGGGTGACATTGGGCTAGTCACAGGGCTGATGAAGCTGTTCTGACTGAGCAGTAATATCAGGGCTCTCTCAGCCTCACAGGGTGTCTGTTGTGGGGAGAGGAAAGGGAAGGCGACTGTAAGCCGCTTTGAGACTCCTTCTGGTAGAGAAAAGTGGCATATAAGAACCAACTTTTCTTCTTCAGTAATCTCAGGGCTCTCTCAGCCTCACCCACCTCACAGGGTGTCTGTTGTGGGGAGAGGAAAGGGAAGGCGATTGTAAGCCGCTTTGAGACTCCTTCTGGTAGAGAAAAGTGGCATATAAGAACCAACTTTTCTTCTTCAGTAATCTCAGGGCTCTCTCAGCCTCACCTCCCTCACAGGGTGTCTGTTGTGGGGAGAGATGCTTTGTGTATATAAGAACCAACTATTCTTCCTTCCTCTCCCCACAACACACTCCTAACCACTACACCAAGCTGACTCTCTAAAGCTCATCTTGTGCTGAAAAAACTGCCCTGAGTTGCAAGGGGAGAGCTGTATATAAATGTATAAGAAAATAAATAAACAAACATTTTGGTTGTTGTTGGTCTTGAAGGTGCTCCTGTTCTCTTGTTCTTTTCTACTGCTACAAAGAGATTGATACGGCGTCCAGTCTCAATCAAAGGAGGGGAAAGATCCCATTTTGTGCTCCCGTGATGGGCACCCACAAGCAATTTCTAAATGGTTTACTAGGCAGGGTAACGAAGGCAGGACACCTGTCTGGAAACATGGAATGCAAGACAAGATCCAGGGAATGTTTTTGGGAATGTTGCAGTGTGTGGTGTGCCTTTTGCTCTGGCTACATCTTCAATTGCGGCACAAGAGGCGGCAAAACGTAGCAACGGCAGGTGCTGCACCGGGTGAATTCCTGCCTGTCACGCAGCTGCAAAGCACAGGAGCCCTGCTTGCATCAACAGCCTGGCCCAGGCCCTGACACACCGGCTCTGCCTCGATTCCTCCAGCTGTACATGGCTTCCCATGTGAATTTAGTCCTCATGAGACCCCTTGCAGGATGGGCTAAGGGAGGAAGAGAGCGTTTGGCTCAAGGTCACAGAGCTAAAATTCTGTGGCTGAGTGGGTTTTTGAACCCGGGTCTCCCCAGTTCCTAGTCAGTCTATATCAAATGCCAAAAAACTCCCAAACCTATTTACGTGTGTGTGTTTAAGCACAACGTTTTATATATGCATATATATTTACCCATATACATATAAAATATAAACAGAAACTCGCAAACCATATTTATAAATATTGTTTATATATATACACACACACACAGTTTAAATACTGTTCAAATATATATATAACCGTTTTGGAGGGACATCTGGGGGTACCTGGCAAATTGTACTTATGTTGAAATTTTAAAAATATATATTACAATACTATTTTTGCATTCTATGAAACTGTTTGTTGCTCCATATAGACCAAATTCTTAATCAACACGCCCCCCCTCCCCCCGTCAATGGTGTCCCGCTTTACCAATGTTAAAATCTGGTCACCTTACCGTATTCATTTAAGCATCTAAATATGAAACAATATAGATAAATCTAAATAGAAAACAGTATTTATTTAAACCCACACCCGCATTCTATGCATCTGCCTGAGTTTCTGTGGAGCCTCCTTATCTTGCAGCAGTGCCCTGCTTATCAACTCAGGCTGTCAGCTGCCTGGAGCAGGTATGTACGTGTGTGTGTGTGGGGGGGGAGGTACAAAAATATAGATAATATATAATTATAAATAAAAAGAAATACGGCATCTTTGAAAATACCCGCTCTATTCTTGGGTCGGCTAGTGGATCACACACAACTGGTGCAGAAGGAACTCGACCAGCTGAACTCCTGCCTGCCCTGCAGCTGTAAAGGGGGGCGGGGTAGGTAGTCTGGCCGGGCTCTCTCGCCAGACTTAACTATCCTCCTGCAGGTACATTTGCAATGCATTTGCCTTTCAATAGCCTGGCAAAGGTCAGCGGCGGGTTCCCGGGCCGGAGGCGCTTGTGCAAGGCGGGCCCATCTCGCAAAGGGTTAAAACCCGGTTTCCCGACGCGTCTCCCCGGCGGGGCGGGCCGGGGGCTCTCAAGACCTTGGATCCGGACCCTCCGGGCCCCACTCGCCAGCCGGCCTCCGGACGAGCCCTTCGCAGGCGCCTCGGTGAGTCTCCAAGCGGGTCGCTTCTCCTAAGGGGCTCCGGCGCGGCTGCAGCTGAGCAGCAGGACGCGCGGAACTCACCGCCACAAGATATGCCCCCCCCCAAAAAAAGACCCCAAATTTAGACCGATGCTGCAGTTGCAGAACCCGCAGCTCTGGAGGCAGTTGTTCGCGTTGGGGGGGGGGGTGGAGGGATGCGCACAAACAGCGCGCTGGGGCAGCCTTTATTTTATTTCAGCATTTATATGCCGCTTTTCCGGCCGGATTGTACTGGTTCAGAGCAGTTTGCATGGCCGCCTTTCGGCCCAAGTGGGCTCCCCGAGCGGCTCGAGCGTTCCGCCCTGCGAAGCTTAAAATTTGCTAGCGGTTAAGCCAATTAAAAAAAAACACACAGATTTGAAATTGATTACTATTTACTAGCAATTGATTGATGCGAGCGGGATGCAAGGGCAATTATGCATGTGAATAAAAATGAAAGGCACCGTAGCCGGACCGGAGGGTTTTTGTTTTGTGCTGGAGGGAGCACGTGGCGGGCCCCCGGGGATCGGGTCCCCCTGCACTGAACATGCTTTTTTGGCTATTGCGCTCTTTGATATTTGGGGAGCTGCCTTGATATTTGGGGAGTATCTTTAGGCCGGCGGGCGGAGAGGCGCCTTCGGCCCCGATCCGGGAAATCTTGGCCCGGAGAAGGCCTTTCCCCGCCCTGGCATGTTTGAAGTAGATCCCGTGCAGTCGCCTCGATCAAGCAAGGGTTGCGTCCACGCGATCGGTCCCCCGGGGAGACCTCGGTGCGCCTTTTAAAAATGCATTTTATTTATTTAGGAAGATAGTTGAAAGTGGGGATTAAATACTGCATTGTAATTGTATACTATCACTGCTATATGGGGAAGAAAAGCAGAGAATTAACAATATCTGTCTCATTCTTTTATATCACCTAGAAGCTACTGTAATGCCGACTTTTCCAAGCTTTTGGGAAAGGCTGGCAAATTTTTAAAAGGCAAATTTTAGTTTGGATGTAAAATTCATTTTTGAATTAATTGCATTGCGATATGGGAGCTTAAAATTGGTATTGCCGCCGCCAAGGCTAAAAAAATATCATGCATTTGGTTTTTTTTTTATTAAAGTTTTGTGAAATAAAAAATATATATATTTAAAATGCGCGCTTATGGAAGGCCTTGTTTAAGTCCCCAGAAGCCCAGAATTGGTCTCCGACCCGATAGCCTAGCAAACAATGGATGTAGATAGGGATGCCAACTCTGGGCTGATAAATACCTGGAGGTTTTGGGGGTGGAGCCAGAAGTGGGTGGGTTTTGGGGCGGGGCCTCAGTGGAATCTAATACTATGGAGCAGTGATCCTCAACCTGTGGTCCTCCAGATGTTCATGGACTACAATTCCCATAAGCCCCTGCCAGCAAATGCTGGCAGGGGCTCATGGGAATTGTAGTCCATGAACATCTGGAGGACCACAGGTTGAGGATCCCTGCTATGGAGTCTGCCCTTCAAAGCAGCCATTTTCTTCAGGGGAACTAATTTCTGTGGCCTGAAGGGGAGCTGTAAATCCAGGGGTTCCCCAGGTCCCACTGGGGGACTCGTATCCATCCACCTTTGTGTATTTTTCTATTGCTGTGTTCTTATTTTATGTTTTCTCCCCTAAATTTAATGTGCTTGGGTTCAGGAAGCGCATGAGGGATCACAGGGCAGTGAGTTCCACAGGTTAGAAGAAGAAGAAGAGTTGGTTCTTATAGGCCCCTTTTCCCTACCCGAAGGAGTCTCAAAGTGGCTTCCAGTCGCCTTCCCTTTCCTCTCCCCACAACAGACACCCTGTGAGGGAAGTGAGGCTGAGAGAGCCCTGATATCACTGAAGAAGAGTTGGTTCTTATATGCTGCTTTTCTCTACCCAAAGGAGGCTCAAAGCGGTTTACAGTCGCCTTCCCTTTCCTCTCCCCACAACAGACACCCTGTGAGGCAGGTGGGGCTGAGAGAGCCCTGATATTCCTGCCCGGTCAGAACAGTTATATCAGAGCTGTGGCGAGCCCAAGGTCACCCAACTGGCTGCATGTGGGAGTGCAGAATCGAACCTGGCATGCCAGATTAGAAATCTGCACTCCTAACCACTACACCAAACTTAGCTCTTTTATGCTTCCCAAGAGACTTCGTCTTGCTTCCTCTCCCTCCCCCTCGAGTTGCTGGAAGAATTCATTGAGCTTTTCTCATCTTTTTTACCTTTGAGAAATCTCTAAAACAGTGGTCCCCAACCTTTCCGAGGCTGGGGACCGGCAGGGCATCGGGCAGCGCCCCTGCGGACCGCGCCCGCGCGGGCCACGCCCGCGGATCGGGCCGCGCCCACGGGCCGCGCCCACGGGCCGCGCCCGCGGATCGGGCCGAGCGGGCGTGGCCCGCACGGGCGCGGCCCGGCCCTGTTTCCCTCTCCCCGCCTCCCGCAGTAAGAAGCTTCCCGGGCCGCAAGCTTGCGGCCTGGGATGTTTTTTACTGCGTGGGCGGAGCGGGGAGAGGGAGCTGCGGCCCGGCACCGGGCCGCGGCCCGCAGGTTGGGGACCACTGCTCTAAAACATTCTTCAGGCTTTGACAGATCTCAGAAATGGCACGATATCGCAATGCAATCTGAGTAAATCTGTCATTGTGCAGAGCTGTCTACATCCCCACCCAGGGCCCCACCCCTCCCCACCCGTTCTAGGTCTACCATTGGCTGTTGTGGGGGGGGGGGCTCAACTAACTTGCCCATTCAAGAAACTTTCCAGGGCTGTCAAGAAACCCCAGGGTTACACCTGGATTAGAAAGCCTGGATTAGAACGTCAACCAAAGATTTGGATTGTCAGGTTCAAATCCCTGCTCAGCCATGAGAGTTTGCTGGGTCATATGCTCGCTTAGAGGGACAAAATTTGAGCCCCGTGGTACCTAATGTTCAAGGGGGTGGCAGGTTACAGTGGATGAGCGATAGGGTTGTGAGTGTCCTGCTGAGGGTTGGACTAGATGACCCAGGAGGTCCCTTCCAATTGTTCTTTGATTCTATGATTGTATGATCAAATTAAACTTCTGTTTATCAAAATTGTTGGAAGCACCGTTAGAAGGTTTATTTTATCGATAATTTACATTTTTAATATGATTTAAAATTTAAAATGTAATATAATTTTAACATTGAATATAATAGTCTAATTTGTTATATCTAATCTCTAATCTCAAGAGCTGGGTTTGGTTTCCCCACTCCTCCACATGCAGGCAGCTGGGTGACCTTGGGCCAGGCCCGGTTCTCTGAGCTCTCTCAACCCCTTTAAGACACCTTCAGGTAGTAAAAAAGCAGGGGAACCAAACAAACCCCCCCCCCAGCTCTTCTTACTGTCTTTTTTATTTCTTTCCAGAGGAGACCTTGGAAACCTAGTCACTTCTGGCCCCCTGAAACCTCCAGAGCTCTACTGGGAGAGCTCCACTGTGAACTGTGACGTTTTGTCCTCATTGTCCCATCCTGAGCACTGGGACATCCGCAAGCCCCATCGAACGGACCTGTTTCCAGCGAGCAAGTAGGTTAAGGTCCAAGTGAGGCCCGGCCAAGACCTTCTGTGCCTGGCAGAGAAAATGGCAGCCACAGAGCCATGGGAGGTCGCTGCCTTTGACCCCGAGTTTCAAGCTGCGTTTGCACAGGCCATGGGAAAACCATCCTGGCCCGAGCTGGGCATGGGAAGACACGACGACATGGAGGCCAGAGAGGCGGGGTCGCTGCCCCGGGAGGTTCAGCCGAAAACCTACGACAAGCTTCAGTACTGGGAACTCGAATTCCAGGAGTTCCTGGAAGCAGAAGACTGCCCCTGGGACGACTCGCAGCTGCAGGACGGGCTGAGCGCGTGGGAGAACGCGGAGGCCTTCTTAGCTTCCTTCCAGCAGGTCGCCGTGGCTTGCCGTTGGCCACAGAAAGAGTGGGTGAGCCGCCTCCTGCCGGCCCTGGACGAGGAAGCCGAGAAGGCCTTCCGTGGCCTGGAAGAGAAAGACCAGGGCAACTTCTGGAAGGTGAAGAGGGCCGTCTTGCAAAGGGAGGCCATGATCCGGGAGCGCAAACGCCAGCAGTTCCGCCGGTTCTGCTATCAGGAGGCCGAGGGGCCCCGGGAGGTCTTCCTGCAGCTCCAGCACCTCTGCCACCAGTGGCTGCAATCCGAGCGGCACACCAAGGAGCAGATCCTGGAGCAGCTGATCCTGGAGCAGTTCCTCAGCATCCTGCCCAGGGAGATGCAGGGCTGGGTCCGGGCGCGGCGCCCGGTCACCTGCAATCGGGCCGTGGCCCTGGCCGAAGAGTTCTTGAGGAAGCTGCTGGCCGCCGAGAGGAAGGAAGAGCAGGTGAGCGGGGAGGCGTGTTTTGCAAACAGCAAAGAAAGCGGGAAGCCCCCTCAAGCCAAAACATTCCCGTTTGCTCAAGAGGGTCAAGCTACAGCAGATAAAATGGATTAAGTAATAATTGTATGGTCTGCACACATAAAATTAAAAAACATTAGGATTCTGAATATTGGACCGTGCCATTTACAAGCGTTCCTAGTGGATTAGTAGGACCTGGGAACCTCATGAAAGCAGATGTGTTTCAGAGATAGCAGATTCCAGGTTTTGATTTTTACTAAAAGTTCGGGAACGCCTCTTCTGCTAGGGCCTTTTTTGGTTCTGGCCCTGGTTTGGTGGAAAGCTCTCCCTGGCGAGATCGGGGCCCTCTGGAACCTTCCACAGGGCCTGTAAGATGGAGCAGATCTGCCAGGCATATGATTGAAGCCAGGAGATTAACGAGGAATTGCTGGCTTCGTTGCTCATTAAAACAATCAATGCTCCATCCATAAAATAACAACGCCCAATTAAAACTAGACATTCTGCCCTCCCCCCCGCCATAATGTTTTTAAGGAGACAGTTTTTAATCATTTAATTTATGAGGAATGAAATGACTGTTTCATTCATGTAAATTAATTAGTTGTATATATTAAGTTCCCTGCCCTGAGCCTTCTAGGAAGGGCATGTTATAAAACTGTTCACAACCAGTGTGGTTAGGGAAAGAATTTCTTATCTACAAGACCATGGGTTCCTCCTCGTGATACCTGCACTCCCACACCTTCAATCTGGTCTGGAATTTCCGATAGTTCTGGATACCGGTCTCATATGTGCGCACTATACAATAAGTATGGTATTTGTTATTTAATTTTATTTGCTGTAGCTCGATCCCCCAGACGAAAGAGGAGAATGCTTTGTCCTGAAAATCAAGCAGTCCAGAGAGTCGGGGTCAGTTTGTGAATTAGGGAAATGCATCTGTATCCTCTGCGTAAAGCACTGGGTGGGCCTTAGACCAAGGGGTCCCCAGTCTTTTTGAGCCGAGGGTCCCTTTGGAATTCTGACACAAGGTGGCAAAGCCAGGTACAATATAGCTTCCGGGCATTAGGAAAGGTGTCACTGGGGCACCATGGAGACTACGTGCTTCGGAAAGCACCAAAGCCTGAGGTGGCCAGTGCCGTGATGTGGAGGGAGGGGGCGGGCTGGTGGGGCACTACCCCTCTGCACCGCAACCCTGGCTGCCTCAGGCTTTGGTGCTTGCCAGAGCGTGCAACCCCAGTGGAGACTTCTGCTTTGTATATTTGGTTTATGTAATGTATAGCTCTTAACTAGTGGGCGTGACAATATCAGAGGAGGTTTTTTCCCATTGCGTGGCAGGCACTTTGTGTAACTGAACTAAACTGGGGTCTTGTGCTGACTTGGTCTTGATCCTCCCAAACATATTAGCATCTTCAGGAGCCAAACGATGTAGCACTGGATTATTCCAAGCCCAAAGCATCTCAGCCGGATAGGAACCTGCTGTCGGCCAATAAGCAGATCAACGTGGACTCCAGTTCATCCAGGAGGTCCTACCCAAGTAAGGAGCGTTCGTGGCATCTTTTTCATCTTGGGGAACTTCTTTTTGAAATTGGGGTGGGTGGGGAGGTGCTCAGTTGCAACATGCAGGAAACTCCTGTTCCTCAAAAGAGAATTACTCATGGTCACTCCACAAAGTAATCAACAGGGGTCTTAGAACAGATTACAAAGCATAATTAAGTTATGGAAATTACTGCTGCAGGATGTGGTGGCAGCTTACAAGCACAGGCGGCATCAAGAGGGGGTTGGATAAACAGGGAAGAAAGGTCCATGAGTGGCTGCTAGCCACAAGGTAAAGATAGTATGCTCTTTGTGGGACAGGAATGCTCCAGACATTTCTGCACATTGAAAAAAATGGCATTACGCCAGCTGAATAGCATAGCGCTAAATATTATCACGCCTCGTGCCATTCCTCACCTTCTTGCCATCTCCCTGTATCCCACTTCTTACCCTCCACAAGCGCTGCTGGAAATGGCGGAAGAGAGCAACGCAGTTTATCCGCGACTCTCTTCGGCCTGTCAATCAAGCCAGACAGCCAATCCCCTTTCTCATTTTTTTAAAGGTCCCACTATGCCCGCCAATTTCTTTTTTTTATTTAATTAATAGTTCTCAGTTGAAATGCCTATGCATCTAATCATAGATGCAGTGATTTTTATAACGCCAGCCCTTATGGAATCACGAGTCTTGAATTTAAAAAAAATTAATCTTGTTCCTGATTTTTTTTGGGGGGGGAGGACTTTAGAGAGGCATGCTTTGTGTGACAACTTTGGGGGGGGAATTATTTTTGGCTTTGCCTGCACACTTGTATGCCTATTCGTTGCTCCAGGCTCTTCGATTAAAAAAAAAACCCCGTCCCCGGGAGAAGTGCTTTTTAGGTTGGTGAATCCACTTTTTGGGATTCACCAACTTGCGCTTTAAAATGGTGGATTTAGGGCAGAGCCCACTTCCCCTGCTGCTGTACAGGCCTAGTCTCTCCACCATGGAAATGGTAAATGATCAGTCGATCGATTGGCTGCCTCCCGCAACTTACTTTCGTGCCTACTTCTCCAAAGAGACATGTCACCACTCCAAGCCTGAAAAATACTTCAGAGATGCCTCCATAGTCAAAAGGTTGAAACAGGAGGGATTGGGCGGGTCTTGTGGTATTTCGATCCCAAACTATATATGGTGTCTTTGTCACCTTTTGTTTTCTGATTCAGATGATCTCAGAAAACCCACATCTCCCCTCCCAAGAGTACAACCATTTGCCCGGTGCATTTATTTCAGTAAACCACCACCAGAAAAAGCACCTGAGGCATAAAACGGTCCCGAGAATATTATTACTGCTATTGGGATGGGACTCCCATCACAGCCAACTGAGGGCGGTTCTCACCTGTGCCGACTTTTTGCCTTCGTTCCATCAGATTACGAGGAAGTCAGAAGGGGCAGGAAGAAGAGCCTGGAGCGGGAACATTTGGAGCGAGTTGAATGTTACCCAAGACCACGGGGAAGACCCCCCAAGGCCTCTCCCTATCCCCAGTTCCAGGAAGTCCACGTCAAGGAACGGCGGCGTTCGGAGAGGCTGAGAAGGGCCAACTCCTCTCCGCCTCGGGAAGAGGCCTCCAAGCGATACCGCAGGGCCTCACTTCCCCCCGAAAACATCCGGAGCAGAACGAAAGTCTGTCCTGACTGCGGGCAGAGCTTCAGCGGGCTCTCGAGCTACATGAGGCACCAAGTCCGTCACACGGGGGAGAAGCGTTACGAATGCTGCTTCTGCAGCCGAGGCTTCTGCTGGCGGTCCGATCTGATTCGGCACGAGTGCGTCCACACGGGAAAGAAGCCGCACGAGTGCCAGTTCTGCGGGGAAGGGTTTGACCGCAAGTGGCAACGGGAGAGACATGAATTGGTGCATGCAAAAGCCGGAAAGAGGCTTTGATTTGAGTGGAGATAGGGCAGGGGGAGGCCTACTGGGATATGTTGTGTGTGTGTGTCCTCCAAATACGGGTGAGCGCTTCGGTGCGGTTCGGCCACCTTGGCAATCACTGATGCCTGAGGCACCCAGCAGAGGGGAAGGGCATTGTTGGGGTTGGCATGCCAGCTTATGGCTGCATGCAGGCGCAGAGCTCTGTGCCTGCGTGCGGGCACTGGCTGGCACGTTGCTGCCAGCATTGCCCCTCTGCGCTGTGGTGCTGGCCACTTCGGCTTCGGTGATTGCCGAGGCAGCCGAATCGCACCGAAGCGCTCACCCCTTATTTGGAGCTGATGATGTGAGCTGGTCTATATGTCCAGACACAAATGATCTCTTCATACCAAAGGTCAGAATAAAGGTTGGTGGGGCTTGCAGGGGATCTTGTGACATTTTCTTGTTGGCTAAAATCTCATAACAGTCTCCCCCCCCCCCCCCAATGAGGTGATTGGAACATGGATCTCCCACTTAAAGCAGTTTTGGCTTGTATTTTTACCCCTTTGGCTTGTATTTTTTCATCTTTTGGGGAGGGGGAACCAAACCCACCCTTTCCTAATAAAAAAAGTGAGCATTTTCTGCCCAGAGCAATTTTTCACTCTGAGGCTGTAGCTCTCATGATCTCCGGCTGGAACTTGGTCTTCTCCAGAGACCTTTTGTCTCTCACCACTGCCCCGTATGATATGGAAGCTGTTGTGTAGCATTGCTCTGTCCTCTTCTTCTGCCTTTTTGAGGCTCTTACAACCTGTTGGTCCTTCTCCAGCGCATCTGGATTAGGGGGTGGTTGTTTTTTTCTTTTTAAAAATAAAAACGAAATTTAAAAATAGAAACACATTGAACTCATTGTACTATTGTAAACAGATTTTTGGGCCTGTTGTCAAATTCATCAGTTTTGAATTCTGCACCGTTCAGACCTCAGTTTTTTCGGTACAAGCATTTTTAAAGTCCACTTTTTAAATAGTGTTCCAACTCACCAAAGTTGAAAGTTGGTACTTTTAATACACATATTTTTGTAACAATCCAATGGTGTTTATATGATTAAAGATAAGTTTTTTTCAATAGACTGTGTGTTGTTGTTTTAAGAAAGAACAGTTCTTATATGCGACTTTTCCCTACCCAACGGAGTCTCAAAGCAGCTTACATTCGCCTTCCCTTTCCTCTCCCCACAACAGACACCCTGTGGGGTGGGTGAGGCTGAGAGAGCCCTGATATTACTGAAGATTTGGTTCTTCTATGCCACTTTTCTCTGCTCGAAGGAGTCTCAAAGCAGCTTACAGTTGCCTTCCCTTTTCCCTCCCCACAACAGACACCCTGTGGGGTGGGTGAGGCTGAGAGAGCCCTGAGATTCCTGCCCGGTCAGAACAGTTTTATCAGTGTTTAAAAGGTCACCCAGCTGGCTGCATGTGGGGGAGCGCGGAATCAAACCCAGATCACCAGATTAGAAGTCTGCACTCCTCACCACTACACCAAGCTGGTTTTAATCCAAATAAGAACTTTTAACTCTGAATTTTCAAGTAGGATCTATAGGGGGGTGGGGACTGTGGTTTACTCTGACAGGGATAGGCCAGGTTTGCTGAATCTTGGACACCTAACAGGTCCAAGCGCTGGCTGGTATTTCGATGGCTGACCTAAGATGTTCAAGGTTGTGACATGGAGAGAAGGAGTGACAAACCACCCCTGAACCCCTCTTGTCCTGAAAACCCTGCTAGGTCACTATTAATCAGCTGAGACTTGATGGCTAATTTTTCTTTTTTAATCCAGAGGGAAAAGGATTCTGGGGAAGCCTGGTTCAAATGTTCGTCCAGCAATGGAAGCTTACTGAGTGATTTAGTCTGGTCACGCACTCTCGGTCTGACCGACCTCACAGGGTTATAGAGAGGATAAAACTGAAGAGAGAAAAACGAAGAAGACAGACACCCTGTGAGGTAGGTGAGGCTGAGAGAGCTCTGAGAGAACTGGGTCATGTAGCTGGCTGCATGCAGAGGAGGAATGGGGAATCTAACCTACTTCTCCGGATTACAGGCTGCTGCTCTTAACTAAGGCACCAAGCTCCCTCTTGAACTAAGCTTACCACGCCCTTGATTGAGGATCTCCCCCTCCCCCTTACACACCTCTGATCCAAGTCATGGCAGGAAAAACATCTTTAAAAATCAGCAATATCCCATACACCGCATCTAGTGAAAACTTACATGTAGTGAAATTGGCTGGCCGCTGGACAGACAGGCAAGCTGGTTGGAGGAGGAGGCACTCGGGGGCGGGACAGCCGCCCTGAGTGGGTGTTGAGCGTTGAGTGGCACTTAAGCCATGAGACCAGCTCCTCCTCCAAGGCCCTGCCAGAAATATGTTATGTGGAACAGATGATGTATTAATATGATGTACCCTGCCCTGCTGTCTGAAGCTGTCTGCCCATGAGGTTGGGAGTTCGATCCCAGCAGCCGGCTCAAGGTTGACTCAGCCTTCCATCCTTCCGAGGTCGGTAAAATGAGAACCCAGCTTGCTGGGGGGTAAACGGTAATGACTGGGGAAGGCACTGGCAAACCACCCCGTATTGAGTCTGCCATGAAAACGCTGGAGGGCGTCACCCCAAGGGTCAGACATGACTCGGTGCTTGCACAGGGGATACCTTTACCTTTACCTCACACTGCCCTCAGCCGGCTTGCTGGGAGGGCAGTATAAAAGTGTAATAAGAAATAAGTCATCATCATCTCCCCAACTGCAGCCAGGGGACTGAGGTTAATCTATTTAAAATATTTATTAGCTGTGCTCCTGCCGTATAGATCTCAAGGAGGCTAAAGAGCAGACCAACGACTCTGCAAGAGAGGGAAGATTTAAACTTGAGTCTTCCGTATTTGTTTGGCAGAAATACCCACCATCGGCTGTGATCCCCCCCCTCCAAAGCAGGAAAAATGTTCCTAGGCTGCCTGAGTTCAACGAGAAGAAGGTCTTTCTTCCTTGAGCCCTACAGGATGGCGGGGAGCCCTCAAACCTTATGAGACCTCATACAGAAGTGCCAATTGGGTTCCGATGAATCAATTTATGTTTCATGAGACGAGACCGGTCAGAAAAGCTGTCCCCGCAATCCATGCACTTGTAGGTTCTGACTCCTTTGTGGGTGTTCTGGTGCATGTTGAGGTGCGAGCTCTGGGTGAACGACTTCCCGCAGGTGGCGCACGTGTACGGTTTTTCCCCGGTGTGGATCTTGTAGTGCTTGTGGAGGTTGGAGGACTGGCTGAAGCGCCGCCCACACGCCGAGCACGGGTAGGGCTTCTCTCCCGTGTGGGTCACCCGATGCTTCCTGAAGGTGGACTTGTGGGCAAAGCGCCTCCCGCACTCGGGACACGGGTAAGGCCTCTCCGCGGTGTGAAGCCGCTGGTGCCTGGAAAGCTGGGTGAGCTGGCCGAAGCTCTCCCCGCAGTTCTGGCACTGGTACGCCTTCCCCTGCAAGTGGGCCCTGCGGTGCCGGCAGAACTTGGCGCGCTGGGCAAAGCTCCTCCCGCAGTCGGCGCACGTGTAGGCGGTGGCCCCGGCGTGCATCTTGAGGTGCTTGTGCAGGTTGGAGGACAGGCAGAAGCTCTTGCCGCACTCGGTGCACCTGTGTGGCTTCTCGGCCGTGTGCAGCAGCTTGTGCTCCGCCAGGTGCGAGGGTTCGCGGAAGTCCTTGCCGCAGGTCCAGCAGCGGAAGGGTTTTTCCCCCGTGTGGATCCGGCGGTGCTGCAACAGGTCGGATCGCCGGGAGAAGCTTTTCCCGCAGTGCGAACACTGGAAGGGGCTCTCCGGCGCGCGGGCGAGGCGAGATTCGGATCCGGGTTCCTCTCCGCCGGGAGGACGTGGGCTTGGATTCTTGCCTTTCAGGGTCTCCTCGGGGGGATTCCTGAACTTGTTTCCGCCTTTTTTCTTCTGTTTTGTCTTTGTCTCGTCGGCTGGGGCATTGCGGTCCCCAAAGGTTTGCAACTCGTCGCCGTTCTGGAAATCAGCGGGTTCCATTTCTCCGAGTGTCACATCGTCCTGTGGAAGTTGCTTGTTTTCATCTGCGGTCCCCTGTCCTGCAGGGGAAGTCAAAACACATAAAGTAAAGCTCAGCATTAAACATGTCAGACCCGAGTTTGGGTCTCCAGTCATAACCTGAGCTTGTTATTCTTGTACATTTATTGAATCTAGTGAGTAGCCGTGTTGGTCTGAAGTGGCACAATAAAATCAGAGTCCAGTAGCTCCTCTAAGACCAACAAAGATTTATTCATAATATTCATAATGAGAGCCAGTTTAGTGGTGTGGTTAGGAGTGCCGACTTCTAATCTGGCATGCCAGGTTCGAATCTGCGTTCCCCCACATGAAGTCAGCTGGGTGACCTTGGGCTCGCCACGGCACTGATAAGGCTTTTCTGACCGGGCAGGAATCTCAGGGCTCTCTCAGCCTCACCCACCCCACAGGGTGTCTGTTGTGGGGAGAGGAATGGGGAGGGGACTGTAAGCCGCTTTGAGCCTCCTTCGGGTAGGGAAAAGCGGCATATAAGAACCAACTCTTCTTCTTCTTCTTCTTCTTCATATTGAATAAATCTTTGTTGGTCTTAAAGGTGCTGCTGGACTCTGATTTTATTGGGTTACTGAATCTGTCAAATGTCTTTGTAATTGACTGCTTACCCTCAACCTAGATGCATAGATTGGTAATTCCCACTCAGTTGTATCTGAGGAAGTGTGCCGTGCACACAAAAGCTTATACTGGCCTTTCTCAACTTTTTTTGTTTATCAATGAGAACCCCCTGATGCATCCTTCAGGCTTTGTGAAACCCCAGAAGTGGCGCAATCATGCAGAATTTGAATGGGAAGCAGAGCTGTGCACATGTCCACCCGGGGACCCTCCCCTTCCCACCCCCTCCAGGCCCATCACTGGCCATTTTGGGAGAGGTGGGTGGGTCACATCACTCAGTCAATCTTTGTAAAGGCGCAAAGTATCCTTACCTGAGCCCAATCCTGTCTCAAAACCTAGAATTTGAACGGGAGACCTCCAAGGATTTGGGTGGTAGAGACTCCAAGGGTCATGAAGCAGAGGCCGTCAATGGCCAACCACCTCCAAACTGGCCTTGCCTGGTGGCCAGACAAGCCTCTGATCTCCTGGATACGCGCCACACGGTAAATCTGTTCCACTATATATTTCTGGTAAGACCTTGGAGGAGGAGCTGGTCTCATGGCTTAAGTGCCACTCAGCGCTTAACACCCACTCAGGGCGGCTGCCCCACCCCTGAGTGCCTCTTCCTCCAACCGGCTTGCTTGTTTGCCCAGCGGCCGGCCAATCGCCTTCCGCCCCCCCGCCCCTGACCACCCCCTCCTCCTTCCACTTCCCTCCGAGGCTCGGAGGCTGCAGATCCCTGCTGCATGAGAGCTGCCCCTGCTGGTGAGTTCTATAACAGTCACCTGCAGCTCTTCCAGGTCCTGAGGGGAGGGAGAGGCCATCCACAGAGTTCTTCAGCCCTCTAATCAAGCGCCCATTGTATTCCTGAATGCAACGGGCTTGGCCCCTAGTACATTAATAAATCCTTACCTGGCAGGGCGTCCTCGTGGCTGTGGATCTCCCAGCCTGCCTCTTTGCACACTTTGCCGTACTCCGAAAGGTCGACCACCTCTTCCTCCTCCACTTCAGGGGAATCTGTATCCATCTCCATGAGCAGGGGAGGTACCTGAATCCCCTTCAGGACACAGTAACAAAAGGGGGAGGGTCAACGTTTCGGGTTTGAATGGTTGGACTAGGCCAGATCTGTGGTGTGCATGATTCAAGGCCACATGAAGAATATCCTACAAGGGGTGTCAGAGGAGGTGTGTCATTTGCATATTTAGACTTAGGAACTTCCTGGGATTTTTCAAATCATCCCCTCCCGTGTCCCAATTGGCTCAGCCCCTTTGAGTACACTTCCCGGATTCCTTCGCAAACAGCCGTCAGTTGGGGCTCTCTCTCCCTTCTCCTTTTTTACAGCGTTGTTTCTCTTCTCAATAAAACTACAGATTCCCTAAGCCAGGGGTAGTCAAACTGCGGCCCTCCAGATGTCCGTGGACTACAATTCCCAGGAGCCCCTGCTGCAGGGGCTTGGTTTCCACTTGGCATTTCATTGGCAATTAGGGATGGGAGAAGTGGAGAAAAGAGAAAAAGAAAGCAAAGAGAGAGAGAGAGAACAAACAGGGGACTTGCTCTGCCTGGTCCCCCTGGGGCACTGGGGAACACACATTGAAAACAGATGGAACCAGCGATAGGTCAATTATTCAAAGCACCCACCCCTCACGCCACCTCCCTCAAGTGCTTTCCGTAGGGGCCTCACCTGCTGTCCCCACTCCTCAGCCGCTGGCTGGTTCAGCAGGAAGTCTTCCGCCAGGGCCACCGCCTGGGAGCAGGTCTCCGGGCCACCGTCCTGGACCCAGCTCTGCATTTCCGGAGGGAGGACGGTCAAGAACTGCTCCAGGATCAGCTGCTCCAGGATCTGCTCCTTGGAGTGTTTGTCCGCTTTCAGCCACTGGTGGCAAAGCTCTCGCAGGTGGCCGTAAGCCCCTCTCGGCCCCTCGGCGGCCCAGTAGTTAAAGCACCTGAACCGCTGCCGTCTCTGCTCCCGGCGGAAGGCGTCCCCCCGCAAAATGGCCGCCTTCACCTTCCCATAATCCCCTCTGTCACGCGCCTGCAGCTGCCAAAACGCCTGCCTGGCTTCTCCAGCGAGGGCCGGGAGGAGTCGGGCCGCCCACTCCTGCTTGGGCCACTGGCAGGCTTCGGCCACTTGCTCAAAGGAGGCCAGGAAGCCCTTCGTGTCGTCCCAGGGGGTGGCAGGCTGCTCCGGCAGTGGCCGGACCCCCAGTCCCGTGTGAGGGGAATCCAGCGTCCTGAGGAACTCCTGCCACTGGGTCTCCCACAGCTGAAGCGCATCGTTGCCCGGGACTTGTATAAACGGCTTGCCGTACGTCCTTTGCAAGAGTTCTTTAATATTCCCGGCCTGGATGACGTGGGGGGCCGTTTCAGCCGATTTGGTTCCCGCCCCACGTTTAAGGACTTGGACATCCTGTTGCCCGGTTTTCAGCACGGGCTGCACTTCTGACGGTGGTGCGCATAGGGGATGGGCCATTCCCCTCCACACTCCTTCAGTCGCTTGTGGACCTGGGGAAGAAGGCTGCCTTGGACTTTTGAGGGAGGAACCTGGCTGGATGGATCTGTAGTCTGATTCCAGATGTTCAGAGAGCTGAGACTGATCTCCCAGGCTGGGCTTGGTCTTCCTTGGAGGGAGACTCTCAAGAGATGCTCAAGAAGTCCTGGAACTTCCTGAGATGCTGTGGGAAGAAGGGACACGAAAACAGGAATGAGGACACTGTCACAGATGAAACATCCGTGTCTCAGAGGCCAGTGTCCAAGGTGACTGAGAGAAACCTCCACATTCAGAGGCAGTCCACCTCGGAATACCAGTCCTAAGAAACAGCATTCGGGGAAGGTGTCACCCTCTATGCCCTGTCGCTGGCCATTCAGAGGAACTCGCTGGCCACTGTGTGAGACAGGAGGCTGGACTAAGTGGTCTGATCCAGCAGGTCCCTTTTTACGTTCTTATCCCGTTGGTCTCTTGCCCATACCCAAACCCAAGGAGAAGTTCTAACTTCACCTTTTCCCTAAGTGGTTATTTTTCTACAAAAGGGGATTTTTGTGCAGTGGTTGTGAGCTGAATGAGTATCACGCTGCCTTCTGAGCTCTTTCACACAAGAATCTTAAGAAATACACCCCTGATTTCCCCTTAGTAACTACGCAGGGATCCTCCTTCTCTTCCTTGGAAGGATTTTCCTTCCACTTTGGACTAATCTACGATCCAGGAAGCAACATTTGCTCAGGGTCCCAACCCCAAGGAGATTAAATTGGCCTTAACCAGGGCCCCCCGCAGGGCTTGCAAGATGGAATTGTTCCACCAGGCCTACGGTTAAGGCCCAAAATCACCACCAGAAATGTGCTGGCCACCCTGTCAAAAAAATCCCAAATTAGACCCAGCCAAGGTGGGTCTGACCCTCCCTCCCGCTCTCCCCTTCTCTCCTTTCCAGCCAATAAAGAGAACTAGGCAACTGGCTGATCTAAATTTAATGTTAAGGATTTTAAATCTAATTCATTTGACTTTAAAAATGATCTGTATACTTTATCTGTATTGTACATTCTATTTTTACATGTAATTTGACTTCTGGCCTAATCAGCCCTGAGTCCCCAGGTGGGAAACAAATGTAATTAATCAGCACCAGCATCTTCATTTTTGTGTCCTGCCCTTCCAGGTAGCTCGGTGCGGGTAACGACAAATTCAACAAGAACTTAGTTATAAAACAAAAAAAATCATTAAAACATTTATCTATATCCCATCAGCCCATTTCAGTAACACCTGGGGGGAGGTCCGTTTTATATATAGGATGGGAGGATGATGTTATCATCACAGAAGCGGCAGCCCAGGTTAGCCTGGTCTCATCAGATCTCAGAAACCAAGCAGAGTCAGCCCTAGTTTTGTAGTTGGATGGGAGACCACCAAGTGACTCCAAAGGGTTGCTATGCAGGGGAAAGAAATGGCAAACCATGGCTGAATGCCTCTTGCCTTGAAAGCCACAGGGTTGTCATAAGACAGCTGTGTCTTGACAATAATACACCTCCCCCCCCCCAAAAAAATAAACCCCCACAGGTATCAAAATCACCATCTACAGTGCCTCTTCTGCCTGGTAGAGTGAGGTAACGCTAGCTGTGAGGTCACACTTGTGGCGTGAGGTCACACTAGCTGTGAAGTCATACTAGCTGTGAGGTCACACTTGTGGCATGAGGTCACACTAGCTATGAGGTCACATTTGTGGCGTAACACTAGCTGGGGACAGGGGTGGTGAAAGGAGAAGCAGAAGAGACCAGCTAATAATGCTTTAAATCACGGGTAGTCAAACTGCGGCCCTCCAGATGTCCATGGACTACAATGCCCAGGAGCCCCTGCCAGCAAATGCTGGCAGGGGCTCCTGGGCATTGTAGTCCATGGACATCTGGAGGGCCGCAGTTTGATTACCCGTGCTTTAAATAATGCTTTAAAGTCCACTGTTCAAAGCAGCCATTTTTTCGGGAACTAACAGAAATGGGGGATTGTTACAGATTTGTACCAGGCAGAGAGGAACAAGGCTGGGAGAAACCCCCCTTGGACAGGGGCAGTCTATCTGCTACAGGTAACATTTCTCTTATCGAGAGCCCAGCTTTCTCATGCTGCAACTCAAGGCCAATTACACAGTGCAAAACAACGCCACATAATAAGCCACAGGTGGCCAAATTGTGTTTCTCCAGATGTCCATGGACTACAACTACCATGAGCCCCTGCCAACTGGCCATGCTCCCCTCTCCCCCCACCTCATTCCCTTGTCCAGCAGTGGCTGCCTGGATCTGCCCAAGAACCCCTCAAACGAAGCCCCCGTGGAACAGTCCACCCTCACCATGCACCTGCCGACAGACATTTGGTGTTCAGAGATACACTGCACCTGCACATGGAGGTTCCACTTGTTGCATATAACCCCCCTGTTACTTCTCTCTGGTAGGTTCTTTCTCTCCTCCCCCCCCCCCTTTCTTGTTACCCATCTTCCCTTTTAAACTCACCAATATTTTGCAGTCGGCCGGGCAAACCCACCCAAGGATGGAATTGTCACCATAGGGGAAAACCTCTAGGGGAAAGCTGCTTGGTTTCCAGGAAAGGGGGAGACGGGAGAGGGGGCAGGAACTGGAAAAGGAAGGCGGCTTCCCGCCCCTGCATCCTCCTCCCCATCCCCAGGAGAAGTGGGACCTGTGTTTAAAGGGCCTCTCTAGGACTGCCACGTTTGTGCCCTTAACCCATTCCAAAGAAAGTTTTGGGTCCAGGGGCACTTTGAAGACCAGCCAAGTTGTATTGTGGGTTTAAGCTTTTGTGTGCGTGAAGCGGGCGTGGGCACAGAAGGCGGTGCTAAGCTGGTTGGTCCTCAAGGTGCCACGGGGCTCACACCTGGTTTGCTGATTCAGGCCAACACGGCTGCTACTCCTGGATCCCAAAATATTTGGGTCCTTCAGATTTGAATTTGACAGCCAGGCAGGGTTGTAGTTGTTGTTGTTTTTTTAGCAGACATCCTGGCCTTATTAAGCCGCTGTTGTCACAGGCAGCAATTCAACCGGTGTAGCTTTCCTCATGCAACGAGCACAAGATAGAGCTGGTCTTTTGCACCTGGGTTTGGACTACCCATAGGAGTCTCAAGGCGGCTTCCAAGCACCTACCTCTCCCCGCAACATGCTCCCTTTGAGGTATTTTTAAATATTTTATTTTTCTTTGCTGACTCAGCCTGGAATGCCTTTCCAGGCGAGACTGAGAGAACTCTAAGAGAACTGTGACCCGGCTGGCTGCATGTGGAGGGGTGGAAGATCCAACCCAGTTCTCCAGATTAGAGGATGCCGCTCTTAACCACTATACCAAGAAAGATATCCTGCCCATATTTGAAGGAACTCAGAATAATCAACATCCCCTTTCCACCATGTTCTTCTCACAACAGCCCTGTGAGGGAGGCTAACAGGAGACAGAGAAAGACAAAGTTCATCCAGCCCAGTCTCCTGTTTCCAGCAGTGGACAACAGGTTACTTCTGGAAAAGCCCCCAGTCGAGGGATTTTCAACGGACCTTCCCCCATTGTTCACTCTAATAGCCGGCATTCTGTGGTAAACTGCCACTATAAAGGGAGGTTCTGTTTATCCCCTTTATGCAGGGAGGTTCGGTTTATTAGCTACGGCTAATCAATAGCCTCATTTTAAACACCTCTGGAATAAGACCAAAGCCCAACCAATGCAAAACAGTAGGCCCAGAGTCACCCATGACTGAGGAAGGATGTGAAACCCAGTCAAAGGTTGACTGAAAAGTCATGCTAACCCCAACACATTAATATTTGGATGGGGTAGGGGAAAGCATCCCTCACTGGATATAGGGCTTGGGGATCTGATATTCTGGAGGCGGAGCCTGAGAGGTGAGGGGTGGAGCCTGGCAGACTAGAGGAGGGGCCAAGTCCCAGGTCCTCCTGCTTCTGCTTCCTATTTGTGGACTGATTCAGGGCATTTTTGGGATGGCCCAGGCTAGCCTCACCTTGTCAGTCTGGCCCTGATTAGTAGTTGGATGGGACACCACGAAGGGATTGATAATGCCACTTCTGAACTAGTCTTGCCTTGAAGAAGCGACTGGGCGTTTCAAGGGGGTAGCTGCGTCGGTCTGAAACGATAGGACAAAATTTGAGTTCAGTGGCACCTTAAAGATCAACAAAAGGTTAATTCTGGGTATATGGGATGTCATTCTCCAGGGGGGAACTGGAGATCCCCCGGGGTTACAGCTCATCAACAGAGACCAGTTCCTCTGGAGAAAACAGCCGCTTCTGAGGTGGGTGGTAGGATAGAATACCCCACTGAAGTGCCACCCCCTCCCCAAAACCACCCTCTGCCGTCTCCACCCCAACCGGGACCTGGCAACCTAATTCTCATATCCAGAATTAAAATATGTTGGTCTTAAGGGTGCCCCTGGGACCACTGCGACTAACTAGGAACATTCAGAATCAGAGCTGGAAGGGACCCCCCTGGGTCATCTAGTCCAACCCCCTGCCCTTCTAATCCAAAAAGACTTTTTCATAAGTTAAAAAAAATATATGGTAGCCCTTCTACAGGGTCGCCTTGAAGGCAACCCCCCACCCCCCTTAAAAGGAACAGGCATTTTTCTCCAGGTCTGAGGGGGACCCTGCTGCAACTCATAGCGGAGATTTGAACCCAGAGCTTCCCCAGTTTGTTACTCATTCTGCACAGGTTGGATAATGCACTTTCAGTGCCCTGTAAGGAAAATTGTACCTGCAAAAGGACATTGAAAGTGCATTACCCTCCCTATGCAGAATGTTATTCATTGGGAAGCTCTGGGTTCAAATCCCTGCTCTCAGATACAAGCCCACGGAAGCTAAAGCCTTGGACTAAAGCTTGGTTGGTCTCCAAGGTGAAACTAGTCTCAAACATCGCTGCTTCAGGCCCACACCTGGGTCCACCTTTGTGGAAGTCTCCGCCACCCATGACGCCGCACCAGGCTGGAGGTGGCAACCGCGGCGGCTGCCTGAGGCTCTCCTCCTCCTCCTCCTCCTCCTCCGCCCCGAGGCGCTTACAAATTTCAGATCTCTCGCCCGGCGCTCTTTTCACCCTCATCCCGCGGTCGGAGATCCAGCAATGCAACACCCACCCCCATGCTGCACCTGGCGGATGTCTGCCTGCGCCAGCAAGCCATTGATTGCGTTTTGCAAGCCTGGAAGGAAAGGAGGAGGGGGCGGCTTTGAGAGGCGGCGGATCGGCGCCGACGGAGTTAAAAGAGCCGTGGGAAAGGCGGGGAGGGGGGTAAACAGCGAGCGAGCTGGAGAGACGGACTTCCTGCCTGCCTGCCATCTCCCCCCCCCTCCAGCCTCCCACGTGGGAGGGGGCGCTGGCCCGGGACCGCCTGCAGAGGGCTGCAGAGGACGAGACGCGCGTTCCGACGTGCAGGAGGTGGGCCTGCGTTGACCCGGAGGGGGAATCCGTGCGCAGATCTGGGGCTGCAATCCCCGCCCGCCGGGCTTCTCTTGGCTCAGCTTTCTATTATTTTGTGATTTTTATTTGCTGACTCAGCCTGGGATGCATCCCCAGGTCGCAGGGGGGCGGGGCAGGGTGGGGGAGGATGGAGGGAGGGAGGACAGCCTCCTTTTCCGCAGGTGTCCCCGGGATGGCTGGAGTCCAACAGGTGCAGCTCTCCTTTGAGCAGCCACCGTGGCCAGAATCTGCCTGAGCCAGTTCCTTTTTCCGCCGGAGCGTGAGCCTACCGAGGACGTCTTGGGGCATCGGATCGCTCCCCCATAGGGGCTCGTGGGGACGGCTTGCATGTCCGCCCCTGCAGAATCCAGACCCTGGCTGGGAGAAATAGAAAAAGAGTTGGTTTTTATACCCAGCTTTTCACTGTCCGAAGGAATCTCAAAGCGGCACACAATCGCCTTCCCTTCCCCTCCCCACCACAGACACCCTGTGCGGCCCAGAGAGTTCTGAGAGAACTGCACTGGGAGGCCAACTCTGGCAGGACTGTGACTAGCCCAAGGTCACCCAGCTGCCTGTGTGTGGAGGCGCGGGGACTCCAACCTGGCTGGATTTTGAAAGCTAGTTTTGTACCCGACGTTCATTTTCCCGGAAAGTAGCGCATGAGATATTTTCGACTTTTCTGCCTCCCGTGGCTTTTCAGAGAACTGGGTTGCGTCGGTCCTTATGGTGGCTCACCGAGGCCACGGTTGTGTGTTCTTCTGTTCTAGGCCCCGGGAGAGGATGGCTGCCGTGGGAAAGACCGCCACATCTGTAGGCCTCCAGATCCGCCCTGTGCCTGAGCAAGGGGTTCAGCCGGAGGGGAAGCTTGGGGGACCCGAAGACCTCGCGGGCCCCAGGCCCAGGAAGGGCCCAAAGGGAACAGGAAAAGCTGCCCCTCTTTTTCAGGACGGGACGACGCAGGGCCTTCCTCGATGGGCCGCCCCACAACAAGTGAAACAGGAGCCCGAGGAGGGCGTGCCGGACGGCTGGGACGGGCCCTGGCAGGAGTTCCTCAAGGCCATCCAGCCCCCGCACCCAGGGCCGGGGAATCCACACTGGCTGGCACCCGCTCCGTGGGAGGAAAACGGAAAGGCCTTCGGGTGCCCCTTGGAGGGCGTCACCGACTCGTGGCTGTGGCCGAGAGGGGACTGGGCGGGCCGGCCTTTGGCCAGAGAGCTCCCGCAGACCTGCAACGCCCTGGAAGCCAGAGAGAAAGGGGGCGATGAGAAGTTAAAAGCCGAGGTCTCGACGGGTGACCCCCTAGGCCCGGAGAAGCAACGCCAGCGCTTCAGGCAGTTCTGCTACCGGGAGGCCAAAGGGCCCCGAGACGTTTGCGGCCGGCTCCGGGAACTCTGCCGTCAGTGGCTGGAGCCGGAGAGGCACACCAAAGAGCAGATCCTGGAGCTGGTCATCCTGGAGCAGTTCCTGACCATCTTGCCAGGGGAGGTCCAGAGCTGGGTCCGGGAAGGGGGGCCGGGGACTTGTTCGCAGGCCGTCGTCCTGGCCGAGGATTTCCTGGAGAGGCAGGGAGAAACCGAGAGGTGGGAGCAGCAGGTGAGCCCTTGTCGTCTGAGCTGTGAGTTGAGAACGGAGGGACGGCCTGAAGAGGGAGGCCAGAGGCCCGGTCAGAGGCAATGGTCAACCTGGGCTCCATCCGCGTTGCACCTTATTTGCACAACCCCAATTGTCCATTGAGGTGCAGTGGTGAAGAGCAGTGGCCTCTAATTTGGGGAGCCCGGTTTGATTCCCTTCTTCTCCTCCACATGCAGCCAGCTGGGTGATCTTGGGCCAGTCGTGGTTATCTCAGAGCTCTCTCAGCCTCACCTCCCTCACAGGGTGTCTGTTGTGGGGAGAGGAAGGGAAGGAAATGGGAGGCCACTTTGAGACTCCTTCAGGTAGTGAAAATTGGAGTACAAAAAGCCTGCTGTTCTTCTTGGGAAGCTCGTTGAGAGAGCCTGACAGAGAAAAAACCGGCAGTGGGCACCAGGAGAGGGACAGTAAGGACCATTTGTTGAGAGCTCCTGGCTTTTTTTCTCCCTTTCCCTTCACTGCAAAAGGCTATAGACTAAAATTCAGGACCAGCGTTGCCTTGAAGTTTCATTCAAGGCATAAGGTTCTGGGTACGCACTCACTTCTTCAGATACAGTGAAATGGAAGTTACCGGTCCAAATCTAAATAAATAAATAAACCTGCTCTTCAAATGTCATTTGCCTGCCGTTGTCATTTGGCACCTGAAATCACTCCACTGTCCTAGATATAAGGACAGGTGAGCTTTCATTCTAGCTGTATCTGAAGAAGTGAGCTCATGAAAGCTCATCCCCTGCCACAAATGTTGTTAGTCTTTAAGGTGGTCCTTGTTTCTTGCTCTTTTCTACTAATTCAGTCCTAAATTGTCTTCAGTTGCTTCCTGGCCATGAGAGGGCCAGTTGCACCTCCCTGACCGTTTATGCACTGGAGGTTTCATGCCAGGCTGCAGGCTGGAGCTTTAGTCATGGCAGGTTGCCCCACCTCTTCCTGCACCCACATGGGGGAGCATTTGGCCTGGTGCACCTCATCTGCCCTCCATTTGAGCTCCTGCACAGGAGCTGGGGCAATGAAGTTCCCAGTGCATGAATGGTCCCCGAGGAGATTGTTAGATAATTGTGGGGCTGCCACAGAAAAGGCCCTCCAGATGTAAACTTGTCTTCAACAATAATTTGTTGGTTGAGTTTTCTGGGAAAGAAACATAGTAAAGATGGCTAACAATATAAATAAATATTATAACATATATATGTTATATATATCCAAGGGACCAAGCCCTATGAAGATAGGTTGAGGGACTTGGGAGTGTTCAGCCTGGAGAAAAGGAGGTTGAGAGGGGACATGATAGCCCTCTTTAAGTATTTGAAAGGTTGTCACTTGGAGGAGGGCAGGATGCTTTTTCTGCTGGCTGCGGAGGAGAGGACACGCAGTAATGGGTTTAAACTTCAAGTACAACGATATAGGCTAGATATCAGGAAAAAGTTTTTCACAGTCAGGGTAGTTCAGCAGTGGAATAGGCTGCCTAAGGAGGTGGTGAGCTCCCCCTCACTGGCCGTCTTCAAGCAAAGGTTGGATACACACTTTTCTTGGATGCTTTAGGATGCTCTGGGCTAATCCTGCATTGAGCAGGGGGTTGGACTAGATGGCCTGTATGGCCCCTTCCAACTCTATGATTCTATGATTCTATGATTCTATATATATAATATATATAGTAATCAGATTAAAGAAATGACATATATAAGGTTTTATCACTCTATTCATAGGACTTGGTATTTAGTGGTCTTCTCTTATTCTTGCTTTAAGCTGGTGATTAATTTTTTAAAATTATTAATAATTTTTAATTTTAATTTTTAATAATAAAAATTAATAATTAATAAAATTAAAAATTATTTTAAAAATCATTTAAAAATTGAAAGTCAGCATGTTTGCATACCTTTGAATAAGGAAATCGGGAGAATTTTGCTTCTTTTCTAAAGTGGAATTTGTCTCGTTGCCATTGCAGGGGCCGAGGTCTTTCCAAGAAATGCCGGGGAAGGCTCCCAAGGCAGAACAGGCCCTGTTGGATGCTGGGCAGTGGCAGCTGTATAGGGAAACCAAGCAGGACAGCGACGGAGAAGCTAGTTCCCTAGGTGGGCGTTTAAGAACTGTTGTTTAAGAACTGGCTTTTCTCACAGAGCATTTCTGTCAGAGCTCTCTCAGCCCCACCTATCTCACAGGGTGTCTGTAGTGGGGAAAGGAAGGAAAAGCGATTGTAAGCCGCTTTGAGATTCCTTGGGGCAGTGGTATAAAAAATAATTCTTATTATTAATATGAGTTATCCAAGTCCAGAAGAAGACTTGATTAAGGTCAAAATCAATTTTACTCGACGTCTTGACTTTCTTTTTTTTGTTGGCATTTATTATCTTACATGAAATCGACATCTTCTTCATGAAATAACTCATGAAATACCTTGTTTCCTTTTGTCCAGAATTTCAGGCAGAGGTCCTTCACGCCTGATCCTTTTAACTGGAGATTGAACCTGGGATATTTTATGACGGACTATTGTAGCCCGCCATGCGGTGGCTCAGGAGTGGCGGGGAATAAATCTCAAAAATAAATTTAAAGTAATAAAATTCTGCACAAGAATAAGAATAACAATAATTTTATCTTTCTATCCCACCCTTTTCTGGGTTGGCTCAGGGCGGGTAACAACTGACTTCAAAAGCTGTATGCCAAACAGATGCTCAATCTCTGGGCCACGGACACCTCCCCAGGGCTTCAGTGCCATGAATTGCATTCTCCCCGCCCTATAACTATTAAAAGCAGGGAACCCATGTCGATTTACACAGGATTTTGGCACCTTCAGGGGTTTCCCCACACCACGCCCATTGCTCCAGCTTAAATTATTTCTCACTAGACCTGGGCTGGACCAGTGTCAATTTCTCTCTCTGCTTAATGCCAGCAGGCAACGGATGGGCAAGCGAGAATGAGGAGGAGAAGCCGCCTCCACGCAAAAATCCGGAGAAAGAAGACTCTTCCGGGACGTTTGCAGAGGGGGCAGTCCTGTCCCCGGAGCACCTGGAATGTTTTGACAGTCAACCCAAACTGGAGAATCGGCCAGGGGGCCAGGCAGGGGAGGGAGACTGCAAGCCGGCCCCTTGCCACGGGGAAGGCCGGGAGCGTGAGGAAGCCCAGTCGCGGGCCCACAAGGACCGGCGGAAAAAGGTGTGCCCAGAATGTGGGAAATCGTTTGGCCGGAGTTCTGACTTACTCAAGCACCGGAGGACGCACACGGGGGAGAAGCCCTTCCAGTGCCTCCACTGCGGGAGGAGCTTCAGCGACCGCTCCAACCTGATCGCGCACCGCCGGATCCACGCCGGCCAGAAGCCGTACCAGTGCTTGGACTGCGGGAAGAGCTTTTGCCAGAACTCCTACCTCGTCCGCCACCGGAGGACCCACACCGGGGAGAAGCCGTACAAGTGCTCGCACTGCGGCCGGGGCTTCAGCGACAGCTCCAACCTGGTGGTGCACAAGAGGACCCACACGGCCAGCGGCAAGCCGTACCGGTGCCCCGACTGCGGGCGGAAGTTCGGCGACCCCTCGCTCCTCGCCAGGCACCAGTGGATGCACTCCAAGGAGCGGCCGTACGATTGCTCGGACTGCGGGAAGACCTTCCGCCACCGTTCGGACCTCACCCGCCACCGGAGGACCCACACGGGAGAGAAGCCGTTCAGATGCCCCGACTGCGGGAAGTGCTTCAGCCAGCGCTCCCACTGCAGGACGCACGAGAGGAGGCACGCGAGGCCAAACCCCTACCAGGATTGCGCCGATGACGGGACAGGCTTCCCTGCGAAGGAGGAAGTTGCCGAAACGGCTCAAAAACTCACCGCCCAGAAGGTTGGCCACATGTGCGTCCTCCTTCACACGGAGTGGGGTTACCTATAGGCGAGCGGGAGAACATCCACTCGCCTAGGGCGAGTAAACGCTGGCCTGGGGAGATCGGACAGGGAAGCTTTACGGAAGTGTTTGTGTATGGGTAGGGGGGGGGTATTTGTTTCTTTTCCCCCCAGGGATGACTAGCCGTGTCTGCCAGACAGGATGGCTCTCTAAAAATGGTTTACTTCAAGCCACAAACTTTTCTGCACTCCCAAAGTGCCAGAATTAATACGCGACGCAGAGCTCGACATCTCGAAGATCCTTAAAGAAGTAAGTCTCTTGTCCCCTCAGAGGCACAAAGGCATGCTGGGAAGGCCACAGGCAATATCTGGCGGGGTGTGAAAAGACAAGAGCTGTGGCTGAGTGTGGGGGGGGGGGAGGGTCACTGAACAGGCCGTCCAGTATGCAGGGGATATAACTCCCCTCCCCAGGACTGCTACCCCAATGGAATAAATCATGCAAAATCAGCAAACACTAATTAGTACAGCTTGTCGAATTTGGCTTTTCTCGGAGTAGTACGTGGATCGCTTCAACATGCCGTCTTCTCTGCAGGCACACTGCCCTGTTGGGGAAGGGAGCAATGAAAAGGGGTTCAATAAAGATTCTTTAATCCTTAAACTGTATTACGACAAAAAGCAGGAGCAGTGAGGGTACGTACCTGCTAGGATGTGGACAGAGAATAGGGCTGATTCTGCACTTACTTTGTTTTTTTCCGGTGTGGATCCTGCTGAATTCAGATGGATTTGAATTCGGGTCTCCCTCTATTCCCCCTCCATTGAAGCAGAAAGTGTTCTGCACGTGATTGGGGAAGATCAGAACAGGGAGGAAGGCAAGCACAGCAGGAGGCTCTTCGTTTCTTGAAGGGGGAGGGGAGGATTGGAGGCAGCAGAGGTGGGGGGAGAAGCAAGAGGCAAATCTCTGCTGAGAGAAGTTAGGGCTTCTGGAGCGCAGTCACTTTAAGGGAAGCCTTCCACCCGGGAACCAGGGAGACTTTGAATAGATCGCCCTAGCCAATCAGGGAAGACTCCTTTGCTCCCAGGCACAGTAAGTTAGTTCGCAAAAAGGAGCTGTCAACACAATGACTCATGGTGGTCTTTCAAATATCAAGGCTTATGTCCACTCCAGGATATTGCGGGGGGGAAGGTGGGGTCACCACGAATCAATCCTACATGCTGCAGAGAGAAAATTTTAAGCCCCCCAAATCAAAGTGGAAATCAAATTCCGTGTAGACAGCAGGGATTCATTCAAACTGGGAGTGGGAAGAAAACCCTGTGCAGACTACACCCGGGTCTCCTGGAGTATTAACAAACAGCAAAAATGAAAGGAAGACCAGCACTTTCAGGACTGTGACTAGCCCAACGCTACCCAGCTGGCTACACAGCCAATCAAATCTCCAGTAGCCCAGTCAGAAGTCTTTGACCCAACTACTTAAAAAAAAAAAACACTCTTTTGGTGCCAAGAAAGATTTCAGTGGGGACCACTGCACACACATGCACCAACTCAGGCGCCCCCACACTAGGTTATGCCAGCTTCTTGTGCGCACCCTGGGCGGGTGAGCCATCTGGGCACCAAACAGCTCACCGGGAGGGAGTGAAAGCCCAAATGTCCTGAACCCGTCCCACCACTGCATGACCACCAGGCTGCCTACATGGTGCCATCGTGCAGGGGCAGCTCCCACAGCGATGTTCAGGAGGGGCATATGGATGAGCATTTCCACCACACTGAGGGATCACATGGTGGGTTGGGCCAGTGTGTCCCTGCCCCTTCTGCCTCCTCATGCTGGGATTCAGGGCATAGACCAGTCATGTGATGGGCAGTAGGTTCCGGGCCAACAAAAGGAAATATTCTTTTACACAGAGAGCTATTAAAATGTGGAATTCCCTGCTAGAGGATCTAATGACAGCCAAGGAAATTAGCCTCTGCTCTGGTTCGGCCTCCCTTGGAGTCCTGGGTTCAGTTTTGGGCACCCCAGTTGAAGAGGGGTGTAGACAAACTGGAGAGTGTCCAGAGGAGGGCAACTAAGATGGTGAGGGGTTTGGAGACCAAGACGTATGAGGAAAGGTTGGGGGAGCTTGGTCTGTTTAGCCTGGAGAGGAGACAACGGAGGGGGTATATGATAACCATCTTCAAGTATTTAAAAGGCTGGCATATGGAGGATGGAGCAGAAATGTTCTTTCTTGCTCTGGAGGGAGGGCCAGATCCAATGGGAGGAAATTAATGCAAAAGAAATTCCATCTAAACATCTGGAAGAAGTTCCTGACAGTCAGAGCGGTTTCTCAGTGGAACTGGCTTCCTCGGGAGGTGGTGGGTTCTCCATCTTTGGAAATTTTTAAATAGAGGCTGGAGAGCCATCTGACGGAGAGGCTGATTCTGGGAAGGTTCAAGGGGGTGGCAGGTGACAGTGGATGAGCGATAGGGTTGTGAGTGTCCTGCATAGTGCAGGGGGTTAGACTAGATGACCCAGGAGATCCCTTCCAACTCTATGATTCTAAGAGCTGGCTTTTTATATCCTGCTTTTCACTGCCTGAAGAAATCCCAAAGTGGCTTAAAAATACCTTTCCCTTCCTCTCCCCACAACAGACACCCTTTGAGGTAGGTGGGGCTGAAAGAACTCTAAGAGAACTGCTCTGTGAGAACTGACCGAACAAAGACAGTGACTAGGCCAAGGTCACCCAGCTGGCTGCATGTGGAGGGGTGGGGAATCGAACCCAGATTGCCAGATTAGAGGCCGCCCCTCTTTTACCACTACACCACGCAAATCCCTAAAATCCCTAAAAGGGGATTCCACAGAGGCATGGATGTTAAATCTATCAAGAGCTTCGAGCCAGAGCGGCTGGAGGGAATTTCCACCTTCAGAGGCAATAAAGTACCTCCTGAGGGCACCTGGGTTTTGGCCACTGTGTGACACAGAAGGGCTGGACTGGATGGGCTGTTGGCCTGATCTGACCTGGCTTCTCTTATAAGGTGCCCAGGATTGAATCTGAGACCTTCTAAATACTGAGCAAATGTTCTAACATTGAGCCACAGCCACCCCAAACCGTGAATCCAGAAACCTGACTTGGCAGCCCTGTGTTTGCGTCCTTCTTAAGACTCCTACCCTGGAGCAAGGTGACAGGAAGAAGAAGAAGAGGGGCCTTGTTGCACCCTGCTTTTCACTACCGGAACAGCTTCAAAGCATCTTGCAATCACCAATCCCTTCCTTTCCCCACAACAGACCCAGTAAGGTAGATGGGGCTGGGAGAGCTCTAGGAGAACAGCCCTAAGAGAGCTATAATTAGCCCAAGATCACTCAACAGGATGCATGTGGAGGAGCAGGAGATCAAACCCAGTTCTCCAGATTACAGGTTGTCTCTCTTTAATCAGTGTTTCAGAAGAAGAAGAAGAGCTGGGTTTTTTTAATACCTCACTTTTCTCTACCCAAAGGAGTCCTACAGTAGATTGCAAACCCCATTCCCTTCCACTCCCCACAACAGACACCCTGCGAGATAGGTGGGTCTGAGAGAGTTCTCACAGAGCTGTTCTGCAAACAGCTCTAAGAGAACGGTGTCCAGCCCAAGGTCACCCAGCTGGCTGCATGTGGAGGAACAAGGAATAAAACCCAGCTCTTCAGATTAGACTCTGCCACTTTTTTTTACCACGCTGTTCTAGTGGTTTATTAGAGAGGACTGACCCTAAATTGGCATAGCATCATCCCCATTCAAGGTCAAAGAGAGCCACTGGCTACAGGTGGCATACAGTACTATATGGAGGGAGGCAACCCCCAGGCCTATTTCTCCTGGGGGGGGAGTGTCATTTGACCCTGGCCCAGCGATCCAGAAGAAAGCAATTCAAAAGGGATTTATTAGAAACCTCTCCCTCATTTCAAAGGAATTCATGTCCAAGGAAGTGCGCAGAATGGCACATTGAGTCAACAGCTGGATTTATGCACCCCTTTTGCGGTTCATCAGTTCCCCCCCAGGTGGATTTTCTGATGTCTGATAAGGTGTGAACTGGCGCTGAAGCTCCGGCCGCACTCCGAACACCTGTACGGCTTCTCTCCCGTGTGAACCCGCTGGTGTCTTATCAGATGAGAACTCATCCGGAAGTTCTTGCCGCAGCTCAGGCAGACGTAGGGTTTCTCCCCCGTGTGGGTCCTCTCGTGCACGATCAGGGTGGACCTCTGGCTGAAGCTCTTCCCGCACTCCAGGCACTCGAACGGCTTTTCTCCCGTGTGCGCCCTCATGTGCGTGACGAGGTTCGAGCTGGCACAGAACCTCCTGCCGCAGCAGGCGCATCTGAACGGCTTCTCCCCGGTGTGGATTCTCTGGTGTCTGATGAGCAGGGTGCTGGAGGTGAACCCCCGACCGCACTCGGGGCACCGGTATGGGTTTTCCCCGGTGTGGTTCCTTGTGTGGGCGATGTAGTGGGGCTTCTGAATGAACCCTTTCCCGCACTCGGGGCACTTGTACGGTTTCGCCCCAGTGTGGATCCTCTGGTGCCTGGTAAAATCAGAACTCAGGCTAAAGCTCTTCCCGCACTCCCAGCATTTGTAGGGTTTCTCCCCCGTGTGGGTTCTCTGATGCCGGATAATGTCGGAACTCACACTGAAGCCTTTCCCGCACTCGGAGCACATGTAGGGCTTGTCTTGTTTCGTAGGGATTTTCCGGCTGGTCACGAAATCTGTCCTCCAGCTGAGGCCTTTGCCGTTCTTGGTCTGCGTCTCTGTCGTGGGGGGCCTCCGTTGGCCGGTGGGTTTGCTGTGGTCCTCCAAGCCTTCCCAGCCAGGAGACGAATTGACCACGGCGTCTAATGACTGGTTAGGCCAGAACGTCTGGGGCTGCTGCTGAAGGTTCAAGATGGCGTCCTCTGCATGGCTCCTGGAAGGGTTCCTGTCAGTTCGTAGGCGATCCAGATCCTCAGGATGGTCTGTGGAAAAATCCTGCGTCTCATCGCCTGGGAAAATAAAATAGACAATTACATGGGCGCTAAGATGGCTTTGCCCTTCCCCGGATGGCCAAAGCTAGCTCAGTCTCATCAAATCTTCTTTTAAACATGTATAGAAATGTTTTAAACATACGGTAATAGGGGGGAAAAGGAAAGCAAAGAAAAACAGAGAAGGAAAAAGGAAAAATGAAGGCTTCTGTGTTTATTTGCAACAAATATATATCAGATCACTTCTCAGTTATACTATGATTATATAGAAGAAGAGACAATGAACTGGTTTTATACCCCACTTTTCACTATCTGAAGGAGTCCCAAAGTGTCTTACAAACACCTTTTCCTTCCTTTCCCCACAACAGACACCCTGTGAAGTAGGTGGCGCAGAGAGAGCTCTGAGAGAACTTTCGGAAAGCAGCTCTAAGAGAACTGGGGCTGGCCCAAGGTCATCCAGTTGGCTGCATGTGGAGCAGTGGGTAATTAAACCCAGTTCTTTAACTATTTAACTGCTACACCACTATCCTTTTTTCTATCAACTCATATTTCCCCCCTCCCTTTAATCCTCAAAAACCATACACCATCAATTCATTTTCCCCAATATCATGGGAAAAGTCTACAAGAGGTTTCCAGTTAGTAACAAATACAGAGGTTGGTTTTTTTTTTCTCCTTAAATCCCATCAAATCTCAGAAGCTAAACTGGCGGCCGATAAATTAATGCTGGATTAAACTGGGACAGCCTTTAGCTGCTGGTTCAGGACTCTGATAGAGGGGACAGCCCAATCTCCCTGGGGTAGGCCTTCTATTTTAGGAGAAGGTAATTGTCAACCCCCAGTCCCAATTTCTTGTCCTTGGGGAATTGAGGAGGAGAAAAATAGTTTCCACATAGTGACGCTCTAGGAATTTTCCCCCAGTCTTTGTCTTAAGGACCACAGAGACTAGGAGAAGGAGCCTAGAGTGTATAACTGTTCTAACATCTTCCCCGCACTCTGCCCTCTTCAAGCACTGTACCACTCCTCAAATCTCCAAACATTTGGTGAGGCAGGATTGCAAGGAAATGCCGAAGTTTTGCCGTAACCAAGAAGGCCCTTGATAGGTTAGGAATCCACATACAGAATCCTAGAGTTGGAAGGGGCCACAGAGGCCATCTAGTCCAGCCCCCTGCTCAATGCAGGATTAGCCCTAAGCATCCTAAAGCATCCAAGAAAAGTGTGTATCCAACCTTTGCTTGAAGACTGCCAGTGAGGGGGAGCTCACCACCTCCTGAGGCAGCCTATTCCACTGCTGAACTACTCTGGCTGTGAATTTTTTTCCCCTAACACAACCTGATCAGTTCTCTCTGCTTGGCTTTGTTCTCCTTGCTGCAAGTGGAATGATTCAGGCGGGCAGCTCTGCAGGACCAAAGCAACAGAGCCAGGTGTGCCTCCAGGGGCACCCGGCATAAACTTGCATGCACATGAACCTCACCAGGAATCACCCCTTCCAGGGGGAGGGTCTAGTCTCCATTTCTGCCTGCCTGCCCTGCGGAGGATGCAGAGGGCTATGGGACCACCAGACCCAGACTGGGGTGAGTTGCCCCCCAAGGCATTATCCACCTTTCATGAGTTCCCCTCACCTCTCCTGCCAGATGTGCTGCCAGAGGTGAGTTTCCCCCTCTTCCCGGCTACTGAAGGAATAGCTGCTGGGGGGGGGCAGTGGGGGGCTGCTGGGGGGGCAGTGTGGAGCTCCGCCCAACCTGGCTGTCTTGTCTTTCTCTCTGGCCTCTCTAGGAGTTGAGCTTTGTGGCTTAACTCTTGTCGAAGTCAGAGAAGCCAGCTGTGGGCTGGTAAATTTCTGGAGATTGGGGAGGGGGAGCAGCCTGGGGGGAGGGGGGTTTTGATAATGTTGCAGTACACCATCCACAGCAGGAGATGATCTTTGTAGTCTGGAGATCAGATGTAATTCAGGAAGCTCTCCAGTTCCCGAAGGGAGGCTGGCAACCTGGCTAACCTAGCGGGGCTCATGGGAATTGTAGTCCATTGACATCTGGATGGCCCCAGTTTGGCCACCCCTGAATTATAATAACTCCTAGATATTTGGAATTGAAGCCTGCAGATGACAGGGACCCTCAGTGGGGCACAATACCATGGACTCCCCCTCTCCAAAGATCCGTTTTCTCCTATGAAGGTTCAAGGGGGTGAAGGTTCTGTGAAGGTTCAAGGGGGTGGCAGGTGACAGTGGATGAGCAATTGGGTTTTGGGGGATCCCTGCATAGTGCAGGGGGTTGGACTAGATGACCCAGGAGGTCCCTTCCAACTCTATGATTCCAGGGGAACTGATCTCTGTAGTCTGGAGATGAGCAGTCATTCCCGGGGATCCCCAGGTCCCACCTGGAGGCTGGCATCCCTAGAAGCAGCTTTTCCGTTTTAAAACTGAGGGAAGGGAAAGAGTGGCTAATGCTTCTCCGATGTGTGAAACATTTGTTAGCTGCCCTTCTATTATATGGGACAAATAAGTTTTAAAATTAATGTAAATAAAATAGCAGGTAAAACCAGCAGTGTTACTTCCACAGAGTGTCTCTTATAATAGCTGGAGTTCTCCTTTAATTCCTGCTGGTCTGGGAGTGGATCAATACCTAAATAGATGGATAGGTGGGTGGGTGGGGCCGAGAATACGTAGGTAGATAGGTGTTAACTTTGGCCCCAACCAAAAGCCTGAACGGAAGAGCTCTGCCTTACAGGTTGTGTAGAATCGTTCTAACTTCCCTTCCTCTCCCCACCACAGACATCCTGTGAGGTAGGTGGGGCCAAGAGCTCTGGAAGATCTGCTTTGTGAGAACAGCTCTAAGAGAACAGTGATTAGCCCAAGGTCACCCAGCTGGTTGCACATGGAGCAGGAGCGGGGAATCAAACCCGGTTCTCCAGATTTGAGGCTGTCGCTCTTCACCACTGCATCCGGCTGGCTCCTGTGAGATCTCCTGTAGTGAGGACGAAGAAAGACTTTGGGCCAGCTAAAGGGTTAAAGCAGCCGATCTTCCCAGGCGCCTCTGCCTAGAGCGGGCCAAGACACATCCCAGTGGATCCTTCCTCCTCCTTGCCAGGAACCAAACAAGCAGTGGCCCACAGTTCCTTCCGGCTGGCCTTTGTAAGAGCAGTGCCTGCAGCGGCTGCGCTGAACGGAGAGGTCTCAGAGGCGCTCACGAGGTTGCCGTTCTCATTTTGTTCCTTGAAAAGTAAAACCAGAAACCTCAATGAACCAGGCTCCTCTTCCCCTGCAAGAGAAATAAGAAAGGTGATTTTGAAGGCAAACCCTCTTTCCGAAGGGAGAGGACGGCAGGAAGATGGATCCTGGCTGCCAGGAAGCAAGAGAAGACATTACAGGCTACGGACAGACTTGGTTTGGCAGGGAGGGGGGAAGAGTAGATAGGCAATACCCAAATCGTCCCCCCCCCCCCATGGTGAGAAGAAATTGATCCCTCTCTTCAAGCCGCAAAGCAAGAGGAACCTGGAGGAGAAGAGCTATTTTGTAAAATATTCTGCGCTTTACCACCCAAAGCAGCTTCCAAACACCCTTTTCCTTCTCAAAATCAGCACACCACTGCAGGAAATCTGTTTGCTCATCCCCACATTTTTAGGGGGTGTCTACTGTCCCCTCTGAGAAAGTCAGACTGTAGAGAGAAAATATCAGCGGAGAACTTCAGGGCCCCTTTCTTGATTCTCTGGTAGCTTTTTCCGCCACTTCGTTCAAACGACCCATAAGGCCCGTTCCGGAGACGCTACCTGAGCCCCTAAACTGCTGATTCCCTGGGCAGGTTTTGACACGGCACCCAATTCTGCTTTTGTTCTTGCAGTTCCCCTGATGAGTCGGAGAAGGCTCTGGAGCCACGCTGAAATTCACTTCGTCCCCTGAATGCTCCGGCCGTCACCTTGCCAGGTACCACAGGACTCTTGGCTGTAATTGCTGTTACTGAATCCATAAAGAGATTTGTTTTGCTGGTGTTTTTACATCCTGCAGTTGCACAGAAAATCCCTGGGCTCCATTCTTCGGGAGATAAGCGGCTGCTTTGGACTCCATGGCATTATACCACGCTGTGCTCCCAGCTGTCCCTAAACCTCCCTGCCTCAGACTCCAACCCCAAATGGTGGTCTGACACCAATCACTCCCCAAACAAAGTGAGCCGGGTTTGATTCCCTGCTCCTCCACATGCAACCAGCTGGGTGGCCTTGGGTTCATCACAGTCCTGATAGAATTGTTCTCACAGAGCAGTCCTGTCAGAAGCTCTTAGCCTTGCCTACCTCACAGGAGAGGAAGGGAAGGTGAGTGTCAGCCGCTTTGGGAAGCCTTCTGGTAGGAAAAAAAGTGGGCTACAAAAACAAAAACAGTTCTTCTTCTTCTTTTGTCCCCCATGCCTATCTCGCCCCCATTTATTCCCTGCCTAAATCTGAGCTCTTATTGCCACTACTTGTCCATCTCTGATATGAAGAAAACATCAAAAATAGGACAGTATGTGCCTGTAGAACAAATATGCATCATTAAAAAAAAATATTTATTTATATGCCACCTTTCTCTCCAATAGGGAGCCAAAGTGGTTTATATCATTCTCCTCTGCTCCTTTTTATCCTCACAACAACCTTGCGAAGTAGGACAGGCTTAGGCCAAGGTTACCCAGCAAGCTCCCATGGCAGAGTGGGGATTCGAACTCAGGGTTCTCAGGGCCGTAGTCTGATACTTTAATCACTACCCTGACCAGGATAACCCAGGTTAGGCCAGTCCCATTAAATTCTGGAAGCTAAGCAGGATGACCCTGGCTAGTATTGGGATGGGAGACCGCCAAAGATTTGGGTGGTAGCTCCTCCAAGGGACACTAGAGATCACAACATGGAGGCTGAAAAGGGCAAATTCCTCACAAACACCCCTTGCCTGGCTGTGAGACAATCCTCAAATCTCCTGGCTACACTACAAACACACACAATCTGTGTATTACTGAATGAATTGAATTTGTTGTTGAAGCTGAAGCCATAACAATCGTGCAAACAGCGTTAAAACCTAAAATTGCATGCATGCGCACATCACAATAACGTCAAGGCGTCTTGAAGACAAGTTCTTCATACAGTTGTCATGCCAGAAAATTACCTTTATATTTAGCTCAGGATGTCAGTGTTAATAGATCTTAAAAACTGCTAGGCCAGTGGATCTCCACCTTCCTCATGCCGCTTCCCTTTAATCCAGTTCCTCATGTTGTGGTGACCCCCCACCATTAATTTCTGCAAGGGTTCTTTCACAGAAATTAAACCGAAACCGACCAATGGCGTGAAGATCCATGGTTCACGATTGTATATACGTTGTTTTTCCCCCAGCCTTTCTCAGTTCAGCTCTGCCTCTTGTCCCACCAGGCCGATCTCACTCTTTTCTGCTGCTCCAGATAGATCAACGCTCTGTCTCGGTCTACCCTGCAAGGCTGTTGTGTGGATGGCGCACACCCCCCCCCCCCGGCCAAGCTGCTTGCCTTGCCGCAACCCCTGTGAAAGGGTCGTTTGACCCATAAAGGGGTCCCGATCCCCAGTTTGAGAACCACTGTGCTAGATCAAATGAAGGGCAGTGTCTTTTAGGAAGATATCTGTGTCCGAAAAAGAATTACCAAAACAAACTGAACTAGCTGCTTGTCCCTATAATTGGAGAGGATATCTGGAGTTGAAAAAGAGCCTCTTGTGGCGCAGAGTGGTAAGGCAGCAGTCTGAAAGCTTTGCCCATGAGGCTGGGAGTTCGATCCCAGCAGCCGGCTCAAGGTTGACTCAGCCTTCCATCCTTCCGAGGTCGGTAAAATGAGTCCCCAGCTTGCTGTTGGGTAAACAGTCATGACTGGGGAAGGCACTGGCAAACCACCCCATATTGAGTCTGCCATGAAAACGCTGGAGGGCGTCACCCCAAGGGTCAGACATGACTCGGTGCTTGCACAGGGGAGACCTTTACCTTTACCTTTTTATCTGGAGTCGGGAATATTAAAACTGAATCTGTTGGAACAACGAATATCTAAGCTGACAACTGTAGGAAGAATTTTTCTTCAAGACGCCTTTATATTATTTTGGGCCATACACAGATTGTGTCTTTTTGTATGGCTTGATCTTTTTGTTCCTTTTAAAATTTTATAGGATGAATAAATAAACTAATTGTTTTTGGGTCTGAATCTCCAGTGGCACAAACAGTCTGCCCCCCTTCAGGCGGGTAACCGTCTTCTGTCTGCTCTGTTTCCAGGGATCCGAAAATGAAGCGTCTCACGCGGTCGGCTGCAGCCTCAGGCACCGCTGCCACGGTGGCTCTGGAGAGGGTCCCGAGAACTTACCAGTGGCGCAGAAGCCACGCTGCAGAGGAGGTCATCGTACCCGTAGAGCACGTCTTGTCACAGGCGGGGAGGAAGACCGAGGATCCCACAGCCCAGATGTCTTTGGATGGTCCTGACTCTGAGCTGCTGGTGGCTGACCTGAAGACGGAGGCCCTGAAAGGGGAGGTCGTCTCCATGGCAGAATACCTTGAGGACGTGACCTCTGTGCCCGGGACCCGGGACCCGGGCTCACCTGTAGTGGCTCACTATCAAACGCCTGCCTTGCAGGAATGCCCAACGAGTAATCCTGCCTCGACTTCAGGCGTGTGCAGCGCAGAATCGGAACCCGCCCCCTTGCAGCCCAAGCGTCGGAAGACCACGTCCTACGTCTGGGAGCACTTCAGCATCGACAACCGGGACCGGTTCGTGGTGGTGTGCGACCGTTGCCGAATGCGGGTGCGGCTCGGCAAGGAGGGCGGCTGCGGGAGGGTAGGGACCTCTGCCATGCACAAACACCTGCAGATCCACCACCCTTTCCTGGTGGTGCCAAAGAAGGACGGGGCGGCGTCTCCAGGGATGGTCGCAGCAATGGAGAAGGTCCCCCCTAACCTGATGCCCACACTAGACCCGGCACCTGCGGGGGTGGAGTCGACCGCCTCTCAGCCGACTGCGGACGAGATGCTCGAGAGAATCCGATACCTTCCTCCGTCCGACCCCGTGGCTCTGCAGTACAGCAGGTTTCTGACCGAATATCTGGCCGAAGGGATGTTGCCCTACTCCGCCGTAGAAGAGCCTTCCTTTCGGAAGATGCTGAAGCATCTGCAGCCCACTTGGAGAGTCCCCGGACGCGACTACTTTGCCACCCGCGCCGTCCCCGCTTTGTCCGCTGCCATCAGGACGGCCCTGCAGCGTGAGCTTGGGCGATCCGTCGACTCAGCGGTGCACCTTGCGGTGAGCATGTGGACCAGCCGCAGTAGGCAGAGCTACATGTCAGTGACGGCCCACTGGGTCTCGGATACCGTCGGCGTCCTGGTCCGGCGCCACGCCACGCTGGCTGTTTGCGGCTTGGAAGAGAGTCCCCCTGCCGGCCGTGTGGCCTGTAAGATGAAAGCGGTGATCGGAGAGTGGCTGGGCCCTCTGCGCCGGGAAGCCGGCTGCGTGGCTTGTGACGGCGGGGCCACCGTGGAAAAGGCAGTGGCAGACTCCAGCTTGCACCCCGTCCCTTGCGTTTCCCGCTGCCTGGATCTGGTCGTCGAGAGGGTCCTGGAGCAGGCCGGCACGGCAGTCGATCGAGTGTTGGAGAAGGCTCGGAAAGTCATCGGCCACCTCCAAAGCTCGAGCAAAGCCCGACGCCGTCTGGCGGCTCTTCAGGCCCTGCATGGTCTCCCGCAGGAACGGATGAGTCTCGACGAGCAGGATCCGGTTGGGTGGAATGCCACCCTGGCGATGGCGGAGCAGTTCTCCACCCACCGGCGCGCCATCGACGATTACCTGACGGAGAACAGGGAGATCATCGGCCAGGGACTGGAGTCCAGGGACTGGAGGCTGATGCAGGACGTGGCGCGGCTGCTGGAGGTTTTCAAGGAGGCCACCGGGGTCGTTCTCCCCGGAGACAGCGCAACGCTGGGGCACGTCCTGCCCTTACTCCGGGTCATCGAGGGGTACGTCGAAGACTTCTTGGACCGGGCCCGTCAACGGGGAGACGAGGGCACAGCCGCGGCCCAACTGGCGTCAGACTTACTGCAGGCCATGAACGACAGCGGACAACTGAGGGCGGTCAAGGGGAATATACGTTACCAAGCGGCGAGCTTCCTAGACCCTCGTTTCAAGGACTCCATGTCCCGGTTTTTGGCAGGGGACCCGGACTCACAGATCGAGGCTGTAAAGGAACATGTGATCCAGCTGACGACGACAGAGGCGCGTCTAAAATACACGCCTCTGAACAGATCTGCCTGTTTTGTCGAGGGGTCTCTGGCTCTTGAAGAAGCACCATTGTCTCCTCTGCCCTCCACTGGCAGAGCTTCCTCGCAGTCGTCCCCTGACGGCATTTGGACGAAATGGTGTGTGAGGCTTGGCTTGGCAAAGGCTCCACACTCCAGTGCTGGCTCTCCTCCAGACGCTGCGCTGGTAGCAAGAGAGGAGGTGGGAGCTTACCTGAGGGATTACACCGGACACATCGGGGCAAACACAGACCCCTTACTGTACTGGCAGGAGAAACGGCATGTCTGGCCGTCCCTCTTCCTCGTGGCCCTACGCTACGTCTCCTGCCCTCCCTCCAGCACCTGCTCCAAGATGCTTTTCAGTGCCGCGGTGCCCGACCTGAGTGCGAATCTGGACCGCCTCTCTCCGCACACTGCTGAGGTTCTGTCCTTCATCCGCATGAATCGGCAGTGGATTCCCGAAAGCTTTACAGCCCCACCCCCGATTCCCATAAACTGCCGGACGATCCACCAGGATGATGGGGAGAAGGAGGAGGAGCCTGTGTTGAGCGGGTCATTTACGATGAATAAGGTTGTCAATAGATAGTCATGGGACCCTGTTCTTCCATTTGTTTTGGGCGTCTTTTTATGCAAATTTCTCTCTAGAGAGTATATAACGGGGTGGACAAACTGTGACGAATTGGCAGAGGCTCATGGTAATTGTAGTCCATGGGCAACTGGAGAGCCACCACCCTTGGTCTATACCAAGGGTAGTCAAACGGCGGCCCTCCAGATGTCCATGGACTACAATTCCCAGGAGCCCCCTGCCAGCGAATGCTGGCAGGGGACTCCTGGGAATTGTAGTCCATGGACATCTGGAGGGCCGCCATTTGACTACCCCTGGTCTATACAATGTGAGCAATTACAATTAGGACTGGGTGACTGGTTAAATCATGAGTATTTAACCATTTCTGAGTGGGGCAGATGCAGGTTCTTGGTTCTCCAGCCCTGCAGTAGTCAGATGGCAATTCCAGCACTTGAGCAAAGCTCCTCTTACAGGCCCCCGGCTAGAATTGCGTTTCAATACAGGAAGCGTTGGCCTTTCAAAACTGCCAGGGCTGTTTTTCACTGTGACTTTCCTTTCATTTAATTTTTTTTAAATAACAAAAAACTGTAACTGTAGGCTGACTTCAAGTGTACCAGGTTAAAAGCTGTTGACCAAAAAAGTATTCTGCAAATCATTTGTATTTATACAAATATCAGATAACCTTATTAAATGCTTATAATTTATTAAATGTTCTTTTTAGAAGTTAACTTGAGCTGCATTGCAACAAACTGATGTGTTTGTATAATTCTTGTTTGGGTCAAACCTGATCATGATTAAAACATCCTCTCCAATTCTAATGAAATAAATGAATTTATACGGGTGCCTATGGACTCACCAAGATGGCATCTGGCAGAAATCTGTGCTTATTGGCTTCATTAAATGAGATAAAGTTTGATAGGTGGATCTCTGTAGTCAAACTCCTCAAGTCACAAAATGCCGGGTCCCAAATGCGATTGTGGTGCAGTCCGCCAAACTATTTTCCCATCTGTCACAAGAATGTGAGCATTGTGCTTTCCAGGGAGATGTGACAGAGCTCTGTGACATTGACACCTGTGGATTGACAACTTAGATATTAGTATTTAGGGGGGTTGCCCACTGTATCTGCATAGCTGTTGTACCTACTTGGCTTATATTATATATTTATATTTATTAAATTTTATATTAGAATCATAGAATCATAGAGTTGGAAGGGGACACACAGGCCATATAGTCCAACACCCTGCTCAACGCAGGATCAGCCCTAAGCATCCTAAAGCATCAAAGAAAAGTGTGCATCCAACCTTTGCTTGAAGACTGCCAGTGAGGGGGAGCTCACCACCTCCTTAGGCAGCCTATTCCACTGCTGAACTATTCTGACTGTGAAATTTTTTTTCCTGATATCAAGCCTATATCGTTGTACTTGAAGTTTAAACCCATTACTGCGTGTCCTCTCCTCTGCAGCCAACAGAAACAGCATCCTGCCCTCCTCCAAGTGACAACCTTTCAAATACTTAAGGAGGGCTATCATGTCCCCTCTCAACCTCCTTTTCTCCAGGCTGAACATTCCCAAGTCCCTCAACCTATCTCCATAGGGCTTGGTCCTTTGGCCCCAGATCCTCTTCGTCGCTCTCCTCTGTACCCTTTCAATTTTATCGACGTCCTTCTTGAAGTGAGGCCTCCAGAACTGCACACAGTAATCCAGGGGTGGTCTGACCAGTGCCGTATACAATGGGACTATGACATCTTGTGATTTTGATGTGATGCCCCTGTTGATAAGGCCCAAAATGGCATTTGCCTTTTTTACCGCTGCATCACACTGCCTGTTCATGTTTAGTTTACAATCCACAAGTACCCCACTTCCTGTTTGTAACTCCATCGTGCAATAAACAAAAACACTGTCAGGCACATGAAGCTGGAAGTGAGAGCCCCTCAGGACTCATCCTTCCCCTTCTTATTAGGTAAGTGAAAAGCCAATAAGCAAGCAAGCTGAAACATTTCACCCATTTATTCTATATCTCTCATGCTTCTTTATAGTGCTAGAAGAGAATTTAAGTTCATCAACCAGCAGGAAACCGGGGAGGGTGGGAAATGGGACACGTGAAGGGGACACGTGGGGGGAGCCATTGGCAATGGTGTGCTGTCTGTAGCAGTAGTAATAAGCTTGTTATTGCATTAAACCAGAGCAACAGAAATAAAATACAAAATATACCAGTTCATGCCAAAGCGATGCAAGTGAATTAAGATGTAACAAATACCTGGTATCACTTGACACATGATACAAAGGAAAAATAAATTGTTTTTAAAAATGAGTTATAGTTTAACAGTAGAAATCTAAGAACACAAGTGAAAGCTAAAATCTAAATAGATCTGAAAAATGTCTAAAAATGTATCTTGCCTGATTTGACAGGTCATCAGAAAGATATACATTCCTGGTTCACAAAACTTTGCAGGGTGAAGAGAGATGAGGCAGGGGAAAGAATACATATTTTGCTCAGTGATGATCCAAAAGTTGGAGAACTGGTGAGGTCCGCTTGCTGTTCAGTGTCTTGGATTCTTTGTTTTGGGCTGAATCCAAGCCTAAAGAAAGTAAAGCGTGAGGAGAGAACCCAGTATGTTAGATCTGGTGTTTTTACAGCAAGTAACCAATTAGAGGAAAGCTACGGCAAATCTAGACAGCATCCTAAAAAGCAGAGACATCACCCTGCCAACAAAAGTGCCTTTAGTCAAGGCTATGGCCTTCCCAGTTGCAATGTATGGCTGCGAAAGTTGGACCATAAGGAAGGCCGAGCGTCAAAGAATTGAGGCTTTTGAACTCTGGTGCTGGAGAAGACTCTTGCGAGTCCCTTGGACTGCAAGGCGAACAAACTGGTCAGTCCTAGAGGAGATCAGCCCTGACTGCTCCTTAGAAGGCCAGATTCTGAAGATGAAACTCAAATACTTTGGCCACCTCATGAGAAGGAAGGACACCCTGCAGAAGAGCCTAATGCTGGGAGCGATCGAGGGCAAAAGAAGAAGGGGACGACAGAGAATGAGGTGGCTGGATGGAGTCACTGAAGCAGTCGGTGCAAACTTAAATGGACTCTGGGGAATGGTAGAGGACAGGAAGGCCTGGAGGATCATTGTCCATGGGGTCGCGATGGGTCGGACATGACTTTGCACCCAACAACAAACCAATTAGATTAAAAACCGCCCTCTAAAACTAGGGGTAGAAGGCCGTGGGGGGTTAAAGATCAACTTAAGCCAGAGAAAGAACTTTCATCCTTCCTCTCTAGCTGGACCAAAAAATTTGTCACAAACCTGGAAGTTTGCAAACCCGCTTTCAGAAACTTTGCCTGTCCCCTTTCAAGTTGGGAAAAACACATGGCAGAAGAACTGAGGAACACGCCATAAGGAAGCTGGGTGAGAGTTTTGGCTAGGAAAACCTGTCACCTGTTGTGGGGGTTTGGGGATTTACGTGGGAGAGCATCGGTGACAACGTGTTGGCATCGCTTCCGGGGAAAACCTGGAAGTGTTGATGGTAGCTCTAGGGACCTCCAGTATCTAGAGCAGGGGTAGTCACCCTGTGGTCCTCCAGATGTTCATGGACTACAATTCCCATGAGCCCCTGCCAGCATTTGCTGGCAGGGGCTCATGGGAATTGTAGTCCATGAACATCTGGAGGACCACAGGGTGACTACCCCTGATCTAGAGTACTATTTATTTATTTATTTAGATTTGTATACTGCCCTTCCAGACGGCTCTGGGCGGTACATTTGATTCCTAGAGCAACTTGTCTTGCTTCCGGGTTTTCTGCAGAAGGGACATTATTGTGTGGAAAACACCCGTGAGTTTTTAAATTTGAAAAATGATTTAAATTTCTAATCCTCCCTGCCCCAAGTGGTGGTGTGGCATGGGGCACCGTGGCAGAGATCCTGCCACACACCAAGAAACAAGAGGACACACAGAAACATTACAAAATCCCAACTAAGAACTAAACAGCCAATCTGTGTACGTAGACAGTTCGTACAACTGAGGCTTCTGATGAAACCTCAAAGGCTGAGGCAAGTTTGGGTCTCTCTTCTTTATTTCCTATTCTCCAAATCCTCTGAAAAGCCATCAGGATTGTAGTCCTTGTTCGAATCACATTCTTCTTCAGATTCTAATAATAGCACAACATCCAATGAGAAGAAACAATAATCTTTATATAAACACCATTCCTAGTAACGCTTACCCAGTGGTAATATTCAAAACTGAGTTTCCTAAAACTCAATTTTAGGAAAGCCAGTTTGGTGTAGTGGTAAGGAGTGCGGACTTCTAATCTGGCATGCCGGGTTCAATTCTGCACTCCCCCACATGCAGCCAGCTGGGTGACCTTGGGCTCACCATGGTGCTGACGAAGCTGTTCTGATCAAGCAGGGATATCAGGGCTCTCTCAGCCTCACCCACCCCACAGGGTGTCCGTTGTGGGGAGAGGAATGGGAAGGCGACTGTAAGCCGCTTTGAGCCTCCTTCGGGTAGGGAAAAGCGGCATATAAGAACCAACTCTTCTTCTTTTAAAGGACTTCTAACCTACAACAAAAAACATCTGACTGTTACAACTTTGAGAAATGCATAAATGCAATTATTATCGCCTATCAAAAGTTATCAAAATGCTTACCGCCAACTGACCAAGCCTCAAATGTCTCCTAACACTTCCCCAAGCATGCAACAAACCTAAGCTTGATTTCTGCCTATATCCATTGGTTGTTGTAACAGAGATCATCTCCACCTGTTGAAAAGACTCTTAAAGGGGACACCAACAATTTATGATTCGCCCCCCTTTAGCTTAAAACCAAGTCTAACCAACCCATAACAAAAGACTACGTTTCCCAGGGGTTAGCAATCCAGCATCCTAAACCACTCTATAAGGCAGGGGTGGCCAAACTGGGTCTCTCCAGATTAGGATGGTGATGATATTTTTCACAGTCAGAGTAGTTCAGCAGTGGAATAGGCTGCCTAAGGAGGTGGTGAGCTCCCCCTCACTGGCAGTCTTCAAGCAAAGGCTGGATACACATTTTCCTTGGATGCTTTAGGATGCTTAGGGCTGATCCTGCGTTGAGCAGGGGGTTGGACTAGATGGCCTCTATGGGCCCTCCAACTCTATGATTCTATGATATTAATATAATAATATACTACTATTCTATTGTTATTTTTAAAAATTCAGTTTGCATAGCACGGCTCGGGATGGTTCACAACAAAAGGATAAACCAAGAACAAAACCACTAAAATTGTTATTATTATTTTATATCATGCTAACCTCATCCTCCAAATAGTCCCCCACTTCTAAATCACCTTGTATCCTTTTGGGTGGAATAAAAATGCACTTAATCCAGAATCCCCCCCCCCTTTCTCTCTTCACCTCCCATAAACCTATAGCAGAGCCCCCCCCCCCCCCCCCAGTTACTCCAAAGTCTGCAAAGGTGGTGATGGGAGGGGAAAGGGAATCTAAGAAAGGGTTAAGACGAGAGAGTTCCTTAGAACGAGCCTGCTAGAGAGGAGGAGGGCAAACTTCAAAGGCCTCCGAGAACCCGCGCCCGCACCGCGCGAGCGAGCCTGGCAGAGTTCCTTCCGGTTGGAATTCTCCGCAGCTGCCCTGCGGGGGGCGAATGGCGGCCGCGTGGTGAGTGCGGGCGGCTGCAGGACATGCAACGCGGGGAGGGAATCCGGCTGGGCGGCAGGCGGCTTTCCCGCCCCCTCCTGTCGCTCCTGTCTGGGCTGGCCGCGGCAGAAGAACTTTGCAGGCGGGGTCCGCAGCGTGCAAGCTTTCGAGCCCACACAGAGCGCTTCTGCGATCGTGTTTTTGGAAAGAGGCTTTAGGAGAGGGGCTTCTGCGGCGCTCTGCCATTCAAAAGTCAGTAGGCAGCCCTTTAACGGCGGGGGCGGGCTGCATTCCCCACAGCAGGGGTAGTCAACCTGTGGTCCTCCAGATGGCCATGGACGACAGTTCCCATGAGCCCCTGCCAGCAGGGCTCATGGGAACTGTAGTCCATGGACATCTGGAGGACCACAGGTTGACTACCCGTGCCCTGTAGCAATACCACGCGCGCCCAGGTGCCCAGTTGGCAGGTTTCTTTTCAAAGCAATGTTTTTTTTAAACCTATATACGTTTTAACTATATAGTTTATTATTGCTTTAGCATTTGTTATTTGATTTATTGATTGCTCCTCTTTGCATCCTTGCTTGGGGTGACACGCAATATATATTTCTGCAACAGCATTCAATTTAAAGTCAGGATGTAAAAACTGTCGACAATAAGTAATAGTAAAAACTCTATCTCGGTTTTCTGGGTGGCATGGACTGTGTGTGTGTGGGGGGGATGCAGTGTGTCTGTGCATCCCTTTGGTGGTGGTGCCCTTTGGCAGGCTCTGCAGAATTTTGATAGTTCAATCAGGGCCCGTGTCTCTGTTTAATAATAATAAACAGACTTCCTTAATTCAGTTATGTATTTTTAGTGTATTCACACCCCCCCCATCATCACCCATGCCGATTTCACTTTCTCCCCTGTCAATTTTAAGCTACTTTCGTTTGTACCGATTGGTAGCCCCCGCTGGTCATTTTAAATTGTGTGGCATTATTGTTTATATATTGCAAACTGCTTTGAGATCCACTAGGTTAGAAGGCCAGCTTAAAATGTTTTAAATACCTACACGTTGGTAGACCACCTCAGACCCTACAGGCTTGCTATTTATTTTAAATATATATATATATGTTTTAATTTATAGGCTGCCCCTCTCCCCGTGGTCTCTGCAAAGAACCTCCAAATTAGTCAAATGCTGCCCTCAATATAAGCATCGGTGGGGGCCTCCTGATGAGGGGGATCACGTTCATCGCCCTGGGGAAGTTCTTCCCTCATCATGGGCTTGTGACTCGTTTTTTCCCCCTTTGCAATGCTCATTTGTTTTTATGTCGTCAAAAAGCCCCTTCTTGGGGAGGTGTCCAGGGTCTTGCGTAACTGAATGCCTTTTTCTTCAGGAGGAGGGCAAACTTCAAAGGCCTCCGAGAACCCCCACCTTCAGGGAGAAGCCCCTCTGGAACGGGATCATCACCTACGTGTAGCCCCTTCTTTCAGCCTGGAAACGGCCGTCGCTGGTAGAGGCCCTGAGAGGATTCACAAAGCGATTCCGTGGTGACTTTGGACAAAATGGCGGCAGACCACAGCACGCTGTGTGGCTTGAGGGTCAAGTTGCAGGGCCCGCTAGAGCTAGTGAGGCTGTCGGAGAAGGAAGCAGGAGAGCGGGATGGGCCAGACCCTGTTAGGGGGCAAGAAATGGAGGTGCTGGAAGGAATGAGCCCTGTTCCGGGGGAGGAACTGAGGCCGGTAGACCCCAGAACAGAAGAGGTGATAGAGGGGCTGGAAAGAGTCAGCCCAAAGCTGGAGGAGGAAATGGAGGAGCAGGAGGCCGAAGACCCCGTGCGGCAGGATGCGTGGGAGAATGCGCCTGGCGTCCCTCAGCCCGAGAGCACCAGGGACTTTCTCCTGCCATGGCAAGACCTAGTTAAACAAAGCCACGAGCTGGGACTGCTTTCTCAGACGGACGCCAGAGAGAGGCCGGAGGTCCCCCACAGAGTAGCCTTTCCTGGCTCCAACAGCAGGACACTCCAGGAGCCGGAGCCCTCAGGCCTGGCAGGGACTCGGACTCCTCCCGCCGCCTCTCTTGGAAGACAGGCAGGGGGCATCCGGTGCCCCTCAGAGGAGTGGGAGGCCCCCAGCCAGCCAGGCCTTGGCGAGGAGGCCACCAAGATGGAGGATCCCTTGGAGAAAAGGGAGGAAAAGGTCCTGGATGAGGACATGGTTGTCTCGGAGATTCAGCGCCAGCACTTCCGGCAGTTCTGTTACCGCGAGGCGGAAGGGCCCCGTGAGGCCTGCAGCCGCCTCTGGTTCCTCTGCTGCCGGTGGCTGAAGCCCGAGAGGCACACCAAGGAGCAGATCTTTGAGCTGCTGGTTCTGGAGCAGTTCCTGGACATCCTGCCCCCGGAGATCCAGAGCTGGGTCATGGAAGGCTGCCCGAAGACCTGTGCCCAGGCGGTGACCTTGGCGGAAGGGTTCCAACTGCGGAAGCGGCTGTCTGAGGGCCAAGAGGAGCAGGTAAGAGCAAGGCTCAGCCTAAGGAGAGCCAGCGGGGAGCAGGGGCTACAGGATTTGACTAAGATCTGGGAGGCCCGTGTTCGAATCCCCCACTTGGCCAGGGGAGACCTTGGGCCAGTCCGCACCCTTCCATCTTTTTTTGGACAGATTCCCCTGAAGAGGGTTATTTTTGAAGAATTGGTTTTTGTACCCCGCTTTTCACTGCCCAAAGGAGTCTCAGAGCAGCTTACAATCACCGTCCCTTCCTCTCCCCACAACAGACATCCTGCGAGGTAGGTGGAGCTCTGCGAGAACTGCTCTGCAAGACTGTGACAGGACTGACAAGCCCAAGGTCACCCAGCAGGCTGCATGGGGAGGAGGAGGGGGAATCGAACCTGGCTTGCCAGATTAGAAGCCGCCGCTTTTAACCTCTACGTCACAAAATGATTGTCACTACCCAAAAGAGTCCCAAAGCAACTAACAGTCGCCTGCCTTTCCTCTCCCCAAGGCCCCTGTGAGGGACAGAAAGAGCTCTGACAGAACTCTGCAAGAAAAACTCTATGACAACTGACTAGCACTGAGTCACCCAGCTGGCTGCATGCAGAGGAGTGAGGAATCAAACCCATTTCTACAGATTATAGTCTGGGGCTCTTAACCAGTACACCACGCTGGCTGACCCTGGGCTAGTTACAGTTCTCGTAGGGATGGTCTCATAGGGCGGCTCTCTCAGCCTCACCTACCTCACAGGGTGTCTGTTGTGGGGAGAGGAAAGGGAAGGCGACTGGAAGCTACTTTGAGACTCCTTCGGGTAGAGAAAAGCGGCATATAAGAACCTTCTTTTTCTTCAGTAATATCAGGGCTCTCTCAGCCTCACCCACCTCACAGGGTGTCTGTTGTGGGGAGAGGAAAGGGAAGACGATTGGAAGCCGCTTTGAGACTCCTTCGGGTAGTGAAGCAACGGGGTATAAAAAAACAGGTCTTCTTGATGTAGCTGTGAGCATCCCTTTGAATTGCAAGCCTGTTTTCTCAGTCTCCTAAATGGGATCTTCCTTTCTGCTTTCAGATCAAGGAGATGACAAAAGAAGGGATCCCGAATTTCTCCGAGGCAGAGCATTCTCCGTTGCATTGTGAGATGAAGCAGGCCTCCCAAGAAGCCAGACCAGAGGAGGGCTCAGGGAGTGCAAGCTTGATGGGTAAGAGACGTCTTGTGGCTGATTTTGAGGTTCACTAGAAAAGAGGGGGAGTGTCTCTGGAGCTTCTGTCTCTGGTGATATTCATAGAATCATAGTCGGAAGGGGACCTGCAGGGTCATCTAGTCCAACCCCCTGCAGGAACTCACAACTACCTGTCCGCCCACTCACAATCTGCTTAAGTTCATAAAATCAGCATTTCCATCAGATGACTATCTAGTCTGTGCTTAAAAACATCCAAAGAAGGAGAACTCACCACCTCCCGATCAGATTGATGTATTGATCAGATTGATGTTGGCTGCAGAGGAGAGGACATGCAGTAATGGGTTTAAACTTCAAGTACAACGATATAGGCCAGATATCAGGAAAAAAATTTCACAGTCAGAGTAGTTCAGCAGTGGAATAGGCTGCCTAAGGAGGTGGTGAGCTCCCCCTCACTGGCAGTCTTCAAGCAAAGGTTGGATACACACTATTCTTGGATGCTTTAGGATGCTTAGGGCTAATCCTGCGTTGAGCAGGGGGTTGGACTAGATGGCCTGTATGGCCCCTTCCAACTCTATGATTCTAGGATTCTATGATAAGCTTGATCTGCTAGCAGTCATTATCGGGTTAGATGTCAAAGAGAAATCATTTGCCTCAGAAGCACAGAAGCTTCCTTGAGTGTCCCTGGTCCTTCACGTTTCCAGGTGAAGGGAAAAAAACAGGCCATTGACAAAGATGATCTGACTCCAATGGTAGCAAGAGAAAGAAATTTTACTTACAGAAATGGAAGGACATCTGACATGACCCATTCATGCAGGGACATTTAACTTATTGCAAACAGATGACTTTCACAAAGGTTTCTTTTCTACGGCTCCAGAACCAGGTAAGAGACAGCAGAGAGGTCCTATATAATATTAATTGCAGAAGGGCAAGCAATGGTCAACGCGGTTGAATATCTTGAACCCATTGGTGAGTCCGATTCTCAATTGGCCCTGAACCAAGAGGATTCTCTTAATCTTTTCCCTCCCAGATCCTCTTGTGTGAAGAGTCACAAGACCCAACACAGTTCAGTTCTGTCACGCTTTAGAGAGTTTTGGGAATGGCAATCCTGCTAAATACCCATTTTTTTAAAAATAATATTTTATTAAGGGTTTCAAAGATAAGGAGATAACACTATCTGGAGAGAAGTTGCAAGTCTGAAAAGTCTCCTGCCCCAGTTGGAGGTTGGCACTCTTGGCATTTGCAATATGGTCTACTTCACAGGGCTGTCGTACACTTGCAAGGAGCCAATTTCTGTGGGGGCTGCGATGCTGGTCAGTGGCAGCAAAAAATGTTTTCTTGTGACTCCTTAACTAATCTTCTTTTAGCGAAGGTGTTTTGAAAGCTGAAAATGTGATATTAGTGCTGGGGTGAGGCGTAAATATTTCTTGATTCTGTGCTTTTGTGTTTTTAAGACTACGTGACATGTGGCAAAACCCAGTGAAAATGCCAGAGGATGTAGTGATGGCCACAGGAATAAACAGCTTTAAAAGGGGAACTGGATAGGTTCGTGGAGAATAAGCCTATCAGGAGCTACCAGTTAATTCCTTCCCCTGAGGCAGCTTCTGGGCTCTGGGATGCAGAGGTTAACTGCCTCTGAATGTGGAGGTTCCCCTTCGTCACCATGGCTAGGAGCCACTGATAGAATTATCCCAGATTAATTTATCTAATTCACCTCGGTGTAGTGGTTGGCAGTGTCTAATCTGGAGAGCCAGGTTTGATTCCCCGCACCACCACAAGCAGCCAGCTCAGCTGGGTGATCTTGGGCCAGTCACAGTCATATTAGAGCTTGTTCTCTCAGAGCTCTTTTAGCCTTACCTGCCTCACAGGAAGTCTGCTGTGGGGAGAGGAACGGAAGGTGATTGTAAGCCGTTTTGAGTGAAAGGCAGGGTATGAAACCCAACTCTTCTTTTTCGAATCTCCTTTTAAAACTGTCCTTGTGCCTGTCGCTACATCCTCGAACAATGAGTGCCTCCTTTTAATCCCCGTTTTAATCACTCCAGCAGGACAATTGAGGCTGGCTGCGGTTGAGGACGAAGACAGCAAGCAGCTGGGATGTTCCAGCGAGGATGGAACCAACGGGGTCCCGACGGGCAGCGCAGGCAAGGAAGGTTCCGCGCGTGAGGAGCAGATGGAAGCTTCCGGAAGTTGGCAGGGAATGGAAGACCCCCAGGGGAGTTCCCCAGGCGGAAAACCAGAAAAACTTCCCAAAAGCGAGGAGCCTCGGGGGGAAAGTACAGCCCCCCAGAGAATCCACACAGTAAAGAGTGAACGTGTGGAGGAAGAGAACAGCCTGGTGGAAAATTCGGACATCATTGAATTTAAGGTCACCCACACGGGCGACATGCCCTACAAATGCCTGGACTGCGGGAAGAGCTTCAACTACAGCACGAGTCTCGTGAGGCACCAGAGGATCCACACGGGGGAGAAGCCGTACAAATGCCTGGACTGCGGGAAGTGCTTCTGTCAAAGCTCGGGCCTCACCATCCACCAGAGGATCCACGCAGGGGAGAAAGCCTATCAGTGCCTGGACTGCGGGAAAAGCTTCCGGGTGAAGTCGCACCTGATCCGCCACTCCATCATCCACAAGGGGGAGAAGCCGTACAAGTGTCCCGAGTGCGGGGTGAGCTTCTGCGAGAGGTCGGAGCTGCGCATCCACCAGCGCATCCACACGGGCGAGAAGCCGTACAGCTGCCTGGAGTGCGGGAAGAACTTCTGCCGGAAGGCGGACCTCACCCTCCACCAGCGGATCCACACGGGGGAGATGCCCTACACCTGCCTGGAGTGCGGCAAGGGCTTCCGCTGGAGTTCGAACCTCATCACCCACCAGAAAACCCACACCGGGGTGAAGCCGTTCGAGTGTGCCGAGTGCGGGAAAAGCTACTATTCGAACATGAGCCTGGTTCGGCACCAGCGGGTCCACACGGGGGGCACCCCCTACATCTGCTCCGACTGCGGGAAGAGCTTCTGCGACAGCACCAGCCTGACCAGGCACCAGAAGATCCACACGGGGGAGAAGCCCTACACCTGCCTGGAGTGCGGCAAGAGCTTCAACCGCAACTCCAACCTCATTTCCCACCAGAGGACCCACACGGGAGCGAAGCCCTTCCTGTGCGCCGACTGCGGGAAGAACTTCCGCTCCAAATCGGAACTCCACCGGCATTACACGGTCCACGTGGGGGAGAAGAGTCTGGGGGTTGAGGCGGGGCTGTCTGTCCCCGGGAGAACTAACAGCGACGGGGAAGTCAGGAAGGAGTGAACGAACCGCGGGTGAGATGGGGAAGATAAAGCCAGCCAGTAATTGAAAGCACAGGGCTTATGACTCCCCAGGAGTCTCTCCCCATCAGCTTTGTTGTTTTACGGACTTAAAACACGCACGTACCCAGCCCTCGGATTTCCGTTCTCATCTTGAGAGATCGTTTCCAGGTTCCAGCCCCCCGGCATTTCGCTGGCTAGCAATCGGAGGCCTTCCGTGCCGCCAAAAACATGCAGGCGTCGTTCCTCGTTGCCCATCTTTTTCTTTTTTTTGTTTCTTTTTCCTCTTCCTCCGAAATCTGAACTCCAAGAACAGTATTGTCTCTTTCTTCTAAAAAAAATAATAATTTGTACGCCGATAAAATCAGGTGTCTGATCTTCGCATGTTCTCAAATCTAAAGTCAACGCTTTGTTCTTAGAATACACTAATCCTTTTGTTTTGTTCTTGTTGATTTTATCGTTGGAAGTTAGTCCGCCTGCATGCTCTGAAGGAGTTCATTTGTAAGGCAGAGCTTCAGGCGCATTTTGATGATGTCATATTCCAGGGACTTCCTGGCTTAGGACGCTTCCATAACTGGTTACTTGGAGCCTTAATGGCCAGAGTCAATAATTTCTCTAGACTTGGAGGCCAACTTGGGAAAACGTGACCAGGTCTGGATAATTTCACAAATGACGTGAGGTTTGTTTCTTGGACAGCTGAAGACAGTATAGAGTTCATACTTTGAGTATCTGAGCCATGTCAGTTTTTTTGTTTTTTTTTGAGGAAGTATTTTTATTAGGCCTGAAAGGCAGAATTTAATACGAAGTTTTATATGAAGCTTTCTTTGCTCTTTGTTCTATTAAAAAGGTGTGTTCATTGCAGTCCTTCCCGGATTCCCTTATCTACGTGTCTCTTGATGAAGAGAATGCTCTTCCAGTACAATATATAATGCATGACATTTTCCTGAGGTGGCAACTTATTTTATTTGTTCCCACAGCTACATGTTCTTCACGTGCTTTTCAGTAAAAAAAAAAGAGCTTCCATCTGTTCTGCTGTGTTTTTTAATTTCGAGTGGTTGCTATCCCTAATGCTGAACTCAAACACGAGAAAAAGCAGAGGTCTCGTTTGGCCAGAAAAATATGGATGGAAAAAGAAGGCTGAGGCAGAATGGGGCCCTACTTACCTGCAGGAGTGCCTACCTCCTTATGCCCCCCTCAGGGCACTCCGCTCTGCCGGTATAAATTTGCTGAGGGCCCCAGGGCCCCAGGAGGCGTGCCTGGCATCGACCAGTGCCAGGGCCTTTCACCACTTTTATGGTTGAGATCTTGGAAGATGTTAACATTGGAGTGTTTTTACGGGATATTTGTTTTTATGTTTTTATATGAATTCTATGAACCGCCTCAAGCCAGCTTGTTGGGAGCAGCGGTCTATAAATCGAATAAATCAATAATTTTATTGCTCAGTTTTTAAAAATCTGCCCCTAAGAATTCCCAATGCATTTTGCCCCTAAAATACAGTTCTTCAGGGCAATATGTAACACAACAATAAAATGTTTGAGTGTTTAAAATTATGGTTAAAATCACAGCAGGTATTAAAAGTTAAACTCCACCCTCAAACGGCTAGAGTTTATTGTAGCTTTGAGATTGTTGTTTTTTTTTTACAAGTTTTCTGATGTGCAAATAATTTTCAACACGGCCAGCTGAAGCCCATAAATGAATCCCCCCCCTGCATTTTAATAAACTTACCAATCTGTTCATCTTCCAACAATTCATCCATGAGAATCTCTTCCTATATTCTGAGACCCCCCTACAGGACTAGACAGCCTGTATGGCCCCTTCCAGCTGTGATTCTTTGAAATACAGCTGATGTAATCTCTCCTCATTTTTTTTTAAACAAAAGCTGATGCAATTCCCAAAACACATTTAACCCTCTTTGGTGTTTGGAATCTGACAATTTGGGCTGCTTCTCTCCTTGGCAGCAACCTTCCATTTCTACTGGTCAGTTTCCGCAGCCCCCCCCCCCAAAAAAAAAAAAAACATTAGAGGGACCATGGTTATGTTCAATGAAGCATTTGGCCAATGGGACACTTGTTCTTTGCCATTTTCTGCCTGGATAGACGTGTTCTTGGGCTTCCAGCTGCTGTCCCTAGTGCTGAACAAGGAAGAGGAGAGGTCTCTTCTGGCCATGGAGTGAAGCCGCAGGGTGCTGTGTCCAGAATCCTTTGCCTCATCTGCTCCCAGTCGGACAGGAGATGCCACAGGGAAAAAATTGAGTTTTATGCTTTGCTTTTCTCTAGCTTAAGTGGCCCCAAAGCAGCACACAGTCTCTTTGCTTTCCTTGCAACTGGTGCCTTGTGAAGTAGGTGCTCCTGGTGGTTGAAGCCGGAGAATGACACCAGGGAGCAGATCTTTGAGCTGCTGGTTCTGGCTGCCCGAAGACCTGGGTCCAGGCGGTGACCTTGGCGGAAGGGTTCCAACAGCGGAAGTGGGTGTCAGAGGGCCAAGAGGGGCAGGTAAGAGCAAGGCTCGGCCGAAGGAGACCCAGGGGGGAGCGGTGGCTACAGGATTTGACTAAGATCTGGGAGGCCTGTGTTCGAATCCCCCACTTGGCCAGGGGAGACCTTGGGCCAGTAGCACCCCATCTTTGTTTTGATGAATTATTGAAAAACAGATTCTCCTGAACAGGGTCTTTTTGAAGAATTGTTTTTTGTACCCCACTTCTCCCTGCTCGAAGGAGTCTCAGAATCGCCTTCCCTTCCTCTCCCCACAACAGACCCTGTGATGTAAGTGGAGCTATGCAAGAACTACTCTGCAATACTGTGACAGGACACTCTGTGAGGTGGTTGGGGCTGAGAGTTCTGAGAGAACTGCTCTGCAAACAGCTCTAAAAGGACTCTGACTAGCCCAGCTGGCTGCATTTGGAGGACTCTGGAATCAAACCCGGCTCCCCAGATTAGAGGGTGCTGATCTTAATCACTACATCAAGGAGGAGGAATTGGGGTTGCTTAGCCTGACACATAGTCTGGAACCAAAGCCATGCTTGATGCTTCTGAAAACACAAGCTGACCATGGTTGAGATCTGCTGTTGTGTCTTTATGAAACCGTACTTTAAATTTAAACTAAGTGGAAGTGAGCCACTTAAACTAGCTAGGATTCATCAAACTGGAAACTGCAATTTGAATTTTGGTGTGTGTGTGTGTTTTTAACTGCAGTTTTATGTATATACTAGGGGCCAAGCCTGTTGCATTCAGGAATACAACGGTGCTAGATTGGGAATGGGGTGGAAGAACTTTGCAGATGGCCTCTCCCTCCCCCCAGGACTTGGAAAACCTGCAGCCTGGAGGCCCCCAGGCAGGAAACACCGGCAGGGGCAGCCCCCACACAGCAGGGATCCGCAGCCTCCGAGCCTCGGATGGAAGTGGAAGGAGGAGGGGGGTGGTCAGGGGTGGGGGACAGAAAGCCATCGACTGGCTGCGACAGGCATGCTGGTTGGAGGAGGAGGAGGCAGTCGGGGGCGGGACAGCTGCCCTGAGTGGGTGTTAAGTGCACTTAGGCCATGAGACCAGCTCCTCCTCCAAGGCCTTGCCAGAAATATTACATGGAACAGATTATTTGACTTTCATTCTGTCGTTCCCCAAAAGGGCTCAGAGCAGTGCAAAGTAATTCAATATAATACAGTTCAAAATGTAAAGTTTAGTTTGAAAATTCAACTAGTCCAGTTGGCAACCTATGGCCGCCTCTTATAAAATATTACGGTGGGTTTCTTCCTGGGGGCCTGTATGGCGTCCTTAAGATTGTTGCCTATGGATGGCCAGCAACTTCTCACTGTTAACTCTGACCTCCGTCGTAGGCCTGGCAGAATAGCTGTTTTGCAGGCCCTGTGGCATTGGTTAAGGTTAATATGCACGCTATGGTTAGTCTTACAGCAGCTTACAATCACCTTACTACAATGGCAGACAAAGTGTGTCTTTGCAGGTGTCTGAGGATGTGTGTTCAGACAGGAAAGCTTAGCTAGCCCTGAGTAAAACTTCACGGGACTCAGACCTTGTTCTGGAAACCAATTGAAATTGGGCAGGAGAGCTCCAGGCCCTCCCTGGAGATTGGCAATCCTCGGTCTGTCAACTACAACTTATAGGGCGACTATTAATTCTTGTGACCTGGTCGCTATGTCTCCCCCAAGGTCACCTGGATTGAAATAGCCTTTTTTTTTACAGCCACTTCACATCACCAATGGTGGAGCCTGGAGTTCTCCCAGAATTACGACTGGTCTAAATTCAAATGGGTCGCCGTGTTGGTCTGAAGCAGCACAATAAAATCAGAGCCCAGTAGCACCTTTAAGACCAACAAAGATTTATTCAGGGCATGAGCTTTCGAGTGCAAGCTGCACTCGAAAGCTCACGACCTGAATAAATCTTTGTTGGTCTTAAAGGTGCTACTGGGCTCTGATTTTATTGACCGGTTTAAAGACAGAAATCAGTTCCCCTGGTGGCACCTTCAGAATAAGGTCTCCAAGCCATCCCACCCCTGCTGAACCCCCTCCTTTTGCCAAATTCCACTCTTCCCATGTTCTACTCTTCCCCCTAAACTCCTGGAATTGCCCAAATTGGATTCAGCAACCGTACCCTTTGGAACTATTTCTTCTCTACTTTTGACATCGGTAGCTTCCCTAAGAGCTGAATATTTGACCAAGTGGGGCTCCACTAATGTGTTAAATACATGGACGAACATACTGTGAATTTAGCATGGTGCGATGGATAAAAAGCAGCAGACTCTAAGTTAGAGAAGCAGGTTCAATCCCTCACTCCTCCACATGAAGGCAACTGGGTAACCTTGGGCCAGTCCCAGTGCTTTTAGAGCAGTTCTCTCAGAGTTCTCCCAGCCCCATCTACCTCGCAGGGTGTCTGTTGTAAGGAGAAAAAGGGGAAAGGTGCAAGCCACTCTGAAATCCCCCAGCTCTTCTGCTCTCCAGCGTCTTAAACCGGCAAGCAGGCCAGATGGACACGGTGTGGATGAAAGGAGCCTTTGAGTGAAAGAGGGAGGAAGTGCAGCTAGCAAAGAGTTAAACTAGCAGAGCTGAAGTTTCCTAGAGAGGATCAAAAAGGGAAAGGAGGGGGGGCCTGTGTGTGTGTGTTTTTTCCCTTAAACAAATGAGAGCAGACCAGTGAATCCCCCTCCTTTTCACACTGAGATCCTCAGCAGCATCTGTGCACATCTGGAAATCACAGGAGAGGTGAGTTTGGAGCAAAGGTGTGTCCAGGGAGGTGGCCCAGCCGGCTGGGGGCAGGAAAGAGGAATGCAAAAAGCAGGAGGGGGGGGGTCTTGTGATTGCCACTTTGCAGACCCACAATGGGGTCTGTGGGGCACAGCAAGACCTCAGCCTTGGACTTATGCAGCTGTGCAGAGGGGCGGGGGGGGAGCGGGGAATTTGTCTTTTTACTCAGACATTTTTCTTATGTATTATTATTCTTCTTCCTTCACTCTGTTGCCCCAGCAAGAGCATTTTAAATTTTTTTCAAAATATACCCCAAACTTAATTCTGCAAACCTGCTTTCGATATTTTCAGACCCTTAACAAAATTTATTGCAGCTTTAAAAATATATCTATTGCCGTCCGGAATGGGGTTATGGGCCGGTTTCCTCAAGGCTGGGCTTCAGCCTTAACGTGCAATTAAATGTTTCGGACCTCTGTTAGGTGACTCGGGAGTCCTCAGTAGCGACAGACACAAACGTTTTACATTAATGTTTACAAAATGCATGAGGGTTACACGTCTTACTTCTGCAGGGTGCATTTATCTGGCTGCGGCTGCGGAATGTATGCTAAGTTGCCGCTTGTATTAAATTAGATTTTATTGCGAGTGGATTGCTTCTATTATCCCGTAGGTAAATTGCTGTGGGCTTCTTTGATCTGAGCCCGCAAGGAGGAAATATTTCGTGGAAAAGAGGGTTGCTAGGCCTCAGGGCATGGCCTGAATGCCCAGGCTTTGGATCTCTAGGGAAATACTAAAAGCTTAGGCAAAGAAAGGACTGATTTCTACTTGGTGGTCTTCGTTGATCGCAAAATTCATCAGAATGAAGCAGGCTAAGGGAGGGTTACCGTCCTGCACAATTCCTGGGGACCTCCTGGAATTGTAACTCATCTCCAGACTTCAGAGATCTGTCCACCTTGAGAAAATGGCAGCTTTGGAGGATGGACTTTGCGTACAAGGGCGATCCCCTCGTTGTTGTTTACCTAGACTTCCAGAGAGCATTGCTAAAGCTCCTCCTCAAAGGCTCCGAGAAGTCAACTCGGCCGTTGTGAGAGACAAGAAGAAGTCCTCTTGTGGATAAAAAAAGAAACCTGGTGAATTAACAGGAGATAGAGAGCGAGTCTACATGGACAGTTTTCACAGGGGAAGGTAGAAAGCTGTGGGGTATCGCAGGGCTAGGGGTCTAGGTCTGGCCCTTTTAAACTTGTTCGTGAATGATTCGGAACTGGGCGTAAGCAGTGAACAGGTAAAGTCTGCAGGTGACACAAAGTTGTGCCAGGGAGGTGCTCCAGAAGGGTCTGTTGAGGCTGGGCCTTGCAGGCATCAGAGTGGCAAATGTGGTCCGACATGGGGAAGTGCCAAATTACGTGCCCTGGAGCCGAAAATCCTCACAACGGCTGGTGGTGGGGTCTGAACTGGCGATAACTGACCTTGGAGTCATGGTAGAAAGTTTGCTGAAGATGTTGACTCCGTGGGCGACTGCAATTCAAAAAGCAAATGCGATGGTGGGGGTTATTAATGGGACCGACCCTATTGGAACAATCAAAGTTTCGAAGGGCCTGTCAAACGGCACTCCTATGGTTGAGGCTCAAATAAGCAAAAAGTGAGATCGAGATGGACCGACCCCCCCCCCCTTTCCTCCCCTCTCGCCTCCCTTCGCCACTGGAACCTGGACTGGTGAACTTGTTGGAACATTATTATTATTTATTATGTTTATTGATTGCCTCTCCCAGACTGTCCAGTTCAAAAGTTACACTGATGAGAGAGAGAAAGGAACCCAATGCAGCACCATTAGATTTTTTTCATATCTTTGAATGCTGGTAAGCAGGTAGAAGAAAAAGAAGAGTTGGTTCTTATATGCCGCTTTTCTCTACCTGAAGGAGTCTCAAAGCGGCTTCCCTTTCCTCTCCCCGCAACAGACACCCTGTGAGGGAGGTGAGGCTGAGAGAGCCCTGATATTACTGAAGAAGAAGAGTTGGTTCTTATATGACGCTTTTCTTTACCTGAAGGAAGCTCAAAGCGGCTTACAATCCCCTTCCAGTTACTCTCCCCACAACAGACACCCTGTGAGGGAGGGGAGGCTGAGCGTAAATATAAAACACTTTACAAACAACCATTAAAAAAATTAAGCTAAAATCCCTATTGAGTGCTGCAGCGGTCAGAGTAATTTCTGGCGTTGATTTCATGTCCAGATTTCAGAGGGAGGGGAAAGGAGGAACATGGGGGGGGGGTATATAAATTAAAATAAATAAATAAATAAATTGTCGTGTGATTAGACTGGGTTCAGTCGTATGCCAGGTGGAATATTTTTTTACGTTAGCCGCCCTGAGCCTACTTTCAGAGAGGGATAGTTTACAAATATAAAATAAAATAAAACAAATAAATAAATCAGGCAGTACCATAATACCCCTGTATGAATCTATGGTGAGGACTCACATGGAATTTGGTGTACAGTTCTGGTCACTGTATCTCGAAAAAGATTTTATAGCATTAGAAAAGATGCAAAAACGCAGGTTCCTTATGAAAAAAAAGTCAAAGAAGTTAAGGCTCTTTAGCTTGGAGAAACAATAATTAGGGGGTTACAGGAGAGAGGTTTGCAGAATCTTGCATGGGACAGAGAAGGGAGAGAAAGAAGTCCTTTCCCCCCTTTCTTACAATGCCAGAACCCGTGGGCACTCAAGGAAAGATTAGAACAGATAAAAGGAAGTATTTCTTCAAGAGTAATTAACCTGGGAGTGACTGAGTGTTCATTATGCAAACAGAAGACAAACTGAGAATAAGGACCAGTTTAAAAACTGTGTGTAAATGTAATGCATATAATTGTATTGAGATTTAGAAGAAGAATGGTATACAAGTATAAAGAAGCGGATCCTCTGCAGAAATATCTATCTTATTTATAACTATTTTATAGATTTTCTTACAGTAGATATGTACATTACTTAGTGTAGTGGTTAAGAGTTAATCTGGCAGGCCAGGTTTGATTCCCAACTCCTCCTTCACATGCAGGCAGCTGGGTGACCCTGGGTTCTCCTAGAGCTGTTCTTACAGAGCGGTTCTTTGAGAGCTCTCTCAGCCCTGCCTACCTCACCAGGGGTCTGTTGAGGGGAAAGACGGGGAAGGCAATTGTAAGCTGCTTTGAGACTCCTTTGGCCAGTGAAAAGTATAAAAACCAACTTATTATTATTGTTAGAAGCTACTCTGAGTAGAGGGAGGTGGCAAAAATATTATTATTGTTATTGTTATTACTGCTGCTGCAGCAAAATTTCTGCCGTGTCCCAAGAGATTCAGTACAGATTCCATCAATAAAATCACCTCAAAGTAAAATATAAAGTGTGAGGTTAAATTAATTTAAAACTTTTCATTTCTGTATCCCTTTCACATCGTTACTTTGCTTTCTAAAAATATATACCAGCAAAAAAACCCAAAAAGGAGTAATTGACGTGTGGAATTCACTGCTGCAGGACGTGGTGGCAGTTTCAATTAGAATCAGCATCAAGAGGGGATTGGATAAGTATATGGAGTATAGGTCCATCAGTGGGTTTTAGCCAGAAGGTATAGCGGGAGCGCTATATTTGGGGCCGTGATTTTCTGTATTTTTGGTGCTTGGAGGGCAATAGTAAGAGGGCTTCTGGAGTTCTGGATGCACTGGTGGACCTCCTGATGGCCCCTGGGCTTTGGCCACTGTGTGACACATCCAAAGTGGCTTCTCTTATGTTCTTATGTATTGAGTTTATAAGAAATGTAAGTGCCTCCATAGGCACTGCTCCCCGATTACCAGGAATTTCCCAAGATAAAATTAGCAACCTTATTGGATGAGGAAGACCTACTTGAAGCTGAGCCTGGCACCTGGTGGGAGGCCTGGGGGGGGAAGGGACATAGTGTGGGTGTGTTTGTGGGTATGACGTCAGCGATGTTGCTATACCACTTTTGAGTAAAACCATTAATTGACAAAGGGTAGCTCTAGGAATTGTCAGAAACTCTATGGTGAAACCATTGAGTTTCTGGCAATTCCTAGAGCTACCCTATACCAGTTTCGGGTTTTACCCAGAAGTGATGTAGTGAAGCTGTCAACGTCATTATTTTTGTTATTATTTTGCTCCCACCACAGCTTGGAAGGTCTGGCAAGTCATTACTAGCTGACTTCTTATCACTTGGTTTGTCAGTTCTAACCTACTCCACAGGGTTGTTGTGAGGAAAAAATGTTAGATGGGAGGACTATGTAGGTTGTGCTGAGCTCCTAGGAGAAAGGTGGGCTAAAATATGACAGAAGTATGATCTCAGTCTCTGCTGTTCTTTTTTCCCCCCTCAGGAATAAAAAAACATCTTTTCTCCATCTCAAATACCAGCAGATTGGTACTTCATATCTCAGTGGTTAAAATATCCGAAGAATCGAGTGTATCTCCAAGAGACCCCCTTTGTCGTTTGGGGCTGTCCTTTGTAGTGAGAGCAAAATCCAAAGGCCTTAAAATTCCACAAGTTTCTTTTGGACTGAGTGACAAGGAATAAACATCGTAGAATCCCTACAGAAATCATCTTTAATTCGTATTTTAAAACAACACATCGTTCAGGGGTATTTTGGTGTGCTCCTATTGTGGTCTACTTTACTTGCCCCCAGTCTTCAAACACTCTGGGGTTGTCCGTAAACCATAAGCCCCTTTAATTTCATTTTGGGGGGAAACTTTTGCTCTCAGTAAGAAAGGTCACACCCAAGACAAGAGGGTGTTTGGAGCTGCCGTGGTAGCCCAGGCCCCAACGGAGCAGAAGCCTGAAGAACATTGGCCCGCGAAACAAAATGGCCGCCGACCAAGGAATCCTGTCAAACTTTGGCCTCCATTTCCAGGCAGAGGTGGAACGCTGGAGGCCTCCCAGGATGAAAACTGAGGAACAAGACCCAGAAAGCTCTAAAGAAGCAGAGGAATTAGGAGGGAAAAGGAAAGCTGCTCTGGCCATCCCGGCTGGGAGCGTCAAGGAATTCCTGCAAAGACGACCGGGCCAACAGGCCGGGAAGGAATCGAGCGAGATGCTCCTACAACACTGGGAAACCCAGTGGCAAGAGTTTCTGAAGGCCATGGAGTCTCCTCATGCCGGCTGGGGGATCCCACAGTTGTTGGTGGAGCCCACCCCCTGGGACGACACGAAGGGCTTCCTGGCCTCCTTCGAGCAAGTGGCCGAAGCTTGCCAGTGGCCCAAGGAGGTGTGGGCGACCCGGCTCCTGCCGGCCCTCAGCGGGGACGTCCAGCAGGCCTTTAGCAGGCTGGACTCGAGAGATCGGGAAGATTACGGGAAGGTGAAGGCCGCCATTTTGCAATGGGATGCCATTGCGCGGGAAAGGAAGCGCCAGCAGTTCCGCCGCTTCTGCTACCAGGAGGCCGAGGGGCCGAGAGCGGTCTACAGCCAGCTGCGGGAGCTCTGCCACGGGTGGCTGAAGGCCGAGAAGCAAACCAAGGAGCAGATCTTGGAGCTGCTCATTCTCGAGCAATTCCTGACCGTCCTGCCCCCGGAAATGCAGAGCTGGGTGAGGGAGAGCGGCCCGGAGACCTGCTCCCAGGCGGTGGCCCTGGCCGAGGGCTTCCTCCTGAGCCAGCAAACGACTGAGCGGAAGGAAGAGCAGGTGAGAGTGCGTGATCAGCAGCGCCCCAAAGGGTCTGGGATCGGCAGTGAGTTGTGGGAGGTGTATTCTGAGGGGTGCAGGCTACGATACAATTGCGGCGGGAGCCTCCAGGCTGGCGGTGGGAGGGCCCCTCAGTGGAAAGGGGTGTCACTCTGATGAAGGTCCTGAAAAAGGGAAAAAGGGAGAAGGAGAGAGGCTACAACCCTAATCCATGGGGCACCATGGGGCACCCTAATCCATGGGGCACCGTGCAGGGAAGCGTGGGGTCCGTAGCACGTGCTACATGGATAAACTTGCCCTGGTCACAGCCCTGATAGCGCTGTTCTCACAGAGCACTAATATCAGGGCTCTCTGTCCCACCCACCCCCCTCTCACGGGATCTGTTGTGGGGAGAGGAAGGGATGGCGATTGTAAGCCGCTTTGAGCTGCTTTTTGAGACTCCCTTCAGGTAGGGAAAAGAGGGGGATGAAAACCAACTCTTCTTCCTGGAGGTGAGCTAGAATTCCAGGCGATCCCCAAGTAATAATTATTGTATTGTAATAATGGGTATTTATGGGGTTTTATATGAGCCTCTTGTGGCGCAGAGTGGTAAGGCAGCAGTCATGCAGTCTGAAAGCTCTGCCCATGAGGCTGGGAGTTGGATCCCAGCAGCCGGCTCAAGGTTGACTCAGGCTTCCATCCTTCCGAGGTCGGTAAAATGAGTCCCCAGCTTGCTGCTGGGGGATAAACGGTAATGACTGGGGAAGGCACTGGCAAACCACCTCGTATTGAGTCTGCCATGAAAACGCTGGAGGGCGTCACCCCAAGGGTCAGACATGACTCAGTGCTTGCACAGGGGATACCTTTACCTTTTTTACCTTTATGTGATTTTATTGCAATTTTATACTTTATTGTGAACTGCCGTGAGACCTTTTGGCGAACGGCGGTATAGGCCCCACCAGGAGACCGGCATCTCCAGGGCTCTCGCAAGCCTATATATTTGCGGTTTCTATCATCTCTAGGCCGTCAGCCAGCCCGTGTTCTGAATGGCTGCCTCTGCGCATGCCAAAGGAGGTGGCGTGGCTCAAGGGTAGCTCCACTGCTTGGCTTGTGGAAAGTCTCAGATCCAATCTCTGACATCTCCACTTGGAAGGATGAGGTAGCCCACAGTGCTAACGCAGTAAAGGGCAAGTCATTGAAAGAGGAGCCATGAGACAGTGGCAGAAGATCTGCTTGGCACACACCCCAGCACAAGGACCTCCACTGCACCACTGAAGGTCAGCTGGGGCAGCCATTTTGTGGCTGCGCCTATCCCTATGTGGCAGAATTCCACAACAGTCTCAAAACAGCTGGGTGCCCCTGCTGGGATACAAGCGACGTTCCCTACAGTCGCCTTTCCCTTCCTCAGAGGTTACGGGGCAGCTCAGGGCCCAGAACAAGGTTCCTCCCCATCCCTGACTTACTCTTCCGCTGTGATTGCATCCCTCTTTTCTGTCTCAGGTGCCAGCACCATTTGAAGAAAAGCACGGGACTTTCTGTGAAGCCAAGAAGGTGCCAACGGATCTCACGCTTCAGCAGGGGGCCAGGGAAAGTGACAGGGGAGGCATGAGACCCCTGGGTAAGCGTCCCCTGTGCCGGGTTGCTGGTTGGGATCTGCAAGATCTGTCCTGAGCCTGATTCAACACAACCTGAAGAGTAGCCTACAAGGGGCATTGGGGGAGACGGGTGGTTAGCGTATTTAGATGAGGAACTTCCTGACATTTTTTTGTGTGTTGGCTCAAGAGACTTCCTGCTCCCCTGAGCACACTTCCTCCCTGATTGGCTCCAGATTGGCAGTTAAGTCAGTTAGACTGTTAGGACTATCTCTCCCCTCTCTTCTTGGCAAAGTTGTTTCCCTTCTCAATAAAACAAAGGAGGCTTCCAGTTACCTTCCTCTGCGTAGCGGCCCAGGACTTCTGCGGTCTCCCGTTCAAAATCATTTGAGAGCTGATGAGATTGGGCTAGATTGGGGCATCCAGGTTGCATTCAACATTTTATTTGTTTGTTTGTTTCTTGTCTCTCATGACTTTTGTCCCCTCAGAGGCGGCTAACAATTATTACCATAAACAAATACCCCATAAAAAAAACTCATAAAAACAGTAAACAATACATGTGGTAACCCACAAGATGGCAGGAACAATCTACCCCAGATCAAATCTGCTGAGTCCAACCAAACAAAACCAGCACTAGTTATTGTTATATTACAGGGATGCTCAGCTAGGGTGGGTTAAATTCTCTTTCTCTCCTACTGAGGCCGTAAGTCGTGACTAGGAATCTCTCTCTCTCTCTTTCTCTGTAACTCTATCAGGTGAAGGCCTGAGCAGCACAAGCAAGGAGGAGAAGTGTCGGGCCAAAAGCCCCGATCCGGAGGAGCCCATAGTGATTTCGGAATGGAGAGCCAAGCAGGCTCTTCCCCCGGGTCCCGAGAAGGAAGGAGAGCCTCCCGTTCAGCGTGGCCCCAAGAGGCAGCCAAGAGGTCACCCCGCAGAGGACAGGAGGAAGCCCGTTCCGTTCCAGGGGCACCTCCTCGGCAAGGCCTTCGTGCAGCCGCAGAGCTACGCCAGGAAAGTGGATGCCGCTTGCAACATCATCGTCCAAGGCTTTGCCCAGAGGCCGAGCTTCGTGGGCTGCCCTGACTGCGGGAAAGGCTTCATCGACAACGCCACCCTCGCGCGGCACCGGAGGATCCACACCGGGGAGAAGCCCTACCAATGCTCCGAGTGCGGGAAGAGCTTCAGCCAGAACGCGACTCTGAAGGTGCATCAGAAAACCCACCTGGGGGCCAAAGCGTTCCAGAGCTCTCCGCTGGTGAAAAACCCGAGGGTGTCCCCGGGGAGCAACCTGCTGGCCGGCTCCACCAGCGGGGTCTCCTTCGGCGCTGGCCCCAGCCTCGTCGGGCGTCGGAAGACTCACGCGGGGCCCAAGATGTTTGAGTGCTCGAACTGCGGGAAGGGGTTCAGCCGGATCGCCCACCTCATCTCCCACGAGAGGATCCACACGGGAGTGAAGCCCTTCGAGTGCTCGGACTGCGGGAAAAGCTTCAGCGACAAATCGAACTTCAACCGGCATTACAGGCTCCACATGAGAGACAAACAGCAGTCCAGTTAGGGCCCCGTTGTGTACAAAGGACTTTCCGCTCCTGTCTCGGTTTGCCTGCCTGTTCAGATGGACACCTCATTTCCTGGGACTGCCTGCCTTCCGGTGGGTGAGATGGAGGCAGGGCCTTTTCAGTGGCGGCCCCTCCGTTATAGGGCAACCTCCGAAATGTTCCCCTGGTGCCCAGGCGCTGGGTGTAAACGTTTTGCTTAGTGCTGTAGACAGTCCTTGCTGATATTCTTTTAGGGCAGAAGCTGTTTCTTGTTCCTGTTTTATCATGTAGTTTTTTTTTCTCTCTCTCTCTCTCTCTCTGCTGCTTTGGCCTCTTTTATTTTTATGCTGCTTTTTAATTTGCTGCTTTAAATCGTTTTGCTTTTAATTTTTTAATGGTTTTTACAAAAACTGATTTTACTGTCTGCCAAGCATAGCACATGACAGACACAGCAAATAAATGATCCATAGAAAGTATTTAAGTGGGTCACCATGTTGGCAGCAGAGCTCAGGGGCATCTTTCGGACCAACCAAATTTTGTATCTGAATCAGAGCTGGAAGGGATCTCCAGGGTCATCTAGTTCAACCCTAGAAGATTTATACCCCACTTTTGACTACCCAAAGGAGTCCCAAAGTGGCTTACAAACACCTACCCCTTCCTCTCCCCACAGCAGACACCCTGTGAGGTGTAGGACAGGGGCGGTAGTTGGGCTGAGAGAGCTCTGAGAGAACTGCTCTGTGAGAACAGCTCTAAGAGAACTGTGATTGACCCAAGGCCACCCAGCTGGCTACATGGGGAGGAATGAGGAATCAAGGCCAGCTCTCAAAATCAGAGTCAGCCGTTCTTCAGCCACTACGCCAGGGGTGGGCAAACTGTGGCCCTCCAGATGTCCATGGACTACAAGTCCCATGAGCCCCTGCCAGCATTCGCCCACTCCTGCACTACGCCATGCTGAAGAAGTGTGCATGCACACAAAACCTTATGCCTGGAATAAAACTTAGTTGGTCTTAAAAGTTACCGCTGGACTCAAACTTTGCTCCATATCAATAATGGGTGTTTTTTTTTTCCTGTCAAGAAAGGTTTTGACCAGCTCCAGTACAGAGTCATTATGGGTGGCTATGCGTTAGCTGTGTGTGATTAGAAGAAGTCCCATTCAGTCCTGTTGTGCAGGAGATATTCTCTGTGGATCCTCACCTTGAACGGTACACTTTGACTAAGAGAGACAGTTTGGTCTACTCCTTAGTGGGTTTGTGAATTATATTCTTCCACAGAGATCAGGGTGATGAACATGGTTCTTCTCTCCTTCGGTTTATCCACACAACAACCCTGTGAGGTAGGCCAGGGTTTGAGAAGGTGATTGACCAAGGTTACCTGTGGAAACTAAGCAAGGATTTGAATCAGGGTGTTGGCCGGAGTCCAGAGCCCTACAGTTTATTGGCAGAGAAGCGGAACTGGTTTTTTATACCTGCTTTTCAATACTCGAAGGAGTCCCAAAGCAGTTTTCAAACACCTTTTCCTTCCTCTCCCTATAACAGACACCCTGTGAGGTAGGTGAGGCTGAGAGAGCTCTGAGAGAACTGCTCTGCAAGAACAGCTCTAAGAGAACTGTGACTAGTCCAACTTTACGTAACTGGGTGCATGTATCGGAGTGGGGAATCAAACCCAGTTCGCCAGATTAGACCAGCTTCACCACTGGCTCCCTGCAGTAGGCTCAAGGTTCAAATCTCAACCTCTCCAGTATAACAAATATTTTACTGGACAGGATCGGTCCGTAACTCAGAGGTGGGATTCAGACTGTGCCTGGCCATACCCTCCCCAGTAGTTATTAATCTGGGGTCTCACGGAAACATACACAAAATAAATTACAGGTTAGGATAATAAAATCATAACAGTTGGAAGGCTCCCCCAGGGTCATCTAGTCCAACCCCCTGTTGAATGCAGGAAATTCACAGCTAATAGTTTAATTTTAATCAAAAAATGCTAAGCACGTCCTTGTGGCATGTCAAACTAGCCTGAGTTATGATAGACTGGTGGCGTTTTCTATCATCTGGGAGTGGGGGCCAATCCGTCCTCTCGAGTTAAAATTTCACCGAAGGTCTGATTAGGAATCGTGCAGTTTTGTAGCTTCTTATCCATCGACATTTGAAGGTACGCTGACTCGGCATGAGGCAGTTCCATTTATGGGATCGCTGCCCCTCAAAATCCTGTCTCACTTGATTCCCCCTCTCCCCCCCCAAAAAAAAGTCATCAAAGACCTAAGAATTTTGCGTCTGAGTGATGGGAGGGGGCTGATCAGCCACACAACATTTGGCCATGGAAATTCGGTGAATGGGATGACCACCTGAGCTACCTGAGGTGGGGGGAAACCTTACATTACCTAAGTCGGAAAGAGGAACAGCAGGGATGGTGTCGGTACGCCTACGTTGGGGCAACCAGGAAGGCCCAGGGTATTTAGTGGGGCCCACTCCCTCACTGCCCCCCCACATAGCAGGTTATAGGATTTGGGGGGGGATCTGGTGGTGGACAGACCGAGGCCCTGGACACTGCCTGCCCAGGGTCCCCCCCCCCCAAACCACCCCTGAGGGGCTGTGAAAAGAGGGAGGTTTCCAGGCAGGGCCAGGGAAAAGTTTGCTCTCTACAGGTCAAACGTCATGAGATGCTGAAATTCTGGAACTCCCAGTGTGTTTGGTCCTCAAAGCACCAGGGGAGGGAGCCGGCTAGGCCAGGGCCACCGTGAGGGATGCCAGCCTCCAGGTGAGACCTGGGGATCCCCTGGAATTGCAGCTCCTCTCCAGACTACAGAGATGGAGAAAATGGCAGCTTTGGGAGGCAGATTCCATAGCATGATACTCCACTGAGGTCCCTCCCAGCCCCCAATCCTGCCTGCTCCACTCTCCCTAAGTCTCCAGGTATTCACCACCCCAGAGCTGGCAACCCGAGACACAATTCTATGGAAGTGAGGCAGCCGAATGTCCCTTCCCACAATATTTCTGGGGTTCTGGCCCTGCCCATGGACCTCATGATGCCGCTGGTGGGCCACTGGCCTGATCCAACATGGCCTCTCTCATGAAGTTATATTCTAGCCTAGTAGCACCCCTTGGAGATGAACAAGAATGTAAAATATGGATCCACTCAGCTTTCGCATGGTCTGGGACCCTGACTGTGTAACAGAGTAAAAACCACGTCAGTGAGACTCTGAAACTAAAGCTCCAGGGGTCAAACCAGCAATGAAACTGCAGGATGAAACACTCCTTTAAGAGCAGACTCATCCATGTAGCATGTGCTACAGGCCCTGTGTTTCCATGGCCCCTGCACAGTGCTTCCCCCCCCATGGATCAGGGCCTCTCCTCACCCTTTCCCCCTCTTTGAGGTAATTTATAGGGACACCCCTCTGCCCCTGGTCTGGCTGCAATTGTACACTGCTAGGGCCCCGTGAATCCTTCGTCCGGCTCTGGTGCTACAGGCCCCATGGATCTGATTCCGTGGAGGTTCAAGGGGGTGGCAGGTGACAGTAGCTGAGCAATAGGGTTGTGGGTGTTCTGCATAGTGCAGGGGGTTGGACTAGATGACCCAGGAGGTCCCTTCCAACTCTATGATGCTATGACCTTGAAACGACTGAATACAGTCCCTTTAATAACTTAGTCTCACAGCTTGTCCTGAGAGCTTCATTCGGAATTGATGTCAGGGGCAAAGATATGGCTTTTTGGGAAAACTCTATGGTGAAAAATCTGTCTCAAACCATAGAATTCCTGCCCAAAACACAGAATGTCACACCCAGGCATGACGATGTGACTTCTGAGTGATGTCAGCAAATTGGGACAGTCTTCCTGGGCCCAGGGAGAGATCTGGGGGTCAAGGATCACTGTCAAAGCAGCTGTTTTTTGGGGGGGAAGTCAGCCCATGTTTTCTAAAGGAGGGGGGAGAAATCTCAAAGCATGACTGGGATCCCTACTGGTCGGCTACAGGGTGCAACAGGATGCTGGACTAGATGGGACTCCTGGCCTGATCCAGCTGAGTTCTTCAGATGTTCTTAATAGAATCATAGTAGGAAGGGACCTCCTGGGTCATCTAGTCCAACCCCTGAACTATGCAGGACACTCACAACCCTCTCGCTCACCCACTGTCACCTGCCGTCCCCTTGAGCCTTCACAGAATCAGCCTCTCCGTCAGATGGCTCTCCAGCCTCTGCTTAAAAATCTCCAAAGATGGAGAACCCACCACCTCCCGAGGAAGCCTGTTCCACTGAGGAACCTCTCTGACTGTCAGGAACTTCTTCCGGATGTTTAAACGGAATTTCTTCTGAAGAACGTGGAAGTACTGGAGGGAAAGGGGGAGTACTTTTATTCCTGTCCGGTTTCGGATTCTTAGTGGGTCTACCTCTAGGAATGGGGTTCCCAACAGGGCCAATAGCACAGGGGTTTTAGGGCCCCCTTCAGCAGCTTTGTAAGAAGCTACTTGTAGCTGTATTTGAGACCTGCCTGATAAACCAATTACAGAACTCTGAGGCAAAGATGGGACAGGGATCACAGTGTCAAAGCAAAACAGGAGGGAAATACTTTGAACTGAATGTTTTGGAGCAGGGGTAGTCAAACTGCGGCCCTCCAGATGTCCATGGACTACAATTCCCAGGAGCCCCTGCCAGCATTCGCTGGCAGGGGCTCCTGGGAATTGTAGTCCATGGACATCTGGAGGGCCGCAGTTTGATTACCCGTTTTGGAGTATTGATCTGTTTGTGTCCAGCTGCGCCAAGCTATTAATGTTCATTCAAGAGCTTTCCAGTCCTGCAAATCATCTATTCATTATGAGTTTTTTTCACCTTTCTTTTGGTTCCTATCTGTTTGGGGCTTGTATTTCTGGTGTTGATTGTCTTGCTGTATATTCGATATATATCGAGCCTTCTGAGCTAGATCGACCCCTGATCGCTATGCAAACCTTCTCAGCAGTGTAGCCGTCCGCCAACTGTAAAATAACTTGGGACAATGAAATGTTTAATTAAAAATCAACTTAAAATGTTTGTCAGAAAGGCTGATGTTTGGATTTCTCTTCCTGTCCTGTCAGAGGACAAGGGATCATTGGGAAGGAAAAACACCAAACAAAACAATCTCCAGACACTTAAGATTTTGTCAGAAATAACAGAATGTTTTCCGTGACTGTGGAGAAGCTCAAGAGCTAGCCTGCCGTTTGGTGGCAGCGAGGAAAAGGGCAAATTAAAGTGTTGAGAAAAGTAGTAATCAGGGACTCTATGAGAACATTCACAAAGACAGAGAGTAGCGGTCCTCAATCAGTGTGGCTTCAAGGGGAGATTAGAATGTGAAATTGCTGAATTTGAGTTCATTCACAACTTCAGAGCAACGGACCATCCCCTGGACTGAATTGGGACAGAGGGTTCTTCTCTCTTTCCAGTTTTAGAGGGCAGCTATACGGCTCTGCAGTCGAACAGCTAGTTTCAAGTCCAGCAAGGTTTTCAGGGTCAAAAATTTTTGAGAGTCAAAGCTCTGGCAAGGAGAGCTTTGACTCTTAAAAGCTCATGCCCCCAAAATCTTGTTCATCTATGAGGTGCTACTAGACTCTAACTTCTCTCACTACAGATTTTCTTCCCTACTCATTTGCCCTCTAATCAAATGGATTACGTTTTGCATTGTACCTCTACAGCTCTGGTAAGCAAGCTTTGAAGGGTCCAGTTCAGGCCCCGGAAGCCACCTGCCCCTGGGCCTCTCAAAGTGGCTGCCGATCGATGAAATAAATGAACAAGCTTCCTTCCAGAGTAGCAGCAGCAAGGTCGTATTGTGCCAAACACGAGACGTCACCCAAACGACAGTAACGGTATAATTTCAAGATCAGGACCAATATAAAAAGAGGGAAAAATAATATCTGAACATCCATAGAAAGCAAAATCATTACAGCACTTTGCCGAGGTCTGAAAACAGAACAGGTTTCTTTCTAGCAAGGGAGGTCATGACATTCCTGGTCCCGTAACGGAGTTTGAAGGAAGGGGGTGGGAATGTCCCATGGGAAGGGAGGGAATGTCCCACGGGAAGAAACCACAAACTTAAAAAGTGGTAGCCAAGAAGCAGCTGTGAGTGCAGGTTACAAAGGCAAGCACAGCCCCTTCCTTGTGGATGTTCAATGCAGGGGAAGTCAACCTGTGGTCCTCCCAAATGTCCATGGACTAAAATTCCCATGAGCCCCTGCCAGCATTTGGACAGCTGGAGAGCCATTAACATTCCCGCTTGTGCACTTCTTTGCTTGTCTCAACGGCTGGGATCCTGAAGAGTGAGAAGCATCTTTGGGTTCGGTCTCCCCCCACACCCGGTGCCTGGAGAAAATGAGAAACAGTTTTGCAACTTTGCACCAGTCCTTTGGGTGCAGATCTTTTGCCACCGGCCTATCGGCAACCGGCTCCTGGGGATATTTTCTGAGCCGCAGAAGACACAAGCGGGTGTAGCTCTGGTGCCAGAACACCAACTGAACGCCGTACACCGCGGTAACGATTAAAAAAAAACATACAGAATTAAAACAAAAAAAGACTTTATGACTTCCTTAAAAGCCCTGCATTTGGTCGGCTGCCTTGTTGGTTCCCTCTTGGCCGAATGGGCCGTGTTTCATTCCACCTGCCCACGGGGTCCTCCTGGAGGTGGATGTTCCTGATAACTCATCAACCCAAGGCTGGATTTGGGTTCACCCGGGGAGCGCAAGATTCTCTAGACATTTTCTAAAGCTGCCGCTTCCGTGGACATTTTATCTACCCTTGGAGAGTTTATATGGCTTCGCTGACGTGTGTCCCCCCCCCTCCCCATATCCCCTTCCGCACGGCCTTTTCATTTCTCCTGGACAGTTCTGCTAGAACCCTGGTTCTTTTGCAGGTCTAGGAGTCGGCTCTTGTTTAGCTGCGGAGTTTGGCGGTACAAAATCAAGACCTCCCCCTGAAAATTAAGCAGCCGTGTCCCTCTGCCACTGAAACCACTGAGCGAGTTGGACCTGGGAGAGTCTGTTAAAAAAATAATAATTGTACAGAAATCAGGGAGTGCCACGTGGTCCGATCCAGCCTCTTGCTGTTCAGAAGCCAGCTGAATGTCATTGGGGCGCCCAGATTCAGGACGCACTGCCGGCTCAAAGATCTGACGGTGCGTTTTTTCCCAACATGCAGAAAGACACATGGGCGTGGCCTCTGAGGAAGGTTCCCCTATAGCAGGAGTGGCCAAACTGCGGCTCTCCAGGTGTCCACGGACTACAATTCCCACAAGCCCCTGCCAACACGGCGCTGGCAGGGACTCACAGGAATTGTAGCCTACAGATACCCGGAGAGTCAGATTGGCCACCCCTGCCTAGAGCCTGTACGGTTACCTAGGGCTACCTCCCCTTTCAATTCCCGGAGAAGCAACGGGCCTTCAGTTCCCGGCCAAAGTTTTCTGGACACCAAACAGCAGCACGGCCCCGGCCCCGTTTCCTGTTTTTTTGTAACAGCTAAGAAAAATGGGACCTCTCAGTAAAAGCCCGTGCGTTCCGATGGCTTCTCGAAAAAAAACATGAGACGTCCGCGGCTCCTTCCTGCTATGTGTGGCTCCTCCGGTGCTTTGCGAGGCTCTCCTCTGAAGCGAAGGCCTCCTTGCAGTCCTGGCACTCGTAGGGGTTCCCTCGCGCATGGATGCGCTGGTGCCTGATGAGGTTGGAACTCTGGCTGAAGCCCTTCCCGCAGTCCAAGCACTTGAACGGCCTCTCCCCAGTGTGACTCCGCCGATGGATCACGAACTGAGAGTTGGAGACGAAGGATTTCCCGCAATCAGAGCATTTGAACGCGCTCCCTTTCGGGGGGATCCGCGGGTGCTTGAGCAGGCTGGCGCCGCCGTGGGTCCGCTGGTGGACGTTCAGGTGGGAGCTCTGGCTGAAACACTTCCCGCACACCAAGCACTTGTAGGGCCTCTCGCCCGTGTGGATCCTCTGGTGGATGATCAAGTACGACTTGGAGATGAAGGACTTCCCGCAGTCCAGGCACTTGTTGTGCGCTTTCTGGACCGCGCCGATTTTCTTGCGGGCCAGCAGCTGGGCGCTCACCCGGAAGCCTTTGCCCCGTTTGGACCGCTGGAAGGGCTTTTCCTCCGTGTGGGTCCTCTCGTGGACGTTCATGTGGGACTTCTGGCTGAAGCCTTTGCCGCAAGCCGAGCACTTGAAGGGTTTCTCGCCCGTGTGCATCCGCTCGTGGATGATCAGGTAGGACTTGAAGACAAAGGTCTTGTTGCAGTAGGAACATCGGTGGGGCTTCTTGTCCTCGTGGACTCTCCGGTGGGCGAGGAGGTGGGAGCTGACCCGGAAGCTCTTCCCGCAGTCCGGGCACTGGAACGGCTTCTTCCTCCTGTGGATTTTCTGATGCGCCGTCAAGTGCGCCGACTGCCTGAAGCACTTCCCGCAGTCCAGGCATTTGTACGGCCGCTCCCCCGTGTGGATCCTCTGGTGGACGATGAAGTACGACTTGGTGAAGAAGGACTTGCCGCAGAACAAGCACTTGTGGGGCTTCTTGGTGGCTTGGTGGGTTTTCTGGTGAGCCATGAAGTGCGCGTGCACCCGGAAGCTCTCCCCGCACTCCGAGCAAGTGTACGGGCCCTCTCCGGTGTGGCTCCTCTGGTGCTTCAGGAGAGCCAGGCTGGAGCCGAAGCCCTTCCCGCACTGCGGGCACTGAAACGGCTTCGCGCTGGCGTGGGTCCGCTTGTGGACGTTCAGGTGGGAGCTCTGGCTGAAGCTCTTCCCGCAGGCCAGGCACTTGAAGGGCCGCTCCCCCGTGTGGATCCGCTGGTGGATGATCAAGTAGGACTTGGTGAAGAAGCTCTTCCCGCAGAACAAGCACTTGTGGGGCTTCCGCGTGGCGTGGTTCCTCTTGTGGGCGATCAGGTGGGCGTTCACGCGGAAGGTCTTCCCGCACTCGGCACATTTGTACGGGCTTCCTTCCGCGTGGGTCCGCTGGTGCTGGGCGAGGCTCAGCTTGGAGCGGAAGCTTTCCCTGCAGTCGGGGCACTGGAACTTGGCTCTGCGGTGGATTTTCTGGTGGACGGTGAGGTGGACCCTCTGGATGAAGCGCTTCCCGCACTCCAGGCACTTGTAGGGCCGCTCCCCGGTGTGGATGCGGCGGTGGATGATCAGCTGGGAGGCGGAGGGGAAGCCCTTCCCGCAGTCGGGACACTTGTGCGCTTTGCGCTCGCCGTTGATCTTCTTTTGGGCCATGAAACGGGAGCGCACCTTGAAGCTCTTCCGGCAGGCCGCGCCTTGCCGCGGGCTGCCTTTCGCGTGGCTCCTCTGGTGCTTGGCCAGGTTGCTGCTGGAGCAGAAGCTCTTCCCGCAGTCGGGACACTGGAAGGGCTTGGCTCCCTCGTGGATCCTCTGGTGCACCGTCAGGTTGGAGCTCTGGGCAAAGGTCTTTCCGCAGGCGAGGCATTTGAAGGGCTTCTCCCCAGTGTGGGTCCTCTGGTGAATGATAAGGTGCCCCTTAGCGAGGAAGGATTTCCCACAGTCCGGGCACCGATGGGGCTTCTTTCCTTGGTGGGAAAGGTAGTGAGAGATCACTTTGTAGCTCTTCCCGCCGTTGGAGCATTCCAGGGGCTTCTCCTCCAGGGGCTTCTCCTCTGGCGGGGAACTGTCCTCCTTAACCAGACCCGGCCTCTGCCGGAAGAGCGGGCCGTCCACCTTGTCAGAGTCCGTGTTTTTCCCCGCAGGGATTTTCATTGGCCCCTGGGCTTCGGCAAGGGCCTCTTCACCGTCCCAAATGACGGAGGTTTCGGCTTTCCCTTGAGCGCCTCTTCTGCTCTTCCGCTGGGCTCGGGGCCAGCCCTCCCGACCGTCGGCCTGCTCTCGAGAGCGGGAAGCCTCTCTTTCCGCTCTCCTCCCCTTCGGGGCCTGGTTTGCGTGGCCTTGGTCCGGAGTCTCCAAAATGTATACCTCCTCCTCTTCCTCTTCTGCACTCAGGCTGCCGTCAACTGCCAGAAGAAAGAGGACATGTGAAAACAGGGGTCATTTCTGACCTGAAGCTGCCTAAGCCCTGCTGCATGTGGGAGAGTCGTGCCTTCATCCCTGGGCGTCTTCTGCAACACAGAAGAAGAACCCTGTTGGATCAGAGCGGTGGCCATCTAGCCCAGCCTGCTGTCTCATGCAGTGGCCAACCAGTTCCTCTGGAGGGCCAGCAACAGGGCATGGAGGCCGAGGCCTTCCCCTGGAGTTACGAACAAGAGAACACCCCTACTGGGTCAGACCAGTCAAGCTTATACCTTGACTAAAACTTTGCTGATCTTAAAAGTACCACAAGACTCAAGCTTTGTCCCGTGTTAGTCAGCTTCAGGACAGTCCAAATTTCCACCACGGCCTCTCTGGAAGAAACCAAGCATCTCAGCACTGCAAAGGATCTCTCCTTAGCTCTCACAGATCCAAGCTTTGTGTGTCCTGCAGGAACCAGAGCCGTGTTCTGTGGGAGCTCTTCCCATCGACAGATGGAAACTGAGCCACAGGGCCTTCCACCACTGCAAGGGATTCTGGGAGATCTCCCATCTCTGGAAGGGAGAAAACACACAGTCCTTCTCTCCCTACCAGAAATGGGAGACTTGTGATTGCTGAGGGGAGACCCTTCACAGCCCTGAGAAGTTTATTTCCAGAGAGACCATGCAGCAAGCTTGGCCACCGCCTGGTCACCTTAGCCCCTGATGTTTCGCCAGTGACGGTGGCTGGCATCTTCAGGCGTAGGACATGGCAAGATGGGCCTGGAAAGATTCCTGTCTTGCCATGAAGATGCCAGCCACCGTTACTGGCCAAAAACCAGGGACTAAAATGGCCACACTGTGGCCAAACAGCCCAGAAAACCCGTAACAGCCATGTCCTGTCACATCGCTTACTGTCTGGTCCTTTTCACTGGAGATGCTGGAGATGGAATCTGGGTCCTCCTACAAGCCAAGCAGATGCTCGGCCACCAAGTCGTGTCTTGGAAGAAGGCCTAAGAATTCTTACCCAGTGAGCTGTCAACTCCGCCATTGACCTTCTGACTGGCCGGCCTGTAAGTCTGCTTTCGCTCGTTATTTGACGGAGCCGTCTCTTCCCCCGGGAAATCTAGAGTGATCGCTTCAATTGGCTCCAGCTCCTGAAATAAGGTGAAGAACCCGTTCACAAGCAAGCCAAGAGAGATTGGTGGTTCACAAAGGAGGGGGGAGCCCCTCTGTGACAGATCTGTCTGGGGGCTGACAAAGGATGCAAACCTTTTACAATAATATAAAAGAAAATAAAGCTGTCCTTTCAGCCAAATGAAACAGAGCTGGCTTTTCTGCACTCTACTTCTTACTATGTGAAAGAGTCTCAAAGCAACTCACAATCACCTCCCCTTGCTCTCCCTACCACAGACCCCCCCTGCGAGGTAGATGGGGCTGAGAGAGCTCTGAGAGAACTGTGATTGGCCCACGGTCACCCCAGCCGGCTGGCAAGTGGAAGCGTGGGGAATCAAACCTGGTTCTCCAGATTAGAGGCTTCCACACAACACACCGCCATGCTGGCTCTCAAAGAAAATGGCCCTGATTTGATTATATCGGGGGAAACGCATCAATAATTTATCCACAAAGTGCAATTTGCAGGGAGGGAGGGGGGGGTTGCCTCACGGTGGGAAAAGGGGGAGGAGGCTTGCTCTCACCTGGACCTCCCAACTCTCGTCCGCTCGCTGCCTCTGCAGGAAATCCTCAGCGAGGGCCACAGCCTGGCAGCAGGTCTCTGGGCTTTGTTCCCTCACCCAGTTCTGCATGTCCAGCGGCAGGATGGCCAAGAACTGCTCCAGGATCAGCAGCTCCAAGATCTGCTCCTTGGTGTGCCGGTCCACCTTGAGCCACCGGTGGCAAAGCCTCTGGAGCCGGCTGTAAACGACCCTCGGTCCCTCAGCCTCCTGGTAGCAGAAACGCCGGAAGTTCTGCCGCTGCCTCTCCCGGCTGAGGGCGTCCCCTCGCAAGATGGCGGCCTTGACCTTCTCGTAGTCCACTCTGTCCCGGATATCCAGGCTGCTGAAGATCTGCTCCGCTTCCCCGCCGAGGGCAGGAAGGAGATGGATCATCCAGTCCTCCTTGGGCCAGCGGCAGGCTTCGGCCACCTGCTCGAAGGAGGCCAGGAAGGCCTTGGTGTTGTCCCAGGGGCTGGGCTCCTCCAGCAGCGGTGGGGTCTCCCATTCCACCTGAGGGTACTCCAGGGTCTTCAGAAACTCCTGCCACTGGGCTTCCCAACGCTGGAGCAGCCCCTCGCCCACGTCCTGTTCTCCCAGGGGTTTGTGCAGCAATTCCCGAATACTCCCGGCTGGCCCGACAGGAGGCGCTTCCCCCGATTCAGAATCCGACGTCTCCTCTTCCTCCGTTTTGATCCGCCGATGGAGCCCCTGCTCAAGTTCCACGTGGAACCGCAGGCCGAAGCCAGACTGCGCCCTGTCCCTGGCAGCCATTTTGTTTTGGGCCAGCATCAGCCTCATCGGAAGTGAAGGCTGATTCTTTGCTCGCCGGCAGGAAATGCCAGGAGCGACAGCCAGCCAGCCTCTGACCTTATCTCTATCCTAACGCCTGCAGACAACCACCCTGTGGAAATCCGATGGGCGTTTCTCCACGGACGTTATCAGGCCTCTCGGGCTAACAGGCCGATGAGACTCAGGGAAGAGGGGAGGTTCTCCCTGTGGGAAAGAGAAACAAACAGGAATTGTTAAAATCCAGGTTGCGACTATTAGCCGTTCCTGCCTGTGATGACGATAAAGGAAAAAACGCAAGGATAAAAGGATGCTGAGGAGAAAAGTGGGGTATAGGTATCTAAACCGACTCATGAGAGAAGCTGGGGCAGGGAATTCTTAGACAGACACACAAATCTATGAATATGAAATAAAATTTCAAACTGGCCCCAAGCAGGAGCAGAGAACTCATCCACTTAGGTTCTCCAAATATTTTTAATGGGACTGGAAACTCATAAGAAGAAGAGCCATGTGCTGGGTCAGACTGGTGGTCCGTCTAGTCCAGCTTCCTGTCTCACACAGGGTCCAACCAGTTCTTTTGGAGAGCCAAGATCAGGGAAGAGAACACGAGGCCTCCATAAGAACATCAGAAGATGCAGGACCAGAGCAGTGGTCCATCTAGTCCAGCATCTTGTTGCCTACAGAGGTCAACCAGTTCTATCCCGGGGGCCAACAATAGGGCCTAGAGGCTGAGGCCTTCCCCTTCTGTTGCCTCCTGGCGTTTGCTGGCAGGGGCTCATGGGAATTGTAGTCCATGAACATCTGGAGGACCACAGGTTGACTAGCCCTGGTATAGGGCACATCCATACATTGGGTTCTAGACCATAACACAGCCTTCCTCAGCTTTTTTAACATTGGGACACGCCAATGTTATTGACAAAATCCTTCACTTTCCTGGAAAGAGAATGGCATTTTAGGCATTACTCCTCCAAAGCACAAACCAGAACGTCCTCATATCTTAATAGACTTTTTGGTCAAGGAGACCTGTCTCTGCAGCTCAGCCCAGAAAGCCAGAGCAAAGGGAGAAACTGTGATCTCACAACCTGGAGATAAACCTGGAGAGAGCCAGTTTGGTGTAGTGGTTAGGAGTGCGGACTTCTAATCTGGCATGCCAGGTTCGATTCTGCACTCTCCCACATGCAGCCAGCTGGGTGACCTTGGGCTCCCCAAGGCACTGATAAAGCTGTTCTGACCGAGCAGGAATCTCAGGGCTCTCTCAGCCTCACCCACCTCACAGGGTGTCTGTTGTGGGGAGAGGGAAGAGAAGGCGACTGTAAGCCGCTTTGAGCCTCCTTTGGGTAGAGAAAAGCGGCATATAAGAACCAACTCTTCTTCTTCTTCTAAACCAAATTATAATTTTTGTTACCTAGCCTAACCATCAAATAACAGTAGCTTTTTGATCCCTCCCCCAAAAGGGGTCAAGTGAGGTGCGGCTTTGGGTTACTCTGAGCTTCCCCCTTGTTCCTGACCTATGGCCACCCCCCTGAAGGGGCAAGAGGTCTTCAGAAGTAATTTGCCACTGCTTGGCTCTGCCTAGAAGAGCTGAGCTTTTTAGACCCTGAAGGCACTACCTGAAGGCATCCCAAAGCAGTTTACAAACACCCTTTCCTTCCTCTCCCCACAACAGACACCTTGTGAGGCAGGGGGTGCTGAGAACTGGGACCGGCCCAAGGTAACCCAGCAGGCCTCATGAGTCTCAAAGTGGCTTCCAATTGCCTTCCCTTCCTCTCCCCACAGCAGACACCCTGGGAGGTAGGTGAGGCTGAGAGAGCTCTGACAGAACTGGAACTGGCTCAAGGTAGGCGAGGCTGAGACAGCTCTGAGGTCTGCTGAGATCAAGCTAGCCCGGCTTCTAGAATGCAGGCCTGTTTCTTACTTTTAAATGTGTTTAGGGGAAAATCTTTCAGGCTGGCTATGGGGAAATTTACCAGGGGAAATTAACCGGAAAGAATCAGCCAGAGCTCCACCAGGAAACAAAGGCCAAGGCGCTTTTGCAGGTTGTTCCATCTCTTGTGTTCTCAGACTTGTGTGTTTTGTGTCTGATACAATGGAAGACAAACTGCACCTGTGAAATCCAGTAAATGCCATTTATCTAGCTTGCTTTATGTTACAGATATTTATAGCCTGTGCCGGTTAATGATTCTCAAGAAGAAGAAAAGATGGGGGTTTTGTAGCCCACTTTCCACTACCAAAAGGGGGCTCAAAGTAGCTTATAATTGGCTACCATTCCTCTCCCCACAGCAGACACCCTACGAGGTAGGTGAGGCTGAGAAAGCTGAGAGAATCAAACCCAGCTCTCCAGATTAAAGTCCATGCTCTTAACCACTACATCAAAGACAATAAGAACAGGGCTTTTTTTAAAGTGATAAAGCATAATGAACCCCAGCCGAAAGTTTCCGAAAGTTTTCTTAAGCAAAAAACCCAGACTTTAAGCATTTAGACATCCAAATTCTGTTAAACTGCCAAGAGAAATACAACAGGGATAGGGAGCATTCCTATTTTCATGCAGCAAGCTCTGAACCAGCAAACCTAAAAAAAAAAAAAAGCACTAAATTTTAATTTTCTTTTTTTAATCTAGAATTTTATTTGCCAAAGAGGATTAGAAACAACCATCTCGGCCCATTTCCCAAAGATAATAGAAAACTAATTACTCTCTTTCCAAGATTGCCCACGGTTACCCAACGTTCTCAGAAAATTCTAGAAAATACTGTTTTTCTGTTGGGGGTACGAAAACTTTCACCACTGTATGGTTTGGACCAGGGGTAGTCAAACTGCGGCCCTCCAGATGTCCATGGACTACAATTCCCACAAGCCCCTGCCAGCGTTCGCTGGCAGAGGCTCCTGGGAATTGTAGTCCATGGACAGCTGGAGGGCCGCAGTTTGACTACCCCTGGTTTGGACAGTTAGAGCCAGACGCTGTGGGAATTAGGGGTTGCACAAACAGAACTTTCTAGCCAGGCTTGCTGCCCTAATTCCCAGTGTCCGGCTACAACATTCACGCCACCGCCAAACGCTGTATCCTCTCACTACTGAAAACCACCACCAAGCAAAGGACTCTGTGTAGCTTCCCAGCTCCCCCATGCCTTGAATATCTCCAGCCAAGCGATCTCTCCCATCTGCCCCACCAACAGTAAGAGAGCACATTTCCACCCTGCCAAGGAATTCAAATGCAGCCTTCAAGGCTTCTTTCCTCCTCCGTTACCCTCACAACAACCTGGCAAGGTAGGACACCCCAGACCAGGGTCACCCAGCATGCCTCGCGACTGCGTGGGTGGGAGGGAGGTCGGAATCCAGGTCTCCCACTGGCCAGCCCGGCAGAGCTCGCCCGGCCTTGCACTGGGCTCGGAGGAACCCGCTCTTTCCCGGGACCTTGGCCCTCCGGCACGTGGTAGACTGCCCCTGAACGTGGAGGCTCGCCGCGTTGGCGCTGAAGGGGCGGAGGGAGAAGAGCGCGGCCGTCCCCTCCTTCTCCAAGCGGCGCGGCAGGCAGAAGTCCGGCCGGTGCAGAGGGAGGCTGAGCCCCCCCCCCCCGTGGCTACTCACCGGGCCCCGCAGGCAGCAGCCGCGCCCGCCCCCCATTCATCGCCCGCAGGAGGCGACCCGAGCAGGAAGGAACTTTGACGCCGCGCCCGCCCCCCCCCTCCCCGGGCGGCCTTGGAGACACGCACGCCGCTCCTCGCCACGGCCGCTCTGGCACGCCCCGCTCGATGCCTTTAACCCTTCGCCCGCCGCCCCGCTATTCCGACTCCAGGGAAGACCAAGGAAGGCGAATGGAAGCAGGAGTTTTGCTTCCTTCCAAATGACGGAGGGTATTAAAAAAAGAAGAAAGGTGTGTGCGTTTTCCCAGAATCCTTGGCGAGCATGGACTGAATACAAGGGGCTCCGAAGTGCACGGTTGCCAGTCTCCCGGTGGGGCCTGGAGATTTCTTGGAATTAACACTTTCCATGGAGAAAGTGGCTTCTTTGGAGGGGGGACTCTTTGACTCTCGCTCGCTCCCCTCCCCCTCCCTCTTTCTCTCTGTCTCAGGTTGCCAGTCTCCCGGTGGGGCCTGGAGATTTCTTGGAATGATCACTTTCCATAGAGAAAGTGGCTTCTTTGGAGAGGGGACTCTATGACTTTCTCTCTTTCACTTTCTTCTCGAAGCTCACCTTTCCCAGACTCCCCCTGCAAATCTCCAAGAACTTACCAACCTGGAGTTGGCAACCCCAGGTATAACATCTGCAACAGCTGGCATCCCTGACGGAAATCCCCCAAAGGAGCCAGACTCCAGCTGAAGGGTTTCATTGAGGCGGGTAGTTGTGTTTGGTCTGAAGCAGCCGAAGTTTGAGCCCAGGGACACCTTTCAGGCCAACCAATGACATGGACATCCCCAGACTACATACATAAACGTCTGAAAAACCTAAGCTCACACCTTGGCCTTAAAGGTGCCCCCTGGACCCAAACTTTGTTGTAAAGTGTTTCACATGACACCCCTGCCCATTTCCACATAGGACAGAGAAAGTGGGCCAACCGAGAAGAAGGTGAGTTGGCTTTTATACCCCGCTTTTCACTGCGACTGCTCTTAACCACCAGTCCACACTGGCTGTCTAAAATCTAGCAATTAACTCCCAACTTTCATGTTTTCAGAACTTGCTCATTTAAATTCCCAGATTTGTACTTTATTTTCACTTATTATGTAATTTTATTTATTTATTTATTATTTATGATTGGATTTCTATACTGCCCCTTCCCGTGCGGGGGCAGTTTACATCAGATAAAAACAATAATAATCTAAATACCTAAAACAGTTACATCCAACCTGTATCAGCTAGAAATCTTAATGTCTGTATCCCCTCCCCATCCCAGCAAGGGTGGTTTGCTCTTAGAGAGGGCCTGTTTAGGTGGGAGCCTGTTGTCCTCCTCACTGAGCCAAGAGGCAGAGGGTGGAAAACAAGGGCTAGCAAAAGGAAGGGAGGCCATACAGTCTGCCCACGAAAGAAGCAATTTTTTCCCCATGGAAAGCAGTCAAATTTTTGCAATTTATTTGCAGTCAGATCATTTTATCCTGTTGTCATCCGCCCGAAGACCAGAGAGAAGGGGTGGAAAACAAAAGGAAAGAGAGAGAGGAGGGAGGGAGAGGAAGGGGAAAGGAGGAAGAGAGAGAAAAGAGAGGAAGGAAGGAGAGGGAAGGGAGAGCACGAGGGAGAGAGAGAGAGAAAGTCATAGAGTCCCCCCTCCAAAGAAGCCACTTTCTCTATGGAAAGTGATCATTCCAAGAAATCTCCAGGCCCCACCGGGAGACTGGCAACCCTGCACTTTGCAGCCCCTTGTATTCAGTCCATGCTCGCCAAGGATTCTGGGAAAACACTCCCCCTCCTTTTTCTTTTTTTTGAATGGCCGGGCATTTGGAAGGAAGCAAAAACCCTGGTTCCATTCGGCGTTGTTCGTCTTCCCTGGAGTCGGAACAGCGGGGCGGCGGCCGAAGGGTTAAAGGCATCGAGCGGGGCGTGCCAGAGCGGCCGTGGCGAGGAGCGGCGTGCGTGTCTCCAAGGCCGCCCGAGGGAAGGGGGGGGGCGGGCGCGGCGTCAAAGTTCCTTCCTGCTCGGGTCGCCTCCTGCGGGCGATGAATGGGGGGCGGGCGCGGCTGCCTGCGGGGCCCGGTGAGTAGCTCAGCCTCCCTCTGCACCGGCCGGACTTCTGCCTGCCGCGCCGCTTAGGGAAGGCCCCAGCATGTTTTGCCCCACCACCCCCAAGAAATTATTTTGTATTGATTGGTTTTATCTACGGCCTTCCCCTGTGAGCAGGCTTGGGGCGGTTCATTGCATTTACATCATTATTAGATAGATAGATAGATAGATAGATAGATAGATAGATAGATAGATAGATAGATAGATAGATAGATAGATAGATAGATAGATAGATAGATAGAGCATTGCATTTACATCATTATAAAACCATTGATTGACTGACTGACTGACTGACTGACTGACTGACTGACTGACTGACTGACTGACTGACGTATAGATGCTTTCGAATTATGGTGCTGGAGACGAATGCTGCGAATCCCATGGACAGCCAAATTTACCAACAAAATAGTTTTAGAGAGGAGCAAACCAACTATGTCATTGGAAGGCAAGATGTTACGGCTAAAGCTCACTCACTTTGGACACATCCTGCGATCGAACTCGCTGGAAAAATCATGAATGCTCGGCATGGTCAGCGGCAAAAGGAAACGTGGTCGCCAAAGGGTCCACCGGCTCAACACGATCAAAGCCGATACAGGGATGACCATGGACCAGCTAAAGCAGTCAGAGACAGGGGCGCACGGTGAAGACTTTCCTATAGAATTGCCAAGGGTTGGACTGAACAGATGACATCATCATAATCAAAACCGCCATTAAAATATTTCAGACATTCTTAATACTCCCATGGTGCGCTGTTCTTCCTACTCGGGCTGCAGGATGTGGTCTTCAGCCTGACCCAACAGCAACATCCTTATATTTATTAGGAAAGGATCTCCTTTTTACAAATATTGGGCTTCTGTAAACTACAGAAAAGGATCCTGTATGTAGGTTCTCTGTTTTCACTGTTTAATTTTGTCTTTTTTCCTGCAGGGAGAATCCATTTTTCTCTTGCCTCAAACACCACCGCCAGACCTCACTCCCCTTTTTTGACCTGAAACAAAATCTGTATGATGCAAGAATCAAGATATTTTTGGTCAAACCGACCTTGAGGGAAGGACTTCTTGTGCAGCCTTTCCGGCAGAAGGGATGCTGAGATGTGAGTTTCCCACAATGCAAGATCTGGGAGCCAAAGGACTTCAGAGGATGTGCTGGCCAGAGACAAAATGGCCGCCAAGCAGGACTCCCACACCGGTTGAGGGCTCCATCTACAGACTGCGCTAGAGCCGAAGACAGCAATGGAAGACCAAGGCCGAGCGGAAGCGAAACCTGGGGCAGGCCCAGAGGAGAGGTGTCCCCCTCACATTAGCTGTGTGGTTAAACAGGAACCAGAGGAGAATTTGGCACACCACTGGGAAACACAGTGGCAAGCGTTCCTGAAGACTGTAGAGTCCCCACACTTGCAGTGGCAGAACCCAGTGGGAACGGAAGGAGCAACAGAGGACCTAAAGATACTTCCGGCTCCGTCAGAAGGGTCAGCTGAAGCCGGACAGCGGCCTAGAACCCAGCGATGGCTTCAGAGCTGCCTCGGCCTTCAGAAGGAACCTCAGCTGGCTCCAGCCCCCCAGGAAGACAGCCGTGTGGGGAACATGGCAGAGGTGAAAGAAGAGACTCCAGATGAGATGGCGGAAAGCACGGAAGCCCGGCGCCTCCGCTTCAGGCAGCTGGCCTACAGAGAAGGAGACGGGCCGCGTGTGGTTTGCAGCCAGCTCTGGTATCTCTGCCGCCAGTGGCTGGAGCCGGAGAGGCACACCAAGCAGCAGATCCTGGACCTGGTCATCCTGGAGCAGTTCCTGACCATCCTGCCCCAGGAGATCCGGAGCCGGCTGAGGAAGCGCCGAGCCGAGACCTGCGATCAGGCCGTGTCCCTGGCGGAGGAGCTTCTGCTGAGGCAGAGAGAGGCGAGGGCGGGAGAGAAGCCAGTGAGTGCGTTTCACCCTCGAGTCCATGAAAAGGACCCCAAACACTCCGCTGATTTCAAGTTGCCATCCTCCAGGTGGGGACTGGAGTTCTCCCAGAATTGCAGTTGCCCTCCAAGCTGTAGAAATAAGTTCCCCTCAAGGAGATGGCGGCTTTAGAGGGTAGCTTCTAGGGCACCCTCAAAGCCACAGGAATTTTCCGACCTGGAGCTGGCAACCCGACTGGGAATTGAGGGTGGGAGTTGAAGAGACCCCCAAATGAGCCACTGAAATAAGAATCAGACCTCAGAGGTTTGGCACCAGCTGCAGAGGGGGGGGGGGCGGAACTATAATTCATATTTTCTTTCCATAGACAAGCAGCAGATTCCAGTGAGAAAACACGTGGTCAATGTTTGCCTAGGTTTCCTAGCTTGGGCTCCCAACTTCAGGCAGGGAAATTTCTGTAGATTTGGAAGGGGGATCCTGGGGATGGCAAGGTTTTTTTTCCATTCATTCATTCATTCATTCATTCATTCATTCATTCATTCATTCATTCATTCATTCATTCATATTTTTATACTGCCCTTCCCTACGGCTCTGGGCGGTTTACATGAAACATTTTTGAACATTCACAGAGAACACTATTAAAATCAATATAACAGTATAACAATAACAACAGCACATCAACTGGAACAATTAGAATGGCACTTCAACATTCAGAGGCACTAATCCTCCGAGTTCCAGACCCAGGAGGCAACCACAGGGGAAGGCCTCGGCCTCTCTCCTGTTGTTGGCCCTCCAGAGAAACTGGTTGGCCCCTGTGTGAGACAGGATGCTGGAGTAGCTGGACCTTCACTGGTCTGATCCAACAGACTGGTCTGAGACTGCTTTGGAAAGTTATGAAAAGGAAGCGCTTAACTGAGGAGTCAAGTGAGGAGGAATTTCCCACAATGCACTGTGGGCTGGCATGGAAACTAGAGAGAGTATTTCTGTAGTGTTTCTTTTATCGCTGCTTCCCCATGGAGATAAAGCCAACTGTTGTCATGGCCTGAGAGGTCCGAGCTTTGAGACTCCTCCAGATAGAGAAAAGCAGCATAGAAGAACTAACTCCTCTTCTTCTTCAGTGATATCAGGGCTCTCTCAGCCTCACCCACCTCACAGGGTGTCTGTTGTGGGGAGAGGAAAGGGAAGGCAACTGGAAGCTGCTTTGAGACTCCTTCGGGTAGGGAAAAGCGGCATATAAGAACCAACTCTTCTTCTTCTTCTTCAGTAATATCAGGGCTCTCTCAGCCTCACCCACCTCACAGGGTGTCTGTTATGAGGAAAGGGAATGCAACTGTAAGCCACTTTGAGCCTCCTTCTGGTAGGGAAAGTGGGCATATAAGAACCAACTCTTCTTCTTCTTCTTCTTCTTCAGTAATCTCAGGATTCTCTCAGCCTCCCCTCCCTCACAGGGTGTCTGTTGTGGGGAGAGGAAAGGGAAGTCAATTATAAGCCGCTTTGAGGTAGGGAAAGTGGGCATATAAGAACCAACTCTTCTTCATTGTTTCAGATCCTGCAGCCAGTTGGGAATGACAGTCCCGTAAATTCCCCTAAAGAAGAGTCGGCTCTCTCAGACTCGGAAGAAACCAAGCCAGGGGATGGAGGCTTCACAGGTAAGGCGCACTGTTCTGTGAGAGCTCTCGGTCGAAGGGCTAGGGAAGTGTGGTGTAGTGGTTAGAGCAGGACTCCTTCCCTGGCACTCACCAAGCGCTTTTAGAAAGTAGTGGTTTTTGGGGGCCTTTTGCCCAGAGGGGCTTCTGATTGGCCACTGGAGATGGGTCCCTACGCACATTTCAGGAACTTTGGCTTTGGTAGCAGCTACTATTACAGCACAAGATATTCACTTTGAGTGAAGGTATGTTGTGGCAGCCATTTTGTGTCTGGCTCCACCTCCTGCAGCAGCCATTTTGTGGCAGCCATGCTGTTTCGGAATTCCCGTGGTGCCCAGAGAGGGTCATTCGGGTCAGGGACCCTTTGGCTAGTTAAGAATGTCTGGCCGGGGCTGAAACTTGGGGATTTCCAGCCAAGAACTCTGAGGCCAACCCAGCTCAGAGGTTTGTGGCGAAGATTAACAGCAAGAAGCAAGAACCAGGAATGTCAGCCTAAATTCCTTCAGAGAAAGGAGAGAGCTTGGAGGTCCAAGGTGATTTGCCATTTCCCGCCTCTGTGTCATGAGGACCCCTAGTGCTCCTCGGAGGAACATCCACCCAGATCCTTGGAGGACTCCCATCCAAAAACTCTCCAGGGTTGTCCCTGCTTAGCTTCTGAGATCTGACGGGATCGGACCCCACCATGCCACCTTCCCTCCCCAGGACAGGGTATGCAGGTTGTAAGCTTAATAAATGAGGCTGAAATTCTTCTCCTGCTTGTGGTTCTCTTTCTTTTATGTAGGGAATGACTCTTCCTTTGGCTTAGCAAGTGTTGGTTGGATACCCAAAAATGAGGAGAACGCTTATGCCCCAGGAGTCACTGGCCAAAAGGAGCCTGAGGAATCAGAAGCAAGTCAGTCCCTTCGCCCAGAACAGGAAAAGGCTTTGGAGAGTCCGCCCAGGCATGAAAGGCAGCGAGGAAACCGCAAAAGCAGAGCTCTAGAGAAACCTGTTGGTTACAGGAGAGCAGATACGGACCTCACCAAAACCACAGCCCAACGGAAGACTTCCGCAGGAGGGAGTCAAAAGACATGCAACATTTGTCAGAAAAGCTTCAACTGGACCACCGATCTTGTGAAACACGAGCGGACGCACACGGGAGAGAAACCGTACAGCTGTTTGGAGTGCGAGAAAAGCTTTAGCCAGAAATCGGACCTGAATATCCACCGGAGGATCCACACGGGTGAAAAGCCCTTTAAATGCTCCCACTGTGGAAAGAGCTTCAGCCGGAGCACAAACCTGATTGTGCACAAGAGGCTGCACACCGGCGAGAAGCCCTATAAATGCTCGCACTGCTCAAAGACCTTCTGTGCCGGCTCCCAGCTGATTACCCACCAGAGAATCCACACAGGGGAGAAACCGTATAAATGCCTGGAGTGTGGGATAAGCTTCGGTTTCAGGTCTGTCCTCGTGGCTCATGAGAGGACCCACACAGGAGACAAGCCCCACAAATGTTCAGACTGTGGGAAAAGCTTCCGCCAGGTGGCGCACCTGAGTAGCCATCAGAGAATCCACACCGGGGAGAAGCCATTTCAGTGCTCGCGGTGTGGGAAAAGCTTCAGCGGGCGATCGGCCGTGATCGCTCATGAAAACACCCACGTTTTAGAGAAGCCGCACAAGTGTTCCGACTGTGGGAAAAGCTTCAGTAACAAATCCCAGCTGACAAGCCACCAGAGGCTTCATAGGGAGGACAAACCCCATAAGTGTTTCGCCTGTGGGAAAACCTTCAAATTGGGCTCCCTCCTGACCAGACACTTGAGAACTCACACGGGGGAGAAGCCGTACAGCTGCTCCCACTGCGAGAAGAGCTTCAGCAGCCGATCCAGCCTCGTTGCCCATGTGAGAACCCACACGGGGGAGAAGCCACACAAATGCCCAGACTGTGGGAAAAGCTTCATTCAGAAGACGAACCTTAATAGCCACCAGAGAATCCACACGGGGGAGAAGCCACATAAATGCTCAGACTGTGGGAAGGGCTTCAGCCAGAAACGGCACCTCCTTAACCATCGGCGCAACCACACAGGAGAGAAACCGTTTAAATGCGCATGTTGCAATAAGAGCTTTGGTGCCAGGTCGACCCTTGTGACGCATGAGAGAACCCACACGGGCGTGAAGCCGCATGAATGCGCAGATTGCAGGAAGAGCTTTGGCCGGAAGGCAGAACTTGTTAGACATGAGAGGATGCATAACACGGGCAAAACAGCTTTAGCCTTGAGCCAATAGAATGGCCCAGGCTAGCATGATCTGGTCAGGTTTTGGCAGCTAAGAGCCAGCTTGGTGGTGGTTAGGAGGGTGGACTTCTAATCTGGCAAGCCGGGTTTGAATCTGCGCTCCCCCACATGCAGCCAGCTGGGTGACCTTGGGCTCGCCATGGCACTGATAAAACTGCTCTGACCGAGCAGGAATATCAGGGCTCTCTCAGCCTCACCCACCTCACAAGGGGTCTGTTGTGGGGAGAGGAAAGGGAAGGTGACTGTACTCCTTCGGGTAGAGAAAAGCAGCATATAAGAACCAACTCTTCTTCTTCTTCAGTAATATCAGGGCTCTCTCAGCCTCCTCTCCCTCACAGGATGTCTGTCACAGGGAGGGGAAAGGGAAGGTGAACATAAGCCACTTTGAGACTCCTCCTTCGGGTAGAGCAAAGCGGCATCTAAGAATCAACTTCTTCTTCTTCAGGATGGTTCTGGCTAGAATTGGAGAGGAGGCCAAAAAGAAAGTCCAGAGTCACTATGAAGAGCGACTTGCTACGAAGACCGACCCTACAGTGTCGTCATCGTCAATCTGTGACTTGCCAGAATTTTCTACCAGGGAGATAAATAGAATGTATTTCTGTTGACGTCTCACTTCTGCAGTGGGGCCGACCACAAAGGACTCACACTCCCTCTAGAAACAAGTGATGTTTTTAGGAATTGTTGTTTTCTTACATTTTATTTTGAACCACTGTGAGCCAGCTTTCTGGGAGTGGCGGTATATAAATCTAATTAATAACAATAAATAAATAAACAATGGTTTTTTTTCTCTACACAGTTATGATCTTGGTTTAATTCATGGTGTGATTTTTAATCCAGAGACAGGCTTGGAGGAAAGATGTGATGCAAATATGACAAATGAATTTTAAAAGATTGGTTTCATGGCCAGGAAATGAATGGGAAGAGGCCGTGGTTTGTTTCATACACAAAAAGGATGGGCAATAAAGTCAGTTGCATGGATGCTGGAGGCTGATCCTGCGTTGAGCAGGGGGTGGGACTAGATGGCCTGCATGGCCCCTTCCCACTCTAGGATTCTGTTTCTGCTTAGGTCACCAACCCTATAAGGGAAGTACATGGTAAATCACAGTGAAAGGCAGTAATGGGTTTGAACTACGTGTTGAGTGGTACCTGCTAGATGGGGGGAGGGGGGATTCACAGAGTTTTGCAGTGAAATTGGCTTCCTAAGGAGGTGGGGTGCTCCCCCCCACTGGTGGTCTTCAAGCAACTGGACCGATACTCATCCTGGCTGCTTGAGGCCGATCCTGCCTTGAACAGGGGGTGGGGCTAGATGGCCTGCATGGCCCCTTCCCATTCTGGGATTCTAAAAGTCAAAGTCACTAAGGACCCGTGTAGACAGCCAGGACTGTAAATCTTTTAATCCTGCCTCTCTTTGTTGACTCCTGAGAATACTTTCTCCTGCAGAGGGACGGACCGGAACCAATGGGATGAAATTAATTCCAAAGGAATTCCGTCTAAAACATCCGGAAGAAGTTCCTGACAGTTAGAGCGGTTTCTCAGTGGAACAGGCTTCCTCGGGAGGTGGTAGGTTCTCCATCTTTGGGGATTTTTACACAGAGGCTTGATCACCATCTGGCGGAGAGGCGGATTCTGTGAAGGTTCAAGGGGGTGGCAGGTGACAGTGGAGGAGCGAGAGGGTTATGAGTGTGCTTCACAGTCCAGGGGGTTGGACTAGATGACCCAGGAGGTCCCTTCCAACTCTATGATTCTATGACCGCTGTAGCAGACATGATCGATGACATCAATATTCAGGCTAGAATGTTCTAGGTGGGAATTAGCCATGAAATTATTGTCCTCCCTGCAGAAGAACCCATCTAACGTCCCTCAGACTACCGTCATCCAACCCTTCAAAAGACCTGAAATGATAAAGCAGGGAGTTTTAGCATATACCTTTAATAATTTTAAAACCTAAATAATTGCTAATTCTGTTATACAAGTATTATACCTGTTCCGTTTCTATCAGCTGTTCGGTGCCCTGAATCTACCGAAAAGGGCAGGATATAAAAATAAAACATTACTATTATAACATATATTACTGAGGTGAGAAAGGGGCAGGGGGAAAGGACAGAAATGAGAGAAACGGGAACAGCAAGGGCTCTCTTCTGGTGCAACCACCATATAGGTCAGAGCTACCACCTTGGTACAGAAACGTCACTGTGCTATCCCTGGTTGTGGTCTCATGATCTCCGAAGTAACACACAACAAAGCAAGAGACAAAAAGGTTTTATTGGGGAAACTGAGCAAAAGGTATAAAGAAGGCACATTCATCATGGGCAGTAAAACAGACAGAAATAAAGCCGAAATGAGCTCCCATTTAAGTCTGAACACAGTTCTGGGAGTCTGAACACAATGCAGTTGGTCCTGGAAGCAGAGAGCCCTAGAGCAGGGGTAGTCAACCTGTGGTCCTCCAGATGTTCATGAACTACAATTCCCATAAGACCCTGCCAGCAAATGCTGGCAGGGTCTCATGGGAATTGTAGTTCATGAACATCTGGAGGACCACAGGTTGACTACCCCTGCCCTAGAGCAAAACACAAGTCTCTTCTTGGCAGCAGTGAGGCATGGGGAGGAAATAGGAAAGGAAGAGGGCAACTTCCCAGGGCAAGTTCCCCCTCCCCACAACAGACCCCCAGCTGAACTATGGCAGCTATTTAGCAGGCCAAGTCCTGACAGGACTCTGCCATTGTGTGGCCAACACCTGCAGGAAGTCAGAGAACACTGACGTTAGCTGGGCAAGACTGGATAAACTTTTTCCCCACTGCATAAACTTTTCCATGTGGAGTTAAGATCATTCGCAGATAATCACTTCCCATACTCCGAGCATTTATATGGCTCCTCTACTATGCGATTCTTTTAATCTTTAGGTTGCCATTTGGAGAACCTAATCTTTAGGTTGCCATTTAGTTCTCCAAATATTGATATGGCTTCTTTCCAGGATGACTCTTGTGATGGAAAGTTAGGTTGCCTTTCCAAGCATGTATATGAACCTTTTTCTATTTACCTAGATTACAATTCCAAGAGAAGCACTTTCCACACACAATGCATTTAAATGGCTTCTCCTCGCATGACTCAGTAGGTGTGAAGTTAGGTGACTATTCCGATAAAAGCATTTTCCACACTCCAAGCACTCATATGGCCTCTTCCCTGTGTGAATCTTTTTATGTTTAGTTAAACTACTATTCAAAGAGAAGCACTTTCCACTCCAAGCATTTATATGGCTTCTCCCCTGTGTGAATTCTTAGATGTGTAGTTAAACGGTTAGTTTGAGAAAAACACTTTCCACACTCCAAGCATTTATACAGCTTCTCCCCTGTATGAATCTGTTGATGTAAAGTTAGGCTGTAATTCTGAGAAAAGCACTTTCCACACTCCAGACATTTATATGGCTTCTCCCCAGTGTGAACTTTGTTATGTTTAGTTAAGCTACTTTTAAAAGAGAAACTCTTTCCACACTCTAAGCATTTATATGGCTTCTCCCCTGTATGAACATTTTTATGTCTAGTTAGGGTGCTGTTCAGAGAGAAGCACTTCCCACACACAAAGCATTTATATGGCTTCTCCCCTGTATGAATCTTTTGATGTGCAGTTAAGTGGTCAGTTCTAGCAAAGCACTTTCCACACTCCAAGCACTTATATGGCTTCTCCTCTGTGTGAATCTTTTGATGTGAGGCTAGATGGACATTCTGAGAAAAGCACTCTCCACACTCCAAGCATTTAAATGGCTTCTCCCCTGTGTGTACCCTTTTATGTTTAGCTAGAGCACAATTCCAAGAGAAGCACTTTCCACACTCCCAGCATTCGTATGGTTCCTCCCATGTGTGAATCTTCTGAGGTGCAGTTAAGTGGTCATTATGAGAAAAGCCCTTCCCACCTTCCAAGCATTTATATGTCTTTTTCCTTGCGTGAATCTTTTGATGTCTACGTAGGTTGCTATTCTGAGAAAAGCACTTTCCACACTCCAAACATTGATACGGCTTCTCCCCTGTGTGAGTCCTTTGATGCATAATTTGTTCACTGCTTGTATGGAAGCTCTTCCCACATTCTAAGCATTTATACCTTTTCCAGGTTCTTGTAGCTTTCTCACATGTTTGAACACTTTGTTTGCAACTGAACCTTTTCTGATTCTGGGCCCTCTTTCTCTTCTCTGTTTCATCTTGGGCTGAGACTTCAGGCTGATTTCTGCCCTGACAAGTAGCCACTTCCTTCCTTTGCTTCTCTTTGGCTTCCCTTTTCCTCTTGTCCTGTCCAGCTGATACGACTTCATCCCCAGATTTTCCTTCCACCTGGAGATCGTTGTCTTTTTCCTCTGGCATCCTTCTTGATTCCTCCTCATTCACCACCTCCATCACATCTGAAACTACAAAAAAGAGACAGAAGTCAAAAGACAATGAAAACATACAAATACTAGTTCAACAAACTGAGCAGGCAGTAGTACTTTTCCTAGTGAGAACTTGCGGCCTGGGAAAAAATTCAGCAATATTCACCTCACAACACCTCATATACTTTCCTCCCACACAAGGAGAGGATGAAGGAATTCTCGCCTCCTGATTGGATGGAGTACAGTCAGAGATCCTTTGATTGGACAGCTGCAGTCACATGTTACTTTCAAAATTTCTCGCGCGGGAAAACGTACTGACCCTCGTAGCCAGCTTGCCGCTCAAAATGGTCGACTTAACGCAGGGGTAGTCAAACTGCGGCCCTCCAGATGTCCATGGACTACAATTCCCAGGAGCCCCTGCCAGCGAATGCTGGCAGGGGCTCCTGGGAATTGTAGTCCATGGACATCTGGAGGGCCGCCGTTTGACTACCCCTGACTTAACGCATGCACATATGCGTTTACACGCGAGAAAAGCAGTATGAACATGCACACACCATTAAACAGCAATGGCCCCCAGTCAGTAGCCTGCAGGTGGTCTATTCACAGCAAGCACAGATACAGGACACTAAAGTGCCCTCCTCATCTTCCCTTCCCCAAGCACACAAGTCAGAACGAGTTTATAAACTGCGGTCAGCGATAATTCGTTGAGACACAACAAAATAATTTTTAAAAAATTCTCTGTGAACGGTGACTCTGCAAGGCGAAGGTCTAGCCGATGGTGGCCGGGGTTCTAAGTTGTGTACATATTTTGGGACCATGACGGTGTGTGCTATTGTGCTTTTCAGATACAATTGTTGAGCGTGATCGTACTGGGAAGCCAGGCGCTTTCTTGCTCATTCGTTGGTATCCGTGCCCGAAATGGGGGAAAAAAAACGGCGAACAGTTCACCGGAAGTTCGGAGGAGAGAGCCAGGGGGAGGGACTTTGTTGGAACCGCTACATTGAGAACGCACAGGTCTTTTTTGCTAGTGTTGCAGATTGTTCGCAAGAGTGTAGCGGTTTTCTCAGGGGGAATCCACTTTTGCTGATTTCCCGAGAAGCGCTACAACGAAGCACTTTTTGCAGAAGTGTTGCAGGAGTGTTGCAGATCGTGTGCAACGTCATGCGGAATGCCAAATTTGTAGCGTTTACCAAATGTAAGAATTCTACTACTTTTAACTCGTGCGGAATGGCCCTAGGTTTTCTTTCTCAGGGGCTATAAGTCCCCAGGTGTGGGAGCTCCATTCTTTCTTGGTGCCAAATGAAAGTGCACCCTGAAATCAAAGGAAGATGCAACCTTCTCTTCTATGATTACTACAAAGAGGAAAAGGTCCTTACCCAGAGAGGCCACCGTCTCGAAAATCTCCTCTGTGACATCCCAGTAGAGTTTCCTTTGTCCTGCATCCAGCAGAGCCCATTCCTCCCCCGTGAAGGTCACAAACACCTCCTCAAAGGACATCGGGGGTCTCTGAAAGAGGAAAAGAAGGCCCAGTGGATCTTCTATTCTTGTTCCTGACTTTTCGAGAACGAACCCAGAATGACCTTGGCCAATCAACTCAACAAAGAATGCAATGCGTCATACTGATAACATAGAAAATTCCATTTGTTTCTTTTTCAGCGTCTGGCAAGAATATTATGCTGAAAATGTCCAACAAATATGAACGTAGAGGGACTTCCAGCTCAGAGACATCCTGGAGGACGAGGCTCCTGGGGAACAGCCCAGACTGGAAAGGTTCAGCAGCCCCTGGAGCCTGCAAGGAAGACCACCCCCATAGGAACCCAAGACCCCATAGGAACCCAGGGGCCCGGTTGGGACTGAAGGTCCCTCTAAGCCTTGCGGGTAAAACCAGCCCAGGCTGTCTGCAGGGAACATGGGGGAGGGGGAGGGAAAAGAAGGACCCCCCCCAAGGCAGATCTTGTCCGGAGAAGGCCCCCCCCCTCTAAGCCCCCCCCCTTTCCTGCCCAGGACCAGATTTGGGAGATGCCAACTCACCTCCCCTGCAAAGCCTCCCTCCCGGCGGGGAGAAGGAGACGGGCGGGGGGCTCGGCTGGGCTCCATCCCCCCCCCCCCAATTTCCTTCTTCGCCTGGAATTTAAACCCCACCAACCCTCCTCCTCCAAGTCCAGGGAACCTTCCCTGGTCCTCGCAAGGCCTTCTGGGGAATGTAGTTCCTGCCAACACCAACCCCAGGTGGGCAAAGGGAAGGCAGGTGTCCTGCCGGGTCTCTTCACCTCTTCTGCAACTTAGAGCTTTACTTTTACACCATGAAAGAGAAAGAAAAACCCTCCCATACCTAATCCTACCCCACCCCCACCCCAGTGCTTCCTGTCTGACCATGGCTGGAACCAAGCAGGGATTCATACAGAGATGCTACAGCTAGCTTCTCTTTCTGTCGTGGCCAGATTTCAGGCATCCAGCATGTTTTTAAAAAATATTTTTAAAAATTAATTAACTCCCACTCATTCAGGAAACCCTTCCGAGGCCAACCCCGGATTTCACAAACCCCCGTCTGAGGAAGGCTGCTCCAAGGGAACAATCTCCGTACACCTTGGTGGAGATCCCACTTGATCCCCTCTCACCGCGTCTTCTTAAGCTAATTCCCCCAAACTAATTAGGAGGCTGCCTAATTGGGCTGCAGTGGGGACTGTGGATTTCCTCCCTCAAACGGTTAGCTTTGCACAGATACATCTGCTTTTAAGATATTCATTTGGTGCACCTCCTAGAATCACAGAGCTGGAAGGGACCTCCTGGGTCATCTAGTCCAACCCCCTGCACTATGCAGGACACTCCCAACCCTCTTACTCCTCCACTGTCCCCTGCTACCCCCTTGAACCTTCACAGAATCAGTCTCTCCGTCAGATGGTGAACCAGCCTCTGCTTAAAAATCCCCAAAGATGGAGAACCCACCACCTCCCGAGGAAGCCTGTTGCACCGAGAAACAACTCCGTCAGAAATACCTCCTAATATTTTGATGATGTTTGATCATTTTTATAATGCTTCTGTCTTGTAATGCAGCCCTTTTCAAGCTTTCTGACCATGAAGGAGACCCTGAATTAATTGTTCAGGCTTTGAGGAGCCCCGGAAGAGATGCCAAATGGCCACGTCCCCCTGCCACCCCCCACCCCGACCCCGAAATACCTTGCCCCCTGCCATCGTTTGCAGCCCTGCAGATCAGACGCCCCAGTTTCCCAGCCCGACGCGTGTGCCCTTCCTGGCGCTGCTGCGCTGCGGGACTCGCGTTTTGTTCTGCTGCTCCACGCCGACAGAAGGGTTACTCTGATAGAACTGCTGAGCCCTAGAGAGGCCCGGGAAGAACGGGGGCGGGTGGGTGGGTGGGAGGCGTGTCCGGCCGCAAAGATCAGGGCGCCTGGAGGACCCTTTTCCCCGCCCCGGCAGCTGGACGGTGCGGTGCATAGGACAGGCTTGCATGGGCTGGGAAGAGCTGGGGGCCGTTCAGTGCGCGGGGTTGTGCCATGCTACGCTGATGCTCTGTTGCTCGCAGGAGACCGCGCATAGGAGCACCGCTTCCCGAAGGAGTCCCCAAGCGGCTTGCAAACAGCTTTCCCTTCCTCTCCCCACGACAAACGCCCTGTGGGTTGTAGGTGGGGTTGAGAGAGCTCTGCGAGAACAGCGCTGAGAGGACTGTGACTAGGATCACAGAGCTGGAAGGGGGGGCACACAGGCCATCTAGTCCAACCCTCTGCCCAATGCAGGATCAGCCTAAAGCATCCTTGGAAAGTATCTGTCCAGCAGTTGCTTGAAGACTGCCGGTGAGAAATTTTTCATCCCTCCCGGATTTCCAGAAGCATGTGGGAGTATTTCAGATATCTGTTATTTATTTATTTAGCGCTTGCTGGCAGGGGCTCATGGGAATTGTAGTCCGTGGACATCTGCAGGGTCGCATTTTGTCTACCCCTGAACTAAACGTTATCTGAACGAATTTATTTTTCCTTTCTATTTTTTTTGTCCTATTTGGGCAAGGAAACAGTTGGAAACTGTTAGTTATTTTATATTTAGTTATTTTATATTTTATATTTAATTATGAGTTTTGTTAAAATGTTAAAACCTCATATTTAATATTTAATTTTTTTTGTATTTTTAAATTTTTTATGTGTGAGCCCTTCTGAGTCCCTGAACAATAAACAAACAAATTAAAATGGATTCAAAATGGCCCCGCTCCGGCGTAGCAGTGGCAAGAGCAGATGGTAATGAATACCTAATTTTCTTGTTCCAGAATCTGATCAATTCTCATTTAACTTCTGCTCGCCTGGAGAATCTGCAGGAGATCTGAGGATCAGGACAGGGGCTACGTCTAATCTTGTTCTGGGGCAAAATGAGCACCACAGAGGAAGGAGGTCTCCAGCTCCCTGCTCAGCTGGAGCAAGGGGCGCAGGCTGATATTAAAATGGAGGAGGCACGTTCTACAAGTCCCCAGTTGACCAAAGAGTCAAGGAGAGCCCCTCAGGTCCTCCCAGCTGGGGTTAGTGGGGAATTCCTGCCAAGGAGCCTGGGAGAAGAGGTGAAGCGGGAACAGAACCAGCGGCAGCTTCAGAGATGGGAGGTCCAATGGCAGGAGTTCCTGAAGACGATGGAGGCCTCTCAGTCAAGCTGGAGGAACCCACGTTTGAGGGACGGATGTGTCTCTTCAGGGGTTCCGCCTCCCCTGCAAGGACAGCCCGTCACCGTCTGCCACCCTACAGGAGAGCACGTCCCTCAGGGCCTACCGGATCCTTGTGAACTGCCCCGGCTAGTCTATAGCAGGCCCGAATATGGAGACTTTGGGCAAGTGAAGGAAGAAGCAGGAGGCCAGGAGGCCCTTGGCACAGAAGGACGACGCCGGCGCTTCAGACAGTTCCTCTACCGGGAGGCCGACGGCCCCTGCAGTGTTTGCCGCCAGCTCCACGAACTTTGCCATCGGTGGCTGCAGCCCAAGAGGCGCACCCAGGAGCAGATGCTGGATCTGGTGGTCCTGGAGCAGTTCCTGGCCATCCTGCCCCAGGAGATGTTGGGCTGGGTTCAGCAGCGTGGCCCAGAGACCTGCTCCCAGGCGGCCGCCCTGGCGGAGGAGTTCCTGCGGGGAAAGCAAGCAGCCGAAGGACCAGAAGAGCAAGTGAGGGCGACTGTAAGATTTCCACCAAGGGCTTCCGGGCAGCCCCAAGAGCAGGGGTAGTCAAACTGCGGCTCTCCAGGTGTTCATGGACTACGATTCCCATGAGCCTTTGCCAGCGCTGGCAGGGGCTCGTGGAGATTGTAGTCCGTGGACATCTGGAGAGCCACAGTTTGGTCACCCCTGCAGAATTCGTTTGGGCTGATGTGTGGGACAAAGCGATAGAATAAATGAACGTGGATGCCCCTAAAAGGGTCCAAGATCGCCCAAGGGAAAGGAGAGAAGCGTATTCTGGTAAAATTCTAAGTAACAAGAGGAGCACCCATGAGGACAGGAGGGGATGTTCAGGAGGGGATGTTCCCTCTTCTCTGCCTGTTCTCGCATCTCCTGTAGTGCAGATTTGGGACCAGCAACTGAGGAACGTGGAATTGGAGGTGGGGAGAGACCTGAATCGGGTATAACAACAATTATTATTATTTTTATAGCCTGCCCTTCCCGGTTGGCTCAGAGCAGGAGTCCTCCCCTCCGAAGCATCAATTTATTGTAGGAGAACTGATATCCAGATTGCAGTGATCAGTTCCATAAGACCCCTGGGAGATTGGCAATCCTAAATTGGGAGTGAAGAGTGGATGGGACATGGGGGGAGGAAGGGTTTTAGTGGGGTATCATGCTAGGGAGTCCCCCCTCCAAAGCAGCCCTTTTCTCCAGGCGAACTGATCGCTGTCGTCTGGAGATGAGCTCTAAGTCCAGAGGATCCCCAGGTAGTCACAAGATCCTTGTTTAGCTCACATGCCCTTCGTGGCCCTGACCAAAACGGGGTCTTCAATTCTTTTTCAGGGGCTGGAGCCGAGAGAAGAGGCAGCACTAAACTTCTCCAAAGCGACACAGGCTCCCTTGGGTGTCTGGCGGGTGCCGGTCGAAAGGCAGGTAGAAGAAGGTGATGTCGGAGGCGAAAGTTTCCTGGGTAAGCATTTATCTTGTCTCCAGGCCTGTCACCTTTTAGCCTGATCTTTCAGGAGTTCAGGTCCTCTTATACAGTTCTCCACTCCTCCTTACGATGGCCCTGTGAGGTGAGTGAGGTTGCCAACTCTGGGTCTGGAAATCCCTGTAGGAGTGGGGTTGGATCCTACCCTGCAGGGGAGTTGCAATTCCAAGAAGAAGAAATTAGCTGTTTCTTTGTACCCCATTATTTTCTATCCAGAGGAATCTCAAAGCGGCTCAGAACCTGTCCTCTCCCCACAACAGACACTCTGTGAGGTAGATGAGGCTGGGAGAGCTCTGAGAGAACTGTGACTGGCCCGAGGTCACCTGGCTGGCTGCATGTGGAGCTGTGGGGAATCAAACCCAGTTTTCCCGATTACAGTCCACTGCTCTTAATCATGACACCATGCTGGGGAGGCTTGCCCAAATGCCAAAATATCCCCGGAAACGCACTGACTTTACTTCCTGTGCATATAGGAAGTGACATCAGCACGTCTCTTGCCATGTAATTACATCACTGACAAGGAGCACAACCACCTGATAAGTCCCCTTGCCCCCCACCACCACCAGTTGCGGGGTGATCCAGCAACCCAAATATGCTGACCACGGAGACCAGTTCTGGTTTCACTACTCACTGGGGGGTAACCCACGATTTTTTCTGTCTCTTGGCAGGCCAACGGTTGGAAAGCATGAATGAAGAGGAGAAATGTGATCTGGAAAGATCTGAGCACAGGGCTGCCGGTACAGGAATATGCTCCAGGAGAGGAATACGGCGGTCAGCTCCTTCTCTGGGCCCCAAGCCGATCTTTAAAACTGTCGTGCAACACAGGATACACCCGTGGCAGAAACTGCCCCTGGCCGATAGAAGGAACTTCCGGCAGCCACCAGACACCCTTGTCAAACGCGAGCACGCCCAAGCAGGCCGTAAGCCTTACCTGTGCTTGGACTGTGGGAAAACTTTCTTCATGTTCTTGGCTCTGAGGACTCATCAGAGAACCCACGAGAGAAGCCAAGCAAGAGCAGCAGGACATGGGCACGAGGGGCGGGACATAAATTTAAGAATAAATTAATGAATGTAAAGAGCTATAAATTGTGAGAATAGGGTTGCCTGGCCTCCGGGGGCAAAGACCTTTCCCTTCCTCCCCCCATCACCAACACTCTGTGTGGTTGATGGGGCTGAGAGAGCTCTGAAAGAACAGCTCCAAGAAAACTGTGACTAGTCCAAGGTCCCTTAGCTGGCTGCATGTGGAGGAGCGGAGAATCAAACCCGGTTCTCCATAGTAAAGCCTGCCACTCTGTTGTTGTTGTTGTTGTTGTTGTTGTTGTTGTTGTATTCTGCCCTATCTCTGCAGAAGGCTTTCTCACATCGCTTCAGGACATCGGGTAGATCTAGCCTGGGGTTTTGTGATGGCCCTGGGAGGGATCCCTGAATGGGTGGAAGTTAATGCATTTCTTATATATGTTTAAAATGTGTTAAACATTTATCGTGATAAATAGATGGGCCTAGAGGGGGTTGGGAAGGGAAGGGGAGGGGCCCCAGGTGGGCATGTCCACAGCTCTGCTTCCCAACCATATTCTGCACAATCAATCGTGCCAGTCCTGGGGTTTCTCGAAGCCTGAAGAATGTTTCAGGGGTTTCTCAATGGTACAAAAGTTGAGAAAGGCTGTTCTACTGACTCAGGATGGATGCCAATAAAATAAAAGCACATACAAAATTCCAGACATACATACTAGAATTCAAATGAATGAATCCCACAGCAGCCATTTTCTCCAAGGTAACCGATCTCCGTCGTCTGATAACCTGCATTCTTATTTAATTAAAACATTTCACAGGCCCATTGCTGATCTCTTCCCCACAGAGGTTTTCCATTACCCTGTTGTTGTTGGTTTTTTTTTGGGGGGGGGGTGGATTCCCTGTCCTCACTTCCATTGCTCACTGCTGCTCCAAGGAGTGTGTGGGGGGGACCCTGGCAGCATTTTCACCATTACACTGACATTCCCTGAATGATCCCTCCGTCCTCACTTTTTCTAGTGACAGGAAACCAATGTCTAGATTCAGTCCAGGGGGCTGCATTCTCTTGGGTTTTCTTTTCACTTGCAATTAAGCAGTCTTTTTTTCTAGCTTCCTTTTGAAATTGCTTTGTAAGAAAACTGCTACTTTCACATCAGCAACTGAATGTCCTTGAAGGTTCAAAGTGTTCCCCGGCTGGTTATTGCATTTTGGGGTTTCTAATGTCAGACCCCTGTCCCTTTATTCCTGCCTCACTACCAATATTGATTCCTCCACGCCTACCACTCCGCCTCATCCAATCACACCAGCTATTGTCATTCGGCCTCTGAGATTACTCCTGATGTCTTATTCAATGGGGTTAACTTCCAGGGAAGTGTTCTTAAGGTGGCACCATGAATGTGATTTCCCACACCCCTCAGGCTTTGGCACTCTGCACATGCTTAGAGGCAAAACGTTCTTCGTGCTACCAAGATTGCCAGGCATGCTTGCAGGGCCAGAGCCCCGAGATCTTTTCCCCTCTTGCGGAATCTCGGCTGTGTTCAAGTCCTGCCACCCCTTGCAGTTGCTATCCTCCAGGTGGACCCAGGAGAGCTCAGTTCACTTAAAGATCAAGACCGCTTCAGAAGTAGCATTACACCCAGTCCATCCCTCTGCCCGAATCCCACCCTTGCCGAGCTCCACCCCCCAAGATCTCCAACCTGGAGTTGGCAACCATATGTCAAAGCCCGGGATCTGGAGATTTCACGTTCCATCTGGGGCATCCCTTCTATTGAACGGCCCTTTAAGGGTCAAATCGACAGAGCGGACAGTCCTAGAGAGGACAGGTTTTTTTGGGGGGGAGGGAGGGATGGCTGCCCCCTCCCCCCATCTCCGCCCCTCTGCTGGCACCGAGGAGGGCGTGCGGGGTGCGCGGCTGCAAAGGTGAGCTCCGGAGGGTCGCCTGGAGGGATCCGCGAAGGGCAGAGCAGGACTAGATCCCTCCCCTGGCCTAGATCTCCTTTGCACTGGAGGGATCTCTTGCAGGGCGGGTCGGCACCGCTGCGTGGAAGGAGCAGGCGGATTTCGGCCGATGCCCCGCCCCCGCAATGCCAACCATGCCTGGGGTTGCCGCGGAGGGATGCCACCCTCCAGGTGGGACCGGGGGATCCCCCGGGAGACCCAGAGATCAGTTCTCCCTGGAGGAAAGGGATTGGTGGACTCTCTGGCTTTGCACCCCACTTTGCACCCTCTCCTGCCCAGGCGCCAAGGTTTCCCACCCAACCTGGATCGGGCCCCTTCCTCCTCCCCCGTCCCCTGCTAGTGGGCACCTTTTTTGACCTGTGCCCTTTGTAGGCCGCTGAGTGGCAGCCAAGAGGGTGGGTATTGCTCCTTGCACCCCCCTCCCTGCCTTTCTCCCCAAAGGGAGAGCCAGTGGAGTGAAATGGTTGAAGAACCGGGTTTGCTTCCCCAGTCCTCCATGGGCAGCCAACAGGGTGACCTTGGGTTAGTCACAGTTCTCACAGAGGTCTCTCGGCCCCACCTACCTTGCAGGGTGCCTGTTGTGAGGAGAAGAAGCCGCTTTGGGTATTTAAAAACAGCTTTCCTTCTCCTTGTTCTATGCAGTTTCCCAGGAGTAAGCCCTTTTGAGTCCCAGAACATCCCTGCACTTAATTGCATCACCTGCTCTTCTCCTCCTCCTCCGTTTTATCCCCACGACAGGCACCCTGTGATTCCCTGCTCCTCCTCCACATGCAGCCCGCTGGGTGACCTTGGACTAGTCGCAGTCCTGATAGAACTGTTCTCACAGAGCAGTCCTTCAGAGCTCTCTCAGCCCCACCTACCTCACTGGGTGCCTGTTGTGAGGAGAGGAAGGGAAGGATGCTTTGAGACTCCTTTGGGTAGTGAAAAGCTGGGTATACAATCAACTCTTCTTCTCATATTGTTATTTATTTTTCATATTTTTATACTGCCCTTCTCTGAGTGCTCAGGGCAGCTTAAAGCACATCAAAACAGTAAAACAAAAAAACTATTAACATTAAAATCCAGGGTAGACGATGATGAGGATATCTGTTAGAAAACCAGTGCCACTGTATAGATATTCTTGGGCAGGGGTAGTCAAACGGCGGCCCTCCAGATGTCCATGGACTACAATTCCCAGGAGCCCCTGCCAGCGAATGCTTCCCCAGTCCTCTATGGGCAGCGAATGCTGGCAGGGGCTCCTGGGAATTGTAGTCCATGGACATCTGGAGGGCCGCCGTTTGACTACCCCTGTTCTTGGGGCTTCTTAGGGACTACCAAGGCAATAGGTTTCTTGCACATAAGAACATAAGAGAAGCCATATGGGATCAGGCCAATGGCCTATCCAGTCCAACAGTGTCATGCAGTCGCCAAAACCCAAGTGCTTATCAGGGAGTCCACACGCGGTAACCCACCAGCTTAAATTAAACCTGAAATTTCAAACTCAGAGCCAGTTTGGTGTAGTGGTTAGGAGTGCAGACTTCTAATCTGGTGAGCCAGGTTTGATTCTGCACTCCCCCACATGCAACCAGCTGGGTGACCTTGGGCTCCCACGGCACTGATAAAACTGTTCTGACCGAGCAGGAATATCAGGGCTCTCTCAGCCTCACCCACCCCACAGGGTGTCTGTTGTGGGGAGAGGAAAGGGAAGGCGACTGTAAGCCGCTTTGAGATTCTTTCGGGTAGAGAAAAGTGGCATATAAGAACCAACTCTTCTTCTTCAGTAATATCAGGGCTCTCTCAGCCTCCCCTCCCTCACAGGGTGTCTGTTGTGGGGAGAGGAAAGGGAAGGGGATTGTAAGCCGCTTTGAGACTCCTCCGGGTAGAGAAAAGCGGCATATAAGAAACAACTCTTCTTCTTCTTTTAGTTTGGGATGCCCAGAACGCATAACTTTGGATCGTGATTTTTATTGACGCCTCCTTTCCGCATTTATTTAGGAAGACATTCCCGTTGCCTGCAAGATGGCTGACTCGTGCGCCATCTCACCCCCCTCCAATTGATTTGGGGCAAAGCCCAATGGCATGTTGGAGCTGACACCGTTTGAAGGGTGGATCAGTTTCCCAGTATTATTAGCGGGGGCTAGGGCTCCAAACCGCGACAGCCCTTGACCAGGATCAATGTGGACTTCCCGACCCGCGGGCATCTCTTCTCGCCTCCTGGAGGAACAAGGATGTCTTCCGCTCAGAGAAGCTCGGCGTTCCGCTCAGTGCTGGGAAACGTGGTTCCGCCACAAAGGGCTACAGAAGAGCAGAACGTTGTGGGGTCCAGCCTTGAAGGTGGATTGCTGGGACCTCCAGAAAGCCTCCGTAGCGACATCCAGGGGAGAGATGAAGACTCCGTGAGGTGCAGGGAGGGAGTCCATGTAGGAATGACAGCCTGCAATTCAGAGCCTGCCCCCTGGGATTCCGCCAAATCTTTTCTGCCCACCATCCAAGGAGCAGCGTATCCCGGAAGAGAGGTCGTGACCCGGCTCTTGCCAAATGTCAGTGGAGTAACCGACCCAGACCACCCCTGCCTGGACGACAGGGGAGCCTATGAGGGTCACTTGGGAAAAGATGCCACCGCTATGGAAAAGTTCAGGCGGAACTTCAGGCAGTTCCGCTACCGGGAGTTCGAGGGACCCCGGGAGGTTTGCAGCCAGCTGTGGTATCTCTGCCATCGGTGGCTGAAACCGGAGAAGCGCACCAAGGAGCAGATCCTGGAGCTGTTGATCCTGGAACAGTTCCTGGCCATCCTGCCACCAGAGATGCGGAGCTGGGTCGAGCGGAAAGGCCCAGGGACCTGTGCCCAGGCAGTGGCCCTGGCCGAAGACTTCCTACAGAGGGATCGAGAGGCTGTGATGAGTGGAGAGAAGGTGAGAGGAGATGTTCAACCTTCCTTAGCCGTGGGAAATTATAAAATATTGGGGGGGGGTGTCATAGAATCATAGAGTTGGAAGGGATCTCCAGGGTAGAATCATAGAATCATAGAGTTGGAAGGGGCCATACAGGCCATCTAGTCCAACCCCCTGCTCAACGCAGGATCAGCCCAAAGCATCCTAAAGCATCCAAGAAAAGTGTGTATCCAACCTTTGCTTGAAGACTGCCAGTGATCATCTAGTCCTACCCCCTGCAGAATGCAGGAAATTCACAACTACCTGCCCACCCACAGTGACCTCAATTCCATGCCCAGCGGGGCCCAAAGGTTGAGCAAGTTTGGTCCAATATAAAAGGCACCTTCCTGTGTTTATGCACATAAAGGTTCCTTTGCCTCGAACTTTCTTATGTTTCTACACGCTATGCAGTTGCTCTTCTTAAGCTGTACTCAGGCCTTCTCAGGAATGGGTAGCACTAGAGCATGTCCATTCTTTTTTGCTCCCCTTTTCTACACCCCTGCAGTGTTGCCCAGGCCGAATGCCGGTCACATGGCTCAATCTCCAACCCACAAGAGCCTTGATAACTCTTAGAATAATCTCCCCATTCTGATCTTTTAGGAGGGTTTTCCAGAGACGTTTGTGAATTCCCTTGAAGCAGAGCAGACGCCTTCTGAGGGTACAGAGAAACGCCTCGGCGTGGAAGTTAAAGAAGAAGGCTGTGAGGGCGCCAGCTGTCTCGGTGAGCATGATTTTCCTCGAAGGAACTAAAAGCAACATACACAGTTCTTCTCCCCTCTTTAGATTCAGCTTGGTGTCATGGTTAAGAGTGGGAGCCTCTAATCTGGAGAACCAGGTTTGATTCTCCACTCCTCCTCTACATGCAGCCACCTGGGTGACCTTGGGCCAGTCCCAGTTCTCCGAGAGCTCTCTCAGTCTCACCTTCTTCACAGGGTGTCGATTGTGGGGAGAGGAAGGGAAGGTTTGAGGTTCCTTCAGGTAGAAAAAAGCAGGGTACAAATAACAGCTCTTCTTGTTCTTTTTCTTCTTCTTCACTGTTTCCTCAGAAGAGCCCTGCTAGGTTGGCCATGCTGAGAGACTATGCTTATCTAGTGAGCGTCATGACAAATTGTGGGCTTGAACCTGGGTATCCTTCTGACCAATATCCCACACTGGCTGTGTTCCCCACATCAACCCTCTTTTAGTCAACCCTCCCAGGCAACGAGCATTACAAAATGCGAAAATACTTGCCAGCCCCACACACACACATACACACACAATTTTTCTGCTTCTAACTGTTACAGGCTGAGGCACACAAATATTCAGGGCACCAAAATTTTATTTTAATAGGTGAAGGTATTTTGGGGCCACCTCTTCAGAGTCCTGCTCAAGGCAATTAAAAAGTGTAAAAATAAGTCATTGGGTATAAACAGCATGAAAACTATCCATAAAGCAAGTAGATTTGCTTGGAGAAGCACCGTGCAAAGTGACAAGATTTTCGGGGCTTTTCGAGAATCAAAACTGACGTCATCAATGGCCTGATGATCTGACAAAAGGAGTTTAGACTCTCGACAGTTCGTGCCCCCAAAATCTTGTTGGTCTCTAAGGTACAGCTAAACTTTAATTTAGGTATTCTACGACAGGCCAAGAAGGCTACCCTCTGAAACAATCTACGAAACAGAACCAGAACACATTGAAAATCTGAACAAAATAGAACTCTAAACCAAAAGCCTGGGTGCAAAAAATTGTGTTTTAGCCTGGAACCTAGAAAAAAAGTGAAGTAGGGCCCAAGTGAACCTCAAGGGGGAGGGCATTCCAGAGGTGAGGGGCCACCACAGGAAAAGCCCCGTCAGTCCCTACAAAGTCCTGTCCCCGAGGACACCAACATGGCTTCGCTTAAGTTCTTATGTCTGAGGCAGTGATGCTATTTATCCTTGGTGCTTGGGGGGGGGGGAAGAGTTCTAGCCTGGCTGATGGACTTCCTGTTGGCCCCTGGGGTTTGGCCGCTGGGTGACACAAGGGCTTTGGCCTGGATGGGCCATTGGCCTGAACCAACAAGGCTTTCCTTATGAGAGCCAGCTGGGCATAGTGCTTCAGAGTGGCAGTTTCCAATCTGGCACGTCGAGTTTGATTCTCTGCTCCTCCGCATGAAGCCAGCTGGGTGAGCTTGGGCTCATCACAACCCTGATAGAGCTGTTCTGACTGAGCAGTCCTGTGAGAGCTCTCTCAGGCCCACCTCCCTCTCTTGTGGGGAGAAGAGGGGAAGGCCGCTTTGAGACTCCTTTCGGCCGTGGAAAGCAGGGCATGAAAACCAAGTCTTCTTCTTCTTACGTCCAGCTAAAAACACTTTCCTGAACATTTCTGGGTTTCCATGTTTAGGCGAACGAGGGGGAATATCTTTGCATGGGCACTGGAAGTTTTCTGCCTTTTGCTCACAGGTGAAAAGGAGACGCCGCAGCCGGAAAGCCCGAAGCAGATGGAGATTTGTGAGGAGAGGAAAGAGCGTCTTTCGCAGCCTTCGACGGAGGAGGAAAGTTCTCCCAATCCTCCCGGATCAGACAGGGAGCTCGGCGATGATCCCTCTGGCATCCCTGTTTGCACGGAAGCCCCCTGCGGTCTCGGGACACCCACAACGCCCCCGAAAGCCTCCAGAGGCAAGCTGGAGACGACATGCGGCGTGTGCGGGAAGAGCTTCAGCCGGCGGACGGGCCTCTTGGCCCACGAGAGGGTCCACACGGGGGAGAAGCCCTACAAGTGCCCTCACTGCGGGAGGAGCTTCCGCTCCAAATCGACCCTCGTGGTCCACCAGAGGACCCACACCGGGGAGAAGCCCTACCAGTGCGGGGAGTGCGGGAAGAGCTTCCCGGTGACCACCCAGCTGATCGAGCACGAGCGGACGCACTCGGGGGAGAAGCCCTACGAGTGCGCCGAGTGCGGGCAGGCGTTCCGGCAGCGGTCGCACCTGAAGAACCACCAGAAGATCCACACGGGGGTCAAGCCGTTCAAGTGCTCGTACTGCGGGAAGGGCTTCAGCATCAGCTCGGACCTCATCCGGCACGAGAGGGCCCACACGGGGGAGAAGCCCTACCAGTGCCCCGACTGCGGGAAGCGCTTCTGCAACAGCTCGCAGGTGATCCCTCACCGGCGGGTCCACACGGGAGAGAAGCCGTACAAGTGCCTGGAGTGCGGGAAGGGGTTCACCGTCAGCCAGCAGCTCATCCGGCACCAGGCCGTCCACACCGGGGAGAAGCCCTACCACTGCCTGGAATGCGGGAAGACCTTCGGCGTCAGCACGCTGCTGGCCGGCCACCTCCGGATCCACACGGGGGAGAAGCCGTACGAGTGCTCGGAGTGCGGGAAGCGCTTCCGGCTGCGCTCCACGCTCATCACGCACCTGAAAATCCACGCGGCCCGGAAAACGTAGCCATCGGGGGACTGCAGGGAACGTTCGGCGGGACTGGGCAGCCCAGGGAAGCTCGATGCTGTCAGATCCTGGAAGCTAAGCAGGGCTGACCATGGTTAGCGTTTGGAGGGGAGAGCTCCAAGGATTTCGGTGGGGTTCACCAAGGGTCATGACTCAAAGCAAACCACGTCCAGATGCCCCCTGCTGGCTGTCGGATAATCTTCGGATCCCCTGACTATTCTACACACGCCTGACGATAAATAAATTCCAGGGGTAGTCAACCTGTGGTCCTCCAGATGTCCATGGACTACAATTCCCATGAGCCCCTGCCGCTGGCAGGGGCTCATGGGAATTGTAGTCCATGGACATCTGGAGGACCACAGGTTGACTACCCCTGAATTAAACAATAGAAGGTGGAGCAAGAAACTGTGTGGTAAAAGGTACCACTGAGTCACAGCCGATTTGCGGTAACTACGTAGGGTTTTCAAGACAAGAGACCCACAGGGATGGTTTGCGGCTGATTCTCTCTGCGCCGTGACCTTGGGCGCTGTGGTGTTCACCAGGCGCTGGCCCGGTTCGGCTTCTGAGATCCGGCACCAGGCTGGCCTGGGCCAACCCGGTCAGGAAGAGAAGTTTTAGGTTACGGAAAATAAAGACATGGAAGTAAATTTGGCTCTTGGTTTTAAGAACAAAATCAGTGTATTTATATAGTATTTCCAAATGAGAGTTGCTTGTCGTGTCGTATTTGGTAATCCCTCCCACAGCCCTGTAAGGTAGGTCGGTATAATGTTTTCCATATTGAAGACGGTCCCTCGGAGCTCTCTCAGTCTCACCCCCCTCATGGGGTGTCTGTTGTGGGGACTATTGTAACCTGCCACGAGCCACTTTTGGAGTGGCGGGAAATAAATTGAAATAACAACAACAACAACAATGATAATAGAGCAAGGGAAGGCGATCATAAGCCACATGAGGCCTGCTGAGTGACCTTGGACCAGTCCCAGTTCTCTCAGAGCTCTCTCAGCCTCACTCACCTCACAAGGGTCTGTTCTGGGGAGAGGAAGGGAAGGCAATTGTAAGCCACTTTGAGACACATGATGCCTGCTGGGTGACCTTGGACCAGTAACAGGTCCCTCAGAGCTCTCTCAGCCTCACCCACCTCACAAAGGTGTTGTGAGAAGAGGAAGGGAAGGTGATTGGAAGCTGTTTTGAGACCCCTTTGGGCAATAAAAATCAGGGTACAAAACCCCAGCTCTTCTACGTCTTCCTCTCGTTCAGTTCGGACGCCGGGGAAGGGTCAAGGCCTACTTTGAAACCGCATTGAGTTGTGCAAGAGCATATAAGACGATGCAGAGAAATTCTCAAGTTAAGCCTGTTTGAGGTGTGTGTGTGGGGGGGGGAATAAAAACGGTGGCTGGAAGCAGCCATTGGTTAATCGCCACTCTGGACTCCCTTTTAAGGCGACTTTCCATTTAAAGCAGGAACAAAATCACAGTTGGGTTAAAAGCAAGTTGCTGGTCTCCAGAGAGCAAAAACCAGCCCGATTTTTACCTCAGATTGTGCACTGAGGAATCCTCAGAGTGGTGTGTGTGTGTGCATTTTGTGGTTCATAAATCTAGCTACAGTAAGATTTAGACTTTTGGGGAGGGAGATGCTGTCCAGTGCCTTCCCCCAGGTTGGTGCTGGCAGGGGCTCATGGTAATTGTAGTACATGGACATCTGGAGAGCCACAGTGTGGCCGCCCTTGCTGGGATTATGAAGCCAAGTGATGTTCAGAGGTGGTTGGCCATTGCTTCTCTCCACACAAAGGCTTATGCCCAGAATTGGTCTAGATACCAGTGGACTCAAACTTTCTTCTATTAATTATGTAAATTCGTTTATCAAATTGATCCTGTGGGCAAATTCATTGACTTTTCCTCATGGAGACTCAAGGCCAATTACTTGGCATGAATCAATACAATGGATGGGATGGGACAAATAATAAACAGTGCAGCGGGGTTTGTATTGCGGGAATCTGGAAGCCAGCAGAAACCTCAACCAAACCTGACCAAAGCTTAAGTGTTTTATGCCTCGGATCCAGGAAACGGACTTCACGTGCAACGCGAAATCAGGGTCTTTTCATATCCCAGCAGACAGAGGTGGGCATCAAAGACATTATAATGGTGGCCCCGCTTCACCCCCTCCAGAGAAGAGCCATACAAACTTTTAAAGGAGACAGGTCAAGATGGGTAGCCGTCTGTAGCAGGAAAAAAGTGCAAGAGACCAAGAGCACCTTCAAGACTAAGAACATTGGTGGCTGGGGAGGAGCTTTCGTGGGTCACTGCTTGATTCTTCAGGTCCCCTTCCAGGGAAATATAGACCAAGGTGATATCCAAACGGCCTAATTAGGGTTCTTTTGCCTAGCCCCCAATGAATCACACAGAGAGAAAAAACCTTTTTTATATTTTTACTGCAGAAGAAATATAGACGCAGGGAAGTTCTGAAATCTGTGAAATCCAAAACTGATGGAGACTTAAAGCAGCTTACGTAATTCTCCCCCATTTCATCCTCCCAACTACAACTCTGTGAAGTAGATTAGACTCAGGGTGTGCGGGCAGCCGAAGGTCATGCAGGTGGCAGGACAGGAATTCGAAGTCGGGTCTCCTTGGTCCTAGTGCAGAACACTGATCACTACACCACACTAGACAAGAGTGTTTAGGGTAGCCAGACAGAGTTGTCAGGTCTCCCCTGGCCACTGACACGGGATGGGGAGTAGGATTGACAGATCCAGGTAAGGAAATTCCTGGAGTTTTGGGGATGGGGCCTGGGGAAGGCAGAGACAAAGACCCATGGGGTAGTCAAACTGCGGCAGGGGCTCATGGGAATTGTAGTCCATGGACATCTGGAGGCCGCAGTTTGACTACCCCTGTAGGAGCACCCATTTCCCCCAAAACTGATCTCTGTAGTCTGCAGGTGAGGTGTGATTCCACGGGATACCCAGGTCCCACCTGGAGCCTGGAAACCCCATAAAGCCTTTGTCCTTCCATCAGGCTCCTGAGCCTTCCAGATCAGCCCCTTGCAAAAAAAGGAAGAAAAAAAGAGGCCAGTGGCTGGCAACATTTGTTTCAAACAAAGGCCAAGCCTAGGGGTCTATTAAGTTTGAGTCTATTAAGACCAACAAAGTCTGAATCCCAAACAAGCCTTCAAGTAAATGTATTTAAATAAAAGCTGCCCTAGGTCGCATCAAGGCACTTATTCACAAATTCCACAGGTGAAGCTTCCCAGTGAGAGGTGGAGCTACACCGGTTGAACTGCTGCCTGCAACACTCCACCCCCCCCCTTCCCTCCCTCCAAGCGAAAGAAAATGGCGCGCGCGCCCTCTACAGATTACTCTTGGGACTCCCTCCTCCCGCACTATTGCGTCACGACCTTCCCCTCGCGGGGAAGACGTTAGCCACGCCCCTTCCCCTCTAAATAGGCTGGAAAGGGGCCGCCGTGTTAGTTGCTATAGATACCGGAAAACGGCGGGCCAGTTGCGGCACCAGCGAGTGGACGCCTAGAGAGGACGCGGGAGCGGAAGAGACAGAAGATGGCCGCCGGGCTCGTTGCCATGGAGACGGGAGACCGGCGGGCCTTAGGCGGGATAGGGAGGAAGTAAGAGAGGAACACCTTCAGCATGCTTTTTAACTCTATGGTGCAAGCCATTTCCGGCTCCCGCCTTCTCGAGGGCGGAAGCGGCCAGGGGCGCTTCTAAATGGCCTGTCTGAACGGCATTGGTAAGCCGGGGAAGTTGGGCTGGTTGCAGGCGGCGCCGTCCGATGTCGTGCAGGGAGCTGGACCGGTCATTGGGGTGCAGATTGATCGGTTGCACCGGCTATTGGGGTGCAGCGTGCTTTATTTTTTGCTTTGCATACGGTGGGAGCATAAAGCAAAGTAAATCAGCGCATAACATCTGTTGCATTGGGCCAAATGGAGAGTGACTTAGGCCAGGGGTAGTCAACCTGTGGTCCTCCAGATGTCCATGGACTACAATTCCCATGAGCCCCTGCCAGCGTTTGCTAATGGGAATTGTAGTCCATGGATATCTGGAGGACCACAGGTTGACTACCCCTGACTTAGGCAGTGCGCTGCGGCGAGGGGTGTTTTGGGGGGTGTCTCCTGGTTTCCCCAACTGGCAGCTGCCAGAAGCGGGTGGGTGAGCCTGGTGGTTGCCTCGGGGAGAGGGGCGTCTGATGTCAGCTCTGTCGGCAGGGTCTCATTATGCCAGGTGTAGTCAAACTGCGGCCCTCCAGATGCCCATGGACTACAATTCCCATGAGCCCCTTCCAGCATTCGCTGGCAGGGGCTCATGGGAATTGTAGTCCATGGACATCTGGAGGGCCGCAGTTTGACTACCCCTGCATTATGCTGTAAAGCGGGACACAAGCTGGCTGGCTGAGAATAATAAATGGAGTAAAGTGAAGTCCAGGGGCCCCCCACACAGTTTTATTCAGGATATAAGCTTTATAAGACGCTGGTTGGAAAGGTGCCTCTGGACTCAAGCTTTGTCCTACTTCTTCAGACCCACACCTGAATTTAGAATAAATGGATTGATTAAAGAACAGAACAGGCTTCATAGGAAAGAGCAGAGAGATCTAGAAGCCTGCCTGTCGAACCTAGCCGGGAGAGAGGAAAAGAGCCATTTGTTTTCAGAGGAACTGCAGAGCAAGCCGAGCAGGGAGCAATTTGAAATAGAGATTGGTCCCTAATCTTGTTAAGCTAGCAAGTTGTCCCTTTCCTTTGCCCCTGCAGGATGTTCTAGCCCACTTTCTGAATTCATGCACAGTACACCTTGCTTATTCCAAGAAAATCATGGGGGTGGAGAGAAAGCTGGCGGAGTCTAAGAGTGGCGGGTAATAAATTGAAAAAATAAATAAAATAATATCTATTCTTGATCATCGCTGTTAGCCACCCTGAGCCCACTGGGGGATTGGTGGCCTATAAATTGAATTTATAAATTTGTAAATTAAGATAAAATAACAAAGAGTGGCAGCTGGGACTGAGGATTTGAATCTTGCTCCTCGTAGATAGCCTTAGGAACAAGGAACTCGGACGCATGTTACGACTTGTGAACCTTACTGGGGGACCTTGGGTCAGTCACAGTCCTCTCAGAGCTCTCTCGGCCCCACTTACCTCATAGAGGGTCTCTTGTGGGATTGTAAGCCACTTTGACACTCCTTCAGGTAGTAAAAAATAGGGTACAAAAATCCCCAGCTCTTCTTCATCTTCTGTATTTATGTGGGATCCTGAAGGGAAATTTCCCTTTGTGGCTTCATTATTTCTCTCTCTTTTTTTTAAATTTCAGGGGGGCCATTTCCTGGACAGATCCTGCAAAAGGCCTCTCTCCCAGAGATGCTCTGTAGATGGACCAGCAAAAATCTGTAGACGGACCAGCATATAAGCTGGCAGCTAGCTGGTGGCTGGGTAAATGTACAGCAATTCCTTTGAAGATTCAGGGGTTGGAGAGGTTTCGAGAGGCCATTTGGAATTAGGGCTTTCCCCCCCCCTGAAAGGCACAATGGCTGCCACTCAGGAGGTTGAAGGGGCCCTGGGTCTCCAGGCCGGGCTGGGGCCAGGGATTCTACTGGCAATGGTCAAAATAGAGGATCAGGGTGTGGCAGGAAGACTCTCTTGTGATCTCCAAGTTGGGGAGGAAGAGGGTTTTTTGAAAGGGGGGCAAGTGAAGGAGGAACCGGATGACGTGAGGCTTCGGCGGAGTTCAGAATCCCAAGAACAGCTCAAGGTGACTCCCTTAGAACGGGGAAGCCCGCAAGTGCCACGGGCTACTTGGTGGGATAATGCTAAGGACGGCCAAGAAATAGCTCGCGTTGGTCCAAGGCCCCAAGATGTGGGAAGGCTAGAGACCAGAAACGGGGGAGAGTATTTCAAAAAGGAGAGGGAAGAAGCCACAGATGACGATCCAAGCGCCACGGACACGCAGAGAAAACGGTTCCGGGAATTCCTCTACCAGGAGGCTGCGGGGCCCCGTGAGGCCTGTGGCCACCTCTGGTACCTCAGCTGTCAGTGGCTGAAGCCAGAGAGGCGCACGAAGGAGCAAATTCTGGAGCTGGTGACGCTGGAGCAGTTCCTGGTCATCCTGCCCTTGGAAATCCAGAACTGGGTCAAAGATGGGCAGCCACAGAGCTGTGCCCAGGCAGTAGCCCTGGCGGAAGGCTTCCTGTTGAAGCAGCGGGAGAACAAGAGGCCAGAAGAACAGGTGAGGGCATTTCGTTGGGAAGTCCTGAAGGTCTTGGCCGTTACGACTGTGACTTTCTATAAGTGGGTGAAGCCTTAGGAATTGGACACAGTTGCGTGCAAAGAGCAGACAGCAGCCTGTTCTTCTCCACAGTGGCCACTGCCTTTTGTAGCCAATACATCACAAATGTTCTGGAAGCAGGAGGTATCCATCTGAGTTCTAAATAGCATAAGGACATCAGAAGAGCCCTACTGGATTGGACCTGTGGTCCATTTAGTTCAGCATCCCGCCTCACGCAGCAGCCAGGGAGTTCCTCTGTACGGCCAGCAAAAAGGCAGACAGGTCAACACCTTTCCCTGACGTTGCCTCCTGGCTCTGAGATTCAGAGGTTTAGTGCCTCTGAATGTGGAGGTTCCCCTCAGTCTTCTAGAGTTTATATTAAGAACTTTGTCCTTTCAACATATACCCAGCTGTTGTAGAAGTCTTTGCATCCCAATTTTTGTAAGGGATCTCCCAAGTTTAGATGAAACAAATTGTGGGCCAGAAAGCCTTTTGACGATGTAGTTTGTATAGCTATTAAACAGCAAGAAGTCCAACACCCTTACAAATTGGTATTTTATTGGTTAAGGAGCCAATGTTCCCACTCTAACCTGAGCAGAGGTCTCTGTGTGTGCTCACACAGCAAAAATAATAACCCCGTGTCAATAGTCCATTCTGGTAATTTTTGTCATAAACAGTTCCTATCAGTAGACCCAAGTGCTGGGGCCAAATTGCCAAACGTAAAATATAATGCTTCATCTTGAATCACTGTGGCTAGCAGCCACTGATAGGCCTATCTTTCCTCGTTCTATCTTATCCCCCTGAAAAGATATTTATTCCTGTGGTCATCAGTGCAACCTCTGGTGGTGAATTTCACATTTTAATCATTCTCTGTGTAAAGAAGGTCTTTTAGGTCTTTTTTGGGTAGTGTTGATGCCTTGGTGGCCCCGGTGAAGGCAGAAAGGTGGGATACAATGAAGTAAAACTTGGGCAAATAAATGGGAGGAAAGGGATAAATGCTGGGCCACAATGAACGGGTCCCTCCCTTGTCTTTAAAGGTGATGACACCAGTCCGGGAGACGGTTGTGAATTTCTCTCTGGCCCCTGAGACTTCGTTGGACGCTGGGGAGCGGCAGGCGTTGACCAAGGATGGCAGCACACTGGGTGAGCTCTCCTGAGGCCAGAATTTGGAGCTCTGGCTCTGTCGGGCTTGGGCTTTTCCATCTCCCACACTCCACCCTTTGACAGTGAAGAGATCCCCATCCTGCCATGTGCCAGCCACATTACTCACATTACATTACACAAACCTCAGAAGCAAAAGCTACCCGAGCACATTGGCCACATGGCCAGGAAAACCCCCAACAGCCGGTTGACCATAAAAGCCAATAAAGCCTCTGATAACTCATCCATGGAAGATGTCCTGAGGTTTAGAATAACCAAGGTTCTTGGCAGTGCTGTATGTTTATGAAGAAGAAGAAGAGTTGGTTTTTATATGCTGCTTTCCTTTGCCAGAAGGAGTTTCAAAGCGGCTTAAAGTTGCCTTCCCATTTCTCTCCCCACAACAGACACCCTGTGGAGTGGGTGAGGCTGAGAGAGCCCTGTTATTACTGAAGAAGAAGAGTTGGTTCTTATATGCCGCTTTTCCCTACCCAAAGGAGGCTCAAAGCAGCTTACAATCGCCTTCCCTTCCTCTCCCTACAACAGACACCCTGTGGGGTGGGTGAGGCTGAGAGAGCCCTGAGATTCCTGCTCGGTCAGAACAGCTTTATCAGTGCCGGGGGGAGCCCAAGGACACCCAGCTTGGCTGCATGTGGGGGAGCGGGGAATCGAACCCAGCTCACTAGATTAGAAGTCCGCACTCCTAACTACAACACCAAGCTGGCTCTCAGTTTGTCATAGGTAGATTTTTAAAATTAATTTCTTTATTCTTCGATCTTTTGAAAGATAAAAATTTAGACAAAGAAAGAGTTGAAGAAATATATACCAAGTGGGGCCCAAAGAGGGGAAAGAGCTGGGCTCTCCCCCCAATTTAAAAATCATTAAAGGCTTTAATAGTAAGCTTTGTGCCACTGCCCCTGCAGAAGTCCCTTGCCTCAGATCTGCTGGCTGCACTGCACACACCCAATATGACGAATAAATAAACCTGCGTTTGTTCCAGCAGGTGATGGGCAGGTGGGCGAGATCAAAGAGGAGAATCCTCTGCCAGACAATCCTGACCAACCGGAACCTTCAGGCCGAGAAGATGGAGAGTCGGCTGCAAATCAGAATCGATCCAAGAGGGGAAGGGGGTGCTGTCCAGAGGAGAGGCTGGCCCATTCTGTTCCTCCCGTGGAGGAGAACAAATTCCTCGGAACAACAGGCCTCCAGCCGAGGTGGCTCAGGGACAACAAGCGGCACAAGTGCGCTGTGTGTGGGAGGGGCTTCACGCGGACCACCGGCCTCACCGCCCATCAGAGGATCCACACGGGCGAGAAGCCCTACAAGTGCCCGGAGTGCGGGAAAAGCTTCGGCTTGAAGTCGACCCTGGTGGCCCACGCAAGGACTCACACGGGAGAGAAGCCGTACGCCTGCACGCACTGCGGGAAGAGCTTCGCCGTCAACTCGGACCTGACGAGGCACTACAAGACCCACACCGGGGAGAAGCCGCACAAATGCTCCGAGTGCGGGAAATGCTTCCAGCAAAGGTCCTCGTTCACGTGCCATCTGAGAGTCCACACCAGGGAGAGGCCCTTTGAGTGCTCCAGCTGCGGGAAAACCTTCGCCGTGTGCGCGGACCTGACGAAACATTACAGGACCCACACCGAGGACAAGCCCTACAAGTGCCCCGAATGCGGGAGGCTCTTCCGCCAGCACTCCTCTTTCGCCAACCACCTGAAAAGCCACAGAGGAGAGCTGCCGTTCAGGTGCTCGTACTGCCGGAAATCCTTCAGCGTGAGCACGTTCCTCATCAGACACGAGCGCATCCACACGGGGGAAAAACCATACCAGTGCGCAGATTGCGGGAGGAAATTCGGTCACAATTGGCAGCTCGCTTCGCACCAAAGGACTCATACCGGGGAGAAGCCATACAAATGCCTGGAGTGTGGCAAGACCTTCACCTCTAGCTCCCTCCTCCGCGGACACCAGCGAATCCACACAGGTGAAAAGCCCTACTGCTGCTCTGTGTGTGGGAAGACGTTTAGCCTGAGGTCGAACTTCGGCCGACATCAGAGCATTCACACCGGAGAGAAGCCTTATAGGTGTTTGGCTTGTGGGAAAAGCTTCATTACCAGTTCAGACCTCCTTGCACATGAGAGGACCCATGCTGGAAAGTAACTGCGTTCCTTTGGGATTTTGATGCGGGGTAGTCGGCGTGGCCACAAAATGGCTGCCAGAAGAGGCGGAGCCAGTCACAAAATGTCGGCCGCAAGAGGTAGAGCCAACCACGTAAAGTCAAGGACAGAGGTTATCCTTAACTCTAATAATAATAACTTTTCAACATGTATGACCTCAGGCAGGTTGTTGAGCTGCTCCTTTTCTCAGAAAGAAGCGGTGACCTGTCACTTCCAGAGCTCAAGAATGCGCTTTGCTAGCGGCCAGCTAAATAAGAGCCAGTAGCTTTTTTTGAGATGGCATATATGCCACGTGAAATTCAGAATCATTTCTTATGAATAGCACATCCTTGTGTGCTTCTTCTCTCGATGATCATCCCGAGTTTTTGGAACAGGTGATAGCTCCATTGTTCGCATAATCCAGCAAGGCTCCTTGCTTGGTGCATTCTGTTTTCCGGAAAGGTGAGAGGTCAGCAGCTGAGCCGCAACTTAAAGTGTTTGCTACCAGGTTTAATGTACCTGGAAAACCACTACCCGTGTCCTCAGTCACGTTTTCCGTATGTCTTTTTTTTAAGGCCTTGCTCGGTCTGGGGCCTGCGTAACTAGGGGATCGCCTCTCCCAATATGATCTCTTAAGATCTATGCATGCAGAGATGCTGGCGGTGGTCCCTGACCCAAAGACGTGCCACTACCAGAGCTGTGGCCCCAGCCTGGTGGGAAATGCTGCTGGCAGAGACACAAGTCCTAAGTCAGTTCTCAAAGTTCCACACAGCCTGCAAAATGGCACTGCTCCTCCAGCCATATCTGGCCGAGGCCAGATTCACAGACAAACTACATGCTCCCCCCCCCCCCCCAGATATATTGAGCTTCAGGACTGAGTTTTATTCATTTATTGCCTAGTTTATATATTCTAATTTCAACTTTGTTGTAAAATACGTTGTACACCATCTCACACTTGGATACTGAGAGAAGTAGTTAATAAACTGAATCAATGAAAAGATATTTTATTAGAAATGTTTAAAGAGAAAGGTGAAAGTTCAAAAAAGCTGGGAAAGGGAAGAGGGGAAAATGCAGAAAAAGGCAAAGATATCATCATAAGTTGACTTTGTCAGCAACAAAAACACATTGCCAATTTAAAACAAAATAATTACAGCATTCATGCAAAAAAATCTTTATAAAATTCTCATTATTGTTCAAAACCACGAACCATCAATTCATTTTTTCCCCTTACGTACAAAAGTCAATAAGGAGTTTCCAGTTAGCAGTGAATATCCTTATTGTTTTTTCTCTTGCCCAAGAACCGACTTTAGCCATCTCTGCAAATGTTGAAGACGCAAAAAAAATTTTTTTACAGTTTTACCAGCATAGACAGCTTCAAGAAAGAACTGGATAAAAATACGGATCAGAGGTCCATCAGCCAAAAGGTGTAAAGTCTGAGCTGAGGTGGCAGTGTTGCTCTGAATTTGAGGTGCTTGGGGGGGCAAGAGTGGGAGGCCTGCTGAAGTTCTGGCCCCATGGGTGGAACTACCGATGGACCCGGGGTTTGGCCACTGTGTGACACAGAGTATTGGGATAGGCTGTTGGTGCAATCCAACATGGCTTTTCTTACGTTCTTAACAAGATTGCCAGGGAATAAGCCAGCCTTTTCCAGCCTTTTGACGGTGGAGGGACCCCTGAAATATTTTTCAGGCTTCAGGGAACCCCGGAAGTGCTGACATGCCCTTTCGGAGAAGTGGATGCAGAAATAAGATGTGGGGATGAGTCAATGGTTTACCTTTTCCATTATGCAGAAAGAGGCTGTGCCTGCAGAGCAATAGGGGGCCGCAGTGCCATCTGGTGATGTCAGTAGCCATCCAATTTTCTGGGAAAGGCCGCTTAACCCCCAGAGAACTCCCATGTAGAATCATAGAGTTGGAAGGGACCTCCTGGGTCATCTAGTCCAACCCCCAGCACTGTGCAGGACACTCACAACCCTCTCGCTCCTCCACTGTCACCTGCCACCCCCCTTGAGCCTTCACAGAATCAGCCTCTCCGTCAGATGGCTCTCCAGCCTCTGTCTAAAAATCTCCAAAGATGGAGAACCCACCACCTCCCGAGGAAGCCTGTTCCACTGAGAAACCGCTCTGACTGTCAGGAACTTCTACCGGAGGTTTAGACAGAATTTCCTTTGAATTAATTTCATCTCATTGGTTCTGGTCCGTCCCTCCGGGGCAAGAGAGAACAACTCTGCTGGCAGCCTTTTAAATACTTCAGATCCTCTCTCAGTTGCCTCCTCACCAGGCTAAACAGACCAAGCTCCCCCAACCTTTCTTCATACGTCTTGGTCTCCAAACCCCTCACCATCTTTGTTGCCCTCCTCCGGACACTCCAGGGTTCCCCGGAAACCCAGGCTGAGAATCCCTGGATAGCCCAGGCTAGCCTGATCTCATCAAGTCCTGAATGTTCAGCAGGGTTTCCCTTGCTAGTAGTTGGATGGGAGACCACCAAGGGTATCCAGGGCTGCTATGCTGAAGCAGGGAATGTCAAACCAGCTCTGAACGCCTCTTTCCTTGGAAATCTTTAGGGGCGAGGTTGCCACAGATCAGCTGTGACGTGACGGCACTTTCTGTACTTTCTCAGATATCTTGACTCTTGAACGCTTATGCCAGGGGGTCTTGCGGGTCTTTGTGGTTGTCCAGCTCCCTGCCTGTTTCTCCTATTTTGTCTTGGTGTTCATTCCTTGCCCCGTATTTGTGACTGTGGTTTGCAGCTGATTGCTTGCCTGGGCGAGTCTCCGGATCATCCGCATCGCATCACACCCTTGAAAATCGAGGCAAGGAGCTTGTGTGTGTTTGGGGGGGTGGGGGGGATACTCCCCTCTGGCTTTCAGAGGGCTTCTTACTGTAACCATTCTCTCGTAAGCAGAGTCACACCCCTTAAAGCTCTCCAGGCTTCAATGGGCTTAGGAGGGTGTAGCTCCGCTTCGGATGGGGCTGCAAAGCCCAAAGAACTGGCCAAACCAGTCGCGGGAATTCCGGAGCCGGCGAGCCGACAGAAGCCTTTGCAAGACCTTACCTTTTGAGGTGGAAAAGGCTGCGGGGATTAACAAGGCACGTTTTGCAAAGAGGTCCGTGAAGTATTCAAGTGTCCGAGATCCACTTGAATAAAACCCAGCCATCTTCTTGTTTGTGCATAGTAAGCGTCTGCAAAATCGCCTCCTCCACTGCATCCCCCCCCCAGAAGTTTTAAGATCTAGGGCAGTGGTCCCCAACCTTTTTTTGGCTGGGGACCGGCAGGGCAACTGCCCCGCCCGCGCAGCGCGGCCCTGATTCCCTCCCCTACCGCAGTAAGAAGCTTCCCGGGCCACAAGTTTGCGGCCTGGGAAGTTTTTTACTGTGGGGGGGGGCGGGGAGAGGGAACCACAGCCCGGCGCCCTGGCCTTCGTGGCCCGGCACCGGGCCGCAGACCGCAGGTTGGGGACCACTGATCTAGGGGAAAAAAGGTGAAAGATCCCCAGCCCAAAACAGGATAAACTGGCCTCAGCCACGGCCAGGGTCTTTTCAGCTCTGGCTCCATTCTGGTGGAATGCTGTACCCAATGAGATCAGGGCCTTGCGCGACCGCAGTCAGCTGGGTGACCTTGGGCCAGTTACAGTTCTTCCAGAGTTCTCTCAGCATCACCTACCTCACAGGGGGCCTGTTGTGGGGAGAGGAAGGGTAGGCAATGGTAAGCCACTTTGAAACCCCTTTGCATGGTAAAAAGTGGAGCACACAGAAAAACCTTTCTTCTTTATATTTAGTTATTATATTCCATATGTTCTCCCTTTTTCTGCTTCCTTTTCCCTTTTGTGTTGTTATAAAATCTTAATTAAAAGTTACATCCGAGATGATGTGGAGAGCTAAGTAACGGTGCTCTGTGCATTTAATCTGCTTCCGATGATGGTGCATTTTCCTGAATAAATATTTTTTTTATTGTTTCAGATACAGAAGTGGCTGGGGGAGGCTGCCTCTCTGAGCTAATCTGGGTGGACGTGTAAGGGAACAAATGGTCTGAAAAATACTCCTTGAAGGAAACTGAGCGTGCTCAATGCCCGCAGCTGCCAACTTTTCTCGGTGGCAGAGCTCCTGTGCCTTCAGAGCCAGCGTGGTGTAATGGTTAAGAGCAGCGGCTTCTAATCTGGAGAACTGGGCTAGATTTCCCACACCTCCTCCACAGGCAGCTCGCAATCCTGCCTTGAAGAGTGAACTCCAAGAGACTTTCTGGGTAGGAGGGAGTCATGAAAACCCTTCCTAGCATTCGTTGGCCAGCTGGGTGACCCAGTTCTCCTAGAGCTGTTCTCAGAGAGCGGCTTCTCTCAGAGCTCTCTTGGTCCCATCTCCCTCATAGGGGTCTCTGTTGTGAGGAAAAGAAGGAAAAGCCGTTTGAGTGAATTTCTTCCAGGCCAGACTGGCCAGGGGTTCTGGCTTGGGTGGCATCATCTGGGCATAGAATTGGGGTCACTGTGGGTGGGCAGGTAGTTCTGAATTTCCTGTACTCTGCAGGGGGTTGGACTAGATGACCCCAGAGATCCCTCCTGTGTTTCTATTCTATGATTCCAAGGTACTCCTCCGGGTAGTGAAAAGTGGAGCATTAAAAAACCAGCTCCTCTTCTTTTTTGGGGCGAGGAAGGGAAAGGTGCTTGTAAGCCGCTTTTGGACTCCTTCAGGGCATAAGAACCAACTCCTCTTCTCCAATTCCTGGCATCTTTCCTGCAGCCTTTCCCCTTCCTCGCCACGCAGGCTTCAACCTGACAGGCAGAAATGCAAGAGGTGTGGCTTTCTGTCTGCTCTGGTCCCTTTTTTAATCCACAATAAAGCAAGCCTGCTTTAGCGCGCACACACACACACACACACTGTCCCCGCTGCTTTTGTTTTGCCTCTGCAGACTTCTTCGGGGTGGAAGAGATCCTGCCAGAAGCCTTTTTGCCTTTTGCCTGGAACTGGCTGCCCTTTTTCCCTGCAGCCTGCCAGGCGGAAAACTGGCCACTTCCCTAGGCGGGCATTGTCCAGCCTCGGGCCAGCCTCGATCCCTCCCTTAAACCCCACCTAGCTGGCTCCCCCCCACACCCCTAAAGCTCATACCTTGAATAAAAAATGGGTGGTCTTAAAGGTACCCCTGGACTCTAAATGTATTTGGTGAATACACTGAACCATTTCACAGTCGCTACAAGGAAACGAAATAGGAACTTCAAGCCAGGAAGATATCTCCACCCAGACTAGATGCAGGTTTTCTTGGCTGCTTTCACAAGTCCCTAATAGCGGGTTTAAAAAGAAGTTAATAATATAATCTAATATAGAATCATATAGAGTTGGAAGGGATCTCCAGGGTCATCTAGTCCAACCCCCTGCACAATGCAGGAAATTCACAACGACCTGCTTACCCACAGTGACCCCAATTCCATGCCCAGTATCCCTGGCCAGTTTGGCCTGGAAGAAATTCGCCTCTTAACCCCAAAGAGGCGATCGGCATTCCCCTGGGCCTGCAAGAAAGGGCCACAAGAGCCAAGCTCCGACACAGCCCCTTCTGCCCACCCACTCACCCTCTGCCCAAGTTCACAGAATCAGCATTTCTGTCAGGGGGTTATGGGGCCTCTGCTTGAAAACTTCCAAAGATGGAGAACCCACCACCTCCCGAGGAAGCCTGTTCCACTGCTCTGTCAGGAACTTCTGGATTATTGGATTTGTCAAAAATGGCTAGAATGACAGCATTGTTTAAGGACAGAAACTTAGAAACATATAAAAGTCAATTGAGATTATTGGGGGAACATATATTAACTTGGATCGGGAATCCTCAGTTGGGATTTAAACAGGAGATTCAAGATTTGTTTATATGTATTTGTCTCAACATGCGAAAATTATACCATATGTTGTGTAAAGTGGGACTGGAAGTTTCAACCTGTTAAATTGGAAGACTACGAGATTTATATTAACTTGGAAATGTGTTACTAATAAAATTACTTATAAAGTTAAAAAACAAAAAAACACAATTTCTGGATGTTTAGCCGAAGATTCTTTTGGATTAATTTCAACCCACTGGCTCTAGTCTGAACCTCTGTGGGTAACAGAATGTAATTCATCATTTAATTTGGAAGATGAAATTGTTATCAACTGTTAATAATGTAACTTTATCGCGCACAGATGCCTGTTACCCACCCTGAGCCATCTGGGAAGGGTGGGTTATAAAAATATTATCATTATATTCTACTACGACAACTGCTATTACTATATCGCGCCCATGAGCTACAAGCCAAGGAAGAAAAAGTGTCCTTTCTCCCTATTTCCCTGTAGAGCCGCAGTTTTCCTTGGCTGCTTTCACAAGCCCCTCACAGAGGAGGTCTAATAAGTTAATACTACAATAAGTGAATAATGCAGGGGTCGTGGGGGCGGGGAGGACCTCCGGCCGAGGCGCCCTTTCTGCCTCCCGCCCTTCCCGCCCGGACTACAACGCCCATGATCCCCTGCCGCCCGCGCCAACGGGCAGGGCCTCCCGGGCCTTGTAGTCCGCGGCGCTCCCTCCGGGGGTTAAGGCCATAGAGGGCCGCGGATTCGCCCAGAGAGGCCGCGAAACTTGACGCCCCGGCGGGAGGGAGGGGGGGTGGCGGCGCGGCGCGAGCCCGGATCCGGAGTTGCGATTCTCTTTCTTTTTTCCTCCGCGCATTTGCATCGCTGGCCTCGCAGCAGGAGGAGGAGCAGGAGGAGCCGCGCGCAAGAGGCCGCGCGCCCACACGCCGGAGGGGGAGGAGGAGGAGGAGGATGCCGGGCAGGTGAGCGGGAGCGCGCGCCCCCCTCCCCAAAAGTCGCCGGAGAAGTCGGGATCGGAGGGGGGGGGGCTTGGGGCTTAGGGCAGACCCCCCTCCCGCCCCCCCCCACCCCCGGGCCCGGCTGCACGAGGAGGGGTCCGCCCCCTCCCTCCCCCCCTCCCCGGCCCGGCCAGGACAAAAGGCGAAGGAGCCCCGGCGAAGGGCATGGCCACCGGGGGAGCCGCTCCTTTGTCTCGCCTCGCCGGACCCCGCGGGCCGCCCCGTCCGGGCAAGGGGGCGGAAGGGGGGACGGGGGGAGGCGCGGCTCCAGGAAGGGGGGGGGCAAGTGGGGCAAATGCTCCCCCCCCCCCGCCGCACACTTTCTTCCAAGAACGCCGCTCCGGCAGAGGGTTGGGCCGCTTCACGCCGCGATCCGGTGGCAAAGTGGGTTGGAAGCGGCGCGCCGCGTATTAATAGCCCGCGCCAGCTTCACCCTCCTCCTCCTCCTCGCCGTCGTCGGCTTTAGTTTTGTATTCCGTCGCGGCCCCCCTTCCGTGATGGTTCAGGGCGGGTCACAAGCGGGGTGGAGAGACGGAGACAAATGGGTTGGTCTGAAGGAGCACAATGGAGTCAGGGTCCAGCCGGGCACCTTGAAGAGCAGCAAAGATTTGTCCAGGGTGCGAGCTTTCGAGGGCAAGAAGTCTTCCTCAGACTATGATCTTCTTACATGACAAGGAATATATAGTCTGAGGGAGAGGGCTTGCCCTCGAAAGCTCTCGCCCTGTCATGGAAGGAGATCCTAGTCTGAGGGAGAGGGCTTGCCCTCGAAAGCTCACGCCCTGTCATGTAAGGAGATCGTAGTCTGAGGGAGAGGGCTTGCCCTCGAAAGCTCACGCCCTGCCATGTGAGAAGATCGTAGTCTGAGGGAGAGGGCTTTCCCTCGAAAGCTCACGCCCTGTCATGTAAGGAGATCCTAGTCTGAGGGAGAGGGCTTGCCCTCGAAAGCTCACGCCCTGTCATGTAAGGAGATCCTAGTCTGAGGGAGAGGGCTTGCCCTCGAAAGCTCACGCCCTGTCATGTAAGGAGATCGTAGTCTGAGGGAGAGGGCTTGCCCTCGAAAGCTCACGCCCTGTCATGTAAGGAGATCCTAGTCTGAGGGAGAGGGCTTGCCCTCGAAAGCTCACGCCCTGTCATGTAAGGAGATCCTAGTCTGAGGGAGAGGGCTTGCCCTCGAAAGCTCACGCCCTGCCATGTGAGAAGATCGTAGTCTGAGGGAGAGGGCTTTCCCTCTAAAGCTCACGCCCTGCCATGTGAGAAGATCATAGTCTGAGGGAGAGGGCTTGCCCTCGAAAGCTCACGCCCTGTCATGTAAGGAGATCCTAGTCTGAGGGAGAGGGCTTGCCCTCGAAAGCTCACGCCCTGCCATGTGAGAAGATCGTAGTCTGAGGGAGAGGGCTTGCCCTCGAAAGCTCACACCCTGTCGTGTAAGGAGATCCTAGTCTGAGGGAGAGGGCTTGCCCTCGAAAGCTCACGCCCTGCCATGTGAGAAGATCATAGTCTGAGGGAGAGGGCTTGCCCTCGAAAGCTCACACCCTGTCGTGTAAGGAGATCCTAGTCTGAGGGAGAGGGCTTGCCCTCGAAAGCTCACGCCCTGTCGTGTAAGGAGATCCTAGTCTGAGGGAGAGGGCTTGCCCTCGAAAGCTCACGCCCTGTCGTGTAAGGAGATCCTAGTCTGAGGGAGAGGGCTTGCCCTCGAAAGCTCACACCCTGTCGTGTAAGGAGATCCTAGTCTGAGGGAGAGGGCTTGCCCTCGAAAGCTCACGCCCTGCCATGTGAGAAGATCATAGTCTGAGGGAGAGGGCTTGCCCTCGAAAGCTCACACCCTGTCGTGTAAGGAGATCCTAGTCTGAGGGAGAGGGCTTGCCCTCGAAAGCTCACGCCCTGTCGTGTAAGGAGATCCTAGTCTGAGGGAGAGGGCTTGCCCTCGAAAGCTCACGCCTGTCATGTAAGGAGATCCTAGTCTGAGGGAGAGGGCTTGCCCTCGAAAGCTCACGCCCTGCCATGTGAGAAGATCGTAGTCTGAGGGAGAGGGTTTGCCCTCGAAAGCTCTCGCCCTGTCATGTGAGAAGATCGTAGTCTGAGGGAGAGGGCTTTCCCTCTAAAGCTCACGCCCTGCCATGTGAGAAGATCGTAGTCTGAGGGAGAGGGCTTTCCCTCGAAAGCTCTCGCCCTGCCATGTGAGAAGATCGTAGTCTGAGGGAGAGGGCTTGCCCTCGAAAGCTCTCGCCCTGTCATGTAAGGAGATCCTAGTCTGAGGGAGAGGGCTTGCCCTCGAAAGCTCACGCCCTGTCATGTAAGGAGATCCTAGTCTGAGGGAGAGGGCTTGCCCTCGAAAGCTCACGCCCTGCCATGTGAGAAGATCATAGTCTGAGGGAGAGGGCTTGCCCTCGAAAGCTCACGCCCTGTCATGTAAGGAGATCCTAGTCTGAGGGAGAGGGCTTGCCCTCGAAAGCTCACGCCCTGCCATGTGAGAAGATCGTAGTCTAAGGGAGAGGGCTTGCCCTCGAAAGCTCTCGCCCTGTCATGTAAGAAGATCGTAGTCTGAGGGAGAGGGCTTGCCCTCGAAAGCTCACGCCCTGTCATGTAAGAAGATCGTAGTCTGAGGGAGAGGGCTTGCCCTCGAAAGCTCTCGCCCTGTCATGTAAGAAGATCGTAGTCTGAGGGAGAGGGCTTGCACTCGAAAGCTCTCACCCTGTCATGTAAGAAGATCAGAGTCTGAGGTAGAGGGCTTGCCCTCGAAAGCTCTCACCCTGTCATGTAAGAAGATCAGAGTCTGAGGTAGAGGGCTTGTACTCGAAAGCTCATGCCCTGCCATGTAACAAGTCTGTGGAAGAGGGCTTGCACTCGAAAGCTCACGCCCTGTTATGTAAGAAGATCAGAGTCTGAGGTAGAGGGCTTGCACTCGAAAGCTCACGCCAGAGGGCTTGTACTCGAAAGCTCATGCCCTGCTATGTAACAAGATCATAGTCTGAGGGAGAGGGCTTGCACTCGAAAGCTCACGCCCTGTCATGTAACAAGATCATAGTCTGAGGAAGAGGGCTTGCACTCGAAAGCTCATGCCCTGAATAAATCTTTGTTGGTCTTAAAGGTGCCACTGGACTCTGATTTTATGGGGTTAAAAGGTTATTTGCAAAACAGTATACAGAATAGGGGTGTCACAGACTTCTTGCTGTGGGAAAGGGTCGCAGGCCAGAGGAGAGGGAGATTCCGCCCTCGCCCTCTGCCTGATGTGCTGATTTTCTGCATGCAGGGAAGAAGAAGAAGAAGAGCTGGTTTTTATCCCCCGCTTTTCACTGCCTGAAGGAGTCTCAAAATGGCTTACAGTCGCCTTTCCCCCCCCTCCTTGCAACAGACACCCTGTGAGGTTGATGGGACTGAGAGAGTTCTTGGAGAACTCGGAGAGAAATTTTTCCCCTGGTATCTAGCCGGGACTGTTCTCAGTGTAGCTTAAACCCATGACTCTGGGTCCTTTCCTCTGCTGCCAACATGAGCCTCCTCCAAGTGATAGCCTTTCAGTCACTTAAACAGAGCCGTCCTGTCCCCTCTCCACCTCCTCTTCTCCAGGCTGGACATTCCCAAATCCCTCAGCCTTTCCTCCTAGGGCTTGGTCCCCAGGCCCCCGATCATCTTCATCACTCTCCTCTGTTCCCTCTCAATTTTGCCCACGTCCTTTTTGAAGCGAGGCCTCCAGAACTGCACACCGAGCTCCAGGTACGGCCTGACACTTAAGTGGTACCTTCAGCAGGTCAGCGGGACACTTCACCTTGAAACAAAATGTTTAAAATTCCACTACAACCGTTTCTGTAATTCAGACCTCCCCCTCCCCTGAGCTGAATTCTGCACACTGAATGATTTACATGCCTACAGTGCGTTTGCCTGGTTTATCCTGAAGTTTCCAGCCTCTCTGCAAGAGTTTGCGAGGCACAACTAATGCCCTCACAAGCCCCTCTTTGCCTCAGCAAGGGCTAGAAACTTGGTTTGTGAAACAGGCAAGCGGGAGTGCTTCAGGCTGCGCTGATGTGCAGCGCTGGGACCTGGGGGAGGTTGTCCCACCACGGGGAACGCATCTGCCTCAAAATGCCCGGCACAAGTTAGCACAGATGGCACATAAGTAACGTTTCCCAAGCGTAGACGGATGTTCTTAGACGCGAGGCCCTCCTACGCCACGCTTGAGCTCTCCCTGGCCAGGATTTCTTCTCTTGGCTGGCCTCTCTTGTGAGATATACTTAATGCCCCAGGCGTTGACAGGGTTCGGCAGGTTGATTTCGAGCCAGGTGCTTGCGGGCATAGGAACACATGCACATGCAGCCTACCCCGGATAATGAGAGTTATTGTATGACTAAAACAGAAGGGAAGGCCCTGCCACAAGCAGAAAAGTCAACGAGGAGAGAGAAAAGTTTCAGATGGGGGCTGTTCCTAGGGATTGGTGCATTTTGGGAGGCGCGCATACCGGCTTTCTGCTTTCGAGGCGGCCTGGAAATCAGAATTGGGGCACAAAATTGGCTTAAGACGTGCGGGAAATTCCTTGGATGATGCACAGCATACTCGGAACCCCTTCTTTTGGAAAGGGGGGAGCTGTAGAAATGCTCTCCTTTCATACTGCGGGTAGGGGGGCCCTGTGGGCACCAAAGGGCAGCTTTCTGAGCCCCCCCTCAAAGCCCTTAATCCATGTTGAGGTGCCCCGTTTTAGGGAAGAGATTTAGGAGAGCTCCGTTTTCAGAGTTTCCTAGGGCAGGGATCGTCAACCTGTGGTCCTCCAGATGTTCATGGACTACAATTCCCATGAGCCCCTGCCAGCATTTGCTCAGGCAGAGTCGCCTGAAACTCAGCCCCTCCAAGATGGAGGTCCTGTGGCTGGGCAGAAGAGGGCAGGATCAGGAAGCACGCCTCCCATGCCTGAATGGTGTACAATTAACATCTACACCAGTGGTCAGGAACTTGAGAGTGACTTTTGATGCCTCCTTGTCTATGGAGGCTCAAGTCACGAAAATAGCCCAGACGGCTTTTTTTCATCTTCGCCAGGCCCGGCTACTAGCGCCCTACCTGTCCTCGGAACACCTAGCCACTGTGATCCATGCAACGGTCACTTCCAGACTAGACTACTGTAACTCGCTCTACGCAGGCCTACCCTTGACTCTGATCCGGAAGTCACAGCTGGTACAAAATGCAGCAGCTAGGGTCCTCACTAGGACACCTTGGAGGGCCCGTATTCAGCCGGTACTCCATCATCTTCATTGGTTACCAGTCTGTTTCCGGGTCAAGTTTAAGGTGTTGGTATTAACCTTTAAGGCCATACGCGGCTTGGGTCCTACTTACCTGCGGGACCGTTTGGTTGCTTATGCCCCCCGCAGGGCTCTCCGCTCTGCGGGTATGAATCTACTGACTGTCCCGGGCCCCTGGGACGTTCGCCTGGCCTCGACCAGGGCCAGGGCCTTTTTGGTCCTGGCCCCAACCTGGTGGAATGAGCTCCCGGAGGAGCTAAGGGCCCTGTCGGAATTACCATCCTTCTGCAGGGCCTGTAAGACGGAGCTCTTCCGCCAGGCGTATGGTTGAGGCCAGGGCAGAGCCCAGGTTCCATCCCTAATCCATCGGCCAGCCTTTCTCTCCTCTCTCTCTTACAAGATTAACGTCCAACTTCTCTCTGAACAAGCGGGGAAAGTGGGGAAAATTAGAGAATAGAATGCCATCTTTTTATTGTAATAATGGGGTATTTATGGGATTTTATGTGATTTTACTTTGATTTTATATTGTATTGTTAACCGCCGTGAGACCTTTTGGCGAACGGAGGTCTATAAATCCAATAATAAATAAACAAACAAATAAATAAATAAATGTCCCGCTTGGTCAAAGACACATCAGTCCCACCACGATAAATACCAGAAGACTGCTTTTCCAAGGAGGGCTTTCATGTGTTTGACAGCGGTCCTGTTCTGTTTATCATTTCTGGGCTATGTTTTGGTGGTGGAAACTGCTGACAGTTCACAGATGACTTGCAGTGCCTCTGGAGGGTTTTTAAGGCAAGAGACGCTGAGAGGTGGTTTGGCGTCATGGTTGAGAGCCTAGGCCTCTGATCTGGAGAAGCGGGTTTGATTCCCCGACTCCTCCTCCGCATGCAGCCAGCTGGGTGGCCTTGGGCTAGTCTCAGTTCTCTCTGAGCTCTCTCAGCCTCACCTACCTCACAGGGTGTTTGTTGTGGGGAGAGGAAGGGAAGGCGATTGGAAGCCGCTTTGAGACTTATGAGGCCTATTGGGTGACCTTGGGCCAGTCTCAGTTCTCTCTGAGCTCTCTCAGCCCCACCTACTTCACAGGGTGTGTCTTGTGGGGAGAGGAAGGGAAGGCGATGGTAAACCACTTTGTGAAAAGCAGGGTATTAAAACCAACTCTTCTTCTTTGAAGAAACCCCCAAGGAGAGCCAGGTTTGCTTACTCGGAGGTTTTTTTAATAAAGCTACAAAGCTTACAGAAAATGTAGGTTAAGCTTCCATTAGCTGGGCCTGGAGTTCTCACACACACAATGTCGCTTGCCAGAATACGAGGCCACATGAAAATCTAAAACTTGCCCCCTAAATGCTCCCCGTCAAATTATCATTAATTAAGTCGTCCCCAACACTTGGATTTGCACCTCGCGTCCTGGGGGAGGGGGGGGAAACAACGCAGGCTTCAGAGTTTATTATTTAAATATATATATTATTTATCATGTGGCATGCGTGTATAAGATAGAATGATAGTGCAAGCGATTAGTTTATAACTTTTAAACAGATTAATTTTTTAGGATTTTATGAATTTTTACTGCATGGGTTTTTTTGCTCTGTTGTAAGCCACTCTGAGACCTTTTTTGGAGATTGGTGGCCTAAAAGCCCAATTATTTATTTACTTACCTACTTACTTATTTATTCTTTATATATGTATATACTGCCGTTCTCAAATGTCTTGCAACGGTTTACAAAATCAATAATAAGAATAAATTCATTAGAATAATAGTCATAGTAACAATGATAAATATAGCCAGGAGAGCTGCATCCTCTAGCTTGACGCCCGCTCTTATACTGATCTCTCATTCACTCTCTTCAGGTAGAAGACCCTGCCAGCGATAACTGACTTTCCGCTTGTCTGGAAGTCCCCCCTCCACGCTGACTGCAGAGACTCCTCTTTCGACCCTCTGAAGCAGGCCCTGCTGTGAACGGAAGTGCAGGTGGCCAGTGGCCGTCCAGCGCCGTCCCCGAATTCTCTTGCATTTGCAAAGGCAGACCCGGCGGGAAGGCCTGCGGCAAGCTCGTCCCCCCCCCCCCAAATGACTGCCAAGCGTGGGGCCGGCCAAGGAGCTATCGAGCAGATGGCCCGGCGGGGAATGAAAATGGAGGAGGAGGAGGAGGAGGAGGAACCGGAGGCCCCGGAACCAGAGGGGAAATGGCGGAAGAAGGGGGGAGAAGGCTCTCGTGGTCTCCGGGAAAAAGACAGCGGGTTGCCCAGGGGAAAATCGGGTCACCACAAGGTGCTACTAAGTGGAACTCGTTCCAGCCGTTCCGGATGGAAAAACCCACGTCCAGAGAGGTCCGCTGAGTGGAGAGACAAGCAGGGGTCCTCGCCCTCCAGTGAGGGGCCCACGGTCACCCGCCACTGGCCAAAGGGCGGACGGGCTGCCCGTCGCCCTCCCCCAGCCCTCGGGGAAGACGTAGCCGAGGCTCACAACAGCCTGGACTCGGGGGAGATCGGTGAGTCCGGGACGGTGAAAGTGAAGGAAGAAATCTTGGGAGATGACTCGGCCAGCATGGAGATGAAACGGCAGCGCTTCCGGCAGTTCCGCTACCAGGAGGCGGAAGGTCCCCGCGAGGTGTGCAGCCAGCTGTGGTACCTCTGCCACCGGTGGCTGAAGCCGGAGAGGCACACCAAGGAGCAGATCCTGGAGCTGCTGATCCTGGAGCAGTTCTTGGCCATCCTGCCCCTGGACATCCAGAGCTGGGTGAGGGAACACGAGCCGGAGAGCTGTTCGCAGGCGGCCACACTGGCGGAGGAGTTCCTGCAGATGCAGCAAGAGGCTGAAAGGAGGGAGCAGCAGGTGAGAGCTGGCCGGCCAACCCAGTTCTTCCAATCCATTTTGCTGTCAGCTCTTTAATTCACGTGAGCCCTGTGGCAGCGAGGAGTGAATATTCTGCTGCCCCTCCTCCGAGTCATTTTTTGACAGGGCCTTCTTGAGGAGTCCGTTCCCTAGGTGTGTGGGGCCTCACCTTAGAAGGCCCTGCTGTCTGCCCAGGCAAGTCTTCCATGTTGAGCTGGCGAAACGTGAAGCATTGATATGTGGTGGAGGCAGGGTTGCCAACTCTAGGCCTGGAGACTGGGGGTGGAGCCAAGAGTGGGTGGGATATAGGGCAGGGAGTGATCTCAGTGGGGCATAATGCTATGGAGTCCCCTTCCAAATCAGCTATTCTCCAGGAGAACAGATCTCTTTAGTCTCAACCAGGGTTTCGTGATGGCCCTGAAAGGGTAGGAATGGGTAGGAGTTAATTAATTTTTAATATATTTTAAAAATTTGTTAAAGATCTATTGGGTGATATGACCATCTACGGTCATGTTGACCTGCCACCCCTTCCCAAAATGGCCACTGATGGGCCTGGAGGGGGTGGGGAGTGGTGGGGCCCCGGGTGGGCATGTACACAGCTGGGCTTCCCAACCATATTCTGCACCATTGCGCCACTTTTGGGGTTTTGTGAAGCCCGAAGAATGTTTGAGAGGTTTCTCAATGAAGAAAGGCTGGTCTACAGGTGAGCCATCATTCCAGGAATTCCCCAGATCCCACCTGGGGGCCGGCATCCCTAGCTGGACTGTGTGTTGAAAGGCAGGATGTGTTGCAGACCAAATTAGATTCAGCAGTGCTGATTTGAAGTTGTTGCTACAGCTTTTTGGGAAGGAGGAAGGGAAAGTTGTTGGTCTTGTCTGTCCATGACTCCATTAATTATAGCTTGATTGGTTGACTGCACTCTCCCCACAAGTGGTCTCCGGGCAGTTTACCACAGCAATCATTAAGAAAAAGAAGAAGAAGAAGAAGAAGAAGAGTTGGTTCTTATATGCCGCTTTTACCCAAAGGAGGCTCAAAGCGGCTTACAGTCGACTTCCCTTCCTCTCCCCACAACAGACACCCTGTGAGGGAGGGGAGGCTGAGAGAGCCCTGAGATTACTGAAGAAGAAGAAGAAGAGTTGGTTCTTAGATGCCGCTTTTCTCTACCCAAAGGAGTCTCTAAGCGGCTTCCATTTGCCTTCCCTTTCCTCTCCCCACAACAGACACCCTGTGGGGTGGGTGAGGCTGAGAGAGCCCTGATATCACTGCTTGGTCAGAACAGCTTGATCAGTGCCGTGTCGTGCATGTGGGGGAGTGCAGAATCGAACCCGGCATGCCAGATTAGAAGTCTGCACTCCTAACCACCACACCAAACTGTCTCTCTCGCAGGACAGCTGGCTGCGGCAACAGGAATAGCACACGGAGCACACACTCCCGCACCTCCGGGGGCCCTGCGCAGTGCTTTCCCCCATGGATCAGGCCTGTAGCCTCCCTTTTCCCTCTGTAAGGACACCCGAAGTGGCACCCCTTTCCACTGGGGGTGGCCTCTGTCCCCAGCTCGGCTGCTCCTGCCCCAATTGTACTCTGCCGGGGCCCCAGGAATCCGTAAAGCACTCCGGAATGGGAAAGGTTAAAAAGCAAACTGACCTCCTGCCTGGGTGAGGCTAAGTCGTTAGGGAAATGAGCTATTCATACAGGTCCTAATCAAGGTCAGGCGGATTTCATGGGGGGATTAAAGTCAGCCTGGCAGGCGGTGGAGGTGGGGGGGGGGAACGGCGGCAAATGTCCCCTAAGCGCCTTTCCGTACTGGCCTCTGTTGTACGGGATGCAGTGGAAGAATGCTCTTCTCCCTGCGGGCTTCCTTTGGAGGAGAGGTCATGCAAAATAGGAATGCCAAAAAAAATAGGGTTTTTCTTTGCAGAGATGGCTGGGAAGGCCGGAGAAGCCTCACGTAAGAAAGAATGGCAGAGCTGTGTGAGCTTGGCCGTTTTAAATTGTAAATGAGCAACGACTTTACCGTGCCTGTGCACAAACTAAAAGAATATTCAAGTGACAAATGGGAGTCGTCCCTCAAACCTAAAGCAAAAGCAGACAGAATGCAGCAGGCTGCATTCTGGAAATATGAAGAAAGCGCCAAACAAAAAGCCCTGCTGTGGAAAGAGCGTCGCAGACCCCAAAAAATCCAATAAGTAAAAGAAGAGCTGTTTATGGTTCCCTGCTTTTTACTACCTGAAGAAGTCTCAAAGCAGCTTATAATTGCCTGCCCTCCTCTCCCCACCACAGACACCCTGTGAGGTAGGTGAGGCTGAGAGAGCTCTGAGAGAACTGGGACCGGCCCAAGGTCACCCAGTGAGCCTTGTGAAAGCAGCTTACAATCACCTTCTTCCTCTCCCCACAACAGACGCCCTGTGAGGTAGGTGAGGCTGAGAGAGCTCTGAGAGAACTGGGACTGGTCCAAAGTCACCCAGTTGGCTGCATGTTGAGGAGGAGGAGGGGGGAACCAAACCCGGCTCTCTAGATTGCCACTCTTAACCGTGACACCACGCTTGCTCTGTAAGCAGGTCTGTGCTGCAGAAATCGTCTCCAGTGTGCTGCAGCTCTGAGGGAGAGATTCAAGTGGGCCGCTGCACAACCAAGTAGCACAACCAAAACGTTGGAGGAAAATCTGGGGAATCTGGGACTTCTCAGTTTAGAAAAGGGATGGCTGAGGGGGGTGGGGGGCACGAGAGAGGTTTATAAAATTCTGCAAGGGGTAAAGACATTAACCAAAGGCATTTTCTCCCTCTCCAAAAATACTAGAATTAGAGGGCATCCCATGAAGCTGATGGGCCAGGAGGTTCAGGGGGAAGTGCTGCTTCACACAACATGCGGGGACTCTCCCCCAGAGGATTTTGTGGCAGCCACAGGAATAAACAGCTTGAAAAGGGGATTAGATGAGCCCATTACACACCTCTCTCAGCCCCTCTACAGAGCAGTAAGCCTTTAATCTTGACTTCATGTTCTGGGCCCACCTAACGGACCATTCTTTTTCCTCCGGTCTATTTATTCTGCAACTACAATTTTATTGGCTGGCTGGCTGGAGTCACTGAAGCAGTAGGTGCAAACTTAAATGGACTCTGGGGAATGGTAGAGGACAGGAAGGCCTGGAGGATCATTGTCCATGGGGTCGCGATGGGTCGGACACAACTTCGCACATAACAACAATTTTAAAAGCTGCACTTTTCTAAACCAGAACGGGATGTCCCTTGCAGTGGTTGGGCGATTTGCAGCAGGTCTGTAAAGCTTAAGGTAAAGGTGTCCCCTGTGCAAGCACCGAGTCATGTCTGACCCTTGGGGTGACGCCCTCTAGCATTTTCATGGCAGACTCAATACGGGGTGGTTTGCCATTGCCTTCCCCAATAAGCTGTAAAGCTTAGCTGCCATTTTAACATTAGGCTTCCAGAGTCTGCCAAAACGGTTTTCCATGCATTACTGCAGCCCCCCCCCCCCCCAATTATCACTTCAGCTATTAAATTCAAATTGGTAGCCTATTAAATTCAAATTGTTGGTCTGAAGTAGCACAATAAAATCAGGGTCCAGTGGCACCTTTAAGACCAACAAAGATTTATTCAAGGCGTGAGCTTTCGAGTGCAAGCACTCTTCCTCCGACTAAGAACTTCCAACATGACTCACTCGACTTATTCAATGCACACCTTGAATAAATCTTTGTTGGTCTTAAAGGTGCCCCTAGACTCTGATTTTATTGTTCAGCTGTTAAGTACTTCTGGTTCACTGTAGGGTTGGCGGAGTTGAATCGCAAAGGCGAAACCTTGGGCAGTAAGCAAAGTTGGGCGATGAGCTTCTTTTGGCCCTGTGCTGTAGGGGAATGCCAAACAAGGCCCCCCTCCCCTGCCCTCGCTTTCTCTGGCCCTATAATTCTACTTGGACAGTGAAATCCTATGTAAAGCTAAAATGCCAAGCAATTTACCACCATGCAAAGCTTTGGGTTTTTTCCCAGACAGTCCCAAATGACACGAATACGCGGGGTGGGGGTGGTGAGGAAAACAGCAGGGGCCTATGTACAATCTCCAAAGTGATAATTAAATGTTATAATAATTATTATTTTTATATCCTGCCCTTCCCTATTCAGGGCGGGTGACATCGGATTTCAAACAGTAAATACAAAATAAATTGCATGTGCAACAAACCATCAATTATAAATCTGAATGTAAGTTTTAAGATTGTTTTTAAAACCACCTGCTCTTCCAAATTAAAACCGCTAGAGAGAGCAGGGATGGGCAAAACTGTGACTCTCCAGATGTCTGCCGTTCCCATGCAAGGCTGTACACGATCAGGGCCGTGTACCTCAAGGATTGTCTGTTTGCCTGTTCCCCCCCCCTGTACCCCCTCTCTACCCATTCCAACAGTCTGGTGTTCCCCGGCCCCAAAGAAGTCCGCCTACAATCAACTAGAGCCAGAGCTTTTTCATCTGTGGCCCCAACCTACTGGGATGAGCTCCCTAATGAAATCAAGGCCCTTCCGGGACTGAAACACTTCCGTAGGGCCCGCAAAACAGAGCTCTTCCGCCGGGCTTTCAAATGGAGACCAGCAATGGGGACCTGCCTACAACCTGGTCCCTTTCTCCGCTCCCCCACATGCAGCCAGCTGAGTGACCTTGGGCTTGCCAGGGTGCTGATAAAACTGTTGTGACCGAGCAGGAATATCAGGGCTCTCTCAGCCTCACCCACCTCACAGGGTGTCTGTTGTGGGGAGAGGAAGGGGAAGGCGATTGTAAGCCACTTTGAGACTCCTCCAGGTAGAGGAAAGGATAAGCAGCTCTCCTCCTCCTCCTCCTCCTCCACCACCACCACCAAATAAAACGTGGCGCCTCTACATCTCGAGATTCCCATGAAAGCGGAGACAAACTGCCCCTCGCTTTGGGGCTCTTCCTTCCCTGGCTTTGTGTCTAACCCGCCTCCTTTCGGGATACTCTTATCCAGGTGCTCGGACTGTTTGAGATGGACAACGCAGACTCTCCGGAAGCCGAGCAGCCTCCGGCCGAGGCGCCACCAAAGCCCCTATTCCGGGAAACGAAGCAGGAAGCCGAGGAGGACGAGGCCAGGTCTTTGGGTAAGGCTTGGATTTTGCTTCTTCAGCAGTGCTGGGCTCTTGAAGGGAGCTTCGGATGGGGTTCCCCCTCTGGCTGCTGCCCGACCTTTAGGGGCCGGGCTCCCCCACGCGCAAAATAGCCCAGCGCCCAATTTGTGCACTAGGTTAGGATTTCCGTTTTGGTTCTAAAGCTCCCCCTTCCCCCCCTGATGTACCCGTCTAACTTGCTCTTGGGCCATTGTGCCCCGAAATATTTGCAGTCCGAAATGTTTGCAAGTAGTGAATGCACCAGCGGGGTTGCCAACATTATGTTGGGGGAAACCTGGAGTTTGGGGGCGGAGCCTGCAGAGTGCAGGGTCTGGATAGGGAAGGGGCTTCAGGAGGGTATAATGATGCAGAGTCCACCTTCTGAGTGGTCATTTTCTCCAGGAGAGCTGATCTCTGTTGCCTGGAGAGGAGCTGTAATGCCGGGGGATTCCCAGGTCCCTCCTGGAGGCTGGCGTCCCCGGGCCTTACATGTGGTAGGGTAAAATCTAGAAGATTTCAGGTTTGAAGCACTGCTCTGCTTTGAAAGCTCACTGGGTGACCTTGGGACACTTGCACTTTCAGGTCAGGGACACTGACCTACCTCGTAGGGTTGTTGTGACGGTAACATGGAGGGAGAGGATAACATGTGCTGCACCAGGGAGAAAGGTGTGGTGTGAATAAAGCAAATGCATAGAAAAATAATATGAAACAAGGAAGTTCTGGACAAAGTGGGAACATTTTTTGATGGGACAGAATGCCAAAAAGGGCATTGAAATGGACCCACTCATCTCTTTCCCCGAACTGCCAGTGTTTGGGGGATGTTTATCCCACCCCCCGAAATCTTGTGGCCGTCCATGGGGCGGTGTCATTGAAGTTGGTCAGAGGAGACCAGGCATCTCCACTGGGCACTGTGATCTTCAGGGAAGGGTTCCCTGTGTTGGCTTTGAGGCCTTGCTGCAGAGTGGCACCGTCCTTGCTCGGTGTGGGCTTAGTGGGGTGACACCCTGGCCTCGTGGGGAATTGAGCCCCCCCCCCCCCCCCCGTTCTCGGTAAATGGTAGAAATGAATGCCAGTCACCTGAGCTCGACAGCCACCAACATAAGGGGTTTTCTCGGCACAGGTGAGGCCCTGATTTGGTCCCTGTGCTGAGTGTAATCAGGATCTCTCCCCCTCCTTGATCCCACAGGGACCCTTGGGCAGGTGGAACCGCGGGCAGGAGCCCCCCTTCCCCTCTACCCCGAGGAGGGCAGCTCTGACGACGAGGGCCTATTGGACCTTGTCTATGCCGCCAACCTCGAGATCCACAGCAGGCGGCCACCCCGGCGGACCCGCCTCATCCGAATGCGTACCCACGAGCTCCAGGTGTCGGACGAGGAATGCCTGACCCGCTTCCGGCTGGACCGCCAGGCCATTCAGGATCTGTGCACGCTGCTGGCGCCGTACCTGGACGGGGCCTCCGCCAGCCGCAGGCATATCCCGACCCTCCAGAAGGTGCTGATAGCTCTGCAGGTTCTTGGGACCGGCTCCTTCCAGCGGATGACGGGCGACAACCTCCGGGTGTCCCAGTCCTCTGTCAGCCGCTGCCTGGACGCTTTCCTGGAGGCCATGCTCCGCCATGTGCACGAGCACATCACCTTCCCCACCACCGACTCCGAGCTCCGCCGCACCAGGGAAGCGTTCTTTGACATTGCCGGCTTCCCGAACGTCATCGGGATAGTGGACTGCACCCACGTGCCCATCATAGCCCCAGCAGACATGCCGGCACTCTACCGCAACTGCCACAACTTCCACAGCCTGAACGTGCAGGCCACCTGCGATGCGTCAGGGTGCTTTACCCACGTGTTGGCGAAGTTCCCCGGCAGCGTCCACGACGCCCGGATATTCCAGCTGTCCCAACTGCAGAGGCTCCTCGAGTCGTGGCCCGAAGGGAAGGGATGGCTTTTGGGTGAGTGTTGTGGGTTCGTGGGACGCCATTTTAAGGGGAGGCCACTGCTAGGGTTGTGCGGCCTGCCTCTGGCACCGGCAGGAGCTTGTTGGGGGCAAGGCTGGGAATGGAAGAGCTTCATCATGTGACACGGCAGGGTCAGTTCTGGGTGGGGGCCAGAAGTGATATCACATAACTGAGCAACACTCTAGGAATTTCTCCAGTCTCTATGATAAAGACCATAGAGATTGGGAGGATTCCTAGACAGTCACTTGATAGAGTGATGTTGCTTTCCCCTTGCCACTCCACTGAGCCCGGCAAGGCAACCTGAGCCAAAACAGAGATGGGTCCCCATGAGGCAGTTGTTCCAAGGACAGTTGTGATTTTAGGTACACATTGATGCTTACCGTGTCTCCTCTTCTCTACAGGTGACAGCGCCTACCCCTTGCGCCCTTTCCTCATGACTCCGCACCCCGATGAAGGCCCAGAACCTGTGGCGCGTTACAACGCCACGCACGAAACAACCCGGATGGTGGTGGAGAGGGCCTTTGGGCAACTCAAGATGAGGTTCCGCTGCCTCCACTCCACCGGGGGCCGGCTGATGCTCCGCCCGGAGAAGGTGGCCAAGGTGTTTGTGGTGTGCGCCATGCTGCACAACATGGCCCTCCGGCGCCAGCTGCCCATCATCAATGGGGGACAGGGGGTGGACACCGAAGTCCCCGTGCCTCCGTACTTGGAAACGGACGGCGTTGTGGAGCAGGATCCCCGTGGGGCGGAAGTTCGGGAGCAGATCATTAGCAACTATTTCTCGCAATAAATTCAACTTTTCGGTAGATAGATTACGGCTGGTCGTGTGTGTCATTGGCAAGTAGGGGAGGGGCGGGCGTGATGCACGGCCCACGCATGGTTGAGTTGTCCTAAGCACCTCTCTCCCACTCCATGCTCTGTGGACTTTTCTCCTTTCCTAAAAATTAAGCTTGCTTCCAACCTAAGTACAGAGTTTTGGATTCCACTGGATGCAGCTGCTGCCAATGCAGCGTTTTGGTTTCTTTTAAGTCTGCACAGCCAATCAAATCTGCGTTGGCCAACCAGGAGCCTTGGTGGCGAAAAGCTCCGCTTGTTCCCACCCAATTTCTAAAAGTGCTGATTCCGTGAACGTGGGGCAGATTGTGAATGTGTGGACAGAAGATACTGTGTCGGTGCTTGGCTCTTGTGGCCCTTTCTTGCATGCCCAAGGAAATGCCGAATGGCACTATGGGGTTGGGAGGCAAATTTCTTCCAGGCCAGACTGGCCAGGGATTCTAGTTGGGGGGGGGCATCATCTGGGCATGGAATTGGTGTCACTGTGGATGGGCAGATAGTTGTGAATTTCCTGCATGCTGCAGGGCATTGGACTAGACCAGGGGTAGTCAAACTGCGGCCCTCCAGATGTCCATGGACTACAATTCCCAGGAGCCCCTGCCAGCGAATGCTCCTGGGAATTGTAGTCTATGGACATCTGGAGGGCCACAGTTTGACTACCCCTGGACTAGACCATCCTGGAGGTCCCTCCCAACTCTATGATTCTATGAAAACACCTGGCAGGCATCAGGAACGGTTGGCAGATGTTATGGAACCCCCAGGCAGCACATGGGGAGCCTGGCGCCATGGGGTGCTGGTTAAGTGCCCCATTTCGCCCCACTTTCCTGGTGTGATAGTAATTTTGACCACATAGACGCTGCTGCCAATGTGGAGATTATTTTGACAATATTCGCTTTTGATGTTTGGTTTGAGGGGAATCCTTATGGACATGTAGAATTTCAGCCTTGCAGGGTGAAATTAATTGAACCGATGGGATTTGGAACAAGAGAGCATTATCGTGCGGGAGGTAGTCCGAAAAACAGCACTTGACAAAGCACACTCGGAGGGGGGGGGTGACACGGGCCATTCAGCTGGCACCCAGGGGAGTCACGTCTCGGGATTTTTTGACTGTTGTTACGTTGCGCTCTGCAGAGTCTTCCTCAGCGGTCTCCCGTCCAAGGACTGACTTTGCTGAGCTTCCAAGAAGTGCACGCTGCCTCCCCTCCGGAGACGCCCTTTACCTGAAAGGAACTCAGCTGCATACAGTTTGCTGGGAGCGAGGCTTTCCTCACCCGTGTGCACCCAGGCGGTCCCACTAGGAGTCCTTGGCCGAATCCAACACGAACGGCCCTATCGTTGCAGGTGGTGGAATCAGGCTGCCCTTTGCGTTCTGAGGCTTGTCGATGTTACTCCTCTCCTTCCTCAAAGAGGGTGGCAGTGGGAAGTGCCATCAGCTCACAGTCGACTTGAGGTGACCCCACAGGGCAATAATTCTCCACCTGAATTCCCCACACCACAGAAACGGGATGGGAGGGAAGAGCTGAATCTGTGCTTTATGGCCACAGAGATGAACGCTTCCTTGCTTTGTCCAGGCAAGGTACTGCACACTCAAAAATAAAACTTATTTAGATAATTTATTTTATTAGAGAGGCCGTGCACCCTCTCAACATGTGACTTCCGGGGACGTGGCATAACTTTCCGGGTTCCTTGAAGCCTGAAGAATATCTCCGGGGTTACTCCATGGTTGATAAAGGTTGGAAAAGGCTGCTGCAGAGTTTTACAAGGCATGAGGCACCCAGAGGTCATTTGTGACTGTCGGCTTCTGCATAGCACCCTGGGCTTCCTTGCCAGCCCCGCTTATTGTCACTACAGCCCAGTGAGGTGTGTTAGGTTTAGAGCAGGGGTAGTCAAACTGCGGCCCTCCAGATGTCCATGGACTACAATTCCCAGGAGCCCCTGCCAGCATTCGCTGGCAGGGGCTTCTGGGAATTGTAGTTCATGGACATCTGGAGGGCCGCAGTTTGACTACCCCTGGTTTAGAGAAAAGAAGCCAAAACCGCCCACAAAGCTTCACTGGGATTTGAAGCCAGGGTTTGCCAGTCTAATGACAGCACTGAACATTGTCTAGTGGGCCTGTAGGAATAGGCAAGAGCTGTAGCGTGCAGGATTCAACAGAATATGAAGGCTATTTTACAGGGGGCATTGGAGGAGAAGTGTAATTTGCACATTTAGATTAGGAGCATCCTGGTATTTTCCAAATCATATCCTCCAGTTGGCTCAGTTGGAGACGTCCTACTCCTTTGAGCTCACTTCTTCCCTGATTGCCTCCAGAACGCAGTCAGTTAGACTGTTGGGACTATCTCTTGCCTCTCTCAAAGCTGTTTCTATTCTCAATAAAGCTGTTTATTCTTCAAGCAGCTGCTACTCCCAACAGTGTCTTTCTTCCAGATCAATGGATGTTGGATTACAGCTGGAGAGGGGGGACAGTGGGTAGGATTGCTAAATGCCTGGAAGGAAAAAAAGTCCCCTTCAGCAGAGGTTTAATGGGATGTGATTTCTCTCCACAGCATGAAAAGTTTCTGTTGCCCTCTTCTACACATTAAGGGTTCTGTTCAAGGGACAAGGCATTATCAACCTGTGGTCCTCCAGATGTCCGTGGACTACAATTCCTTTGAGCCCCTGCCAGCAAACGCTGGCAGGGGCTCATGGGAATTGTAGTCCATGGACATCTGGAGGACCACAGGTTGACTACCCCTGGTTTAGGGTGTAATCTGCACGGGGCTTTCTACCCAATCCCAGGTCGAATAAATCCCTCCCGTCTACACTGAATTCGATTTTCATTTTGATTCTGAGCACTTTAAATTTTCCCTCTGCTACATGAATGATTGATCCAGAGTGTCCCTACCTTTCTCCTGTGATATCCAGATGTGGATATAACCCTTGATATTTGAAAAAATCGCCACCAGTAAGTGTGCAGATTTGTGCTTTTTTCAAATTCACTTCCTTTGCATTCCTATGTGTGGCTACTCCTAGGTGTGGAGTAAGAAATGGAACGACCTCAGGCCCTTAATAGACACGCTACACCTCTTCTCATAGAGCACATTGAAGGACTTGAGAGAAGCCATGTTGGATCAGGCCAAGGGACCGCCCAGTCCAGTTGTCCATCTAGCCCAACACTCTGTGTCACACAGTGGCCAAACCTCAGGAGCCATTGGGAGGTCCACCAGTGGGGCCAGAACACCAGAAGCCCTCCCACTGTTGCCTCCCAAAAACTAAGAAGCCTTCCCACTGTCCACCTCAAGCTCCAAGAACCCCCCACCGCGGTCCCTGCAGAGTGTCCCATCTATTCCTTGCAGCTAAGAGCCATTGTTGGACCTTGGCCCATAGTTTTCTCCAATCCCCTCTTGAAGCTGCCCGTGCTTGTAGTCACCAAGACTTCCAGCAGTAGGGAATTCCTCATGTCCATCCCTTACCTGAGAACCAGTTTGTTGTAGTGGTTAGGAATGCGGACTTCTAATCTGGCATGCCGGGTTCGATTCTGCGCTCCTCCACATGCATCCAGCTGGGTGACCTTGGGCTCCCTACAGCACTGATCAAGCTGTTCTGACCGAGCAGTGATATCAGGGCTCTCTCAGCCTCACCTCCCTCACAGGGTGTCTGTTGTGGGGAGAGGAATGGGAAGGCGACTATAAGCCGCTTTGAGCCTCCTTCGGGTAGGGAAAAGCGGCATATAAGAACCAACTCTTCTTCTTCTTCTTACCTAGCACCAGCTCTTAGGGCAACAGATTTGGGATGGACAGAACGCAATTCTCCTGGGGGTTAGCACATAGCATCAGTGGGCCTCTGTGTTTGGTTTACTGGGAATCCAGTGCGGCTTACATCGCTCTTCTTGCCTGTTTCATGCGCACAACAACCCTGCAAGGTAGGTTACTCTGAAAGAGGATGACTGGGCCAGCAACCTTCCCTGGCGTTCGGGATGAGAGTGGGAATTGGAACTCAGATTTCCCAGATCTTAGTCTTCCCCAACTGAAAGAAGGTCTATCTGTGGTTCTTCATATGTTAATGCCAGCAAGGATGAATTTTGCTAAACTTTGGAAGGACAAGAAACCACCGAATTTGAATATTAGGGGTGAGAGAGTTGAAAAAGAAAACAACCCTTATACATTGATTAAATTGACATTGTATCAGAAGAACAAAGTGATTTGAGAGTATTTGGGGACCCACTAGTTAAGAATGGAGAACACATTAAGGGCATTAAATATTGATGGTAATTGTCCAATTAGAGCTGGGTTGATTGTTAAATACATCTTTAGATCATTATTTTTGTAAATTTTTAAATCTTGAATCGCTCCCTGATTTGCTATTTGCCTGTAGATGGAATGTTGCTCTTAATTTTAATTTTAGAAAGGGAAAACACGGAGGGAGAAAACATGGTTCAAAAATGGCCTCTTTGAATTTTCCCTTATCATAGAGACTAGGGCAAATTCCTAGGGTCTCAACCAGAAGTGACATCATCCCTTCCTCAAACCCTACCTTCAAAATCTCTCACCGTTGGCCAAGGCATTACTATGAATCCCAAACGCTAGTCTGACTGGGTAGAAAGCACTTTCTTATGGGTTTGTCATGGTTCTTTTTTCTTTGCCACAGCAAATGACACGAGGGAAAGAGGGAACGAGGACGAGAAAGATCCGTCCCCAAGACCTGAAGGAAAAGGAGGGCCTGGGACACTGACTGGAAGAGGCTTACAGCAGAATTGTGAGCAGAGACAGATCTCGGAAAAGTTCCCAAGAAGCCACTCCACCATCCCTTTGGTGGACACAGATGCAGAATCTGCCCCCCAAAACTTCAGTGATAAGAAAAACACGGCGTCCAGAGAAACATCCAGCCAGAGGCCAGGCCAGAAGAGGCCCCAGCGTACTTGCCCCGAAGGGAAGCCACAGGCATCTTCAGACTGTGGTAAAACCTTTGGTGACAGACCCGGTCTCCTTGCGCACTTCGGAAGCCATGGGCAGGACAAACCGTTCAAGTGCCTGGAATGTGGGAAGAGCTTTAATAAGAAGTCACACCTGAATAACCACCAGACGATCCACACCGGAGACAAGCCCTTCAAGTGCTCGGAGTGCGGGAAGACCTTCCGGGTCAGCTCCTTCCTTACCCTTCACCAGAGAATCCACACGGGCGAGAAGCCGTACGTCTGCCTGGACTGCGGGAAGGCCTTCCGGGTCAAATCGAGCCTCAGTTCCCACGAGCGGACCCACACTGGCGAGAAACCGTACAAATGCTCCCATTGCGGGAGAAGCTTCAGTGTGAGGCCCAGCCTTGTCGCCCACGAAAGAATCCACACGGGGGAAAAGCCCTACGAATGTTTAGAGTGCGGCAAAAGCTTCCGGAGGAGCTCTGATCTCTTCATCCACCAGAGCAGACACACAGGGGAGAAGCCATACCAGTGTTCGGTCTGCGGGATAAGGTTCGGAGAGACATCGAAACTCATCACCCATTACAGGATCCACACAGGGGAGAAACCATACAAGTGCTTGGAATGTGGGAAGAGCTTCAGCCTCAGCTCCTATCTGAACAGTCACCAGAGGATCCACACGGGCGAGAGGCCCTACAAATGCTCCGAATGCGGGAAAACCTTCCGGGTGAGCTCGTGCTTCAGGAAGCACCAGAGAATCCACACGGGGGAGAAACCTTTCCAGTGCCCCGTCTGTGGGAAGAGCTTTGGGGTGAGCTCACGGCTCAATGCGCACATGAGAATCCACAGCGGAGAGAAACCGCACAAGTGTTCGGTCTGCGGGAAAGCGTTCGGGACGAGATCAAACCTTAGCAGGCATCAGAGAATCCATAGCGGGGAGAAACCGGACGGATGTTTGGCCTGAAATCTCCGGGGGAACGTCAGCCTCAGAGAAAGATTCCAAACCAGAGAGAAGCCAAACAGGTGCCTGGACTGTGAGAAGAGCTTTTGCCAGAGGTTCAGTCTGGTTATGCTCCAGCGAGTCCACCCTTGAGAGAAGCCCTATGGATGCTCCATGGATGGCAAGTGCTTCAATCAAAGCTCCAACCTCTGCTGTCTCCAGATGTGTGGGAGAAAGCAGGTAGAACAACTCAACACTTCCCAATTCAACTGTCCTAAGAGATCATTGCTCTGTGCTCTCAAGGAGATGCTGAAATCTGAGCACTTCCTTGCCTGCTCTATTTTCAACAACTTTCATAAAGCCATCAAAGTACATCCATTGGCCGTGGCTTGGTGGTAGATCATCTGCTTGGCATTCAGAAGGTTCCAAGTTCAATCCCTGCTGTCTCCCGTGGAAAAGGCGAGGAAGACCAAGGGCCTAACTCAGGGCTTTCCTGCATACTCAACTTACTCCTGATTTTCTTGGCTGTGGATCCACAAGCCGTGGAATGGGCTCGGGCACAAGTTCTCCCACACGTCTGCCCTCCCTCTGCATTTGGACAGTTGTGGGTTCATTTCACTTTGTTCTGCATGCACAGGTGCTGTCAACATCATCATACGCACACCTGAAATATTTATATACCAATACAATGATAGGTCAGACAGATTCTCTGAACTGCCAATTTCCTTTAAAAAAAGCCTCTAGCCCTTATCTTGTGAAGGAATAAGGGAAAAGGCATCTCTCTGCAAGGGAAAAGGCTATACAAAGGGGTGGCCCAACTGACGGCCTTCAAGCAGCGGCTGGACAGATACTTCTCCTGGATGTTTTAGGCTGATATTGAGCAGGGAGCGAGACTAGGTGGTGTATATGGCCACTTCCAGTTCTAGGTTTCTATTATTTGTTGTGGGAAACACTCAGTAAATGGTAAGTTCATTCATGAGGGGGCCATGGTTTAGTGGCAGAGCATCTGCTTGGCATGCAGAAGGTCCCAGGATTGAGCCCTGACTCCAGTTAAAACTATCAAGTAGATGACAGGGAAGATCTCCGCTTGAGAGACTGCAGGCCCATTGCCAATTTGAGTGGACAGCACAGAGCTTGATAGACAGAGGGACGTCAAAAATCCCAAGGATCACTTCCAAAGACTTCTATTTTGAGTGTTCCTGTGCTTTTTATAGGTGTAGATACTGAAGGACAACTGTACAGATTTCTTGGATGTGAGAAGTTTGGTTCATCTGCTTCTCTACTAAGCAGATCCGAAGCCAGGCTCTTGGGTTGAGCCAGAAAAAAACAGCCCTCTAGTTTATAGCTACAGCTGGGGTTGACACTGGTCCTTTGAAGCTGCCAGTGAGGGACTGGGTGGGAGCAATCCAAGAATGAGGTGGAGTGCCATGATGTTCTGATGTCATTCGGAAGTGACATCAGACACGTCGGATGGTGACACGCCGCCTTTTGGACTAAACTATGATAAAATAGCCTTCAAATAATAGAGTTTTGCCCCCAAACCGGAATGTCCCTCCTCGATATCCCCGGATGACCTCAGCATGTCTTGCTGTTCTTCTGGGTTCAGGGGAGTTGCGTTCAGGGGAGCCAAGGGGCATTTGGAAAGTAGGGGACCCCCTTCCCGGAGCCACCCGAACTATGGCATATTTCTCTCGTCTGTTTATATTAGGATAAGTCAGAATTTTAAGCAATTCGTAAATAGGGTCTAGAAACTGAATGCAGAGTGAAGCCTCCTGGGAAACTTAGATTTAATGCTCCCTTTAAAAAATAAATCGTCCTTTATCCTTTAACCTTTGACGTGTGTGCCGGTAACACCTGGTAAAAATTGCAGCATTTCTGAGTGCAGATGTGGACTTGGGGTGATGAAGCTGTCAAAGTGGAGTAGGAATGCATCCTGCACTAAAAGCGACACCAGAAAAATGGTGATTGACTGGAAAGTTTTTTGCAAACCTGTAACCTATAACCCACCCAGCCCCACTGCACAGTCCTGTTTAGCAAGGAATCTTTGCTTTTGTTTTTTAAGCCGACTTTGTAATTTCCTTGCTGACTGAATACTTCTTTTTGTCATCTGCCTTCCCACCGAGGAGAACGAAGCGAATTGTCATCCTTATCTAGGCTGGGGTCTAATGGAATTGGTGAGTGCAGCTACAAAATGGCCGCTGCAGGAGGCAGAGCCAGGCACAAAATGGCTGCCATGGGAAACAGAGGCATGTGCATAAAGACACACAGAGGAAGTGCAAGGGAGAAGAGGGGTGATTTTAAAAAGATCCTGGGAACGAGAGAGAGAGAGAGATCCCAATACCATAGTGGCAGCTGCTTCTGGAACATGGTTATTTTGATCTGCCTGAGAGCCAGTTTGGTGTAGTGGTTAGGAGTGCCGACTTCTAATCTGGCATGCCAGGTTCAATTCTGCGCTCCCCCACATGCATCCAGCTGGGTGACCTTGGGCTCGCCACGGCACTGATAAAACTGCTCTGAGCGGGCAGTGATATCAGAGCTCTCTCAGCCTCACCCACCCCACAGGGTGTCTGTTGTGGGGAGAGGAATGGGAAGGCGACTGTAAGCCGCTTTGAGCCTCCTTCGGGTAGGGAAAAGCGGCATATAAGAACCAACTCTTCTTCTTCTGCTCAACCAGCACTCTAGCGGCCATTAAGAAGCCTTGCTTGGCTTGAGGCCTACATGGCCCCACCCACTTAGTAGGAACATTTGGTGGGCCTAGGGTTGCCAGCTCTGGATTGGGAAATATATGGAGAATTTGGGGATAGAGCCAGGAGTGAGTGGGATTTGGGGCAGGGAGAGACCTCAGGGGAGTATAATGTTATGGAGTACCCCCTCCAAAGCAGCCCTTTTCTCCAGGGGAGCTGATCCCTGTCACCAGGAGATGAGATATAATTCTGGGGGATCCCAACGTTCAGCATGGGCCTGGCATCCCAAGGTGGGCACCGTGAAAGGTGCCAGCTGTCGTGCCCACTGGCACCACCTCGGGCACCCCTGACCTATGCAAATATTCTCAATCTTATTTATTTATTTATTATATTTATATACCGCCCTCCCTGGAGGCTCAGGGCAGTTTACATAAAACGTAGAAACGATACAAGAAACAAGATTCATTTACACAAATTGCATAATAACATATTCTTAACCTGGGGAACTGACTGCACAATTTTTTAAAACTCAGAGGACAAAGTCAAGCTTGTGGGCTTAGTGAAGGGTTGACAACTCTGGGTAGAGTTGAGGGTACAGCCTGAGGAGGATGGGCTATGGGGAGGGGAGGGACTTCGAGTCCACCCTTCCAAGGAGCCCTTTTCTCCTGGGAACCTGATCCCTTTTTGCCTGGAGATGAGCTATAATTCCAGGGGATCCCCAGGTCTGACCTGGAGGCTGGTATCCCTAGTTGAGCCCCTTTGAGATCAATCAAGTGAGTGATCTAACTTCCTCAGATCGTCCTAGGGATCATTGCTGTGCCAGGGATGGGTCAAGATAGAGCAGACAGCAAAAGATTAATCACATTTAATTAAGGTTAAGCACAGAGCTGGTCCCAGGATGGTGGCATTCCCTTTCACATGAGACTCTTCAGATTCCGAGGGTATCGTAAACCTGGGTAGCTCTGCCCCAAACAGACAAAGAAAGCTGGGAGAACTTCTGCAGAGCCTCTGGCCACCGATTCGGAAGGGCATAAATGTGCCAAATGAATCGATTTATCCCAGGTTTTTGCCCCCCCCCCAAGTGCTTGAAAATCGGTCTCAGTAATTGGAACGGTGATCCTGTTATGATTTCCTTATTAGGGTGTAATGTAGAGAGCACATTAGTTGGGGTGTAATGCAGAGAGCTCGGGAAATCTTGGGTTTAAATCCTGAATTCACTCATTCTCTCTGTCTCTTGACCTGGCAGACCTTTCAAGGGTGCTGAGAGGACAAGGAATGGGTATCCAAACTTCTTGAGGGATGGGTGGATGGGGGAAAAAATTGCCATCAACTTGCAAGCAACTGCAAGACCTCCCTCCCCTCCTCAAACCCTACACTCAAGAGGGGCCTTCTGAGTGGTCTCTCAGAACCAAAGAACATAAGAAGAACCCTATTGGGTCAGCCTGCTGGTCCATGTTGTCCAGCATCCGGTCTCACCCTGTGACCAACCAGCTACACTGGACAGCCAAGCACAGGGCGTAGAGGCCTTCTCCTGAGGTTGCCTCCAGGCTCTGCCATTCAGAGTCCCAGGGACTGTGTCTGTGGAGGTCCCCTGAAGTCACCATGGCTAATAAGCATCATAGAATTATAGAGTTGGAAGGGACCTCATGGGTTATCTAGTCCAACCCCCTGCACTATGCAGGACACTCACAACCCTTTCGCTCACCAACTGTAACCTGCCATCCCCTTGAACCTTCACAGAATCAGCCTCTCTGTCAGATGGCTCTCCAGCCTGTGTTTAAAAATCTACAAAGATGGAGAACCCACCACCTCCCGAGGAAGCCTGTTCCACTGAGAAACCGCTCTGACTGTCAGGAACTTCTTCCGGATGTAGAGACGGAATTTCTTTTGAGTTAATTTCATCCCATTGGATCTGGTCTGTCCCTCTGGGGCAAGAGAGAACAACTCTGCTCCATCCTCTGTATGCCAGCCTTTTAAATACTTGGAAGATGGTTATCAGATCCTCTCTCAGTTGCCAACTCTCCAGGCTCAACAGACAAAGCTCCCTCAACTTTTCCTTATACGTCTTGGTCTCCAACCCCCTCCCCGTCATTGTTGCCCTCCTCTGGACACGACAGACTCGGGTCAACCACCCAAATTGCAAGTTTTGCAACCAGGAATGGGTTGCAAAACTCTTAACAATGAAACACCTGGGGGGGGGGAACCTTCATCCCACACCAGCACAATCTGGAAACAGGAGCCCATCCCGTGACACTCCAGGTCACCCTCTGAGGGCCCTTCCAGGAGAAGAACAGCTTTCTCCCCCACCAAGGAAGGCTTGCAGCCTGTCCACCCAATGACTGTCCCCAAGCCAGCCGATCAGAGGATCCTGGACATTAAGGGAACAGACGGCTCATGCCTTCCTCTCTCTTCCTCCCGGCCGCTGGGGAAGGAGAGGCCCTGCGGAGAGGCGCTCAAGGCGGCAGCACACCTGCCCTCCCTTTGCCCACCTGGGGCTGGTGGTGGCAGGGAACTACATTGCCCAGAAGGCCTCGCGAGCCCCGGGGAGGCTTCCCTGGCCTGGGAGGGGGCGGGCTGGTGGGTTTGAAATCCGGGCGGAGAAAGAAGTTGGGGGAAGATGGAGCCCAGGCGAGACCCCTGCCCGCCTCCCTCTCCTTCTCCCCGCCGGGAGGGAGGTTTTGCAGGGAAGGTGAGTTGGCATCGCCCAAATCTGATCCTGACCAGGAAAGAGAGGAGGGAGGGGAGTAAAAGGGGGGGGGGGCTTCCCCGGGCAAGATCTGTCTTAGGGGGGGGGGGTCCTTCCTTTCCCTCCCTGCAGGCAGCCTGGGCTGGTTTGACCCACAAGGCTCAGAGGAGCCTTCAGACCCAGCCGGGCTCCTGGGCTGACCTTCCTTGGGGGTCTCCTCTTTTTTTCTGGGGGGGGGGTCTTCTTTTCAGGCTCCAGGGGCTGCTGACCCCCCCCCCAAGAGGCACCTGGAAGAGCAATGTTCAGTCCGGGCTGTTTCTCTCTCCCAGGAGCCTGGTCCTCCAGGAGGTCTCTGAGCTGGAAGCTCAGTGATATCAGGGCTCTCTCAGCCTCCCCTCCCTCACAGGGTGTCTATTGTGGGGAGAGGAAAGGGAAGGCGATTGTAAGCCGCTTTGAGCCTCCTTCAGGTAGAGAAAAGCGGCATATAAGAACCAACTCTTCTTCTTCTTCAGTAATCTCAGGGCTCTCTCAGCCTCCCCTCCCTCACAGGGTGTCTATTGTGGGGAGAGGAAAGGGAAGGCGATTGTAAGCCGCTTTGAGCCTCCTTCAGGTAGAGAAAAGCGGCATATAAGAACCAACTCTTCTTCTTCTTCAGTAATCTCAGGGCTCTCTCAGCCTCCCCCACCTCACAGGGTGTCTATTGTGGGGAGAGGAAAGGGAAGGCGATTGTAAGCCGCTTTGAGCCTCCTTCAGGTAGAGAAAAGCGGCATATAAGAACCAACTCTTCTTCTTCTTCAGTAATCTCAGGGCTCTCTCAGCCTCCCCTCCCTCACAGGGTGTCTATTGTGGGGAGAGGAAAGGGAAGGCGATTGTAAGCCGCTTTGAGCCTCCTTCAGGTAGAGAAAAGCGGCATATAAGAACCAACTCTTCTTCTTCAGTAATCTCAGGGCTCTCTCAGCCTCCCCTCCCTCACAGGGTGTCTATTGTGGGGAGAGGAAAGGGAAGGCGATTGTAAGCCGCTTTGAGCCTCCTTCAGGTAGAGAAAAGCGGCATATAAGAACCAACTCTTCTTCTTCAGTAATCTCAGGGCTCTCTCAGCCTCACCCACCCCACAGGGTGTCTGTTATGGGGAGAGGAAAGGGAAAGCAAATGTAAGCCGCTTTGAGCCTCCTTCGGGTTCCAACTCTTCTTCTTCTCTTCTTCTTAATGGCTCAGGGTCTTGGCGTTTGATGGTAAAACATTGAGGGTAATAGTGGAATTTTGATTTCTATCAGTATCTTAGCTGGGGAGACATAAAGTGTGACGAAATCGTTTTGTGGAAGTGGGTCAGCCCACACAAATCTCCCAGTCAGAGTTTGTTCAGCGGAGTGAGAAAACTGTATAGAAAACCTATTTTCTTCTTATTTCAAATGATGATGATGTGCATCATCTGTTGTAGCAATGCTGACTATGTTCACTTCCATGCTACAAGCCTAGTGCTATCGTTAACAATAACCTTTTCTCTGAGGTAAAAATCTGATCTTCAGATATAGCCTTTCTTTTCCCCTTGTTCACATATAAAGTGGACAATCTGGTTATCGCATGCTTTCGTTTGCATATTCCAGCACAGACGTCGTGAGGGCTTTACATTTTGGGGCAGGTGAACCTGACTCCCTGGATCTCAACCAACCGTCAAAAGCAAACCGCCAAAAGGGGCAGGAGAGGGGGGGAGGGGGGGGGAGAGAAGCGCTCCGAGCGGCACGAGAGCCCGGCAGGCGGAGAGCGCAGGCGCCCCTGGGAGACCCGCCCGGCCTCAGTCGAGGCAGGAACTACATTGCCCAGAAGGCCTTGCGAGGCTTCCCTGGCCTGGGAGGGGGCGGGCTGGGGGGTTTGAAATCCGGGCGGAGAAGGAAGTGGGGGGGGGGGAAGATGGAGCCCAGGCGAGACCCCTGCCCGCCTCCGTCTCCTTCTCCCGGCCGGGAGGGAGGTTTTGCAGGGGAGGTGAGTTGGCATCGCCCAAATCTGGCTTCCCCGTGCAAGATCTGTCTTGGGGGAGGGGGGTCCTTCCTTTCCCTCCCTGCAGGCAGCCTGGGCTGGTTTGACCCACAAGGCTCAGAGGAGCCTTCAGACCCAGCCGGGCTCCTGGGCTGACCTTCCTTGGGGGTCTCCTCTTTTTTTCTGGAGGGGGGAGGTCTTCTTTGCAGGCTCCAGAGGCTGGTGAGCCCCCAGAGAGGCGCCTGGTCTCTCCTACCCTTGGAAGAGTCTTTTCAGTCTGGGCAGTTTTTCTCCCCCAGGAGCCTCGTCCTCCAGGAGGTCTCTGGCCCACAAGCCCCTCTGAAGTTTTCTCCTGCTGCCGGGGGCCGGGGGAAGGGGGGAAGAGCAGGCAGCCAGGGAATGGGGTCTCTTGCCCTCTGCTCGCTCTTTTGAGATCACAATCAGAACACCACCAGATCAGCGCAGAGGTCTCCAGATTACACATCATAAATGTCCTTTCTCTGTGTTTGCCCAGCATCCCCCTCTTTTGCCCGCCCGTGGACAGTCCCTGTGACTCTCGAGCCTTTAGGCTAGGGGTAGTCAAACTGCGGCCCTCCAGATGTCCATGGACTACAATTCCCAGAAGCCCCTGCCAGCATTCGCTCCTGGGAATTGTAGTCCATGGACATCTGGAGGGCCGCAGTTTGACTACCCCTGCTTTAGGCACTACCTCTGGAGAAACCTTTTGTGCAATCTGCTCTCTCCTGGTATCTCAGAAGTGGCCGAGAGAAGCCCAGTTTTGTGCGATTCTCTAAACTTCTGTTTCTTGGAGACGTTCAATCTGTTATAAGAGTCAGAGGCTCAAGGAAGTTCAATCCCTTTTCCTGGCCTCAGGCTGGACACCTTGCCTTCTGTTGAGCAGGCGAATGGCTCCTCCTTCCTTCTTGCAAGCTCAGCCCCAGGATACAACCTTTTCCTCTTTCAGAGACCCCCGGTGTCCTTGGAGGAGGTGGCCGTGTCCTTCACGGGAGAGGAATGGGCTCTGCTGGATCCGGGCCAAAGAAAAGTCTTCTGGGAAGTGTTGGAGGAGAATTATGAGGCCCTGGCCTCTCTGGGTAAGGAAGGCTCTTTCCCCTTTTATGCTGAACGTACAAGAGGAGGGAGTGGGGCAGGTTCCTTTGCCCCTCTTGCGTTTATGGCTATATAAATACACTTCCACACAGTTTCCTCTTTGTTCTTGTGGTATAAATAAGGGTAGGTGCTTGTCAGCCTCTTTGAAACTCCTTTGGGTAGTAAAAAGGCTAAAGGAAGCTAGCTCTGATTCGCCTCTTGAAAGAAACCTCTTATTTCACACTCCCACACGTTGATGTTGTTTTATTCCCATGTGGGTGTCTCTTGCAGGGTACTACATTTCCCAGAAGGACTTGCGAGCACCAGAGACGTCAACCCTGCCTTCTCTGGGATTCCAGGAGGCTGAATGTCCTCCAGTTGGAGGTGGAAATTCATGGGGCAGGCGGTTCCATGGGGCCTCTCTGCTTTCTTGTCTTCCCCGGCTGGAGGGAGAACTTGGCTTTTTCACATCGGCGGGAAAGGTGAGTTTAAGATTCAGCAGCAGCTCCTGGACAAGAAGCGGGCAGGGAGAGGACATATTTCCAACGGGAGTCTGGGAGGAAGAGCCAGCTGGAGGGAGGATCTTGGGAGAGGCTTCTGGGCAGACCTCTGCAGCGGGGGTGGGGGTGTATGATTGTGTTTCCACCCACATGGATGCATTTCCGAAAACCATCCTCCTGTCAGGCCAACCTGGTTTCCTTCTCTGAATAGCAAACCTTTTGATTTTTTTATTGTCCTCAAATATCATTTACCCTCCTAGGGAAACCTTATCTGAAATGGGTCCCCTTGTGCTTCCCCAGACTCCCAAAGAGGTCAGTGGCACATTGAAAGGTGATGGACCCTTCCTCTAATGAGAGAGGCCCTGCCTCTCTCACTCACCCAGCCCCTGGGAGCACTCGCCTGGGGGGGAATAGGCCTTTGCTTTGTGAGGTTAAAACCGGAATTAAAGACACAGAGATTTTAATGATTCACCTTTAAGGAGCTGAATGCAAGCTTCAATATTCCACAGAATGCCACTGCAGACAGAAATGTTTGAAGAAGAAACCTTCTCTTCTAGCACAATTTTTTTCCGATATGGAATGTAGCACATTCGATATGGAATGTAGTATAATGTGAGACATAAGTTTATTCCCCCTCTCCGACATTGAATTGTTCTCACCCAATAGAAGCCCAGTTCTTTGCAATGGTCTGGGTACATAATTTTTCAGAATGTCAGCAGATTATACCTGTCAGAGGCTGAAAGGGAAAGGAATGGAATTTTCCATTTCACCATTTTGACCTGTTGCATTCCTTAATGGGCCAATGGGATTCTGGGTTCTTCCTTGAAAGCTCAGGGGCAAGAATGGATTATGCACTGGGCCATCTTTCCCTCTTTCAGAGATCACGGACGTCCTTAGAGGAGGTATTCGTGACCTTCACAGAGGAGGACTGGGCTCTCCTGGGTGCAGGCCAAAGGAAACTCTACTGGGCTGTCACAGAGGAGATTTTCGAGACGGTGGCCTCTCTGGGTAAGGATCTTTCCCCTTTTTCAGTAATCATAGAAGTTACAATTGCATCTTCCTTTGAGCCTCTTTGCTTTCAGGGCGCACATTCATTTGCCATCAAAAAAACCCCCAGAACTCCTACATTGGGGGACCTTAAGGCCCCCCAGAAAAGAAAACATAAAATACTTTCATGCTGTAAAGAGAAACCTGTTATTCTCGAGGGCTGTTGGGAAGAGATTTAAGACACACACGCAGATATCTGGAGGCAAGGAAATTCTGCTCAGCATCCTTATTCAGCGTTCGTACATAACATGTATCACTGTTTGGCCTTCAGAGCCTGTATCACAGAACATGAGCTTCTTGCATGTAAGCGTAACTATTGTCCTTTGTTTGTCTCCTTGCTTTGCGACAACACCTAACAATTTAACACCTAACAGTTTAAACAGTACACAGCAGGCTCGTGCCACACTCCACTCTTTTGTCTTAATTTGTGAGGGGTGGCAGCCTGTGAAATTCTGGGTCTCAGGGAGCATTGTCTCCGTCCTCCTCCCTGTCTGAGTGACTGTACCCCCTGCTCTGCTGCCACAAGACCGCTGCATGCATACGGTGAGATGGAACAGGCAAGGCTGTCCGTGTCAACAGATTGGGTAGGCTTTGACACCTGCAAAAAAATCCCAAGAAAGGCAAAAAAGCCAAGGCAAACGAATTTAACTATGGCTCCAAATAAACCAGCAGGCAACCAGCTCCACAGGGAAGCCCACCACGTGGGAAGAACATCTTTACGAATTGAGGCAGCCAAAGTACAAAGATTATCCATTTGTTTTTGTACAACAATTGAAATCTCTGAGAGACTGAAACAACACATATTTGCTACAGATTGGCAAACTTGACGATGCAGCAGGAGCAAATAATCAATGACAGCTCGATTGATGAAGTCTAGAAAAGATTCCAGAGCTCTTTGCTGAGTATCAGAGGAAGAGGAGGTGGGTTTCCCTGAAGCAGGAACTTTTTGAAGAGCACAGAGTGCAGCTTCTGAAGCCACATTCAGGGTTGCTTGAGGAAGAACAATTTGCAAGTCAAGCATGACAAATTGCCCCGATCCATAGAGCTGATCAGGTGTATGGGCGCCCCCAGATGCAGCCCCACGAGTAAGACATTCATTACGGTACTCGCTGTCCCACACAACAAACTGTGCAGGTGTCATGAGCATTCTGATGGTCGCTTTCCGGTCTTCAGGAATTAAGGCGTTCTTACGGGCAGTAGCCCCAAACATGCCTTGTATAAAAGGACTCTGAATTCCCCTATCAGCAATAACCATACATAGTTCATGAAGAATTTAATAAGAAAGAGGTTGATATTCAACTACATTTATCCTTGGGTATATCTGTCAGTCTGAATTACAGGGCAGACTGCCAACAATGGTTTCTGGATCGGTTGTTTGAGAAAGTTCTTTCTGAAAAGTCTCCCTGGGGGTAATACGATGAAGAAAACGTGTCCGTGTGTGGAGGAACGGGAGGAGGAGGCGGGAGATTGGGGGAAGGCGGGCGGATAGGCAAAGCAGGCAAGGCAGGATAGAGCTGAAGAGCAACAGGAATGCAGTCTGGACCATCCTTAGGCAGAAGAGAGGCCGAAGAAGAAACAGGACAGATACAATCAACAGCAAAATGACACTGATGCCAGGTGTGGAGAATTTGAACAGAGGCACAAGGTTCTTTAGAAGAAGAAGCAGAGTTGGTTCTTATATGCCAGTGTTTCTGTTTCCCCACAATATCCGGGTGTGAGGTGAAGATTACTGAAGTTTTCTCCAAGCCCCAAGTTCTCATTAAAAGGTCTCCCCTGTGCAAGCACCGGGTCATGTCTGACCCTTGGGGTGACGCCCTCCAGCGTTTTCATGGCAGACTCAATACGGGGTGGTTTGCCAGGGCCTTCCCCAGTCATTACCGTTTACCCCCCAGGCAAGCTGGGTCCTCATTTTACCGACCTCGGAAGGATGGAAGGCTGAGTCCACCTTGAGCCGGCTGCTGGGATTGAACTCCCAGCCTCATGGGCAAAGCTTTCAGACGGCTGCCTTACCACTCTGCGCCACAAGAGGCTCTTAAGTTCTCATTAGGAAAGTTCTATTCACTGCCCAGTTTGTTGACAGGTGTTTGTACCTTTTCATTCTCTTTTGATTTCTATCTCTTTTGCAGTTCCAGATCTCACGGAGACGGTGAGTGAGAAGGAATCAAGAAGGAGGCGGGAGGAAAAAGACGGCGCTCTGCAGGTGGAAAGGAAATCTGGGGATGAAGCGGTATCAGCTGGACCGTGCAACAGGAAGAGGGAAGCCAAAGAGAAGCAGAGGAAGGAGTGGGCTGCTTGTCTGGACAGAAATCAGCCTGAGATCTCAGCCGAAGATGAAACAGGGAGGAGAAAGAGGGCAGGATATCAGAAACGGGTCAGCGGCAAATTCAGTGTTCAAACAGATGAGAATGTTACAAGATGCTGGAAAAGGTATAATTGTTTGCAATGTGGGAAGAGCTTCCATAGGAGAGACACAGTAATTATGCATCAAAGAATTCATTCAGGGGAGAAACCATATAAATGCTTAGCGGGTGGAAAGTGCTTTTCTCAGAAAGCCAGCCTAAATTCACTTCAAAAGGTTCATACAGGGGAGAAGCCATATAAATGCTTGGAGTGTGGAAAGTGCTTTTCTCAGAAAGCCAGGCTAAATTCACATCAAAAGATTCATACAGGGGAGAAGCCATATAAGTGCTTGGAGTGTGGAAAGTGCTTTACTTTCAAGGGCATCCTAACTGAACATGTGAAGATTCATACGGGGGAGAAGCCATTTAAATGCTTGGAATGTGGAAAGTGCTTTTCTCATAAAAGAAACCTAAATTTGCACAAAAAGATTCATACTGGGGAAAGGCCATATAAATGCTTAGCGTGCGGAAAGTGCTTTACTTCGAAAAGCTATCAAAATTTACATCAAAAGATTCATACAGGGGAGAGGCCATTTAAATGCTTGGAGTGTGGAAAGTGCTTATCTTTAAAAAGCCATCTTAATTTACATCAAAAGATTCATACAGGAGAGAGGCCATATAAATGCTTGGAGTGTGGAACATGTTTTACTTTCAAGAGCAACCTAACGCAACATGTGAAGATTCATACGGGGGAGAGGCCATATAAATGCTTGGAGTGTGGAAAGTGCTTTTCTCAGAAATGCAGTCTAAATTCACATCAAAAGATTCATACAGGGGAGAGGCCATATAAATGCTTGGAGTGTGGAATGTGTTTTACTTTCAGGAGCAACCTAACTCAACATGTGAAGATTCATATGGGGGAGAAGCCATATAAATGCTTTGAGTGTGGAAAGTGCTTCTTTCAGAGTAGCAGCCTAACTGCACATCAAAGAATTCATAGAATCAAGGAGAGTATAGAATTCAGTGACTAGGTTGCTAAACATCCTGAGGCTGAGCATGTGCCAGCAGAACCCTGTCCCTGTGGGCTGCTGTAGTCGAGCGATGAACGGATAGGAGGCCTGTCTGCAGGGGTATTCCTGGAGGGCCTAAAAGAAGCTGTAGGCCAGCCTCTACTGAAAAAAAAAAACGTATCCATGGGACTCTGCCAACTACCATCCAGTTTCTCTTTCCATTTGTGGGGAAGGCAGTTGAAAGGGCAGCCACGGACCAACTCCAAGCATACCCAGAGGCATCTTCGGTCTTTGACCCATTCCAGCCAGGTTTCCATCTTGGGCATGGGGTGGAGAGGGTTTTGGTCACCCTGATAGATGACCACTGGAGACAGCTGGGTCGGAGCTGAAGGGCATCGACTTCATGGCAGCATTCAGTGTGTTAGATGGTGAGCTCCTTATTCATTCTGGAATATGTGGGTTAGACCCACATGGCTGATCTTCTTTCTAAAGGGCCACGGGCAGAGGGTTGCACTGGGAGATTACAATTGTAGAGATGTGCAGGGCACGGTTCTCCCACTTTATTTAGAAGAAGGAGATGATGTGGTTCTTCTATGCTGCTTTTCCCTACCCGAAGGAGTCTCAAAGTGGCTTACATTCGCCTTCCCTTTCCTCTCCCCACAACAGACACCCTGTGAGGTGGGTGAGGCTGAGAGAGCCCTGAGATTACTGCTCTGTCAGAACAGCTGCATCCTGGCCCCCAATTGGTGGAACGAGCTCCCGGAGGAGATCAGAGCCCTAGTGGAGCTTAAACAGTTCCGTAGGGCCTGCCAAAGGGAGCTCTTCCGCCAGGGTTTTTGTTGAGGTCGACCTGAATTCAGTCACTTCCCATTGTCCCTGAGCCTCGGGGGGGGGGGATATAAATATAATAAATAATAATCAAAATGGAGCTCTTTCGCCAAGGATTTGGTTGGAGCCAATGAACTCCTAGGATTCCCAACTGGGAGCTCCAGGGAAGGTCTACAAACTTTGCCCTCCGACCTTAATGGCTCGGTGTCTTGGCGTTTGAGGGTAAAACATTGAGGGTAATAGTGGAATTTTGATTTCATTATCTTAGCTGGGGAGAAATAAAATATGACGAAGTCTTTTTGTGGAAGTGGGTCAACCCACACAAATCTCCCAGTCAGAGTTTGTTCAGCGGAGTGAGAAATCTGTATAGAAAAGCTATTTTCTTCTTATAAATGTTACGGTACATCATCTTCTGTAGTAATACTGAATATATTCATTTGCATACTAGAGAACAGCCTAATACCATCTTTAACGATAACCTTTTCTCTGCGGTAAAAATCTGATCTTCAGATATACTCTTTCTTTTCCCCTTGTTCACATATAAAGTGGGCAATCTGGTTATCGCATGGTTTCGTTTGCATATTCCAGCACAGACGTCGTGAGGGTTTTAAATTTTTTGGGCAGGTGAACCTGAACGTGAACAGGGAGAGCCCCAGGCCAGCCTCTCAGACTCCCTGAATCTCAACCAACCATCAAAAGCAAACCGCGCTAAGGGGCACTCCCATCATGCATCACTCCAACCCCGGAGAGTGTGGGCAAGGGTGCAAGGCTAGAATCCCAACAGGGAGGGTGGGGAAACCACAGGGTGCCATGGGTTGTGGCGGGGAATGTGGGGGGTGTGGGCCGCCCTCGCAGCCCCTGCCCTTCTTTCTGGCCCACGTGAGCCAGAGCCGCCATCATAGTAGCAAAGGCAGAAGGAGAACACCAAAGGAGGGTGAGGGTGGTGATGTCACTTCCGGTGACATGTCACGTCTGGAGGGTATGGCCAGCTGACCTCAATTTCAGGGGTCCTCGATGCCTGGAAATCTATTTCAGGGGCTCCTCCGTAGATGAAAGGCTGGTCTAGAACATCACCTTGGTTTCCCTTAATGTGGGTAACCCCCCCCCCCAAAAAGAAAGGAAACCGAAATTGAAAATGTAAGCCTGAAATTAGGACTTCACCGAAGTCCTGTAGACCAGGAGTAGTCAACCTGTGGTCCTCCAGATGTTCATGTACTGCAATTCCCATGAGCCCCTGTCAGCAAACACTGGCAGGGGCTCATGGGAATTGCAGTCCATGAACATCTGGAGCAAATGCTGGCAGGGGCTCATGGGAATTGCAGTCCATGGACATCTGGAGGACCACAGGTTGACTACCCCCCCCCCCCGCTGTAGACCAACAGGGTCCATCAGCTGATTTGACGGCTTTAATATGATGTTTCAATGCTGATCCTGTTTTACTGTTCCTGAGTGGACTCTTGTGACACTGGGATGCTGGAAACCGCCCTGGGTGATAATAAAAGGAGGGGAAGAGCCGTAGAAATGCCTGGAGTGTGGAAAGTGCCCCTCTTGGAATCGCCCCAAACTCGGCCTCAATCTTTGGAGAGCTGAAAGTGTTTTTCTCCGAATGGATTCGCCCAGCACAAGAGGTGCCTCCTAGATCAGGGGTAGTCAACCTGTGGTCCTCCAGATGCTCATGGACTACAGTTCCCATGAGCCCCTGCCAACTGGCAGGGGCTCATGGGAACTGTAGTCCATGAGCATCTGGAGGACCACAGGTTGACTACCCCTGTCTGGATCCTGGGGGCTGGAAGTGACTTTCTGCAGGGGCCGCCTTCGGGGAGGGGGGGAGAGAAGCGCTCCGAGCGGCACGAGAGCCCAGCAGGCGGAGAGCGCAGGCGCCCCTGGGAGAGCCGCCCGGCCTCAGTCGAGGCAGGAACTACATTGCCCAGAAGGCCTTGCGAGGCTTCCCTGGCCTGGGAGGGGGCGGGCTGGTGGGTTTGAAATCCGGGCGGAGAAGGAAGTTGGGGGGGGGGGGGAGAGATGGAGCCCAGCCGAGACCCCTGCCCGCCTCCGTCTCCTTCTCCCGGCCGGGAGGGAGGCTTTGCAGGGGAGGTGAGTTGGCATCGCCCAAATCTGGTCCTGGGCAGGAAAGAGAGGAGGGGGGAAGTTAAAGGGAGGGGGGGCTTCCCGGGGCAAGATCTACCTTGGGGGGGGGTCCTTCCTTTCCCTCCCTGCAGGCAGCCTGGGCTGGTTTGACCCGCAAGGCTCAGCGGGGCCTTCAGACCCAGCCGGGCTCCTGGGCTGACCTTCCTTGGGGGTCTCCTCTTTTTTTCTGGGGGGGGTCTTCTTTGCAGGCTCCAGGGGCTGCTGAGCCCCCACCCACCCCCAGGCGCCTGGTCTCTCCTGTCCCTGCAAGAGCAATATTGAGCCTGGTCTGTTCCTCTCTCCCAGGAGCCTCATCCTCCAGGAGGTCTCTGAGCTGGAAGCCCCTCTGGACGGGTCTCTTGCCCTCGGCACTTTTGAGGTCGCAAGAAGAAGGCAGGCAGATAAGCGCAGAGGTCTCCAGATTACACATCTTAAATGTCCTTTCTCTGTGTTTGCCCAGCATCCCCCTCTTTTGCCCGCCCGTGGACAGTTCCTGTGACCCTCGAGCCTTTAGGCCAGGGGTAGTCAAACTGTGGCCCTCCAGATGTCCATGGACTACAATTCCCAGAAGCCCCTGCCAGCATTCGCTCCTGGGAATTGTAGTCCATGGACATCTGGAGGGCCGCAGTTTGACTACCCCTGCATCTGTAGATTGGTTCGTTCTAACTTGGATGGTCAGGAACAGGGATGGGTGATCCACGGGGCCACGTTTTCCTCTTTCAGAGACCCCCGGTGTCCTTGGAGGAGGTGGCCGTGTCCTTCACGGGAGAGGAATGGGCTCTGCTGGATCCGGGCCAAAGAAAAGTCTTCTGGGAAGTGTTGGAGGAGAATTATGAGGCCCTGGCCTCTCTGGGTAAGGAAGGCTCTTTCCCCTTTTATGCTGAACGTACAAGAGGAGGGAGTGGGGCAGGTTCCTTTGCCCCTCATGCATTTATGGCTATATAAATACACTTCCACACAGTTTCCTCTTTGTTCTTGTGGTATAAATAAGGGTAGGTGCTTGTCAGCCTCTTTGAAACTCCTTTGGGTAGTAAAAAGGCTAAAGGAAGCTAGCTCTGATTCGCCTCTTGAAAGAAACCTCTTATTTCACACTCCCACACGTTGATGTTGTTTTATTCCCATGTGGGTGTCTCTTGCAGGGTACTACATTTCCCAGAAGGACTTGCGAGCACCAGAGACGTCAACCCTGCCTTCTCTGGGATTCCAGGAGGCTGAATGTCCTCCAGTTGGAGGTGGAAATTCATGGGGCAGGCGGTTCCATGGGGCCTCTCTTCTTTCTTGTCTTCCCCGGCTGGAGGGAGAACTTGGCTTTTTCACATCGGCAGGAAGGGTGAGTTTAGGATTCAGCAGCAGCTCCTGGACAAGAAGCGGGCAGGGAGACGAAATATTTCCGAATGGGAGTTTGGGAGGAAGAGCCAACCGGAGGGAGGATGATCCTGAGCATGGGGACCAAGCACTATGAGGGACTCCTGAGAGGCCTGGGAATGTTCCACCTGCAGGAGGGGAGGGTGAGAGGGGCAGGATGGCTCTCTTGAAGTATTGCTCTCTTGAAGATGGCTCTCTGAGAGCCAGTTTGGTGTGGTTAGGAGTGCGGACTTCTAATCTGGCATGCCAGGTTTGATTCTGCGCTCCCCCACATGCAGCCAGCTGGTTGACCTTGGGCTCACCACGACACTGATAAAACTGTTCTGACCGGGCAGTGATATCAGGGCTCTCTCAGCCTCACCCACCCCACAGGGTGTCTGTTGTGGAGAGAGGAAAGGGAAGGCGATTGGAAGCCGCTTTGAGTCTCCTTCGGGTAGGGAAAAGCGGCATATAAGAACCAACTCTTCTTCTTCTATTTAAAAGGTGGTCACCACTAGGTGGAGGCCAGAGAGTGCTTCTTGTTGGCAACAGACGACAGGACCTGCAGGAGTGGGTTTAAAGAATGGGTTTAAAATTTGACAGAGTAGTTCAGCAGAGGAATGGATAGGCCAAGGAAGTGGTGAACTCTCCCTTACTGGTGGTCTTTAAGCTGCGGTTGGACAGATAGGGTTGGACTAGATGGCCTGTATGGCTCTGTCTGACTCTATGGTTCTATCCCAGAGTGCTTTTTGTGTTTTAGACGGACGCCAGGTCTGATCCCAGACTGTTCATCATCTGCCCTTACTGCACCCCCCCCCGCCACAGTTTGCTGTATTTTGCTCGTACAGTGGAAGTATCTGAAACGCCTACTGTCGCTTTGTCTACAGCAGAGGTTCTCCCCCTGCGGGGAAATAGGCCTTCACTTTGTGAGGTTAAAACCAGAATTAAAGCCACAGAGATTTCAGTGATCTCCCTTTACAGAGCTGGATGCAAGCTTCAATATTCCACAGAATGCCTCTTCAGACAAAAATGTTTGAAGAAGAAACCTTCTCTCATAGCACAATTTTTGGGTATTTCTGGACTTTGATATGCAAGGTAGTATAGTATGAGTCATACGTTTATTCCCCCCCTCAAAGACACGCATTGAATATATGTCAGCGAATAGAAGCCCAGTTCTTTGCAATGGTCTGGGTACATAATTTTTCAGAATTTCAGCAGATTATACCTGTTGGAGGCTGAAAGGGAAAGGAATGGAATTTTCCATTTCACCTTTTTGACCTGTTGCATTCCTTAATGGGCCAATGGGATTCTGGGTTCTTCCTTGAAAGCTCAGGGGCAAGAAGGGATTATGCACTGGGCCATCTTTCCCTCTTTCAGAGATCCCGGACGTCCTTAGAGGAGGTATTCGTGACCTTCACGGAGGAGGACTGGGCTCTCCTGGGTGCAGGCCAAAGGAAACTCTACTGGACTGTCACAGAGGAGATTTTCGAGACGGTGGCCTCTCTGGGTAAGGATCTTCCCCCTTTTTCAGTGATCGTAGTTTCATAGAATGATAGAGTTGGAAGGGACCTCCTGGGTCATCTAGTCCAACCCCCTGCACTATGCAGGACACTCGCAACCCTCTCGCTCAACCACTGTCACCTGCCACCCCCTTGAACCTTCACAAAGTCACCCTCTCTGTCAGATGGCTATCCAGCCTTTGTTTAAAAAATTATAAATATGGAGAACCCACCACCTCGCGAGGAAGCCTGTTCCACTGAGAAACCGCTCTAAATGTCAGGCACTTCTTCCGGAGGTTTAGACGAAATTTCCTTTAGATTAATTTCATCCCATTGGTTCTGGTCCATCCCTCTGGGGCAAGAGAGAGATCTTCTCCATCCTCTATATGGCAGCCTTTTAAATACTTGAAGATGGCTATCAGATCCCCTCTCAGTCGTCTCCTCTGAGCAGATCAAGCTTCCCCAACCTTTCCTCCTACGTCTCGGTCTCCAAACCCCTCCCCATCTTTGTTGACCTCCTCTGGTCACCCTCTAGTTTGTCTATATCCCTTTCCAACTGTTGTGGCCAAAACTGAACACCAGTTTTAGAAATCACAGCTCTCTGTTCCAGCTGCTCAAGGACTATTTGATGATTTGTTCTAAAATTTTGCCAGCTACAGATGTCAAACTGACAGGTCAATAGTTACCCGGATCCTCTTTTTCCCCACAATATCCGGGTGTGAGGTGAAGATTACTGAAGTTTTCTCCAAGCCCATAGTCTCATTGGGAAATTTCTATTCACTGCTCAGTTTGTGAAGAAGTATATTTTCATTCTCTTTTGATTCTATCTCTTTTGCAGTTCCGGATGTGACGGAGAAGGAATCAAGAAAAAGACAAGACGAAAAAGACAGCGCTCTGCAGGTGGAAGGGAAATTTGAGGATAAAGTGGTATCAGTTGGACAGCGCAGGAGGAAAAGGGAAGCCAAAGAGAAGCAGAGGAAGGAGTGGGCTGCTTGTCAGGACAGAAATCAGCCTGAGGTCTCAGCCGAAGATAAAACAAGGAGGAGAAAGAGGGCAGGATATCAGAAACAGGTCAGCGGCAAATTCAGTGTTCAAACAGATGAGAATGTTACAAGAGGCTGGAAAAGATATAATTGCTTGCAGTGTGGGAAGAGCTTCCATAGGAGAGAGACACAAATGATGCATCAAAGAATTCATACAGGAGAGAAGCCGTATAAATGCTGCGATTGTGGAAAGTGCTTTACTAGGCGAAGCTGCTTAATTGTGCATCAAAAAGTTCACACAGGGGAGAAACCATATAGGTGCTTCAAGTGTGGGAAGTGCTTTTCTCAGGCTTCGAATTTAAGTTATCATCTGAAAGTTCACACAGGGGAGAAGCCATATAAATGCTTGGAGTGCGGAATGTGTTTTATTCAGAAAGGCAGCCTAACTCAACATGTGATGATTCATACAGGGGAGCGGCCATATAAATGTTTGGATTGTGGAAGGTGCTTTTGTAATAATAGCCTCCTAAGTGCGCATCAAAAGATTCATACAGGGGAGAGGCCATATAACTGCTTGCAATGTGGAAAGTGCTTCTCTCGGAAAGGCGGCCTAACTTCCCATCAAAAGATTCACAGAGAGGAGAAGCCATATAAATGCTTGGAGTGTGGAAAGTGCTTCTCTTGGTATCATCGCTTAACTTCCCATCAAAAGATTCATACAGGTGAGAAACCATATAAATGCTTGGAGTGTGGAAAGTGCTTCTCTTGGAATCATCGCTTAACTTCCCATCAAAAGATTCACATAGAGGAGAAGCCATATACATGCTTGGAGTGTGGAAAGTGTTTTACTCAGAAAATCAGGCTAACTCAACATGTGAAGATTCATACTGGGGAGAAGCCATATAAATGTTTGGAGTGTGGAAAATGCTTCACGAAGAATAGCGGTCTAACTTCCCATCAAAAGATTCACAGAGAGGAGAAGCCATATAAATGCTCGGAGTGCGGAAAGTGCTTCTCTTGGAACAGTGATTTAACTAAACATAAAAAAGTTCACACAGGAGAGAAACCATATGTATGCTTGCAGTGTGGAAAATGCTTCTCTTGGAATAGTAGCATAACTGTGCATCAAAAGATTCACACAGGGGAAAAGCCATATAAATGCTTGGAGTGTGGAAAGTGCTTCACCCGGAATAGTGGCCTAAATTCACATCAAAAGATTCACATAGAGGAGAAGCCATATAAATGCTTGGAGTGTGGAAAGTGCTTCTGTTGGAATAGTGATTTAACTAAACATAAAAAGGTTCATTCACAGGAGAAGCCATATAAATGTTTGTTGTGTGGAAAGTGCTTTACTCAGAAAAGCAGCCTAAATTCACATCAAAAGATTCACACAGGGGAAAAGCCGTATAAATGCTTGGAGTGTGGAAAGTGCTTCACCCAGAATAACGGCCTATATTCCCATCGAAAGATTCATACAAGGGAGAGGCCATATAAATGCTTGGAGTGTGGAAAGTGTTTCTCTTGGAAAAGTGATTTAACTCAACATAAAAAGGTTCACACAGGGGAGAAGCCATATAAATGCTTGGAGTGTGGAAAGTGCTTCACCCAGAATAGCGGCCTAACTTCCCATAAAAAGTTTCATACAGGGGAGAAGCCATATAAATGCTTGGACTGTGGAAAGTGCTTCTCTCGCAATAGTGATTTAACTAAACATAAAAACATACACACATTGGAGAAGCCATATAAATGCTTGGACTGTGGAAAGTGCTTCTCACAGAAAACCCATTTAACTTGCCATCAAAATATTCACACAGGGGAGAAGCCATATAAATGCTTGGAGTGTGGAAACTGCTTCACCCGGAAGAGTGGCTTAAATTCACATCAAAAGATGCACACAGGGGAGAAGCCCTTTAAATGCTTGGAGTGTGGAAAGTGCTTCACCTGGAAGAGTGGCCTAAATTTACATCAAAAGATTCACAGAGAGGAGAAGCCATATAAATTCTTGGCATTGGAAAACGGTTTTGTCAGAATGCAGACCTAAGTGCACATCAAAAGGTTCATATAGGGGACAACCAATATAAATGTTTTGTGGAAAATGCTTCTCTCAGAGTAGCAGCCTAATGCTTCCCCTTGGCAGCTCAGGTCCCAAAGGTACCTCACCTGTCATTACTCCATCCTTGCCAGACAAGGTTACTACCACCATACCTGATCCCGGAACACCTGGCCACAGGGATCCATGCAGTGGTCACCTCCAGGCTAGACTTCTGTAACTCTCTCTACGTCGGCCTGCTGTAAACCTTGAACCGAAAATCCAGAATGCAGCATCAGGAGTCCTAACGAGAACACCTTGAAGGGCTCCAACCCAGCCAGCCTTGAGGCAACTCTGGATGAAGTTTGAGGGGCTGGTTTTTACCTTTAAGGCCATGTGCAGTCAGGGACTAGCGTATCCAAGGGGATGTGTGACTGACCACCCTGCCTGAAGAGAATTGTGCTCTGCCAGATCGAAGAGGCTGGTGATCCCTGGCCTGTGCTCCTTTTGGAAAGTGCTCCTTTTGGAATTGCTCCCTAAGCCTCAGTCTTTGGCGAGCTGAAAGTGCTCTTCTCTGAATGGCCACCTCTCAATTCAAGGATTCTCCCAGCAGAGACGCCTTCTAAATACTTGGAAATAAAAAACTCCGGCCAATTTGTTGATTCTCCTTGTTTTTATTTCACAGAATCACAGGATCATAGAGTTGGAAGGGGCCACACAGGCCATCTAGTCCAACCCCCTGCTCAATGCAGGATCAGACCAAAGCATCCTAAAGCATCCAAGAAAAGTGTGTATCCAGCCTTTGCTTGAAGACTGCCAGTGAGGGGGAGCTCACCACCTCCTTAGGCAGCCTATTCCACTGCTGAACTACTCTGACTGTGAAAAAATTTTTTCCTGGTATCTAGCCTATATCGTTGTACTCATAGTTTAAACCCATTACTGCGTGTCCTTTCCTCTGCAGCCAATGGGAACAGCATCCTGCCCTCCTCCAAGTGACAACCTTTCAAATACTTAAAGAGGGCTATCATGTCCCCTCTCAACCTCCTTTTCTCCAGGCTGGACATTCCCAAGTCCCTCAACCTATCTTCATAGGGCTTGGTCCCTTGGCCCCAGATCATCTTCGTCGCTCTCCTCTGTACCCCTTCAATTTTATCTACGTCCTTCTTGAAGTGAGGCCTCCAGAACTGCACACAGTCAATTTATATTTTGTTGTTCTTTATATTTATATAAAGAACAATTTATATTTTGTTGTTCTTTTAAATGTTCACAACTTGAGATTCCGTTATAGGTAGATTCTTTCAAATAAGATAAAGTTCAAACCAAACAAAAGTCTCCAAAACGTGTTCTGGATAAATTATATATTTCTATTTCCCCTTTTCAATTTCATTCTTCTTCAGTGGTATTATCTGTAAAACGATATTACAACCTCTTAGTATTTGATGCATACTTAATGCTCATTTCAAATAATGAAATTTCCACCTGCTTCAAATATAAAGTTCCTCTAATCCTTTCAACTATTTCTACAAGAGAAAAATAAAATATATAAAGATGAGGTGATTCCTATAAACTGACCATAACTAATTTTTATACTCCGACATGAATAGTTTAAATCTTATCATATTTATTGTCCTGACTGGCTGAAACCTACTGGGAGGTTTTCTATCAGCTCATAGGGTTTGAAAACCCCAAGAGATCTCTTTACAGACTCACATTTAACCTGAATGTAAATGAACAGGTGAAACTCTGACTCATCAAATTAAGGTAACATTTACAAGTGACATGACAAGTCCCAGGTGTTGTTGAGACGGTTCAAATTAAAAATGTATGTGTATTCTGTTGCTAATGAGAGGTCTTTCTATTCCAATAAAATAGATCCTCGGGATCGTGTCCATTCCCCGCAAAGTGACTCTGTATTGGATGTCCTTTATTTTCATCTTGAGTCGGGACAAATGTTCCAAAATGCGTACTTTAAGGGGTCTCGTCATCAGTCTAACATACATGAAATGACAGGGACATAAAATCATGTACATTACGCACGTGATGGCACAGTTTATGAAACCTTTCAAACCAAACCTTATGAAACCTTTCAAACCAATCGTATCTATTTATAAGATAAAATAACTACCTTGCTGGTTCATGCAGGGGAGAGGCCCTATAAATGCTTGAAGTGTGGGAAGTACTTTCTTCAGAAAGGCAGCCGAAATTCACATCGGAAGATTCACACAGGGGAGAAGCTAAATAAATGCTCCGAGTGTGGAAAGTGCTTTTTTCAGAAATCCCGCCTAACTACACATAAATGGATTCACAGAGGGGAGAAGCCATGTAAATGCTTTGTGTGTGGAAAGTGCTTCAGAGTAGCAGCCTAACTGCACATCAAAGAATTCATAGAATCAAAGAGCATAGAATTCAGTGACTAGGTTGCTCAACGTGGTGAGGCTGAGCACTTGGCCATCGGACCCCGGTCCCTCTTGGCTGCTCAAGTTGAGCACAAGATAGGACCTGGCATCCTGTTTGGCATCCTGGATTATGAGTCCCTTGCTCACTGCCTCACCCAGATTGGAATACAGGGGACAGCCCTTCAGTGACATGATTCATACAGGAGAGAAGCTATATGAATACTTGGAGTGTGGAAAGTGCTTCTCACATAATTCAAGTCTAAGTGCACATCAGAAGGTTCATACAGGTGAGAAACCATATAAATGCTTGGAGTGTGGAAAGTGCTTCTCACATAATTCAAGTCTAAGTGCACATCAGAAGGTTCATACAGGTGAGAAACCATATAAATGCTTGGAGTGTGGAAAGTGCTTCTCACATAATTCAAATCTAAGTGCACATCCCCTTTTCACGCATTCCTATAAATAAAATTACTGGCCTGAGAGGTAGACGCAACACTCTGCACATGTGTCTAAAAGGGTTAATGGGTTAATGAAGAAGATTAGCACAATTTACAAAATGTGTCTGTGAGCATTTAAGAAACACCCTGTCCAGTCTTGCTGACTTTTAAACTGTCTTGAGACACAAGATGAAGTTGAACTGTTGACCTCCCTAAAACACACATGGACTTTTAAAACTTCTGCTTTTAAGGAACATCTGTGTCGGCCTGCTTGCCGTTTTTGAGTTTATTTCTAGCACGTTGCAGTAGAAAGCAAAGAAACTCGATCGTCTAACGTTTTAGCCACTAGGCCACGTTGCCTGATCTGAGGGTCTGGTTTCCAGCCAAGCAAGCCAGCCTTCCTTAATTACAGGAGTCACAGGGATCTCACCCTCCCTATGGGTGCTGCAAGAGGCTTTCCATTCTCTTCCGGTCAAAAGTGACTCTCAGAAGTCACGTCCTCATTGTCACCACAAGCCAAGTGAATTCCTCTCATTTCTGTTCTTCTCAAGCTGAACAGCTGTACACAACAGCGGCAATTCGTAGTATGACCAGCCATGGATCCAATAGGAAAAATGATCCCACAAATTCTAAAAGCCTAGCTGCTTCCATAGTGCTTCTCTCAGTAATTTTTGCCAGCCAAGTCGGTAGGAATCCCAAGAGGGAGAGTAAAAATCTGACTGGGTTATAGTTTTAGGCCGAGGACCCAAAAAGACTCTCCGAGTACGGCAGGGGTGGCCAAACTGTGGCTCTCCAGATGTGCATGGACTACAATTCCCATGAGTGCATGGCAGGGGCTCATGGGAACTGTAGTCCATGCACATCAGGAGAATTGTAGTCCCTGGACATCTGGAGAGCTGCAGTTTGACTACCCCTGGTGTAGAATATGGCTCTACCATGATGTTTTACACATTTAAAAATATATTAAAATTCAGGAAACCCTTCCAGGGTCATCAAGAAAAGCCCTGATGGAATGCATGATGGTCTTTGAACCATATTCATAAACCTTTCATTTCTGTACATCTAGATGTCTGTTTACTTTCTTTGAGATTCCTTATTTAAGTGATCAGGTGTGTATGGGGCAAAAGTGGCCTTTTGGATGCCAGATGGGAAATATTTGGGGGGGTCTTCAGCAGGTCTCCAAGGTGGGTAGTGCCAGATGGGCCTTCTGCCCAGCAAGACCTCTGGATGACTTTGGGAGACTTGGAGTGGTTGCATTTTTGAAAAACCCATTTTTTTGGCGGCAGCTGCCACCACAGGCCAAGGATCTTCACTTGGAAAAGGTAAGCCAGAGCCCAGAGCCATGTTGTGGCTGGCTTTGTCATCTGTGGCGGCCATTTTGTCATTTCACCCACTACCCTTGTTCAGACTTCCAAAGGCGTCAAAAAGGACTGGGGACTCCCATTCTCCAGGATTCTGCTGGAATCAAGATTGTTTTGCTCTTGCAGTCTAGTGCGACCCCCCCCCCCATCTGATACTGGAGTTCCCAGGTGGTCTCCTACCCCAGGTGCTTTTTGGCTAACCGTAGTAGAATTATAAATTGATAAGACACTCTGCACAACTCTAGAGACAAGGTCCCAAGAGGAAAAGGCGGTCAAGATACTTTCTCCTGAGTTCTCCCAGACACCAACACAGAAGGGGAGCTGTAAAGAAGGGACGGTATAAAAATCCAAATAAAATCCAAAAATCCAAATAAATATTAACCAATTAACTTTTTTTTATTAACCTTTGTGTTGGGAGTGTCCTGCATAGTGCAGGAGGTTTGACTAGATGACCCATGAGGTCCCTTCCAACTCTATTATTCTATGATTCTATTCTATGATTCCAAATACTGTCCCATGTATTGTTCTTATGTTATTATGTAAACTGCCCTGAGCCCCCCTGGGAGGGCGGTATATAAATATAATAAATAAATAAATAAATAAATAAATAAATAAATAAATAAATAAATAAATAAGGTATCCCCTGTGCAAGCACTAGGTCATGTCTGACCCTTGGGGTGACGCTCTCCAGCGTTTTCATGGCAGACTCAATACGGGGTGGTTTGCCAGTGCCTTCCCCAGTCATGACCGTTTACCCCCCAGCAAGCAAGCTGGGTCCTCATTTTACCGACCTCGGAAGGATGGAAGGCTGAGTCAACCTTGAGCCGGCTGCTGGGATCGAACTCCCAGCCTCATGGGCAGGCAGCTTCAGACAGAATTTCTACTGCCTTACTACCCTGCACCACAAGAGGCTCTTCTATGATTCTACTTTAACTCAAAATACAAGCATGCTTAAAACATGAGCACTTTTACTGAACTTCCTTAAAGTATGTCCCTGATGCTCCTCCCCCTTCCAGGTCATGCGTTAGCATGGGGACATAATGCACACCCTGTGTCATTTGGCTACAAAGGCAAGGACCAGATTTTTGGGAGTCACATGTTGTTAGGTGTGAAGTCATGTCTGACCCATCGCAACCCCATGGACAATGATCCTGCAGGCCTTCCTGTCCTCTACCATTCCCCAGAGTCCAGACTGCTTCAGTGACTCCATCCAGCCACCTCATTCTCTGTCGTCCCCTTCTTCTTTTGCCCTCCATCGCTCCCAGCATTAGGCTCTTCTCCAGGGAGTCCTTCCTTCTCATGAGGTGGCCAAAGCATTGGAGTCTTTTGAGTCTCATAAGCGACATTAAATTATACAATATAAATATTGGAAAGCAGTAAAATACATCCAACTGAAAGACCGGACAACCAACTCGAACGCCTAACGGCCACAGACGCTAAATTCAACCAGTCGGTTTATGGAGCAATTTCCAGTCGAAGAGCAACGGAGCAGGCAGAGATCCGCCAGGTGCAGCAGCGGTGCATAGCTTTCCCCTCCCAATGATGCAGCTGCTCCAGGTCCCCATAAGGTATTGCTCAGGAGGAGGCGATGCTAGGGGTCGCGCGCCCCAATCCGGATCCAGACCGCTTTGCATTTACACGAGCTGGGGGGGGGGGTGAGGAGGAGGGGGGGCTCCCTCGGATTCCTAGAGAGGCCGGCGGGGGGGGGACAGGCGAGGCCGGTGATGTCAGGGGCTGATCCGGCCCCTTCCTGCGCCGCTCCCTCCCTCCCTCCCTCGGCCTGCCCCTCGTGCGTGGGAAAGGGGAGTCCGGGTTTCCCAGGAGCCGGAGCCGGGAAGTTTCGCTCCTGGGGAGAGGCGGAGGCTGGGTGAGCGGCCGGGGCGGGGATCGGGTCCCTGTCGCCCCCCCCCCCTGTCCCCACTCCTGCCCTTCTTTGCAGATCATGTCCCAGGGGGGCTTTTCCTCCCTCCCTCCTTCCCAGGGGGGGGGCTTCCGCGCAGCCCCCCCTCCCCTCCCCTCCCTCCCCCCCCCCCTCTGCCTGCAGGGCTCCGCGGGTGCAAAGAGCCCCGTCGGGAGAGCGGCAGGCAGGCAGGGGCGGGGGCCCCGCGGAGTCCCGTGACGCTTCCCAGCCGGCTGCAGAGTCCGCCTCGCCCCACCCTTTCCCTCCTCCCGGGCATGCGCCGGTCGGTGCGCCCGGCGCATGCTCGGCGCGGCAACGCGAAGCCGCCCGGTGCCCTTCGTGGCGCCCTCAGTGCTCGGGAAGGTTTTCTGACCTGCCTTGCGCAGAAGGCGGCTGTGTGTTTGTGTGTTTGTTTGTGTGTGTGTGACTTGCTGGACAAAGAGAGAGGCTTTTTTGCAAGGCGCCTCGGTGCTGTTTCCTGAGAGAGGCGGCATAATGCAGCCCTACATTTTTTGTGATGTATAATGGTATAGATTATTATAACATTCATGTAAAGCTACATAATGTTCCATGTAAACCGCCCAGAGCTGTAAAGAATGGGCGGTATAAAAATCCAAAGAAAGAAAGAAAGAAAGAAAGAAAGAAAGAAAGAAAGAAAGAAAGAAAGAAAGAAAGAAAGAAAGAAAAGATTGATTGATTTTTGGAGAGAGAGCCATATTTAATAATATTTATTTATTTATTTAGATTTATATACCGCCCTCCCCGAAGGCTCAGGGCGGTTTACATTAAAACTAGTCAACGATACATGAAACAGTCTTTGTTAAAACATACAGTAATTAACAACAGTGGTTGTAACCATATAACAGAATAATGTAACAGTATAACAATATAATAAAATAATATAACGATGGAACAGTGCAATACCACAACAGGTCCAGAGCGCTCTGGTGGAGTTCTGGGAGGAAGGGGGGAGATGGGGGGAGGGGGGGAGCGGGGGCCCTTCATTCGCTGTTGGTTGTGCCTGGTCTCGGCCAAATGCCTGGTGGAGGAGCTCCTTTTTGCAGGCCCTGCGGAACTGTTTAAGCTCCGTCAGGGCCCTGATCTCCTCCGGGAGCTCATTCCACCAGGTAGGGGCCAGGACAGAGAATGCTCTGGCCCTGGTCGAGACCAGGCGGACTTCTTTAGGGCCAGGGATCCTTAGCTGATTGGTGGCAGTAGAGCGCAGAGCTCTTTTGGGGGCATAGGCGGGGAGGCGGTCCCTCAGGTACACTGGGCCCTGACCGCGTATGGCCTTGAAGGTAATAACCAGAACCTTTAGTCTGATCCGGAATTCAACTGGCATAACATATTCATAACAATCATAACAATCAAATGTTGTCTTAACAATTAATAACTGCTAACATAACAAGAAAATCTGAATCAGTTAAGACAAATTATTATTATTATTGTTATTATTGTTATTATTATTATTATTTATTTATTACCCGCCAATCTCAGCAGAGCTGGCTCGTGGCGGGGAACTGATTAAATCCTCCTTCAGTTTTCATGTGGGGAAGAAAAAATTAAAAAGACAATCCCCCCCCGATTTTTTTAATTAAAGATTTTACACCAAATTAAAAAGAAAAGTGGGAAAAGAGAGCTAATGCAAAGAAAAAAATGTTAAAATCATGATATATATATGCAGCCGGCTGGGTGACTTTGGGCTATTCATAGTTCTCTCAGAACTGTTCCTGCAGAACAGTTCTCTTAGAGCTCTCTCAACCAAATCTACCCCAAGGGGGGGGAGTGTTTGTCAGACGCTTTGGGTAGTGAAAATGGGGTATTAAAAAACAGCTCTTCTTTTTCTCTCAGGTGGAAGCCTAGCCTGGTAGACCTCGAAGATCCTCAGTAAGTTTTCTGGACTGCAGTTGTCTCTATTTTCACGGAAAGAAGCACACACCCTGACTTACAACCCATAATTATTATTATTTTGGGGAGCAGGGGACACATGAGGGCCTAAGAAGAGAGGAGCTGAGAAACACGGGCTGGGCCGGGCTCTGTTGAAGAACCAAAAGCTCTTCTTCCAGGAATGAAAATGGAGAATCAAGACTCGGAAGGCCTGAAGCTGCTGGCGGGAGCCGAGGGCAAGGGTAAGGGCCTGCATGCCGCCCAGTTCAGGACCGTGCAGGGGCTGCTCGGGTGGGCCCCTGCTCAACAGGTCAAGCAGGAGCCCAACGAACGGTTGTCCCAGCTCTGGGAGTCCCGCTTGGAAGATTTACCGAAGGCCGGGCAGTCTTCCCAGGCGAGTCAAGGAAACCCGGAGACTTCGGACGACACGAAGGGGGAGGGAGCTGCAGAAACCGGGCAGGGGTCTCGAGACCAGGGCCCCCCCCGGAGGTTCCCGGGCACTGAAAGGAGAAGCTTCAGGGCGGCGAAGGAAGAGGCCCCCGGTGGCAATGTGCAAAGCAGGGAGACGCACCGCCAGCGCTTCAGGGAGTTCCGCTACGAGGGGGCCGAGGGGCCCCGTGAGGCCTGCAGCCGCCTCTGGTACCTCTGCCACCGCTGGCTGAAGCCCGAGAGGTATTCCAAGGAGCAGATCCTGGAGCTGCTGATCCTGGAGCAGTTCCTGGCCATCCTGCCCCCGGAGCTCCAGAGCTGGGTGAGGGAAAACGGCCCGGAATCCTGTGCGCAAGCAGTGGGCTTGGCCGAGGATTTCCTGCAGATCCAGCAGGAAGCCAAGCGGCGGGATCAGAAGGTAAGAGCTGGTTTGGGTGTCTCTCTGCGGCGCCGTCAGCGTTTCGGCAAAGGACCAGCCTCCCCAGGGTCTGTAATGGCAGATCAGTCCGCAGTTTTTTCGACTTGAAGTCAGGTTTTATTGCATGTATTACAATAGAAAAGGAAAATATAAAAAGGTAAAGGTAAAGGTACCCCCTGTGCAAGCACCGGGTCATGTCTGACCCTTGGGGTGACGCCCTCCAGCGTTTTCATGGCAGATTCAATACGGGGTGGTTTGCCAGTGCCTTCCCCAGTCATTACCGTTTACCCCCCAGCAAGCAAGCTGGGTCCTCATTTTACCGACCTCGGAAGGATGGAAGGCTGAGTCAACCTTGAGCCGGCTGCTGGGATCGAACTGCCAGCCTCATGGGCAGACAGCTTCAGACAGCATGTCGCTGCCTTACCACTCTGTGCCACAAGAGGCTCATATCTGGAAAATATAAAAGGGTTTAAAACATTTCAAATCAGTAATAAAAAAATAAATAAGGACAGGTTGGAATTGGCAGCCTTCAAAAATGATCCTTGTTTCTGGGAACTGGTCTCAAACAATTCAATTTGAAATTCCAATCACAAATCCCAGGAAAAGTTTGGCTTGAGTATTTTAGCAAGGTTTTTGGAGTTAATTCATCTGCACCGAACATGTCACAGTTGCAAAATACTTCCCCTGACAACTTAGACCTTCCAGTTTGGCCCCCAGAAAGAGAGGTAGAAATTAGGGTTTTCGACTTATTTTCAATAGTTAACAGTTCCAAAAGCTTTTCTAAAAAAAGTAACCCAACTTCTATTACAAAGAGTACCTAAAACGCCCACCCCTTTGGGAAACCCTTCCAGGGCTGTCAAGAAACCTCAGGGTTTCATGAAAAAGCCTTCTGTAGGGTTACTTAAGTGTCTTCGGGCTCGGGTTGTGTGCTCCGGCAAGCACCGGAGCTGGCTGAAGCAACCCTAGTTCGGGCCCTTAAACGATCACCTCATCTCTCTTTTCATAGAATCATAGAATCATAGAATTGGAAGGGGCCATAGAGGCCATCTAGTCCAACCCCCTGCTCAACGCAGGATCAGCCCAGAGCATCCTAAAGCATCCAGTTTTCTTTCCTGTTGTTTTCCTCAGCACACAAGGACGGAAGGTGACCTGGAGAGTCCTCGGCTGGAGGTGGAGCACTTCCCTACGGAGGAGTCCATTCCCAGCCCTTCGGACATCGACCTTCCCTCCCCAGAGCCCCGGCGCCGGAGGGACGCCTGGTCCCGCAAGGAAACCATCGCCTTCATCGACATCTGGAAAGCGGAAGACGTCCAGATCGCCCTGGGCCAGCAGTACCGCAACATGAAGCTCTTTGCGTGGATCGCAGACCGGCTGCGGGAGAGGGGCTTCGAGCGAGACGCCGAACAGTGCCGCAGCCGCGCCAAAGACCTCAAGAGGGGCTACAAGGAGATCAAGTGCGGGAACCTCCATTCGGGGCGGGCCCCCAAAACCGCCCCTTACTTCAAGCTCCTGGAGCAGTTCCTGTGCCTGCGGAAGGGCATTGTTTGCGGAAAGGTGTGCGGCGCTGGAGTGGTGGAACGCTTGGACAAACGGCGGAAGCGCCTGCCGCTTAACCCCATGGCAGCTACCAGAATTGCACGAGAATCCGGCATTTCTGCCACACAAGTTCAGGAGGTGGAGCCCCCAGGACCCTACGTGGCACCGACTGCGTCTTCCAAAGAGTTGCGGGGAACCACAGATGGCCCCGCACCACAACTTCCCAAAGTGTCCAAGGACGGCGATGCACCGATGGTGGAAAAAGCGGAAGCCCCTCTGAAGGATAACTCTCCACTGCCACTACCAAAAGAAACTCCCAGTGAAGCCCCAGTGGTCGGTGAGTGCCTTTATCCCCCCTGCCCACACTCCTGTTGTGGTATCCCTTATTGCTGTAGTGTCACCAAAGAATTTTGACTATCTTCAGAGTACAAGACGGTCTGTGCTCAGGGGAAGCCCCATTAGGCCCCGTGACGGTAGTCTGGCTTCAAGGTAACTCTACGTGGGTAGCTGACTATCTAAAATTTGACGCAAAGGCGGTGGCAGAGAGCAGAATGCGGCCCTAAATGGGGACAAATACGCATTGATTTAAGTTCTTCCTCCGTACGTAAGTGCCAGCCGGTGGTGACTTCAGCATGACACTTTTCATGCAGGCAAAATAATGCATTTTTATTTCATTTGCAATACACTTTAGTGAGTGGGTTTTCCCATTTTCCCATCTTCCAGACAGACCAACGCTCTATCTCGATCTACCTCACAAGGCTGTTGTGCAGATGGAGCCCCACCCCGGGCCAAGCTGCTTGCCCTGCCACGACCCCTGTGAAAGGATCGATTGACTCACGTAGGGGCCCCCACTGCCAGGTTGAGAACCATTGCTCTATAGGCCCATATTTCAACACAGATCTCATCTGAAGCATAAAGACGTCCCAAAATCAGTTTCCTCATAGAAAACAGACCAAGACCATCTATCTATCTATCTATCTATCTATCTATCTATCTATCTATCTATCTATCTATCTATCTATCTATCTATCTATCTATCTATCTATCTATCTATCTATCTATCTATCTATCTATCTACCTACCTACCTACCTACCTACCTACCTACCTACCTACCTACCTACCTACCTACCTACCTACCTATCTAGAAGAAGAAGAAGAAGAGTTGGTTCTTATATGCCGCTTTTCTCTACCCAAAGGAGGCTCAGAGCGGCTTACAGTCGCCTTCCCATTCCTCTCCCCACAACAGACACCCTGTGGGGTGGGTGAGGCTGAGAGAGCTCTGATATCACTGCCTGGTCAGAACAGTTTTATCAGTGCCGTGGCGAGCCCAAGGTCACCCAGCTGGTTGCATGTGGGGGAGCAGGGAATCGAACCCGGCTTTCCAAATTAGAAGTCCGCACTCCTAACCACTACACCGAACTGGCTATCTATCTATCTATCTATCTATCTATCTATCTATCTATCTATCTATCTATCTATCTATCTATCTATCTATCTATCTATCTATCTATCTATCTATCTATCTATCTATCTATCTATCTATCTATCTATCTATCTATCTATCTATCTAATTTCTAGCCCGCCACTCCCAAGAGGATCGTGGCTGGTTACAAAAGTGCATAAAAACCCCAATGCCATTTGGTGAAATCCCCAGCCCTTCCAGACGGGCAGGGACCAATTTCTGCCAAGTGGATTTACAGGCACTTATTGTTCTTGTTGCTTTCCGTAGATGCTGGAGAGGAGCACCGTAGATTGCCCGTCAGCAACCCCGAGCGCATGCGCTTCCGGAGGGAGCGCAACCGGAGGCAGCGCCTGGAGTCCACGAGGTGCCTGGCCGAGCCCTCTGCTCCCAAACCCAGTTCCGACCTGGTGGACGCGCTGCGGCAGCTGCACCAGCAGGACCTGAGGGCCTTTGAGAACAAGAGGCGGGAGGAGAGGGCGGAAGACCAGCAGGAGCGGCGGCTGGAGCAGCGGGAACGTGAACAGGACCGGGCGGCCACCCACCGTATGATCGCCGCCATTGAGAAGTCGCACCAGACCCTGGCGGATCTCATGGGGAGGCAGACGTCCGCTATGGAGACCATCGCCACGGCGTTTTCGGCCCCGCGCCACCCTTCTCCCGGTCCCTTCCCGAGCGGCAGTCCGTACCCGGGGTTCAGCCCCGCCTGGTCTGCTCAGCATTCCGTTCCCAGCGCCCATCAGAAGCAAGCCAGCATGTCCCGCGGGGATGCGACGGGCGGGCATTCTCCGGGCCGTGACGAACCCGGATTGCATCTTCCTGCGGAGGCACAAAATGACGCCGATCCTGACGAGGTTCCCCCTTTCATCGACCCGTCCGCCGGCCTCCACTCGGATCCCGATGCCTTCCCTCCACTACTGGCTCCCAGTCCCGGAGAGGTCCCCGAACCCTCCCCCGCAGACTTTGGGGCCAGTCCGAAGCGGATCACGAAGCGAAAAAACTGTGACTGAGAGAGAACTTTCGCTCTTAATTCTGACCAAGTTTTCTTTCTTTCTTTCTTTTTTTTTCTTTTCAAGCACTTACAGGTTTTTTCCCTTCTTTCTAATTAAAACATGTAAGTTTGTCGTTCCATCCTTATTGACCTGAGTTTCTTCCCTCCCCAAAGGGTGTCCTTTTTTTTTTTTAGACAAGGGGAAGAGACAAAGGCTCGTTTTCTCAGTAGCTGATTGCTTCAGCCAGGGAACTTAAAAGAAAAACACCTTTTTCTCTCCTCTCTGTAAGCGGCAGGCACAGGGCGGGAGGGCGCTCTCTCATGCCACGATATCCTTGAGGGGCCTCTGTGGTACCATGGTTGGGGAACCCTGCTGCATCTTGTTGGCAAAGCAGGCAGAGAACGAACGAGGAAGGCATCCTGCCCTCCTGTCATGAACCAAGGGAGGTTTCTTTTCCTTTCTTGCAGGAAGCAAGGAAAAGCTGAGGCGTTGTTCTTTCAAAAACGCTCAGAGGTTTGTTGCATCTCAAAGGGTACATCTGGAAACGTCACGATAGAAAGTCTGTTGCTAAGAACAATGAGCTAGGCCACCACGGGGCGTCTGCATTCAAAACTCCTGCCATTGACACTTCCCACAGTGGAAAGGCTTTTATCTTCAAAGTGCAGTTAGGACAAAATGGACGTTTTCACACGTGATCGTCAAAAGGAGCTCAGGCCTTTGCATTAAAATTATAACGTGCAAACTGCAGGGAACTGCTGGAAGTGCACTGCATTTCCAGGGAATGGGCCACGTGCAGGCCAAAAAAACAGCAGGGGGGGGGAAGGAGGGGGAAACAGGAGAGCAGGAGATGAGTCCTGAGTGGTCTTGGGACTTTGGTTCACCTTTGGCTACAGCGCATGGCATGGAGTAGGGCAGGGGTAGTCAACCTGTGGTCCTCCAGATGTTCATGAACTACAATTCCCATGAGCCCCTGCCAGCAAATGCTGGCAGGGGCTCATGGGAATTGTAGTTCATGAACATCTGGAGGACCACAGGTTGACTACCCCATGGAGTAGGGGATAACATGACACCTCCGCACTTTGCTTGTGGGGAGCTCCTGAGGCCTTATGGGAAACAGGATGCTGCCTAAGGTGGTCAAATTGGGAAATTCTTGGGGATTTGGGAGTGGAGAATGGGAAGGAAAAGGTTTAGGGAAGGACCTCAGCAGAGATGTGATGTCCTAGTGCCCCTCACCCCAAGACTGCCATTTTCTCTGTGGGGAACTGATCTCTCTAGTCTAGAGAGCAGCAATAATTCTGAGAGAACTGGAGGCCTTCCTTATGGTTGACAAGCATTATACAGCCTCTAAAGTGGCTTCCACTACCCGGCTGGGTGACCTTGGGCCAGTCACAGTTCTCACAGAGCTCTCCGCCTCACCTACTTCACAAGGTGTTTGTTGTGGGGAGGAAGGGAAGGTGATTTTTAATCTGCTTTGAGAGACGTGCAGTTCAGAGCTCTCAACCCTACCTACCTCACAGGGGCGCTGTTGTGCAGAGGGGAAGGGAAGGTGATTGTAAGCCACTTTGAGACACATGAAGCCAGCTGGGTGACCTTGGGCCAGTCACAGCTCTCACAGAGCTCTCAGCCTAACCTACCTCACAGGGTGTTTGTTGTGGGGACAGGGAGGGGAAATAATTGTAAGCTACTTTGAGGCACATGCAGCCAGCTGGGTGACCTTGGGCTAGTCAGTTCTCTCAGAGCTCTCTCAGCCCCACTTACCTCACAGGGAAGAGGAAGGGGATTGTCAGCCGCTTTGAAATTCCTTCAGGGAGAATTTGATTACTTTGGGTAATAAAAAGCAGCATACTAAAAAACAGCTTCCTCAGGGAAGCCATTTCAAACGCTGATGTTCTCACACAGAGAGAACTTGCAGCTAGGGTTTCCTAGCAGTTGGCCCAGTTTGCTCAGACAGAAGGGGTAGAACCACAAAGGGAACTTGCCAACTTGAATATCCTGGGACTGAATCTCTCTTGGAGATTCCAGACTTTCTGCAAGCAAGGACGGCCAAGAGAAAAGGGTCGGGTGAACGCAGAAATGGTTGCTGATGTTATCTGAAATAAGATTTGATTTCCTAGTCCTTAACAGTTTTTAAGACTTACCTGGGGGTAGGGAACAGGGCATTGTGTTTGTGTCTCGCCACTGGAAACCTGTCCTATTTGCATTGCCTTTCACCTGCCTTTTCAGGACTAGATATAAAAGCTGCAATTCTTCCGCTGGGAGGAAATTTCTAGCCTGGGGCTGTTGAGTCTCCTTATGCAGATGCGACATGAATAATCTTGATTGGGACATGGGTAGGACATGTTCATTACCAGAATGTAATTGCCCTTTTAGATAACAAAGCGACTGGTGACAGTTTTAGAGGCCTGCAGGTGTATTGCGGGAGAATTTCCTGGGCGGCATCTCTGCTGAAATCCTTCCCTGCAGAAGGCCCAGGCGGACTTAACTCCGTTCCCAACCCACTGAAAGCTATGGGCGCAGGCTGGAGTAAATCTACACAGGATTGCCTTGTCACACTGCGGGCCCAGAAGCCAGAGTTACACCAGTCTGAAGATCAACAGGTTTAGACAGGTGTGCCACTCTTGTGAGTCAGCAGGGTTTTTATGAGTGGAAATCCTTGCCATTTGGCATAGAGCTGTCCCTAGGTCCTGCCAGGGGCTCATGGGAATTGTAGTCCATGGACATCTGGAGGACCACAGGTTGACTACCTAGGTAGCCAGTTCTGGGTTCAGGAATACCTGGAGACTTTGGGGGTGGGGCTTGGAGTGGGAAGGACTTGGGGCATGGGGGATAATCAGCAGGACATAGGGATGCCAGTCCCCTGGTGGGACCTGGAGATCCCCTGGAATTACAGCTCATCCCCAGGCCAAAGAGATCGGTTCCTCTGGAGAAAATGCCTATTTTTTGGAGGGTGGGGTCTACAGCATTATTGTCTGTCCTCTCCAAATCTCTCCCACTCCCAGCTCCACCCACCAAAGTCTCCAGGTCTTTCTAAACCCAGAGTCCCTCATCTAGAGGAATGGATCTTGTTCATCTGGAGCTCAGGCCTAATTGCGGGAGATCCCCAGATGCCACCTGGAGTTTTGCAACCCTAAATGTCCCAACACAAACAGGAGCATGTCCAGAGGAAGGCAACAAAGACAGGGAGGGGTTTGGGAGAGCAAGATGTATGAAGAAAGATTGGGGGAGCTGGGTCTGTTTAGCCTGGAGAGGAGACCACTGGGAGGGGATCTGATCGCCATCTTCAAGTATTTAAAAGGCTGCCATATAGAGGATGGAGCAGAGTTGTTCTCTCTTGCCACAGAGGGACGGACCAGAACCAATGGGATGAAATTAATTCAAAAAAAATTCCGTCTAAACATCTGGAAGAAGTTCCTGACAGTCAGAGCGGTTCCTCAGTGGAACAGGCTTCCTCGGGAGGTGGTGGGTTCTCCATCTTTGGAGATTTTTAAACCGAGGCTGGAGAGCCATCTGACGGAGCGGCTGATTCTGGGAAGGCTCAAGGGGGTGGCAGGTGACAGTGGAGGAGCGAGAGGGATGTGAGTGTCCTGCACAGTGCAGGGGGTTGGACTAGATGACCCAGGAGGTCCCTTCCAACTCTATTCTTAAGTGATTCTACAAGCCAGCCCACCCCACCATTAAAATCAACATTATTTACACACACACACACCTCCCCATTCCCTCTATAAAAACCATCCTAGCTCATGCATTGGGAAAAACGAGCTTTGGCTGGCGGATGCTTCGGCTGTAATCGATGCATTCGCCTTCCAAACTCTCGCCCGCGCTTTGCCCGCAGCGGTTTCTAAGGTTGGGGGCGCGGGAAGGGTTAAGGCCAGCGAGTTAGGGGTTGCTAGAGAGGTCGGTGGGAGGGACTGGATTGGGGGGGTTGCTTCTGAGCGAGTTCCTTCCTGTTTGGGGAGGGGGGGGAGGAGAAAGAGGCGGTGGTGGGTGGGTGGAAGGAGGGCTGCGGACTGACCTGCCTTGCAAGTTGAAAAGGGAGGGGGGGGGGTTGCATTGCAGAAGCCCTGGAGGGAGGGGGTCGTTTTGCAAAGGTGAGAGATTGATGCATGGGAGGAGGGGGGGGGGCTGTTCAATATTATTAATAATTTTAGTTAATAAAGGAGGGAGAGAAATAAAGGGTGGGGGAGGGAGAGAAAAAACTTGAGACCCTCATCCCTGCATGCATATTAATAATAATTTTTTTTTTGCGGGGAGGGGGTGTTGATCTGTAAGGTTTTCTTACCAGAGTTCTGCTCTCTAATAAGTCATCTGCTGTAACAGAGCAGCTAAGAGGATGGGAGCAATTGCTGCTTCGATTTCCCCTCTCTTTCCCCACCACTGTTAGATGAAGGGTAGAATATAAATATTTAAATGCATTAAAAAAAACAACAACCAAAGTTTCAAACTTGGTAGGCCACCGAATTAGGGTTTGTGTGTTTGTTTGTTGGGCTACTTGAAGCTTCCCTGGTCAGGTGCATTCTACCTGAATGCCGTATTGAAAAAATAGACCCGCAGGCAAAAGGGTGTTTGCCCTTTTGTTGCCGTTGTGTGTTTCCCAGGTGACCAGCGTGGGTAACAAGACACTGAACCGGATGGGCCTTTAGTGGTCTGCTATTCTTGCAAGGAAAAGGCAACAATAGTAGTAATTATAATAATATAATAATGACTCCCGGCTGGGGAGGAAAGAGATTCATTCCAGACTGTGATAGAGCTGGTCAGAGTGATTTTCTTTCAAACTTCCTCTGTGTGAGCCAGCCAGGTGTAATCCTTAGACTAGAATCTGGGAGTCCCGAGTTCAGATCTCCATTCTGCCATGGAAACTCACTGGGTGGCATTAAGCCACTCACGTATTCTCAGCCTGCCCTTCCTCACAGGGTTGGTATGAGGATAAAACTGAGGAGAGAACCATGTAATCTACTTTGAGTCCTTGTCGGAGAGAAAGGTAGGATAATTTTGACCTTGCTGATGTTTAGCACGGCAACATCATTTAGGGAACGTAAAAAAAAACCAGCTATGTTTTACTGTGTTAGGATTTTAAAAAGAAGAAGAGCTGGTTTTTGATACCCTGCTTTTCACTGCCTGAAGGAATCCCGAAGCAGCTTACAAACAAGGTTTCCTTCCTTTCTCCGCAGCAGACGCCTCCAGACCCACCTCCAAAAGAAGAGTTGGTTTTAATATCCCGGTTTTCACTACCTGAAGGTGTCTCAAAGGGGTTTACAATCACCTCCCTTTCCTCTCCCTATAACAGGCATCCTGTGAGGTAGGTGGGGCTGAGGGAGCTCTGAGAGAACTGCTCTGTGAGAACAGCCCTAAGAGAACTGTACATGGCCCAAAGTTACCCATCTGGCTGCATGTAGAGCAGGAGTGGGGGATCAAGCCCAGTTCTCCATTTTAGAGGTCACCACTCTTTAATCACTGAGCCATGCTTGCTCACCTTTGGTTTCCTTTAGAGGAATATCAATCATTATGTTTTAGTGATCTTGAGGAATGGAGAGACTGCTCCCATTTCTTAAAAATAAAAAAAAGTACTGTATGGGTTTGTGCTCCCTGATTTTAAGAGGAACTTTTGAGCTTACAGAGCAGTTCTACCAGAGCTCTCTCAGTCCCACTTACCTCACTGGGGGCCTGTTGTAGGGGAAGGAAAGGAAGGCAATTGTAAGACGCTTTGCAACTCATTCGGGTAGTGAAAAGTGGGGCATAAAAGCCAACTATTCTACACTGGCTGGAACTATTTGGAGGAAAGGCAGGTTCAAAGCGTATTAACAAAAAAAACATATTTTAATGTTTCTTTGTTTTTTTATTAGCTTATTTGCATTGAAAAGAAATCACAGGCGTTTAAAATTGCTAGCAAAACTTTGTTTTGCATGTTACTAAATGCTGCTTCTCTTCAAGCATGTCAAAGCGATATCCGTCTGGGCTGAAATTAATTTCTCCTGAATTCTTTTTAAACTAGATTCTTGTATGGCACAGATCACATGTGAGGCTGACACCAGAACTTGGGGGCTGGCCTCTTTCGGCGTCCCATCCCACTCCTGTTTGACCTTTAGCAATAAGGGGCAGGAAGCAAAGTGGACAGAGGAGACATAGCAGGCCCGAAGCCTTCCTTGCTTTGAGCAGGCGGAATGGCTTCCGAGGAGGACGTGACCATCCCTCTGGGACTCCAAGAATGTTTTCCCTCCAAGCAGGCAGCTGAGAAGTTGGCCATGCAGCCCCCGTGGGTCGCCGGAGATGATGCGGAAGGGACCAAAATGAGCAATCACGTTGCCCCGGTGAAAACGGAAGAGCCCCCTGCCCGCGAGGACGCCCCGTGGAAAGACGCCACGAGAACAGCCGAGGTCTCCCGCTCGGAACTCAAGAACCCGCCCTTACTGGACCCCCTTTGCTGGGATGACATCTTTCCGCCCTCGGTGGACAAGGCCCCTGCTGAGAAGTGGGTGGCCCAGTTCATGCCAGGCCTCAAGGAAGAAGCTCGGCTGGAGGACAGGGACGCGGGCGACTACGGCAAGGTCAAGGCGGCCATCTTGCGGGTGGACGCCATCAGCACGGAGGTCCAGCGGCAGCACTTCCGGCGCTTCCAGTACAAGGAGGCCGACGGGCCCCGGGAGGCTTGTAGCCGGCTCTGGTTCCTTTGCCACCGGTGGCTGAAGCCGGAGAGACACACCAAGGAGCAGATACTGGAGCTGTTGATCTTGGAGCAGTTCCTGGCCATCCTGTCTCCGGAACTCCAGGACTGGGTCAAAGATGGCTGCCCAGAGACTTGCGCCCAGGCGGTGACCTTGGCCGAGGAATTCCTACTGAGGCAGCGACCGGATGAGACACCGGCGCAGTCGGTAAGAGCTTTGTGAGTCGGAAGTATTGAGGGATCGGGGTGTGTGGCGGGGACAGGAAACAGCGCCCTCTCTGGGGTTGTTTGTGCCTGGCGACTTCCTGTGTTAAATTTTCAGGGGATTAAGTTCTACTAGTGACAGATTTTATTTTCCTGGGCTCCAAGCTCACTGCAGATGGGGACTGCAGCAAAGAAATTAAAAGATACTTCTCCTGGGGAGGAAAGCTATGGCAAATCTAGACAGCATCCTAAAAAGCAGAGACATCACCCTGCCAACAAAAGAGCGTCTAGTCAAGGCTATGGTCTTCCCAGTTGCAATGTATGGCTGCGAAAGTTGGACCATAAGGAAGGCCGAGCGTCAAAGAATTGAGGCTTTTGAACTCTGGTGCTGGAGAAGACTCTTGCGAGTCCCTTGGACTGCAAGGCGAACAAACCGGTCAGTCCTAGAGGAGATCAGCCCTGACTGCTCTTTAGAAGGCCAGATCCTGAAGATGAAACTCAAATACTTTGGCCCCCTCATGAGAAGGAAGGACTCCCTGGAGAAGAGCCTAATGCTGGGAGCGATCGAGGGCAAAAGAAGAAGGGGGCGACAGAGAATGAGGTGGCTGGATGGAGTCCCTGAAGCAGTCGGTGCAAACTTAAATGGACTCTGGGGAATGGTAGAGGACAGGAAGGCCTGGAGGATCATTGTCCATGGGGTCGCGATCGGTTGGACACGACTTCGCACCTAACAACAACAACAAAGCAGCAAACAGCTGCCTCAAGAGGTGGCAACTCCCTGCACAAAAGCATCGGTCGTGGTTTTCACAAATGCTGCATTTCACTGTAGGCTGGGGCTTTGGGTTCTGCCCGGTTCTGGTTGTGAGAGACGGTTCTGAGGAAAGGCTGCCCGGGATGAGTTGAGAGGCTGCACCTTTCCAAGGTCTTCTCTGCTCCTGGCGATTTTGTTCATGCCCCGATTCCTGCTCTTTCAGGTAGCTGAGGTGTTTGAGGTGGCCAGCGTGGGCTCCCCAAAGGCAGACGGGCCTCCGTTGGACCCCGACCAGGAGCAGCTGTGCCTGGAGGTCAAAGAGGAGAGCCTTCTGGAGGATGGGAACTCTTTAGGTAAGGCCTCCATTGTGCTCGGAGGAAGAGCTGAAAATCCTGTGCCAAACGACCCTCAAGAGAGGTGCAGTCCTAAGATACGGATAATAAGCATGCTGTTTGCTGATTTTGCAAATATTATCTCTCTGCTAGGCGCAGGGAGGGGCAGGGGCCAGCCTGAAAACTTATATTGCTGCCCCTTAAAAATTTCTCTTTGGGAGGAGGGTCCACACTGAACAAGGTGGGATCAGAATAGATTTATAAAGGATGTCCACTGTTCCCATTGTATTGTGGTATTGTTTTATTGTTTAAACTGGCTACACATTGGGGTTTTATTGTTTTTATAATTTTATGATGTAAACAGTCGCAAGACCTGTTGGGGAGCAGCAGTATAGAAATCTAAAAATAAATAAACTTATGGGGGAATCTGGAAGATGGGTATAAAATGGACAGAACCTTTTCAGTAATGACCCCGACTATGGAATACTTTTCCCTTCCCCGTTTTGTATCTCTCTTGTTCAGCAGTGGAATCAGCTGCCTCAGGAGGTGGGGAGCTCCCCCTCACTGGCCGTCTTCAAGCAGAGGCTGGGGAGATACTTAACCTGGATGCTTGAGGCTGACCCTGCACTGAGCAGGGGGTGGGACTGGATGGCCTGTAGGGCCCCCTCCAACTCTTATCATTCCCATTGGGCTCTTTCTCATAGAATTGGGTTTGATTCCCCGCTTCTCATCTACATGCAGCTGGCTAGATGACTGTGGGCTGGTTACAGCCCTGTTAAAGCTGTTCTCACAGAGCTCTCTCGGCCCCACCTACCTCATAGGGTGGCTGTTGTGGGGAGAGGAGGGGGAAGGTATTTGTAAGCTGTTTGTGGACTCCTTCCGGTAATGAAAGCAAGGTATTGGAAAACATTTCTTCTCCCATTGTGTGAGTAGCTGCTATTTTTTCTTCCTCGGCTGCTTTAAGTGAATAAGTCTGTAGGTTGCAGGATGGTGTATTAGGTGGATCTTTGGTCTCCTCCCCGACGGCTCTTCTGACGTTGTGCCCTTCCTCTTCCCTCAGACAATTCTCACGCGAGCGAAAACAACGTGGAGACCCCCCTCACTGAGAAGGCTGAAGCAGTGGAGCCATGTGAGGCCTCCTTGGTCACTGCCGAGACTTTCCCCCTGATTTGCGAAGAGGGAGACCCCTCCAACGGCCAGACGCCGCAGAAGCCACGGGGCAAGCCTCCGCGGAAGAGGGCACGCAAATCCATTCCCTTAGTGGGGGGCTACAAAGACCTCCACGACGCCTCCACCGAAGAGGACGCCCAGGAAGGAGAGCTGCCCGTGAAGATCATCGTCCTCAAAGGGAGCCTGGGCCAGGGTTCCGATCCCACCGGAGAGAGAGTTCACAAGTGCCCCGTCTGCGGCAAGGCCTTCAGCCTCCGGTCCCGCCTGATCGTCCACGAGCGAACCCACACGGGAGAGAAGCCCTACACCTGCTCCGAGTGCGGGAGGAGCTTCAGCGTGAGCTCCAGCCTCATCGCCCACCGGAGGACCCACACGGGGGAGAAACCCTACAAATGCTCCCACTGCGCCAAGAGCTTCAGCGTGAAGTCGGGGCTGATCGCCCACGAGCGCACCCACACGGGGGAGAAGCCCTACAAGTGCTTGTACTGCAGCAAGAGCTTCCGGCGCAACTCGGGCCTGGTGAGCCACCAGCGGATCCACACCGGCGACAAGCCCTACCAATGCTCGGTGTGCGAGAAGAGCTTCAGCGACATCTCCAACCTCATCACCCACCACCGGATCCACACGGGCGAGAAGCCCTACAAGTGCCTGGAGTGCGGGAAGAGCTTCAGCCAGAGCTCGTACCTCAACAGCCACCAGCGGATCCACACGGGGGAGAAGCCGTACGAGTGCTCGGAGTGCGGGAAGACCTTCAGCGTCAGCTCGCGCCTTCGGAAGCATCAGAGGGGCCACACCGGCGAGAGGCCGTTCGTCTGCCTGGACTGCGGGAAGACCTTCAGCGAGAGCTCGGACCTCCTTGCGCACGAGAGAGCTCACACGGGCGAGAAGCCCTACAAGTGTTCGTACTGCGGGAAGAGCTTCTTGCGCAGCTCGGAGGTGGTGAGCCACGAGCGGATCCACACGGGCGAGAAGCCCTACCACTGCGCCGAGTGCGGGAAGAGCTTCAGCGTCAGCTCCCGCCTCAGCGCGCACCGGAGGATCCACACGGGCGAGAAGCCGTTCCAGTGTCCCGTGTGCGAGAGGTGCTTCAGCTACAAGTCCCACCTGATCACCCACCAGAGGATCCACACGGGAGAGAAGCCGTTCCAGTGCTCCGTCTGCGGGAAGAGCTTCCGGGGGAGCTCCAGTCTCGTCGCCCACGAGAGGACGCACACGGGGGAGAAGCCGTACCGCTGCTTGGACTGTGGCAAGAGCTTCACTCAGAGCTCCAACCTGATCAGTCATCAGAGAATCCACACCGACGGGAATTCCTGAACACAGACCCCGGGCGAACTTCCGTAGGCCAACGTAGTCCTTCACCGTCCCCTCCCCTCCTTCGTTTCCTAAGAAGGCTTGGTACTTTTACAGTGGTCCCCCTTAGTTCATCGGGGCGGGGTGCTTCCGGCATGCACGGAAAACCAGCTGCATCTTTTCCCGGAGTAGAGCAACCCCTTAAAAAGGAAACGGGGATGTTGCCGGCCAGGCCAAAGGGAGATGCTCACGTGTGTTCATGTGCTGCCCAGTCGCATCCGACTTACAGTGACCCCCGTGAACAAATGACGTCCAACACCCCCCCACCACCACCACCACCACTGTTGACCTCCTTGCTCAGGTCTTGCAAACGGAGGGCCACAGCTTGAGTCAGCCCACCCTAAGTTGGCTCTTCCTCTTTTTCGACTGCCTTAGGAACAGGGATCGTTGCTAGTCGGTCCAAATGGAGATGCGTTTCAGGGGGATCGAGGGGGTCTCTCGCCCACGGTAGCTTTGTGACTCTGCAGCAATGTTCCCTCCTTTCTAGAAGTTATTCCCCAAGACTTGTGCTGGCTGAGCAAAGCAAAAGAGAAGCCATCCTTTGAAGCGTACAAAGAAATTTGGGGGTTTTGATTTAGTTTTAGGGGGTTATTTTTTGGGGGGGGCGAGGGGGACCCAGCTATTTCTGGGCTGCCTATAAGCTGCCAAGAGTTCTCATTCCCTCTCTGAAAGAAGACGGAAAAGGAGATTTACCTCCACAAAGAAGCCACCAGTGGACTTGGGATGCCGGAGGGGGGGGGTATTACTGAACCCCCCCTCCCTCCCAGAACAACGAAATGTGAAGGGGAGCAGACTGAATTTTCGGTTTCACAAACCCTGCTTCTACTCTTGAAGTTCTGGAAGGTTGCCAGAGTCCCAAAGTTTCTGACAATAGGGTAGGGCAGATGGCTGTTTTAGTACGCAAGATGAGTCAGCGGTAGCCAGAAAGGAATTCTGCGGGGGGTCTCTTTATGAGCCAAGCACCAGCGCAGAAAATCAGATGGCCACACGTTCTTCGGACTGTACCACTTTAGTCCGATGGTCGGAGTAGGAGGTTGCGTTTGGGAAGGTGCTCTTCCCAAGCCGGGGACGGGAGGAGAGACTCTTATTCTTTTAAAATGTTTTGGTTGTCATGTTGCCGCTGATTTACGGTGACCCCCGTAGGGTTATCAAGGCACAAGGCCAAACAAGCTGGTTAGCGGCTGCCTTCTTCCACTTAGAAACTCTGGATTTCCTTGACGGTGTCCCCAGCCAAGGAATGACCAGGTCCAACCCTGCTTAGCATCTAAGATCTGATGGCCTTGGGCCAGCCTAGGCCATCCAGGCCTAACCAGAACCCTGCTGGATCAGACCTGTAGTCCAGCATCCTGTCTACCCAGTGGCCAGTCGGCTCCCCTGAACAGCCAACAACAGGGAATAGAGGCCTCCCCTGTGTTTGCCTCCTGGCTCTGGCAATAGGGTAGGCAGATGGCTGTTTTAGTACGAGAGATGAGTCAGCGGTAGCCAGAAAGGAATTCTATGGGGTTCAGAGGATTAGGGCCTCGCAATATGGAGGTTCTCCTCAGTCACTAAGGCAAGTGAACCATGGGTAGACTAATCCTCCATGAATCTATCTCATCCCCTTTTCCAAGCTGTGGCCTGTGGCCCTAAAATTCCACATTTTTATCAGTTGCCGCATTTGCTGGCAGGGGCTTCTGGGAATTGTAGTCCATGGACATCTGGAAGGCCGCAGTTTGACTACCCCTGATCTAGAGGAACTGGTTGGCCACTGAGTGAGACAGGAGGCTGGACTAAGTGGGCCAGTGGCCTGACCCAGCAGGGCTCTTTCTTTCTTTCCATTCAAAAAGGGGGTGGGAGAGTTTGTCTGCAGTTCAAAGATGGGGATATGTTGTTAAGAAAAACATTTATTTTTTTTGAGAGATGCCAGTTACTAAGTCCTGTTAAGTTCTCTGGGTCTTTTGTCAGAAGCCAATATCCTTCCATCTCCTCCCTTGACATCCAGACCTTGAAAACACTGTCCAAGTGCGAAGTTCTAGTGTGGCAGGGGCGTGTGGCCAAAAGGCCCGGCCCCGGTGGTTCTCTGACTGTTGTTTTAGTACGCCAGTGAGGCTGAGCAGTTGGATCTGAGGCCTGTGGCCATCCTCACGAGAGGGTTTTTCGACCTGGGAATGCCCGCATTTAAATGGAAGGAATTAGTGCCCTCTTTGTAGCCTCACTTCCCCCGGGGACTGGGCTTGTCACCTGTCCCTGTTCAGTCTTGGGATATATTTTTTGTGTGTGTGTGTTTTTAAATACCGCAGCAATATTCTGCAACTCTCTCCATTCGGCCAGCTGCTGTTGGACTGCGTTCTGTCAAACAGGGAAGTCATTTTGTTTGGTTGAGACAGGTGCCCTTGAGCGGAAGGAAATCTGTTTTTTTTTCCATGCTGAAATAAAAAAAATTGAATTTAATCCGTGTGCGTGTATATATATATATATAACCTCTAGCGCTCGTAGGTTCTGTGGGGCTGGCTGGAATATGAACCGGCAAATACGACAGAAACACAGTTAAATGATTTTTTTTTCTTTGTACGATCAAACTTAACACAGTAGCAATGGCCCTTGAAGTCTAAAGCTGCCATTCTCAGTGGTCTTCTGCTCTGAGAATCATAAAAACATGAGAGCATAAGAGAAGCCCTGTGGGATCAGGCCAGGGGCCCATCCATCACTCTGTGTCACACAGTGGCCTAAAACAGGTGCTGTCAGGAGGTCTCCACCAGCAGTGCCCCGGACAAAATGTTCCATCTAGACCTTGGGATTTACAGCCACAGAGGAGGGTCTCTGTTCCATAGATTCATCCAATCCCTTCTTGGAATTGTCTACGCCAGGGGTAGTCAAACTGCGGCCCTCCAGATGTCCATGGACCACAATTCCCAGAAGCCCCTGCCAGCAAATGCTGGCAGGGGCTCCTGGGAATTGTAGTCCATGGACATCTGGAGGGCCGCAGTTTGACTACCCCTGGTCTACGCTTTTAGCGGCCGCCACTTCCTGCAGCAGGGAATTCCACGTGTTCATGACTCCTTGAGTGACGTTCTTCCTTTTATCTGTTCCAGATATCATTTATTTCAGTGAGTGCCCACGACCAAAGACGCAAATGAGAAAAAGCAACAATTTATTATTATTACAGTTGATTTATACAGTTATCACCCTTTTTCACAGTGTCGTACGAAGCATCATAAACCAAAAGGATAGATTTCCCCTCCCAGGGAACTTACCGTTCACTTTTCAAGTCTTAAAATTTCAAGTGGATTATATTTTGCCCGTTTTGGAGATGGGTGTCAGCTTTAAGTCCCAGACCAACAACATTTCACAATACAAGTTTGAAGCAAGGAAGGGATGGAAGCTGCCAGAAACACTGAGAGGCCAGAAATAAGCAGAGGTCTCAGAGGTAGACAACGCAAACAAGGAAAAGAAGAAAACTGGGGAGGAGAAGGTCATTCAGAATGCAAACATTTAGACTTCTTGTTCGTCAGTAAGGCCTGAATCCCTGTTTGAGATCAATAGCGCATTTGAGGGACGCATGTCCACATTGAGCCTTGACCCTGCAGAAATATTCTGCTCCTTTTCCAACATAATTGGAAACGAAAAAGGCAGCCCAAATCGGGGAATGACCATAGACCCAGCTTATCTAGCCCCTGAGCTGCCTTTTTAACATTGTATAAGATATGACCGTGTTTTGTCGGATTGCTTTGTTAACTATGTATAAGAATTGGAAAAGTTTGTTCAATATGCTTCAGTCTGAATATCTTCTTATGGTGGGTGGCTTTGCATTAAGTTACATCAATTTAGAAGAAGAGTTGGTCCTTCTATGCTGCTTTTCTCTACCCGGAGGAGTCTCAAAGCGGCTTCCAATTACCTTCCCTTTCCTCTCCCCACAACAGACACCCTGTGAGGGAGGGGAAGGCTGAGAGAGCCCTGAGATTACTGAAGAAAAAGAGTTGGTTCTTATATGCCGCTTTTCTCTACCTGGAGGAGTCTCAAAGCGGCTTCCATTCGCCTTCCCTTTCCTCTCCCCACCACAGACACCCTGTGAGGGAGGGGAGGCTGAGAGAGCCCTGAGATTACAGCTCAGTCAGAACAGCTTTATCAGGACTGTGACTATCCCAAGGTCACCCAGCTGGCTGCACGTGGGGGAGCGGGGAATCAAACCCTGCTCGTCCGATTACAAGTCTGCACTCCTAACCACTACTACACCAAGCTGGCTTAGTCAGGGATATTTGTATATATTTTTAATATTTAGGCAACTGCGGCTATATCTTTCCCAGAGAAACAGCAAGATGGGCAGTACTGCAGGGGCCAAGCAGAACCAAGGTGGCGCTGAAACCAGGACGAATTACAGACCTAATTGAGAAATGAAGGCATCAAACAGGCAGGTGACCCAAAGACAGGCAGGGTCAGCAAAGAGCTGGAATAAGAACACACACATTTCCATTGAGATCTTGCCCTGTGAGGGCAAAATTACACATCTTGTGGGTTTAAAGAGTTGGGTCCAGATTTTCCACACCCATAAAGTACATGTGGGGAATGGCTATTTTTTTTTTAAATAAAAGAGTCCAAATGAGCTGGGGACACAGCCAGAGTGGGTGGAAGGGGGCTCCTGCCCACCCCACCCCCAGTTCTCCCACACAGAAACAGTTTTTTGAGGGAATTATTTCCCCACTTTTGCTCTTCCAACATGGAGCATCCTATGCACGTAGAGCAGCAAAAACGGGGACCCAACTCTTCACCCCTGCAAAGCTGTTTTGGTGTGGGAAAATGATTGGGGGGTGGGGAGTCAGAAGGGCCCCCCCTCCTTTGGAGGAATCCCAAGCTTGTTTGGGTTCTTCTTTATTCTTTAAAAGTCATTCCTTGATTCTGCCGTGTGGCTGAGGGCAACCCAAGAGGGGTAAGGAGAACCTGGACGCAGCTCTTTACAAACCCAAGCGTGTAGTTTGGCCCTGAAGGGGAAGATAATTTATTATTATATTTATTATTGAATTTATAGGACTGCCCCTCTTGGCCCGGCCATCTCGTAGCTGTCACAAAAACCACAACCAGTCGAGAGGAGCACCATGCACCATGTTGACGTATTACAGAGGATCAGGCGGAAAGTCCAGTGTCTCCAGGGGCTGTGCAAGGAGGTTCTCGTCGGCATGCGTGCTTTTATGGAGGATGAGAAGCGAGAGCTGACAGAAGCTTCTGCCACATTCGGAGCAGGCGTACGATTTCCTGTCTAGGTGGACTCGTTGGTGCCTCGTGAGATGGGACTTGCAGACAAACCTTTTCCCGCAGTCCGGGCACAGGAACGGTCTTTCGCCCCCGTGGGTTTTCCGATGATTAATGAGGCTGGAGTGGGAACTGAATTGCCTGCCGCACAACGGACAGGTGTAGGGTTTCTCCCCGGTGTGGATTCGCTGGTGGCGGGTAAGGTCCGATATCCAAGCAAAACGTTTCTCGCAGGCTGGGCAGTCGTAGAGGGTGTTCCCGAGGTGGGTCTTCCGGTGGACAATCAGGTGCTTCTTGCGCCCAAAGCATTTTCCGCACTCAGTACACTGGTGCGGCGTCTCCCCATCTGAGTTCAGTTTTACGGCGGTTCCAATCACAGGGGAAGTCTGTGGCTTAGGTAAAAGCGATGTATCGGCTAGGATTGCCTTGCATGCCCCACCAGACGTGGGTTTTCCTGGGATGTTTCTGAGCTGGTTTTCTTGAGGCATCTTCTGCCCATGAAGAGTCTTGGAGGTTTCAGCCAGTTCTTGGTCCTGGGACAGGATTTCCTTTGCTCCTCTTGGAGACGGCCAGTGGGATTCTGCTTGGTCCGGGATTTCTTGGAGATTGCCTCGCCCACCTTTCCCACTTGCGTGCCACACATCTAAATAAATAAATGATTATTTTATTAGTTCATTGCCCCATCCTTGTTGGCTCAGGGCAGTTAACAGCATTCTAAAAATAATTCACAACAAACAACAAAAACAATATATCATAAATATTTTTTTAAAAACCCCACTCTTAGTTGCCACTTTTGCAATCCCTGTGAAGACGGGACAGAGTTTAGGGGGGTTTCCTGTTGGTGGACGAGGTTTTGAGTGGGGAGGCCTGCATCTCAGGAGGCTCTTGCCTGGCCTCAACTGCAGGCCGAGCAGAACAGCTCCGTTTTGCAGGCCCTCTGGAATTGTTTAAAGTCCTGATCTGAAGAAGAAGAAGAAAGTTTTTATACCTCATTTATCACTGTCCAAAAGAGTCTCAAAGCAGCTTACAATTGCCTTCCCTTCCTCCCCTCCCCTCACAACAGGTACCCTGTGAGGTAGGTGAGATTGAGAGAGCTCTGACAGGACTGCTCGGTCAGAACAGAACTATCAGGACTGTGACTAGCAAAAGGTCACCCACCATGTGGAGGAGCAGGGAATCAAACCCAGCTTACCATATTAGAAGCCACTGCTCTTAAATGCGACACCTTGTTAGTTCTTAATCACTACACTAAGCGGCCAGGGCTGAAAAGAAGAAGAAGAAGAAGAAGAAGAGTTGGTTCTTACATGCCGCTTTTCTCTACCCGAAGGAGGCTCAAAGCGGCTTACAGTCGCCTTCCCTTTCCTCTCCCCACAACAGACACCCTGTGAGGTGGGTGAGGCTGAGAGAGCCCTGATATTACTGCTCAATCAGAGTAGCTTTCTCAGTGCCGTGGGGAGCCCAAGGTCACCCAGCTGGTTGCATGTGGGGGAGTGCAGAATTGAACCCGGCTCAACAGATTAGAAGTCCGCACTCCTAACCACTGCACCAAACTGGCTGGGACCCTGGAAGCCAGGGGCCTTAAGCAGATTTTGGCTGCTTGATGTTTGGCATTGCAATCAGCAAGTAATTTGTTGAAGTCAGCCTTGAAGGACTGTTGTTAAGCTAAGCAGCTGAGTTGCACCTGTGTGCTCACTAGTGCATCAAGTGGTCACAGGTGAGGTTGCAATGGAAAAACCCCAAGCACAAATCCTCGGGATTCCTTTAAGGTGGGCTTCTTCAGGAAGAAAAAGATCAGTGTGTGTGCTCTGAAGCACGGAGCAGACTCCATTAGGGACTTTGCTCTCTTCATGCGTTGATGTGTAGGCATGTAGTCTGCTTGAGCCAGCCATAGGGGCTTTCAATATATTTTCTTTGTAAGTATCTTTTAAGCTTTTGTACTCTACTTCTGGATCCAAGCGCTAGGAAGTAACATCAGGAAAAAGCCTCAGCCTCTGAGCTCTATTGTTGGTCCTTCAGAGGCTGGACTAGATCCCTGATTGGATCCAGCAGGGCTCCTCTTATGCCCTTAAATTTATTTGCTGCAAGATGCTAGAACACTACCTCTTTGCCGGGAACCAATGGTTTTGATGGATTGTTCTGCTGTTGATGAGATCAATCCTCTGTTTGGTTTCTTTCCATATATTGAAACAGGGCAGTACAGTGAAATGGCTGGTATTTCATCGTTTCTCATGCTGGTTTGTCGGCAGTCATAGAAATAAACCGTGATCCAATTAATCAGCCAGGGGGTATAAATTAAAAGAGTATTTTGTGATACACAGTGGCCAGCCAGTTCCACCAGAGGGCCAACAACAGGGCAGAGAGGCCAAGACCTTCCCTGGTGTTGCCTCCTGGCTCTAGAACTCAGAGGTTGACTGCCTCTAAATGTGGAGGCTCCCCTCAGTTACCACGCCTAGTACCCACTGACAGACCTGTTCTCCGTGAATCTGTCTAAATCCCCTTTTTTAAGCTGTTAATTCCTGTGACCATCACTACATCCTCTGGCAGCAATTTTACACTCATTGTGAAGCCTTAACAGAGTCATTCTATACTCCCAGCTACCAAAGTCATTTAATTACCAGACCTGGCCATTTTATGTTGTTAAACCCCCCCCCCCCCCCCCAAGATTGTTCGCTGAGAGAGGTGGTCTACAAATCAAATGGGGGGGGAGGAATCCATTTCATGTATTCAGCAGGCAGAGAAAAATTTAATTGAATATCCACCACTATTAAACTGTTTTTTCTTTCTTTCTGATATTAATCCCTCAGTCATGATTACTTGGCTGCTATGAAAATTTAGGCAACATTTCTTTCTTCAGAGAACATACCTTTTGACTCTTTAGTTTTATAATATTTTACTGTATCTCCGTTTTTTAGTTATTGGGTCAATTCAAACCTGTAAAGATGTTTTTCTAAAAGATCAGTTGACTGTTACGTATTTTAACTGCATTTTAATTTGGAGTCTGTACGATATGTCAAGGGGAAATATTCATTGGTACTTGTATCTGTGTTTCTTTTTATTCGCAGTAGCCCCTGGCTCAGTGCAGTAAATTTACGGATTGACTGACCATACCATTTATTCAGACCAGCATATCTCAGCATTTTTCAACTTTTTGACTATGGAGAAACCCATGAAACATTTTTCTGGTCTCAAGGAACCCTGGAAACGGAAGTAAGATGCGGGAGCCAGTCAATTAATCAACTGATCTATCATTTAATGTTTCCCTTGTGGAGAAAGAGACTTGGCCCGTAGAGCAGCAGGGGAAGGGGGTCCCAGTGACATCTATAGATATCAGCGGCCATCCGAACTTCTGGGAAAGGCGTCGTAACCCCTGGGGAGCTCTTGTAGACCCTCAGGGATCCCCGGAACCCTTGCTGAGAATCCCTGCTCTGGGTGCACAAGTAGTCATGAATTTCCTGCCTTGTGCAGGGGGTTGGACTAGATGACCGTGGAGGTCCCTTCTAAATCTACGATTTGATGATTCTATGATCTTGCTTCTTTAGGTAGTTTTTAACCAGAGATGGTTGAACATGGGACTGCCTGCAAGCTGAGGGCACAGGAAGGAGGTGGGTGTACCTTGCCAATGTCACCATGGGGCAGGCTCTACTTTGACCTGTACCACTCAGCAATGGTTGACTTCCATCTGACCAGAGAAATCTTATCCACAAATAATTTCAGAGTTGGGACAGAACAATGTTTAAGCCCAGTGGCCCCTAAATCTCTGAAGAGTAATAAGAATAAGATAACATCTGAAGAACTGTGCTGTGTACACCGAATAAAACTTTGTTGGTCTGAAAGGTGTCATTGGACTCAAACGTCCTTCAGAACAGCACATCCTTAACTGCGGCCTGGAAAATATCTGTCTGCACCAGAAGTGTCAGGTGACCCTAGTGGGACGTTTGGGCACCACAGGTAGATATAAAGACTCCAAAACTTCACTTTTCTTTCAGTAGGGGCAACGGAGGATGACCATGAGTTCTTCTTGAGGTTCTACAAGCTTCGCAGTGGGTTCGTCCTCACTTTGGGTAACCTGAAACCATTCATAAACACACCATGAAACACGTGTGTAGACTCTGTATGGCAGAGGTGTCCAAACTATTGCTCTCCAGATGTCCGTGGACTACAATTTCCACGAGCCCCTGCCAGCGTGGGAATTGTAGTCCATGGACATCTGGAGAGGCACAGCTTAGACACCCCTGCTGTATGGTGTTGGGGGTCTTTGGAATAAAGAAGTTGAGGGATTGAGCTGAGTTGCAGGAGAGAGAGTAAATGTCCCTTAAATCTCTCTCACACAGCCACCATACCTCTCCAGCATAGGGCCTTGAATCTCTGCTGTTCTCCATGTTTCATGCCTCCTGGACCATGGCCATCTTTAAAGAATTTATTTTTTGCTCCCCTACCCTTAATTTATGAAAACTGCATTTTCCTATGTTGTGTCAGGTGCTCTTTTGAATATGTAAAATATTCCCGTCTCCTTGTTGCCCAGTTTTTATCATCTGTACGGGGGCCAGCCGGTTTATATCTTGGAATAAATTTTTGTTGGTCTGAAAGCTAAAATTTTGTTCTACATGATATGATGTTCCCAGGTTTGCCCTGAGACTCAGCCCAAAACCTGGTTATCAGACATGAACTGTGAGTGCTTGTTTAGAATGCATACTATCAGATGCATGGACTGTACCAATGTACTGCACATACCTTTCCCAATGTGACCAATAGAAGCTTCTTGAGGCTATCTCAGATTGGGGAAATTGAGCCTCCCAATGCTCAAAATGTTTCTGCCAGGAATTCCCAACACACATCAACTTGTCAGGACCTAGGGCGAATTTGGGAACGGGCCCAGGAACAATGATCAGTTTCCCACTAATGCTTTGCAAGAGATGCTGTGAAATCAAAGTTTTGGAAGACATCTGCATTGGTTTGTAGTACAACTGCAGCCCCTGTGTTGGTGTGCAGTACAACAGCAAGAGCTGAGTCCAGCAGCTCTTTAGAAATGAACAAGATTGGGGGAAGCATAAAGTTCCATAATATAAGCTCACAATGGGAGCTTTGACTTTCAAAAGCTTATACCCTGGGAATCTTGATGGTGCTACTGGACTCAGATCTACTTGATTCCACTTGGGAAGTTGCTCTGGACTCAGATCTACTTGATTCCACTTGGGAAGTTGCTCTGGACTCAGATCTACTTGATTCCACTTGGGAAGTTGCTCTGGACTCAGATCTACCTGATTCCAATTGAGAAGTTGCTCTGGACTCAGATCTACCCAGTTCCAATTGGGAAATGCAATATGATCTGACCAAGGCAATATGATTCGACCAGCGGGGAGGTTGCTGAAATCTGCCTTGTGCTATGTTTCGCTTAAGTGGAAATACAAGATGGGAAATGATCAAGTTGACTTCGCCCATGGACTACAGGCTGTGATTTCCTTGTGTTTCCGGTGGCATGAGAGCTCTTACATGAACAGGTGCACTATGGGATTGCATCCTGTGTTGTCGCGTAACACCATCAAGGTCCATGGGACCTTCTCTCTGAAAAGAATCCAGCTGTCCTGGACACCCATTTCTCTCTGCTGCTGATTTCACGGTGTTGCTATTTCTGATTTTTTTTTAAGCATTGTGAACTCTTTCGGAAAGGCGCAACGCAAGGAGCACGATAAATACTGCTGATCACCACAGTATATAAATCCATGAGAACATGGGCCTTTTTCAAAGTTACCTCTGTATGCAGAGGTCACGAATTTTGGTTTATCTCAATGCAGGTTTTGCTTCTATAGCGAATTTGGGCTTTCAGAAATATTTAGCAAGGTTATGCTTGAAAGCACCATCACCCCCTTCCTCCCCCTCCCCCGAAGGTTCTTAAAAAAGCAAACTAGCCATTTAGGAAATGCAGAACATTCTTTATTGTGTTAGCAATTATTGTTGGCATATAGGAGACAAGATGTTGCTCCTGCATTGTACAAAATCACACCGGTCGTGGGCGGAAACTTATCCCATAAGCGATACCAACCTTCCCCTAACACTCTCGCCCCCCTACCCGCCCCCCCCCCCAAAGTCTGAGCATCCCTACGCTCTAGCGTGCGGTGTGGATTCTCTGGTGTCTGTTAAGGCACGTGTTGCGAGAGAACCTTTTCCCGCAAACTGAGCATTCGTGTGGCTTTTCGCCCGTGTGGATTCTACGGTGCGTATTAAGGTTAGCTTTCTGGCTGAAGCTTTTCCCGCAGCGCAGGCACTCGTATGGCCTCTCCCCCGTGTGGATTCTCTGGTGGGTATTAAGGTACGAGCTGCGAGAAAACCTCTTCCCACAGGTGGGGCACTTGTGGGGCCTCTCGCTTTCGCATCTTTTGTGGTGCCCAACCAGCTGCCATTTCTGGCCGAACCTTTTCCCGCAGTCCGAGCACTTGAACGACTTTTCGCCCGTGTGAATGCTTTCGTGCTTAACGAGGACCAAGTTCTGACCGAACCGTTTTCTATAAGCATTGCAGGGAGTTTGTCTCTTACCGGTGTGGACTCTTCGATGGAACGCATCTTCCTCGAGGCCCTGGAAAGATCCTCCAAGTGGAAGAGACGGGTCGACTTCCTGCACGGGGCGGGTGTCCTGCTGAGTCCTGGGTGTGTTTTCGGGGTGGCAGAACTGGGGGACATTCTCCCCTCCTCTCCACACAGATGTCCTGTGGGGTCGTGACTGCTCTGGTTCTCCTGCCGCATACCGCTCCCCCTCTTCAAGGCTCACCCATCCTTTAGTTCCTGGTTGGAAGAGAGCAGAAAAACAGGGGTCTGTGCACAGATACTTGCTGGTATACATCCTCTTATAGACAGTTTCAAAGGGAGCCCGTTCGGTCTGCAATCCAAAAGCTAGATTTTTAAAAAATCAATACTTCTCAGTTTAGACGCATATGCATCTAATAATAGATGTATAGTGCTTTTTTATTGCCACCCCTTATGGAATCACGAGTCTTGATACTTAAAAAAAAATCTCATTCCAGATTTTTTTTGGGGGGGGACTTTAGAGAGGCATACTTTGTGTGACAATTTTTTGGGGAAATAATTTTTGCCTTTGCCTGTTCACTTGTATGACTATTCGTTGCTCCAGGCAGTTCGCTTTAAAAAATAATAATAATTCCTTCCCTGGGAGAAGGGAGAGGGAGATGGATGTGAGGGCAGGACATTGGAGGCGGAGATAGCGCTTCTTTGCCTCCACACATATCTTTTGGTGGCAGCCTGCTGGTTCCTCTCCTCTAGCTGGCACTTCTTAAGTAGTGATTCCCCAACTAGTGCTTTAAAATGGAAGATATAGCCAGCTGTTTGCTGCCTGGACGCTGGATGTTGGCGACGTCATGCGGAGCGGCCAGAATATAACGGCTACCTAAAGTAAGGATTTCGCTACGTTTAATGGGTGCGGAAAGGCCCCTAATCTACACAGAGCAACATGGCTACCCTCGGAAACCTGCTCCTATAAAAAATTGATTTGTTGGGTTTGTTTCTTTCCTAAAACCATCACGGCAAGCACAGGTGTGTGGCCATTCTGGTCTGAAGCACATGGAATGGTGGGGGGGGAGCTTTCGTTTTGTTGTATCTAAAGAAGTGTGCTTGCACATGAAAGCTTACACCTTGACTAAAACCTTGCTGGTCGTAAAGGTGTTCCTGGAATCACAAAGCAGACAAGAAAATTAAATGCACTGGATTGCCGCCCTCACTCAGGGCCAAAACAGCGAGAGCAGGGATTTCCAACCAGAGCTCCTTGGAATCGTGGGACTCTGTAAGAACTCCTCAGGGGCTCCCTGGCCTTTCCCTTACAGCATCCTGCAGGAATGGACTCGGCCAGAAGCTATTACTGCCGTCGCTGTGAATGCAGGGAGCCTTCTACTGAACAGGGGGTGGTTCTTGTGGCTCTTGTGTGGTTACTGCACTTGGGAAAGGGGGTGGAGCTCAGATGCCTCCTCCTGCCTTGAATCCCCTAATTTCTCTCCCCGTCCCCCAGTCCTGGGGCACGGCAGGGAGGTGTAGCCAGCTGACATCACTTCCAGCCCAGTTCCGGGGCTCCCAAAATATTTCAGGGGTTCCTCCACAGAGGAAGTCAAATACAGAAGGGGGACATGATAGCCCTCTTTAAGGATTTGAAAGGTTGTCACTTGGAGGAGGGCAGGACGCTGTTTCTGTTGGCTGCAGAGGAGAGGACACGCAGTAATGGGTTTAAACTTCAAGTACAACGATATAGGCCAGATATCAGGAAAAAAAATTTCACAGTCAGAGTAGTTCAGCAGTGGAATAGGCTGCCTAAGGAGGTGGTGAGCTCCCCCTCACTGGCCGTCTTCAAGCAAAGGCTGGATACACACTTTTCTTGGATGCTTTAGGATGCTTTGGGCTGATCCTGCGTTGAGCAGGGGGTTGGACTAGATGGCCTGTATGGACCCTTCCAACTCTAGGATTCTGTGATTCTATGATTCTAGAACCATCTGCAGGCCCTTAGGAGGGGTTTTCCTGACTTGGTGTTTTGCAGTCAGGAGACTAGAGGCTTCACCCAGATGCTATAGAAAGGCACCTGCCCAGAAAGCAAACCCCAACCTGGTTATTCTGAAGCCCAAGAAATCCTTACCCATCACGGTGGCATCTCCGCTCTCAGGCTCCTCCTTGGCTTCCCACTGCAGCTGCCGCTGGGCATGGCCAGATGGAGCTGGTTCTGGATCACAGCCCCTCAGAGCCACCTCTTCAAATGGCGTTGTCACCTGGAATGGCAGGGAAGATCTCCTTCAGGGCTAGAACGTATGAGAGCTGAACGACAAGTCCACCAAGCTGCTTTATGAAAGAGGCCAGGATCAACTCCCTTTCAACTGGAAATGCCGGAGGTAAAGCCTGGCACCTTCTGCATGCCAAACCACTGAGCCATGGGCCCCCTTCTTCATGTACCTCATTCTTTCCGCTGGAGTGTCTGGGAATAGAACCCGGGGCTTTCTGCATGCCAGCCAGATGTTCTACCACTGAGCCATGAGCCCCCTCCTTCAATGAACCTGCCTTTTCCTTAGAACCCTGGTGTACCTCATCCTGTCAGCTGGAGATTCCAGGGACTGAACCTGGGACCTTCTGAGGAGGTGGCGAGCTCCCCCTCACTGGCAGTCTTCAAGCAGCGGCTGGACAGAGACTTCTCCTGGATGCTTTAGGCTGATCCTGCACTGAGCAGGGGGTTGGACTAGATGGCTTGTATGGTCCCTTCCAACTCTATGATTCTGCAATTCTATTCTATGCTAAATATAAATCAATAAAAATAAACCAACAAAGTTGCTAAAGGCAAAAATAATCCTTTAGCACAGGATAGACAGGCAGTACGATGGCTCAGGTGAGCCAAATCTTGTCAGATCTCAGAAGCGGAACTGGGTTGACCTGGTCAGTTTTGGATGGGAGACCTCCAAGGCTGAAGAGTCTGGGGCTTCTCAATTTATAAAAGAGACAACCAGGTGGGAGGGACACACACAATAAGATAGATCCAATGAGGAGACGTCAACCAATGGCCACTAGGCCATAGGGACTAAGGAGAACTTCCACATTCAGAGGCCCTAAATTTCTGAATCCCAGAGCTAGGAAGCCACATTGGGGGAAGGCCTCAGTCTCTATACCTTGTTGTCGCCCTTCTGGTGGGCCACCATGTGAGACAGGAGGCTGGGCTAGATGGACCATTGGTCTGACCCAGCAGGGCTCTTCCCCTGTTCTTAGGAAGGCCTCGACCTCTCTGCCCTGTACTTGGTAAGTGACTACCTTTCAGTTACTTAAAGACAGCAATTGTGTCCCCTCTCAACCTCCTCATCTCCAGGATGAACATCCCCAAGTCCTGAGAATACGGAAGGTGGCCACAGAGTTCCCCCCACCTGCAACTGCCCTTTTGAGACAACGACCCTCCAAGTCAGCATTCGCTGGCAGGGGCTCATGGGAATTGTAGTCCATGGACATCTGGAGGGCCACAGTTTGCCCACCCCTCTCCAAGTCACCTCTCACCTGCAGGGGCTGCCGCTCGGCCTCTGGCTGCCTCTGCAAGAACTCCTCGGCCAGGGCCACCGCCTGGGAGCAGGTCTCCGGCCCGCGTTCCCTCACCCAGCTCTGGACCTCGGTGGGGAGGATGCTCAGGAACTGCTCCAGGATCAGCAGCTCCAGGATCTGCTCCTTGGAGCGCCTCTCCACCTTCAGCCACCGGCGGAAGAGCTCCCGGAGCTGAACGTACGTCCCTCGGGGCCCCTGGGCCTCCTGGTAGCGGAAATGCCGGAAGTGCTGGCGGCTCTTCTCCCGGTTCATGGCGTCCCCTTGCAAGATGGCCGCCTTCACATTCCCATAGTCCTCTCTGTCCCTGGGGTCCAGCTTGTCGTAGGCCTGCTTGGCGTCCCCGCTGAGGGCTGGCAGGAGACGAACCACCCAATCTTCCTGGGGCCACTGGCAGGCTTCGGCCACCTGCTCGAAGGAGGCCAGGAAGGCCTTGGCGTCGTCCCAGGGGGTGGGCTCCTCCAGCAACAGCGGGGCCCCCCAGCCCGTGTGGGAGGACTCCATGGCTTTCAGGAACGCCTGCCACTGGACTTCCCAGCGCTGCAGGAGGCCGTCCCCAGCTTCCTCTTTGATTGGCTGGGTTGGCATCCCTTGCAGGAATTCCCGGATGCAGCCCCTCTGGCTGAGCTGAGGGCCCCTCCTGGGCCCCTCCTCCGTGCTTCCGGGGCCGCCTTGGCTTTGCTCCTCCATTTTCATCCCCGGCTGATCTTTCAGCACCCGAGGCTCTTGAAGGGAGGGTGGCGAGTTCGGGAGCAGAGCAAGGGCCTTCTCCCTGGGCAAAAAGGAGAGGTGTGCAGGCACCACGTCAAGGAGGTTGTCCACCGCTAGGCCAATGCCCCCTCTCCCACCCCTGCTGATGTACTGAAAGGCTAAAACCCTCAGAGTGTTCTTCCTGGATGCCAGATGGGCAGACCAGGAAGGGGAGTCCTGGCTTCCAGGAGAGGAGGGCAGGGATACGAAATTTCTGCTTCACTTGTTTGAGATACCTAGAAAGGTAGGACTGGCTGTAATGTTGTGGTTGCCTAGCAAACCCCACAATGCCCATTCAAGAAGCATTCAGTTCTTAAAGGTGCAGGCATTGATTCTATTATGGGGGGATCTATACTAAATTCACTTATAGATTATTAGAATAATAGAATCATAGAAGAACAGAGTTGGAAGGGACCTCCTGGGTCATCAAGTCCAACCCCCTGCACTGTGCAGGACACTCACAACTTTATCGCTCACCTACTGTCACCTGCCACCCCCCTTAAACCTTCACAGAATTAATAATGATGCATTAGATTATTAGTGCCAGCTTGGTGTAGTGGTTAAGAAGGGCCGTCTCTAATCTGGAGAGCTGGGTTTGATCCCCTGCTCCTCCAAATACAGTCAGCTTGGTGACCTTGGGCTAATCACAGTCCTGTTAGCACTTCTCACAAAGCAGTTCTTTCAGAGCTCTCTCAGCCTCAACTACCTCACAGGGTGTCTGTTGTGCCCCTGTGAGGAAGGTGAGGCTGAGAGAGCTCTGAGAGAACTGGGACTGACCCAAGGTCACCCAGCAGGCTTCATGTGTCAAAGGGGCTTAAAATCATCATTCTTTCCTCTGGTTTTTATACCCTGCTTTACACTGCCCGAAGGAGTCTCATAGCAGCTTATAATTGCCTCCCCTTCCTCTCCCCACAACAGACACCATGTGAAGAAGAGAAGGTCAAGAGAGCTATAAGAGATCTGTGACTGGCCCAAGGTCACTCAGCAGGCCTCTTGTCTCCCAAAATAGCCTTCCCATCCTCTCCTCACAACAAACACCTTGCGAGATAGGTGAATCTGAGAGGGCTTTGAAGGAACTGTGACTGGCCCAAGGTCACCCAGCTGGCTGCATGTGGAGGAGTGGGGAATCAAACCCGGTTCTCCAGATTAGAGTCCGCCACTCTTAACCGCTCGCCACGCAGGCTCTAAGCCAGGGGCTGGGGTCACAGGCTTGGCAAAAAAACCCCACAAAAAATGAGTCCTCTCTTTCGTCTGTCCCAAACATGCCACGGGTCCAAGAGTCCCAGGGGTATGAACTGGGATGGACCATTTCCTGAGCAACGTCCTGGGCTGTAGCAGGTCAAACCGGCTGGCAGCCCAAGCCACATAGAGGTTCAGCTCCCGGTGGCTTCAGGGGCAGGGGGTGAAGCATGCGCCTTATCTTTGCCTGGACGGTGCCAGCCTGACAAGAGAAAGACAAGACTCCTGCCCACCCCCAAAACCCTCAGCCACGTCTTTAGATGCCCTTCACCATGAAGGGTGAGACCCTGATTTAGAAGAAGAGCTGTTTTCTTTATACCCTGCTTTTCATTACCAGGAGGAGTCTCACAGCAGCTTACAAACCCCATCCCCTTCCTCTAACCACAGCAGGCAGCCTGTGAGGTGGGTGGGGCTGAGAGAGCTCTGAGAGAACTGCTCTGAGAACAGCTCCAAGAGAACTGTGACTGTCCCAAGGTCACCCAGCTGGCTGCAGGTGGAGGAGCGGAGAATCACATTCAGCTCTCAACCTGGATGTCATGCTGAAGTCTCAAGGTGGCTCATAAGCACCCTCCTTTCCTGGCATGCCAGGAACCTGACATGCCAGGTTCGATTCTGCGCTCCCCCATGTGCAGCCAGCTGGGTGACCTTGGGCTCACCACGGCACTGATAAAACTGTTCTGACCGGGCAGTGATATCAGGGCTCTCTCAGCCTCACCCACCCCACAGGGTGTCTGTTGTGGGGAGAGGAAAGGGAAGGCGACTGTAAGCCGCTTTGAGCCTCCTTCGGGTAGGGAAAAGCGGCATATAAGAACCAACTCTTCTTCTTCTTCTTCTATCCAAAGGAGTTCCAAAACGGCTTTCAAATCCCTTCCTCTCCCCGCAGCAGCCACCCTGTGAGGTAGGTGGGGCAGAGAGAGCTTGAAGAGAACAGCCCTAAGAGCGCTGTGACTAGCCCAAGTCTCACTGCACGCACACGAGAGAGAAAAACAGTGTCCAAAACATGACAATTAAAAATGCAATAAACAAACCTGCTTGCTGTCTTTTTCTTAATTTTCTTCTGCTCGCAGTGACACACACACAACAATCATTTTCGCTAACTGGCTTTCAACGGCTGTGGCCTGAGCCAATTTTATTTTACAATATTTTACTAGTGCCAAAAGGCTGATAAGCAACAATTCTAGTACAAAACGGTACTCATCCTAATGATATATAAAGAGCACGCACCACAATAAAGACGACGAATGGTCCATGTTGGAATTGATTGTTTGCCTACTTTCTGAGTTTCAGTGTAGGAAGAGAGGTTTAGGCAAATTATTGTTTTTGTTTCGTAGGAAACTGAATGTACTCTTTACTACTTATTGATTGCTACTAAGGCTTCTATTCGGACACAGCTTTTCTTTACTCGGTTGGTCATTTCCCAGTGTGCCTCCCACCCTGTTGTTGCAGCATTTTATAGGACGTGCAGGCCGGGTGGGGCCAATAATCAGACTAAATCGGGCCAGGAAGGGGAGCCAATGGACTGGGAATGGTGTGTGGTGGGTGATCCCTCCCATCAAGCCCAACTCCCCCCTGCCTTTAACTGATTTCCTGACGCAGAGCAAGCTTCTTGTCAAGGCACGGCTACTAGGGAGGGCCCACCTGGTCTGCAGGCTGTGTCGTGCAAGGAAAGGCCCCCCCAAATTCTAGACAGGTGGGGCAGGTGGGCATGCTAGATGGTCCTGCCTGCCCTTTCTCCTTTTCATCTCGCTGCCCCCCTGCTCTTTGGCTTGCATGCAATCTTCTACCTTGTAGGTGAAGCTTCCTCCCCTCCTCCCCCATCCCCTCCAAAAAATCAACTCACCCAGGTCCCCCACAGTCACCCTCCTTCCCAGGGATTCCCAGCCTGCAGGGGGGGGGAGGGAGGGGGGGAGGCCCCCGGAAGCAGACTTGTCAAATGTCACATCCTGGCTCAGATCTGCGTCTCCCTCACTCAGTGACACAGATGTTCCCGCAGCACCACTCTGCCAGCAAGGACCTCCGGGGAAACTCTCTGGCTTTAACTGTTGAGGGTGCATCAGGTTCTCTGCGGTGGGGGAATGTCGGGGGCTTTTTGGCAGGGGTAGTTAAACTGCGGCCCTCCAGATGTCCATGAACTACAATTCCCAGGAGCCCCCTGCCAGCGTTCGCTGGCAGGGGCTCCTGGGAATTGTAGTCCATGGACATCTGGAGGGCCGCAGTGACACTACCCCTGCTTTTTGGTTTGCAGGCTGTGCAGTGCAAGGAGACAGCCTAGGAAATGCTTGGGGATAGGATGCACGTTTGGGAGAAAGGGGGCAGAAAGATTCCCCCTCCCCATAAGACAAGGACCAAGTTTTGAGTACAGTTGCAAATTTCAGACCAACCGAGTTTTATTTAAGGTAATAATAATAAAACATGGTTGGTCTTAAAGAAGAAAAAGAAGACCTGTTTGTTTGTTTTTGCACCTTGCTTTTCCCTACCCAAAGGAGCCTCAAAGTGGCTTACAATCGCTTACCCTTCCTCTCACCACAACAGACACCCTTCCCTGTGAGGTGGGTGGGGCTGAGAGAGCTCTGAGAGAACTGGGACTGGACCAAGGTCAGCCAGCAGGCCTTCATGAGTCTCAAAGTGGCTTACAATCGCCTTCTTTTCCTCACAACAGACTCCCTGTGAGGTAGGTGGGGCTGAGAGAGCTCTGAGAGAACTGGGACAGGACCAAGGTCACTCAGCAGGCCTCACGAGTCTCCGAGTGACTTACAGTCACCTTCCTTCCTTTCCCAGCCTGGAATTTATATCCAAGTGGGTAGCTGTGTCGTTATTCCTGTTTGGTTCTGCTGCGTTAAACATTAACATTGTGCTGTATATGTTAATTTAACGCTCACACTTTACCAATAACTATGGACTAGGAACGCCAATTTCATTGCATCTGAAGGAGTGTGGGGGGCCTGCAAACCCTTTTGCCTTGAACAAATCTTTGTGAGCCTTAAAGGTGCCCCTGGACTCAAACTTCCAACCTGGAATTGGGAACAGCTTATGGAAAGAAGGTGGTGTTTTGGAGAGGAGGGGGATTGTCTACCAGGGTTAGTCAAACTGCGGCCCTCCAGATGTGCATGGACTACAATCCCCATGAGCCCCTGCCAGCGAATGCTGGCAGGGGCTCATGGGGATTGTAGTCCATGGACATCTGGAGGGCCGCAGTTTGACTACCCCTGGTCTAACATGTACCCTCAGACTGGCCAAGCCACGTCATTTTTAGCAATAAGATTATCTTTTCCGATAATCTTGGAGCTACTAAACCCTCCCAAGCAGCCATTCTCTCCAGGGGAAATGATCTCTGAGGTTGGGGGAGGACTTGTCATTCCAGGGGATCCCCAGGCCCCACCTGGAGTCTGGCACTGCTACAAGGAAGCAAAATTTATTTCAAGCATTTGTACCCCCTTGCTTGAGGAAGCACACAACATTTCAGCATGCGACACACACAAAAGTACACTTAAATAAAAGATCGTTTCCGAGGCCGATGCGTTGGGCAGCCGTGGAACAGCTCAAACCCAGGAATAATTTAGAGACCAATCCAATTTTTTTGGGGGGGGGGGGTCTGTGTGCGTTCTGAAATTTCAAGAGCCAAAGGTTCGGGACCGCTATCAAAAGAATCTGATGAAGGGCGTTTTGACTCTTAAAAGCTCACCCCCCCCGCCAAATCTCGTAAGGGGGCAGATTGCTGCTATATAAGAGATGAAAGACCCCCCCCCCCGCAGCTGTAGGTAGCAAGAGAAAAGAAGCAGATGTGTGGGGCCAGATCAGAGATTCTTCTTTATTTTTACAGTTTCCAGGGGCGGAACGAGGTCCGGGTATAACACAACTCGTTTGCAAGACGGTAACTTTTCCTCAGTGACTCAACATGCTAATTATTGCATGGGACCTTATAAATAGTGAATTCTTCCATTTCTCCAATCCTAGGTGAGTGTCCTGCATAGTGCAGGGGGGTTGGACTAGATGACCCATGAGGTCCCTTCCAACTCTATGATTCTATGACATCAGAAGAAACGGTGGGTTTTGAGATGGGCAACAAGTCCTCAGCTCACAGGTGCCTTTCCCCCCATTCTGCATTTGGATCCAATCTCTTGCTTGCGTGCATGAGACGGTGCCTGTTCACGCTCGCTCTCTCCGTGAAGCTCTTCCCACAGTCTGAGCATTCGTAGGGTTTCTCTCCCGTGTGGGTTTTTTGGTGCCGAACAAGGTTTGAACTGCTGCCGAAGCTCCTCCCACAGATGGGGCACTGGTGTGGCTTCTCCCCTGTGTGGGTCCTCTGATGTCGGACAAACTTTGACCAATAGAGAAAGCATTTCCCGCATTCTGGACATTTGTACGGGTTTCCTCTTGCGTTTCTCCTCCTACATTCAACGTCACCTGTGGCCATACTGAAAGCTTTCCCACAAACACTGTGTGTCTTTTGGCCTTTTCCAGCTAGGATTCTGTGCTGGCCTTTTATGACATCCTGGGGGCCTCCCTGAATATGCAGAGTTTCGTTGTCTCTCGCTACCCCTCGATGAAAATCTTGATGCTTCTCCGGATCTTGTTGACTGTCAGAGTCTCCTTGCTCATAATCCTGAAAGATGGACTCTTCTTCTGTCCACAGTGACGCCCCATAAGGTCCCACCTGCTCTGAATCCTCTGTGGTATTCGTCTCCATTTCTTCTATGCTCACCCATCTTCTGCCTGCAGGAGAAATGAGAAGACCCTCAACACTATTCCTTGCTGGCACTACAGGGAAATGTAATCTGAGAGTGGGGAATGAAACCAAGGGTGGGGTGGGGGGAAAGGAGGCCTGCTGAGAAATGCCTTCTTCTTGCATGATGGTTCATTCGTGTTATACTATTTGCATACTGATTCCCCTCTAATGAACCACCAGGGGAGGACTTCATTACTTTGGAGCAGGGGTAGTTAAACTGCAGCCCTCCAGATGTCCATGAACTACAATCCCCATGAGCCCCTGCCAGCATTCGCTCATGGGAATTGTAGTCCATGGACATCTGGAGGGCCGCAGTTTGACTACCCCTGCTTTGAAGTGTTACAAACCAATGAGATGAAATTAATGCAAAAGAAATTCCATCTAAACATCAGGAAGAAGTTCCTGACAGAGCGGTTTCTCAGTGGAACAGGGTTCCTCTGGAGGTGGTGGGTTCTCCCATCTTTGGAGATTTTTAAACAGAGGCTGGAGAGCCATCTGACGGAGAGGCTGATTCTGTGAAGGTTCAAGGGGGTGGCAGGTGACAGTGGCTGAGTGAGAGGGTTGTGGGTGTCCTGCATGGTGCAGGGGGTTGGATTAGATGACCCAGGAGGTCCCTTCCAACTCTATGATTCTATGATTCTAAGTTCTTAGTGCATGGTGGGCTCCAGTCCTTGCTAAATTCTTGACGCAAATTAATAACACTGGCAAACTTCCCCAAGGATGGACAGCTAGCATCATGGTCCCAATCTTTAAAAAAGGTGAAAGTTCTGAGCCACAGAATGACCGACCGGTTAGTTCTCTGCCTGTAGCATCTAAACTATGTGGTAACTTCCTGAGGAAGACATTGGAGAACTGGGCGGAGGACGATATCTGAAGCCCACAACAGGGAGGCTTTAAGAAGGGGCGCTTCACGACTGAACACGGCCAAGCTCTGCTTCATCCGGCTGCGGCAGCTACGAGAGGTCTTACAAAGGCATTATATGTCTTTGTAGATCTCGCTGCCGCTGTTGACTCATTGGACAGGAACAAACTTGGGCAGAAACTCCCAAATCTGCAGCTGGATCCATGTCCAGTGTGTCTAATGAGACAGCTCCACCAAAATGCTACGGTTTAGGAAATTCAGGTGCTCTGATGGAGGAAACCCCCATCAATAAAGGTGTAAAACAGGGGTGTGTTCAACCTATACATTAATGATGTTGAAGAAATGCTAGAGGCCCCCCACTATTTGCCATACCAGGTTTAGCCTTTGGGGGTTCTGTTTTTATAATCCATCCATTGCCTCTTCTAGGGTGAAACTGCCTGTCCTGCATAATATTCAATACCTGAATGTTCCAGAAAGGGAATGCTCACCTGACAAGACACCCCCCTCGTCCTCGGATTGCCTTGTTTTGGAACACAGCTGCCCCGCCTCTGTTTCAGAAATCGCCTGGCTGGCCTCGGCGACACTCCGAACGGCCCCCTTAGGCGGTCTCAGGATCTGCAAAGGCAGCAGGGACCATTTCAGGATGGGGAACCAAGCGCTGAAGGCAAAGGGTGGACCCCGTGCTCTAGCCCAACGGCTAGCACCCACAGCAGATAGCAGAATCAGAATTTGGGTTAAGGAGGAAACCTGCGGGCTCCCCTTTTTTAGCTCCCTGTTTTGCACAATAATGATAAAGTGGCATACAAACAATAAAAAGATAAAAATAATTAAAATCCTCCAAATCACACTCCCCAATCAGACCTCCCACCCCAAGCTCCCTGGAAGACAGGGTAGTAAGCTCTACAAACTGCAGGAAGTATATGGTTTTACCATAAAGTTTCTGGCAATTCCTAGAGCTACTGGCATTGCTGCCAGTTTCTCCCCGGAAGTGATGTCACCATCCTGGCAATGATGCCCAACGCCATTTCCTTGCTCCCAACTCTAGTCATGAAGAAGAGCTGTTTTTTGGGACCTTGCTTTTCACTACCCGAAGGAGTCTCAAAGCGGCTATCCTTCCTCTTCCCCCTACCTTCCCCCCTGTGAGGTAGGCGGGGCTGAGAGAGCCTTGAGAGAACCATGACGGGCCCAAGATCACCCCGCTGGCTGCGCATGGAGTGAGATTGGGAAACCAAACCTGGCTCTCCAGATTAGAGTAAGGTGACTAGATTTTAACATTGGTAAAGCGGGACACCATTGACCGGGGGAGGGGGGGAGTACTTGATTAAAAATTTCGTCTATATGGAGCAACAAAAAGTTGCATAGAACGCAAAAATAGTATTGTTATATATTTTTTTAAAATTTCAACCTAAGTACAATTTGCCAGGTACCCCGAGATGTCCCTCCACAAATGGGACAATCTGGTCCCTTAGATTAGAGGCCATCGGTCTTAGCCACGACACCAAGATGGCTCAAAGCAAGATCTTGTGTAGCCCAGATTTCATTTAAGGGCTGGACAAATTCAAGGAGTAGCAGCTTCACAGAGACATATCATGGCCTGGATTTATTATTGATTGTACTGCTTGTGTCATGTAGCCAGGAGATCCGAGGATCACCTGCCAGCTACGCAAGGGGCCTTCTCAAAGATGGTTTGCCATTGCCTGCCTCTGCGCCACGACATTCCTTGGAGGACCTACCATCCAAATCCTTGGAAGTCTCCCATCCCCAGACTAACCAGTCGGCCGTGCTTAGCTTCCAAGATGTGACAGGTCCAAGCTTGCCTGGGCTACCTGGGGCTCCTCGCACGGAGGCAGGCAGAGATCTCCGTCCAACACCAGAAGAAGCACATGAAGTGCAGCAGAAGGACCTTACCTCTTTCTCTTGCCTCTGGGCGTCTTGTTGCCTCAGCAGGAGCTCCTCAGCCAGGGCCACCACCTGAGAGCAGCTTTCTGACCCACATTCCCTGACCCAGCGTTGGATCTCTGGTGGGAGGATGGTCAGCAGCTGCTCCAAGACCAGCAGCTCCAAGATCTGCTCCTTGGAGCGCTGCTCGAATTTCAGCCACCGGCAGCAAAGTTCTTCCAGTTGGCTGTAGGCCCCTCTTGGCCCCTCGGCTTCCTCGTAGCAGAAGCGCCTGAAGCGCTGGCGAACCTTCTCCCTCCTCGTGGCATCCCTGCGCAAGATGGCCGACTTCACTTTCCCATAATCCTCCCTGTCTCTGGCCTCCAGCCTGTTAAAGGCCTGCTCGGCTTCCCCGCCCAGGGCTGGCAGAAGTCGGGCCACCCACTCTTCCTTGGGCCACCGGCAGGCTTGAGCCACCTGCTCAAACGAAGCCAAGAAGGCTTGTGCATCATCCCATGGGGAGGGCTCCTCGGGGATTAGAGAGGCCCCCCACTTTGGCTGAGGGGCCTCCACGGTCTTGAGGAATTCCTGCAGCTGGGCTTCCCAGTGTTGAAGGAGCCCTTCGCACGGCTCTTGTTTCACCTCCCGCTCAGGTAACCTCTGCAGGCTACTTCCAGCGTGTCCTGCTCCTTGCAATTCCTCCACAGAGCACCGCTCTTCCGTTGTCATCCCTCCGTGACACCGCAGGAATTACCTCTGAGTGGAAACGCCTCTGGAACAAAACGTTAACATGCCTTTCGAGTTCGGGACCGGCACGATAGGCGTCTCCCTGCGGAAACAAGAGGTTAGAGCAGCCTTGTCTCAGCCTTTTGACCCCTGAAAAAATGTCCAGGCTTTGTGGTAACCTTGAAGTGATGTCAGCTGGCCACGGCTCCCTGCCACGCTTCCGGAAGTGACACGTCATACCCCCAACCCACCCATCCAGAATTTTTAAAAACAGCCCCCTAATCAACCAACCAACCAACCCCAAGTGGACTCACCTGGCTGGAGAGTGGTGGGCTGCCCTGCCTCCCGCCGGGACCAAAATGCCAGGCCGAAGCGGTGAACAGGAGCTAAGCCCTGGTCCCCACCCACCCCTAAGCCTCAAAATGGCCAAGAGGGCTGCTCCGCTGGGCCAAGCCTGAGGCTGGGGTAGGCCCCCCCCCCACAACCTACCTAGAGCTGTTAAAAAAGCCCAAACAACCCCACCACCCACCCACCCACCCTAGGAGAACTCACAGGTTCCAGCCACCACGTATGGGACTACCATGATAGGGGACCCTTGACCAGCAAAGGTTTCTATGGCTGTGGCCCCTCCCCCTCCAGGGCCATCATGGGTCATTCTGGCAGTGGTGGGGTCAACCTGCCTAAATGAGGTAAGATCCACCCATGGTCGCTGAAAAAAATATTAAAATATATTTTGAAGATCAAGAAGAAGAAGAAGAAGAGTTGGTTCTTATATGCTCTTAAATGCGACACCTTGTTAGTTCTTAATCACTACACTAAGCGGCCAGGGCTGAGAAGAAGAAGGAGAAGGAGGAGGAGGAGGAGAAGGAGAAGGAGGAGGAGGAGGAGAAGGAGGAGGAGAAGGAGAAGGAGGAGGAGGAGGAGGAGGAGGAGGAGGAGGAGGAGGAGAAGGAGAAGGAGAAGGAGAAGGAGAAGAGTTAGTTCTTATATGCCGCTTTTCCCTACCCGAAGGAGGCTCAAAGCGGCTTACAGTCGCCTTCCCTTCCTCTCCCCACAACAGACACCCTGTGGGGTGGGTGAGGCTGAGAGAGCCCTGAGAGAACTGCTCGGTCAGAACAACTTTCTCAGTGCCATGGCGAGCCCAAGGTCACCCAGCTGGTTGCATGTGGGGGAGTGCAGAATTGAACCCGGCATGCCAGATTAGAAGTCCGCACTCCTAACCACTACGCCAAACTGGCTCTCAAAATTAAAAAAACAAAACAAAACATGGATGAACATGGGCTTTAAATAGCACGTTCAGTTGTACGTACACAAAATATAACGTAAGAGCTTTACTCTGTGTGCTTACAGACAAAAATCAGGAGCACTTTGTACATGGGCTGTATGTGCGTTCACTGAAGGGTGGGAGGTGAGTAATAGATCTAAATAGTAATAATAATAATTAATAATAATAATTACAGTACTAGTATAATCTAGGGCTGATTTTTGTTTGGTCTTTTTATTTCTTTAAGATAAAAACAGAGTATATAACAAAGATATAAAGGGGGTACAGAAAACAAGGGGGTTGTACAGAACAATTCATATCATTATTCAGAGTTTACACTGCACAGGATATTAAACAAACAAGAAGGAGGGTCTTCTCCAGCCTCCTCCTCATAATCTTTACAGCAATCTGTGCTTCCATTACATTAAGCAGTCTATCTAACCACTATATTTTATCACCATGTCATTTTCATTATAGTATATATCTCATTTTATGCACCTCATCCAGTGTTAACTATGGCAGATATTTCAAAGTCCATTGCAATAATTAAATCCAGGAGATAACTCACATTAAAGAGGCAAGCTAGAAGCCAAATAAGTTATTATTCAAATTTCCATTTTTATACATTTATGTTCAAATTTTATTCTCATTCTGCTTTAACAAAATATTACACACAGTGTATAACTATGCATTATTTTCTATTTCAAATTGCTCCTCATTCTATATCTGTCTCCAGCTTTCATAGTAAACTTTTCCATTTCTCCAGTTTTATGGGGCCTCTGATATGTGTCATGATTCCACTTGGGGCTCTTTCTCTGGGAACTGGAGTTGAAAGATTTCAAGTTGCAGGTTTATGGGAAAGACCTCTTCCCAGTCACAGTTCTCTCAGAGCTCTCTCTGCCTCCTACATTTGGGAGGAGGAAGGAAGTTGGTTTTTTGTACCCTGCTTTTCTCTACCCAAAGGAGCCTCAAAGCTGCTTACAAATGCCTTCCCTTCCTCCCCCCTCAACAGGCAACCTTGTGAGGTAGATGGGGCTGAGAGAGCTCTGAGAGAACTGTGATTGGGGAAAAGTCAATTGCCACTGATATTATTAGAGTGCAGTTCAATAAATGGTAGGGCTTCCTGGAGACAACCACTCAAGAGTTTATTTGGCTGTAGCTAAGTGTAAAATAATTGATTCCACCCGCTCTCTTCCAGTGGGGTCAACCTGGATCAATGAATCCAATAGGGATCTCCCCCCCCCCCAAGTGCCTCTTTGAGAGTAGCTCCCCCACCCCTCTGGAAGAAGGCTGACCTGGCCACACATGGCCTCTGACCCTGGGGGAGAAAGGGCAGGATCTGACCCTCCCCACTGCTTCTTCTGGTGCCTTCCTCCCTGGGTCTGCCTTACCTGAAAGCTCCTTCTTGTTGCTTGTGTTGCAAGGAGATGCAAAACCAAACTCTGCCCATCAGTATTTTACAGGCTTTAACTTCCCCGTCCTCTCTAGGACATGCAGCTCGGGTGGTTTTAACCCTTACATTTCATTTTTCAAAAAATGTATTCCAGAATCTCTGTTAGTCCTTCCTCAATTTGACTTGAATTTGTAAACCCTTTTTCTATAATTTTTCTATAGCACACCATTGTTAATTAGGCTTTCATTGATTCAACCTGTATTTTTTCTTTTATTTAATTTTTCACATTTTATTACGTGGTTTATATACTGTCCCCTCCCCAGGTACCGGTTCGGGGACGTTTTCCCACATTTTATCATTTATCTTCACTGATAGATCCATAAAACAATATGTCAATAGGGCATTAAACTAGAATGGCAATTAAACCTTGTTAAAAACAAACGAACCAGCCACCCATTAGCCCAGGGGTAGTCAAACTGCGGCCCTCCAGATGTCCATGGACTACAATTCCCAGGAGCCCCTGCCAGCATTCGCTGGCAGGGGCTTCTGGAAATTGTAGTCCATGGACATCTGGAGGGCTGCAGTTTGACTACCCCTGCATTAGCCACTGTAACACACCCAGTGCCATTCACGTAGCACTATTTCTAAATTCTCCTAATTAGCAGAACTCACAATGTCATTAATTCCGGGATTAAATCCCCCAGCCCTTCCCCCTTGTGCATGGCCTTGCTCCATGCACTTTGAACGACAAGTGTGGCTTATTTTGTAGATTTCTCCGCTGGCAGATCTAGGTAGCAGCACCACCTTCTCCCCTCCCCCCGGGTTTAGGGTTGCCACCTCCAGGCTGGGAAAACCCTGGAAACGTTGGGGGTGGAGCCTGCAGAGCGTGGGTTTCGGGAGAAGAGGGACTATAGGGGCCACTTTCTCCAGAGGAACTGATCTCTGTGTCATTCAGGGGGATCCCCAGGTCCCAGTGGTTTGTATTACAACGGTTCATAGTGAGCCAACCGGGAAGGGCAGGCTATAAAAACACAGCTGTTGTTATTGCTGATGTGATTATTGTTATTATATTAAAACGAGGAATGCCAATTTCCAAGTGGGACCTGGGGATCCCCGGAATTGCAGCTTCTCTGCAGCCCAGAAAGATCAGTTCCCCTGAAGTAAAAGTGGTCTTTGGAGATACTCCTTGTTTACATCACGTTACAATTTGGTTTGGTTGCCCTGTTTCCTCTTTGACGTTCCCGACACAGACACGGAGATTATTTTACGCTTTCTGACTTGCTTATAAACATGAACAGAGAGACTCTCAATCTCGCACACGACAAAGCAAAAAGTGACTAACTGTCACAGCTAACAGAAATGAAACTCTCTCATATTGCATCTCTGATGCCTGCAAAGATGCACAAGCACAATCACAACACTATCTCCCGTTGGGGGGAGGGGACCTGGCAACCCTATTTAAAACGGATTGTTTTTTTTCCTGAATACTATCACGATTGTCAGCTTCCAGGTGGGCTCTGGAGATCTCGCAGATTTACGAATGATCCCCAGACTACAGAGACCGGATCCCCCAGGAGAGAAGGCTGCTTTGGAGTGTGCATGGTGTTATACCCAGGGCCATTTCGCACGGCTTCAAAGTAGCACAATGGTTGCTAATTGGAAACGCTACTAATTTGCCATAACCCACGACGTCGTAGACAATCTGCAACAGTCCTGCAACCGACCCGCAAAAAGCGCTTCGTTGTAGCGCTTTCAGGGGAATCCAGAAAAGTGGATTCACCCTCCGGATAGCGATACACTCCTGCAACCAATCTGCGACAATAGCGCCAAAGACTTGTGCGTTACCATTGTTGCGGGTTCTTCAAAGTCCCTCCTCCCGAGCCTTTCCTCCAAACTTCCGGCGAACTGTCCGCCATTTTTTTTCTCCGAGCGAGCGGGGATCTACGAGGCAACGAGACAGCGACTGGCTTTCAAGCACGATCACTTTCAGAAATTCTGCCCGGACACCACAAGAGTATTTCAAAAGCACAGTGGCACACACCGTCACGTTCCAAACATTTGCCCAAAGCTTAAAACCCCGTCTACCTTCGGCCAGTACTAGCGGAGTCAACGTACAGGGAGCATTTTAAAAAACTTTCCTCTGAGCGTGCCAACGAACGTTCGCCGCTCGCGGTCTCCTGTTTAAATTAGTGGGGTTCAATAGATATGATTCGAGGTGATACCATGAGGGGCGGTTTATGTGTAGTGGGTCTTTGTGTGGTTCCGGGTACGTGGTTGTGCTTGGGTGCGGACAACCCCTTCCATCGGCGGCTAGACCTCCGGCAAGCGGAGTCGCCGTCCGCCGTTCATTTTAAAAAACTTTCCTCTGAGCGTGCCAACGAACGTTCGCCGCTCGCAGTCTCCAGTTTAGCTTAGAGGGGTTCAATAGAAATGATTCTAGCATGAGGGGCGGTTTATGTGTAGTGGGTCTTTGTGTAGTTCCGGGTGCGTGGTTGTGCTTGGGTGCGGACAACCCCTTCCATCGGCGGCTAGACCTCCGGCAAGCGGAGTCGCCGTCCACCGTTCATTTTAAAAAACTTTCCGCTGAGCGTGCCAACGAACGTTCGCCAGTTACATGTCATTGATTTATGCTTTGGTTGGTGAATATTATTGGGGAACTGTCGCGTACCGCTGCACTTGCTCTCGGTTTTACACCGGCATGCGTTTTTGTAATGGCGGACATTTCACTAAAATGGCTCCCGCTGCATGTTCAAACTGCTCTTCCCGCGTGTGGACGAATCAGCGCATGCGAGAAGTCAAACAAAAGGCGCTAATCTGGCCATTAGGAGCAGATCCTGTTCCCGCGCGAGGAGTTTTGAACGTGACATGTGACCTAATGTGGCCAATGTGCGTGTCCCCTACTGCCCTCTACCAATCAGGAGCCGGCTAGTCCCTTTGTCTTTGTGTGCGGGAAGGTATATGATCCGTTGCACCCTGCACCTCGCACCACCATTTTGCTCAGCTACTAGCGAAAGCACCATGGAATCCTCTTCGCAAGCCTCGTCCGTCCCTGCAACCGGCCGTGGCCCAACTTGGAGGGACGCGGAGATCAGGGACCTGATCGCGATTTTCTCGGAAGAGAAAATCCAGGACGCCTTCCAGTCCTCGCACAGGAATAGGGAGGTCTTCGAGCAAGTGGCCATAAAGATGCGTGCCCTGGGCCACAACAGGACCGGCCTTGAATGCCGGTCCAAAACTAAAACAATGCGGGCGGAGTACATGCGTGCCGTGAACCATAATAAGGGTTCCGGCAACGAAAAGGTGACCTGCCCCTACTTTGAGGAGCAGCGCCAGCTGTACGGCGACGGGGAAGGAGCCGGCAGGCCGAAGCACGTCGGGAGGAGCCTTAAGGTGGTTCGGAAGCCGGCTGCCCCGGTCGAGGAACCACCCGCTGAGGAGGATCCCGGCGAGGGCACCTCGTCCAGCTTTCGGCCTCCACCCCCCGTCCAGCAACGAGCCGCGGAATTGGTCACGGTGGACCTGATGGCCATCGCTCCTGGGGAGCCAGAGGAGGTTCCTGAGCAAACGCCCCTTGCCTCCGGTAAGTAATTTTCTTTTTATTTTATATTTCATTTTGAGCAAATGTGTGTTCTGACGTTTGGGCATCGTTTTCTCGTGTGTTCGTTGCAACGCATAATATGCTAGGATGTTTGTGGATTGCTTTGGGTGGCTTTTTAAAACGGTTGTGTTTAACCAACAACCCAAACAGTTTTGCAGCATGCCTCAGCCATAGGCCTTCTGCAGTGCTTTAGCCACTACTTTGGGAGCTTGCTGTGTGGTTCAGGTTGTATGCTTGCTCCTTTTTCACTATTTTCTGCTCTTGTCCACAGAGACACAGATGCCTGGGACGGTGGTCCTCGAGTCCCCTGCAGCGGTGGCAGAGGACAGTGATTCTGGGGCGTCCACAAATGTTGGTAAGTATCAGTTGCAATAAGGGGGGGGGGTTTAACTGCTTTGTGCTTTTCTGTTTGTGCAGGGCAGCAGCACTGCCAAGAGACAGAAGAGAGTCCCTCAACGTTGCTGCTTTAGGGTTTGAAGCTTGCTTTGCCACACTTTGGTCCTAAATCATGTTCTTTTTTCCCTTTTTTCAGATTTCATACCCGGGACGCAGGAGGAGGAGGAGCGTGGGGTGGCTGGACCTCCTGCCGTGCGCAGGCGTATACAGATACAAGATGGTGAGCGTGCATGAACTGTTCCTTTCGAGCCATGGCTGCAGGACAATGTCTGTGTGCAATAACTGTGTGCTTCCTTTTCATTTTTGTGCTCCCCTGGCATTGTTCTGAGTCTTGGTTTAACATGTAACCAAGAAAGGCCACCATGGGCAAACAAACAATAACCATGTGCTCCCCTGGCATTGTTCTGAGTCTTGGTTTAACAATATGTAACCAAGAAAGGCCACCATGTGCACCAGGGTGGGTTTTGACTGTCTCGATGTTACTAACAGTTCTGTTTCTCTTTTTTTGCCAACAGAGGTCCTTTCAGAAGACGACGAGCCAGCCGGCTCACCACCTAGGGGTGCTCTCCAAGCTGAGGAGAGGCTGGCCAGGGAACGCGGCAGGCTGCGGCGCGTCTCCGTCCTGACTAATGTGGGAGAAAGGATCCTGGAGCACTGCCAGGAGGAGTCCAGGCGTGCCGCTGCCGCAGACCAGGCGATGCTCTCCCTCGTGGCCCAGGAGGGCAAAAAATTCCGTGCCATCCTTAGAGACTCGAACAACTCACTACGCGAAAGCGTGGAGGAGGTTCGACTGATAAGGAGGCTGATGGAGAGGGCGGTCGCGGTTATGGAGGCGGCCACCCCTCCTCAGATTACAGTGCTTTTGGACCAGAGAATCCCCGTTTTTTTGCTGGCTAAGTACACAAACCGCACAAGACAAGGTTAAACAAAGAACACAAAACTTTATTCAACAACAGAGTAGGAAAAACAATTAAACACGCCTCCTGTTTCTGTAGATGTGGGTGGCTATGGCGTCCCGAACCTTGCACCCCTCAGCATAGATCCTTTTTCTCCTTGCTTCAGGGATGTCTTGTGTGTCTTCAAGGACTACAGGATCAGGTTCATCCACAGGGAAGGGGATGTTATGTCCCTTGTCCTCGCATATGTTGTGCAAAATGACACACGCGATGATCAGCGGAGTCACATTGTCTATATGCACATGGAGTCGGGACATCAGGCAACGGAACCGGGACTTCAAACGTCCAAAGGCACGCTCCACTACATTCCTTGCCCGGGAGTGACTGAGATTGTAGTGGCTCTGCACGTCTGTCCTTGGCCGCTTGTAGGGAGTCATGAGCCAGCGTCGTAATGGGTAGGCTCCGTCCCCGAGCACCAACGCCGGCACACGCACGCCCTCAATGGTGGCGGTGGGGTTTCCTGGAACAAAGACCCCTTCGTCCATGGCTTTCCTGATGTTGGATTCCCTGAAAACAAGGGCATCATGCCTCCTGCCACTCCACCCCACCTCGGCATCGATAAACCGTCCGGAGAAGTCCACAGTTCCTTGCAGGAGAACAGAACAAAAGTCCTTCCTGTTCCCGTACTCCTTTATGCTTCCCCCGGGGGCACGGATAGGGATGTGGCTTCCATCGACGGCCGCAAAACAATGCGGGAATCCAAGCCTGGCAAACCCGTCCATACTCTGGAATAAGGGAAAGAAAAGAATATAAGCCATGGCATGTCAGCGTGGGGTGTATCGCGTCTTCGTTGCTGACCTGTCAAACAAGAAAAAAAATTTAAAGGGCAAAGGGGATAGAATGACACTCACCGCTCCAAGCCGGTCTCCGAGGCACACGACTTTGCTGAACAATTCCGCCTCCATGGCGAGGCAGAACTCCTTAAGGATATCGCCAACCGTAGTGACTCCGAGTCCGAATTGCTGGGCTACTGTCCGGAAGTACTGAGGGGTGGCCAAGTACCACAATGCGACCGCCACCCTTTTTTCCACTGGCACGGGGCGCCGCATGCCAGTGACTTGCCTCTCCATGCGTCCACGTAGAGCCTCCACGAGTTCAAAAAATGTCCCCCTCGACATTCTAAAGTTGGCAATCCAGTGGTCATCATCCCAGCGAGCCCACACAAAATTTTCCCACCAGTCAGAGGATCTTTCGTCCACCCAGAACCGTGGGGGGAACCGGACCTCTGCCAGAGCTTGCCAGTGCCTCTTTGCCGCCATGGTTGCCCATTGAGAACGTCTTGTACTGCTGGTCATCGCTCTGGCAATACGTTCTCTGTATTCCTCTGAAGCAGCCCTCCTATGCTGCACAGTGGTGCGGATACGCTGGACCACCGCAAGCATCTGAGCCAACAATTGAAAAACAATCCTCTCCATTGCAACGTTAACCTGTGCTGCGGGCAGTAGGCTACGCAAACAAAGAGAGGCCGACCGCGTGTCTGCCCAGGTGCATATAAGCAGGTAACCTGTGGGCGTGTACTGTGGGCGGGGATTAACCTATCAAACATATCAATGCATCAACCTCTGTTTCATAGAAAACAATAGAAAACACGTTCCAAGGGCGCCAATGATTTGACGATAACGCGTTGCTACGGGTTTTCCTGGGTTTTTTTAAAAAAAAGGGAACCCTGACAAGTCCGGCTTTAGGGTCGAGGTCAAAGGTGTGCCCGCAGTTTGATTGACGGGCACGGGAGGCCAGAAGCGCTAAAAAGGGACCTCCTTTGTAGCGAAAAGACGGAGAACCGGAAGCCTGTGGGTTACGAAAGTGACGAGAAGTGAAAGTGCTAAATTCCGCAAAAACCACAGCTGTGCGTTACGGGCACAGCTAGTTACATTTCGCTAGTTGAAGTAGCGATTTCGCTAACAGCAACCAAATAGCAACTTTGAGCTCTGTGCGAAATGGCCCACACAGTTTATTCTTCTACGCGACGACGGCAACAAGACTAGAATTGACCAAGAGATGAAAAATGCAAGAATTACCTTCGATAGAAGACTGGTTGAATAAATTAGCTGACTTTGCCAAGATGGCCAATCTGACACTGAGGGCCATTCCGCACTCCTTCAAAATTGCACAATGGTTGCCAATTGAAATCACTACTGATTTGCCGTTATGCACAACGTCGTTGACAATCTGCAACACTCCTGAAACCGATCCGCAAAAAGCGCTTTGTTGAAGCGCTTCTACGGAAATCGCCAAAAGTGGATTCACCCTCCGAAAAGCGCTACACTCTTGCGACAAATTTGCAACACTAGCGAAAAAGACCTGTGCGTTAACATTGTTGTGGTTTCTGCAAAGTCCCTCCCCCTGGGCCTGTCCTCCGGTGAACTGTTCGCCATTTTTTTTTCTCGGACAGAGCGCAGATCAACGAATCAACGAGACAGCGCCTGGCTTTCCAGCACGATCGCTTTCGGAAATTGTGCCCGAACAGCACAATAGTATTTCAAAAGCACAGTAGCACACACCGTCACTGCCCCAAAATATGCCCACAGCTTAAAACCCCGTCTACCATCGGCCAGACCTTCGGTTAGTGGAGTCACCGTTCAGGGAGCATTTTTGAAAACTTTAAGCGTAGCAACGAATAATCGCCGACCGCAGTCTACTGTTTAGCTTTGGGGGGTGCAATATATATGATGCAATGTAATATCATGAGGGGCGGTTTCTGTGTTGTGGTTGTTTGTGTGGTTCTGCGTGCGTGGTTGTGCGTGGTTGCCACAAACTCTGGAGCTCCCTCACCACTCGTCCGTTCACTCACGGGGTTAGGGCTAGGACTAGGGCTGGAAAGCCCAAGGTCCTAAAAACATAGCTAAAAGAAATTCTTACCAGCAAAGCTTCATGGCATAATTGAGATCCAATCTGACAGAGGGACCCTTTGGGGAATGTAAATACTGAACAAGACCAACCAGCCGAAAATCCAGATAGATGAAAAAATATCAAGCTGGCTACTATGGCAAAAGTTTATTCAATTTTAAACATGCCAGAAGAAGATTTGGTATACCTTGTTTTCAGATAAGCCTTTTTCAATGGCTATTAATAAACAAAAATTCAAAAATTCAAATTAACAATACTATCATGTCTTATTACAAATGTTGATAATTAATATCAGCTCATTACCTAATACTGTTCGGTAATCTTTACACATCTATTGATGATATAACAAAGCCATCTACAAAACACATATAATAACATGAATAATAACACATATAACATGAATAATATAATAACATGAATAATAACATGAATTACATAATTTTTTATATATTTGCCACCAGGTCTACCTGTACACCTACGCCGAAGATTAACTGGAGGGTATGGCCAGCCTGATGAGTGGGGCCAGCAACAAACTGCGAGAACCCCTAGTGTCTCCATGGCTGACACCAGGACCAGCCCAAGTCCTAGGGATGGCATGTCCACATAGATATTTAAGTCTCCCAAAACCAGAAGTTAGGCAAGGGGGGACCCACCAACACCCACTGCGCCATGCCATGAAGGGGCGCACCCAGCAGAGACCAGAGAACACAGCTCTCCACGCTGCCAGTATTGCCAACAGCTAGGGAGGGCACAGGGCAGACACGGGCTTTTGCTTCTGCTTCTGCTTTGCTAAGGCAGACTCCCCCCCCCCCCCCCGGAGCAAGGGGAACAAGGCAGAACAACGACGATGGCGGAGCATTCCCCAAAACAGTGGTCCCCAACCTGCGGTCCGGGCCGCGGTTCCCTCTCCCCGCCCCCCCCAGGTAAAAAACTTCCCAGGCCGCAAGTTTGCGGCCCGGGGAAGCTTCTTACTGCGGGAGGGGGGGGAGAGGGAATCAGGGCCGCACCGCACATGCGCACATGCGCGCTGCACGGCTTAATCGCGCATGCGTGAAAAGTGCCACACAGCGCGCATGTGCACCCGGCTGCGTATGCGCGCTGCGCGGGTGCGGTCGCGCATGCGCGCTGCGCGGGCAGGGCAGTTGCCCTGCCGGTCCCCAGCCAAAAAAAGGTTGGGGACCACTGCCCCACAACACCGGTGCAGGGGGAACTATGGGAGGCTTGCCACAGCACTGGGGAACCACGAACTAGAGTCAAGGGGACCGACCAAGGCCGAGGGAAGTGGAGGTTTCCCTGCACCACAGAGTAGCCAGGGAGGACCCAGCCCACCCTCCGTCTGAGGAAGGGCACTGAGCTGGGGAGCAGAGACTGGGGACAGCACCAACCCAAACAGCAGGGGAGCCGGGGACATCACCGGCAGGGCCCCAAGAGCAACAGCACCAGAAACAGCAGTGGCAAAGGGAGGCAATGACGACATCGGCTTCCAAGGAGGCGCACCGGGCCCACTGGTGCTACCTGGTGGCACGGATCGATACCGCGAAGGCCCAGATGTGGCACGTCACAGGCCACAAAGCAGACCTGAAAGCACAACAATGTGTAGAGGACACTCCGTGGCTCCCGAGCCCAGAAGCAGGACTGCGAGGAGACCCTCCAGCAGCATCTGAGGAACCTGTGTACTCTGGAAGACCCCCAGGCTGAGTTGCGGGCCCAGCTTCAGTGGACGGGCAGTGACCCCGGCCAGGGAGAAGACGCTGAACCAGCGGCAGGACAAACAGCGACAGACAGTGGGTCTCGGAGGACTGGAGGCTCAGTGGTACAAGCTTCCTACCCCACAGAGACAGTGGACAGCCTCTGGATCGACTAGACTGACCGCGCCCTGGCCAAGGCACATCGGCACAGTGGCCCGGGAGACGGACCAAACGGAGGCCACCCTGGACCATTCCAGAAGATTCTGGGAGATTCCAGGAGAACCCCCCCCCCCCGGACGATGCAGGCAGTCAAGAGGATCGCAACAGCGCCAACCCCGCCCACACTGGACGCTTCTTGACAGCTGTGATTGTTTGTATTTTTACTTTTCCATGCAACTTCGGAGTTTTGCTGAAAAGAATGGTACACTAGAGTCATTTTTGGGGCTACAGCCTTGGCCTTTTGATGCTGTTTCTCATGCCCAAATAGTGTGGGTCTTGAAGAACAGAGGCTTAAAGGACCACTGCAATCCTGTGCATGTTTACTCAGAAGTAAGCGGCATTTTATTCAGTGGGGATTAGTCCTGCATTAGCTTTCTTGGAATTGCAAACACAATGGACTGTAGACAGAGTATTTTAAAACTGCAGTTGTGCTTTGTTAAGCCCCTGACATTTCTTGACTATAGGAAAATTACAAACACATCTGGTTTCACGTATCTTTCTAATTTCATTTTATCTATTTCCAGCCTTCCATTAAAAACAAAACAGGGAAATTGGAAGGGGGTTACTGGATTGAGAAAAGATATTGGCATTGGCTTTCGCTACTGATCTGGCATTGCTGAGCTATGATTTAGATACGGCACATGGGTTTTTTTTTGTAAGATTTGTGCGTGACAGGCACAAGCAAAAAATCATCATGGCTTCAATATTAGTTCAAGCAAGTGGACCTTTGTGGTTAAATCAATTACCCAAAGTAGACAATTGGCAACGATGCATCTGACAGATCGGGGAGAAATTGGGAAATATCTAGGCATGAAAATCAACCCTGAGGGCCGCTCCACACAACTTAAAAGTAGCTGAATTTTAACACTTTGTAAACTCTACATTTTTTGACATTCCACATGACATCGCAAGCAAACCGCAAAACTCCCACAAAACTTCCGCAACATTCGCTTTTTTATAGCGCTTCTGGGATAATCGTAAAAAGTCAATCCCCCCCCCCAAGCACTTGACTTCAGAGCAGAATCCGCAACACATCAGCAAAAGACATGTGCACTCTCAAAATAGCAGTAGAACAAATGTCCCTCCCTAGCTCCTGCCCCCAAGCTTCCGGGAGATGGGATCACAATCCCCCCCCTATAAGCCTACAAAAGCAACGAACAAGCGAGCATGCACCTCAACAAATATAGGTGGGTATTTCTATGATGGTTGTGGGAGGGACAGGATTTGAACTGTGCCCTTTTTCATTTGTGCAGGAGGACCTGACCTGGACACACCAGAAGGAGCCTATCTTTGATGGGTGGTGACTTGGAAAAAACCCTTTGCAAACATCCATGTTGTTTCCCTAAGAATAATTTATTTGCCCTCACAGAATACACCCCAGGCACCGTCCAAGAATGGAGAAGGGCACCCAGGAGACTGCTTTCACAAATGGCGAGGGAGATGCTAGCAGGTTAGCATGCTGGCCAGCCTCTTAACTATTCGTCTGTCAGGTCTACACCCCTTTTCTATGGTTTGCTGTGAATGGAGAGGAAGATGAGTCCTTGTCAGGGATTTATCCAAGGGTATTGGTGGGGTGGGGGAATGCTCTCGCCTGAGAACGAACGGGCTGCGCACGCTGTTTCTCTCTTTGCAGAAGAACACTCTGAGGAGAAGCGTGGAGAGGTGGGGGCGGCCACCCCACAGCGCAGGGACCCAGCGGGACAGGTCCAGAGAGGAAAAGGTAAAGGACCTACTAGGAGCACAGGTTGCATTTTCATCTGTCCTTCCTGCAAGTGGCCGTGGTTTAGGAAGAGAGAGAAAAATCATGCAAGGAAATGACTGGCTACGTCACCGGTGTTGACGGGAACGGTTTGGATTTCTGGATCATGGTCAAGGATGTCAATTTGAGGGGCTACTATCAGGAGACGGTGTGCACCTCACAGTATTTTTAGGAGAACCTTTCGTAGTGAATTAATGGCCTCAAGTCCTTTTCATGGTACTTTGGTTCAGGCTTCGGCCCTGTAAAATCTTAGTGGGCTGCATGAGAACGTTTTTGGTTCTCGTAGTGTAAGAATGCAGCACCATTTAGTTGAACATGTTCCAACGCTGCCTGCTCCTACTGATAAGGCTTCTGTTGTTCCCAATTAGCTTGTTGTGAGAACGGGCTTTGAATGAGATAATTTGGCGCTGCATCACCTGTTTCAGGACTGGCTCATCTACCCTGACATTAGTAACAGCATTGGTTAATTGATAAATTGTTAATTTGGCTTTGATTGGTTTCTGTGTCCAAGACCCCACGTGGGAATAAGCCACAAAGGCCTTCTATTATAACATCTAGTTGTTCGGATTTTTTGCTCTGTTCAAGTTTTGGCCTGCTCAGATTTTTTTTATCTGGTCCAGCTCTGTTCAGATTTTGGGGAAACCTTTGTCTGTAACCTTGTGAACCTGCAACTTGGATTATGGACTTTGAATCTCTCTCTTATCATCCTGCCATTTGCGTATCCTCTGTTAGCCAGAAATACTGTACGACATTCTTATTTTCTCACTGCTAGTATATATTTGTGCACCTTAATAAATATCAATTTTTAAACCTTGTGTTTTGGTTTTGGAACAAGCTAAGTTGAAACCTAGCCTGCCTAACTCGTACCATGGTACCCACTAAGCCTTTGATTTGTGGGACTTGTTTCTGGACGGGGTCAAGCTCCCTAGTAAACCCCTGATAGGCTTCAAGACTGCCCCTGGGTCTTGGACACCTAGGGGCCCATTCAGAGGTGGTGGCAGTACTACCGAACAAGGAGGTTGGGCTATCTATTCTCCTGGGTTTTGTAAGTATTTTGACCTTTCTCGTGGGCCACTGTGTTCTCTGAGGGCTGTGGACTTGGCCTTGGGGAACTGGGGTGTGACCATATACTTGCACAGCTGGTAAAGAGGACTTTAAACTAAATTCAAAGGGGGAGCGAAACGTAAATTCCAAACCGAGTGTGATGGGCAAGAACAGAAGATGAGAATATTGCAAATCTACATGGAACGGCACATAATTCGGGAACTACTAATTTACCGGGAAGTTCAAAAACCATTATGGGGGACACAAAGATGGATTACGATGTCTCTACACTAATGCACAGAGTATGGGAAACAAGCAGGAGGAACTAGTAGTCCTAATAGAGGAAGGGGACTATGACCTAATAGGAATGACAGATACTTGGTGGGATAATACAATTGGAATACTAGAATTGAGGGGTACAATCTATTCAAAAGGGATAGACCAGAAGGGGAGAAATGCAGCAATATATGTTAAGAAAATTTATACTTGTGAAGAAATACAGGTACCTGAGCATGAAGGTTCAGTTGAGTGTATTTGGGTGAATATAAAAGGAGTAAGAAAGGAGAACGGGGCATTTCACATGGCCCCCTAGAGAAGATGGACATCAAAGCATCCAAAACAACAACCTGCCTTTAGCTAAGGGATCTCCGGAGATGCCACCTCTTCCTAGAGGGGCTCTTTCAGCTTCCCCTCCCTCCCCCACGTATTCCTTCTGCCCCTCTGAGGTCACGCCTATTATCTTTTGTGGTTGGCACAGTTTAATATTGAAAGGAATGTAAACCACCTTGGGCTGGCTCTTGGCGCCTGGGAGTTAATACAGAAAGTTTTCACTTTGTAGTTTAGAAAAAGCAGCCTTTCCATGGGAATACCTTTTGGCACGCAAATACCATGGAATGAGGTCTGGGGTCTGAGAGTATATCTGTTCCTTGGATACTCTGTGAGACAATTTCAGCAATATTTCTCTGTAATGGCAAGTCCCCATAATTGCTCCCCTAGAATCCCAATAAAGATATTTTGGGACACCTCACCGCCAAGAGGCTGTCTTTGCTTTGGTGTCTTCATGGGTGTACATCCCAGGTCATGACACAATCTGGGAACATTGTTATGTACTCATAGCCCAGGTACATGCCTTCAAGCCCAGGGAGCTCCTGAGATGCCATCTCTTCCTAGAGGGGCTCCTTCTGTTTCCCTTCCCACCCCACTTATTCTTTCTGCTCTCCCTACTATCTCTGTGGCTGGCACTGTTTAACGTTGAAAGGAATGCAAACCACCTTGCCTGGCTCTTGGCGGTCAGGATTTAAAGACATTTAAAGAAAGATTTCACTTTATAGTTTAGAGAAAGCAGCCTTTCCATGGGAATACCTTTTAGCACACAAATACCATGGAATGAGGTCTGGGGTCTGAGAGTATATCTGTTCCTTGGATACTCTGAGAGGCATTTTCAGCAGTGTTTCTCTGTAATGGCAAGTCCCCATAATCCCACCCCTAGAATCCTAATAAAGCTACTTCACCCAATAAAGACTCTTCATTGCAAAGAGCCTGTCTTTGCTTTGGCGTCTTCATGGGTGTACATCCCAGGTCATGACACAATCTGGGAGACCCTGGTGCCAGCTTCAAGGTTGCTACGAATACCCTCAAACGGGTGGCTTTTGCCCGACTGCCATCATGGCCAGCACCATGCGTGGCAGCAGCAAAGCGGTGGTGAAGGTAGCAAACCAGGCCCAGTTTAGAGACAAGATCTATATCTTTGGAGAGAACCAGGAGAAACTGGGCCATATTACTCCCCCTGAAGAACATCACAGAATGGGTCAGGAACCCCAGTCATGGGAAGATGGTCAATTGGTAACGTATAGGACATTTTCCAAGAAAGAAGATGCCCTTGCGGCCCAAGTCCACATCGACAAGAGGTGGGAGGGTAACGGAATCCTCCTCTACGGCATCCTGGAGAAAAAGGAAAAGTATTTTCCCAAAATGGCAAATGGTAAGACCTTTACAAAGCCTGCCAGGGATTCTGGCTGCCGCATCTGTCTCTACACCCTTGTGGCCACTATTACATTCTGACCGGGGGAAATACGAGGGTCAGCAAGAGCAGGGGAGCCAAGATCCTTAGTTTTTTTTTGGGGGGGAAGCCCCCCTGAAAGAGGAAGACCAGCAAGGTGAAGCACAAGGTCATGGTGTTCAACACGGAATGATCCTTTGGGGGCATTTCACGTGGCCCCCTAGAGAAGTTGGGCATCAAAGCATCCAAAACAAAAAAAGACTACTTAGATGTCACCCATGTCCTGGTGGAGAACATTGTTACATACTCATGGCCCTGGTACCTGCCAAGGGATCTCCGGAGATGCCATCTCTTCCTAGAGGGGCTCTTTCAGCTTCCCCTCCCTCCCCCACGTATTCCTTCTGCCCCTCTGAGGTCACGCCTATTATCTTTTGTGGTCGGCACAGTTTAATATTGAAAGGAAGGCAAACCACCTTGGGCTGGCTCTTGGTGCCTGGGAGTTAATACAGAAAGTTTTCACTTTGTAGTTTAGAGAAAGCAGCCTTTCCATGGGAATACCTTTTGACACGCAAATACCATGGAATGAGGTCTGGGGTCTGAGAGTATATCTGTTCCTTGGATACTCTGAGAGGCATTTTCAGCAGTGTTTCTCTGTAATGGCAAGTCCCTGTAATCCCACCCCTAGAATCCCAATAAAGCTACTTCACCCAATAAAGACTCTTCATTGCAAAGAGCCTGTCTTTGCTTTGGCGTCTTCATGGGTCCCAGGTCATGACACAATCTGGGAGACCCTGGTGCCAGCTTCAAGGTTGCTATGAATACCCTCAACGCGTGGCTTTTGCCCGACAGCCATCATGGCCAGCACCATGCGTGGTGGCAGCAAAGCGGTGGTGAAGGTAGCGAACCAGGCCCAGTTTAGAGACAAGATCTATAACTTTGGAGAGAACCAGGAGAAACTGGGCCATATTACTCCCCTGAAGTACATCACAGAATCCACGGCCTGCACCACGTGACTGTAGATCAGGTAGCTTTGGACTTTGAGATTGATGTGGCCATCAGCAAAACATTCAACTCCGAAGCTGCATGGACCATTACAGAGGAGTATATCCAGATCATGGGTGGGATGGGCTTCATGAAGGACACTGGGATAGAATTGCCTGCACATCTGGATCTTCAAGGCTATCAGTGACATCTCGCAGGTGTTTGGTTGCACTGAATATGTCCCGGAACACAAAGAGCCAGCTGCATGGAACACAGAAAGCCATCAAATATCCCTTGAGGAAAATGGGCCTCTCTTGATTATTCACTTTTGGAACAGGAAGTATACTGAATGCTGTTGTACACCCAAGCTCAAGTGCTGAATGGACTCTTTGGGAGATCTATCTGTTCGCACGAGCTGTGAAGAACAGCTTCCGAAGCACAACAACAAAAAAAAAATCTATGAACAATTTGTGCTGAATTGCATTGCTGATTCCGCAATCAACCCTCTAACCCACAATGGCGGTTCTTTCCAGAGTCCTGACCCCTGAAGCAGGGAAACCCTGCTGTCCAGCAGAAAGTACTTTGTGACGCATAGACCATTTATGCACTGGAGGTTTCATGCCAGGCTGCAGGCTGGAGTTTTAGTCGTGGCAGGTGGCCCCACCTCTTCCTGCACCCACACGGAGGAGCATTTGGCCTGGTGCACCTCATCCGCCCCCAATCTGTGCTCCTGACAGGGGGGGTGGGGCAGTGAAGTTCCCAGTGCATAAACGGTCATAGTTCTGCGGGTGCTAACTTATTGGTTGTCCCCGGCCCCAGGGAGGCGCGCCTGGCCTTGACCAGGACCAGAGCCTTTTCAGTCCTGGCTCCAACCTGATGGAATGAGCTACAGGCCTTGTGGGAGTTTCCAACTTTCTGCAGGGCCTTTAAAACGGCGCTCTTCTGCCAGGTGGTTGGTTGAGACGGGGTGGCAAGGAAGGTCAGGGCCACCCTATAGGATGTTATTGGAGTAGCAGTTTGCGAATGCCAACAGCGCCCTCTATCGCCCTCTAGAGTGGTTTTTTCGGGGTGGGCTGTAGTGAGCTATTGTTTTTACTGCCACATCTTAGCACTTTTGTGCTTTATTGTGTATAGGGCAGGGGTAGTCAAACTGCGGCCCTCCAGATGTCCATGGACTGCAATTCCCATGAGCCCCTGCCAGCATTCGCTGGCAGGGGCTCATGGGAATTGTAGTCCATGGACATCTGGAGGGCCGCAGTTTGACTACCCCTGGTATAGGGGTTTTTGTTGGGGTTTTAACATTGTAACTCGCCTCGAGCCTTCGGGGAGAGGAGAGTAATAAATTTAATAAATAATAATAGCATATGGAGGGTATTCAGAAGCTGATGTCCCCACAGACCAAGTCCACGTGGCAGTTTAAAACACAAGGGAAGCCCTGCTAGATCAAACCAGGGATCCATCTAGTCCAGCATCCTCCCAGAGAGCGGCCAGCCTTCCCTGATGTTGCCTCCTGCCCTTGAGGTTCAAGATTTTGCACCTCTGAATGTGGTTCTTCAAAAACCTCTTGTGTATCTCCAAGGCGGTGATGGAGGACGAAGGCCTGGTGTTCACCTATGCCCGAGCATCTGAAACTTGCTTGCGCTTTCTGATGACCTAAGAAGTGAACTTGCTGAACTTGTACCAAAACTATTGAGGCCTGTTAATGGGTGGGAAGTGAGCTCATTCTTCTCCCCCCTTCCCCAATCTGGCCAGCAGAACTGTGGGGAGAACACAGTTCTTTGCTCTACAAAGACCTAATTTACCCGGGAGGAGGAAGGGGGATGCAAGCCATATTTGCCAGCACCCCAGTTGCCCTGTCTTAAATTCATCTCCAGATCTGGCACATGAAAGAAAAAAACCCTCTAAATTCTGAAAAGGCAATCTAGGAAGGCAAAGCTCTCCAAGGACATTGTGCTCCTCACTTTTTAGAAGTTGTTCAACAGACCCCTGCTGACTCAATCATTGGCTCCCCGACATACGGATGAGCAAGACTCCTGGCTACTCATCGACAGACTCACATTGGCCAAACATGCTACATTACAGACTCTGCACATTGCATCAACAAAATCAGCACCCTAAAACTCAACCCCAATAACAAACTCATCAGCTTTGACGTGGGAGCGGCGGTCTATAAATCTAATAAATAATAAAATTAATACATTGTTGTGACCTGCCAGAGTTTCTGGCAAAACGTCAGGGACTAAAATTACCAGACCATGGCCACACAAGTCCAGATAACCCACAACAATCAGTTCCTTCCTTGTCTTTTATTTTAACAAGGTTTTGTGCAGTACGGGAAAGGAAAAATTAAGGGTTTTCATGGGATGTTTTTTTTCCTGCACCCTATGACATACTTTCTGCTATTTTACCTACGGAGTATTTTTTTTTTTAACCCGCAAGTTCCACTTTTGTTCCTGGAGTATAACAGGAGACACTGTTTATACCAGGGGTAGTCAAACTGCGGCTCTCCAGATGTCCATGGACTACAATTCCCAGAAGCCCCTGCCAGCGAATGCTGGCAGGGGCTTCTGGGAATTGTAGTCCATGGACATCTGGAGGGCCGCAGTTTGACTACCCCTGGTTTATACCGTTGCTTTATCTATAGGTAGATAAAGCTAACACTGAACTTATGGTTAATTGCTGCATCTGCTCAGTGACTAGGGAGGAATAAGAAACTAAAAGACTGATTTTGATGGGAAGACGAAGGGTTTTATTTGAATTGGTTGAGATTGATTTACCACCTAGCTTCTGTGGTAGAAGGAGGTTTGGGCGCGAGGACCCATAAGGGGAGCTTAGGGTGCTTGGAGGCAGGCGGAGCCCGGGTGAGCCGGGCGGAAAGCTTTGGTGGCCAACATCTGCTGGGATGGATTGTGGCAGACATATCAGAATGGGAGGGGGAGAGCCCTTCAGGAAATCCCGTCCTGCGTGGAGATCACGAAAACTCTGTGGGACAACCCCAAGGGATGGGTGAAGATCTGAAGACCCAAGTTTGGAATCCACCACTGGCTGGAGGGAGTGTGGAATCAGATCCTCAGTACCACCTCTGCCAATGGCTGGAGGAATCTCGAGGAGAGGCGCCAAAATAATCGTAAATTGGACCTTAACTGTGAGGCATTAGTGAGCTATTTTGCAGGTAAGGTTTTGTCACTGTGCTGTGACCTTCCCACCACGGTTGATATGGGAAGGGAACTGGAGGCCGTTTGGCCACCTTTGGAGGTGACATTTGATGGCTTCAGACAGCCGTCATTACCAGAAGCGTACCCGTTACTGGGGTTGGTAAGGGCAGCCACGTGTCTCCTTGATCCCTGTACGGTCAAGAGCTGTTGGCCTTTTGTATAAGATTACTAAGAAGGTTTAAAACAAGCTGTTGGATTGTTTAATCCATTGCATTAAGAAAACTGACTAGTTGGAGGACTCCCCACTGTGGAAAGTTGTTTTCCATTGAAAATGGACATTACCAGGCTGCAGTCCTGGCAGAAGTCTTGACAACTGAAGAACAAGCAAAGGAATCACAGAAAGAATACACAAGAAGAGACTGTTTTCATTTTTGGTTTCACAAGGTTTCTTGTTTTGCTCAAAGGGGGCTGGGCCAGCGGATAGGAGGTCAAGCTCAGGGATATTATCAATCTCTCCCTATCTACTGGGGAGTTCCCTGAACTGGTGAAGGGGAGAGACTGATAATATCCCTGACCTTGACCTCCTATTCACTGGCCACCCCTTTTGAGCACGCCCAAATCCAGCCTGTGCTGAGGCAGCTGCGTTAGTTGCCGGTTGTGGCCTAGATCAGGGGTAGTCAACCTGCGGTCCTCCGGATGTCCATGGACTACAATTCCCATGAGCCCCTGCCAGCATTTGCTGGCAGGGGCTCATGGGAATTGTAGTCCATGGACATCTGGAGGACCACAGGTTGACTACCCCTGGCCTAGATCACCTTTAAGATTGACCTTTAAGGTCCTTCACAGTCTGGGAACGACATATCTGAGGGGCCGCCTGTCGCCCCATGCCCCTGCAGGGCTCTATGGGTACCAGCTTGTTGTCATTCTCAGTCCCCAGAGACGTTTGCCTGGCCTCAACCAGGGCCAGGACCTTTTTGGTCCTGGCCCCTACCAGGGTAGAATGAGGTCCCAGAAGAGCTGTGGGCCCTGTTGTGGGAGCTTTCGGCACTCCACAGGTCCTGTAAGATAGAACTCTTTCGCCAGGTCTATGGCTGAGACCAGTGCTGGAGGAAGATCGGATGGACCCCCCCCCCCTCAGGAAGATATGCCATCTTAGGTTCTGGAATATCACTTTGGTGGTGGCCGGCTAGTGCAGTCCCTCTGGCGCCCCTAGTGGCAGTTGTATTATGTGGGAGAGGGTTGATCGTTTTAATGGGATTGTATTGTTATGTAGGGTTTTATTATGTGACCCACCATGAGATGGCTTGCCGGGAACCGCAGGAAACAAACCCAGTATGAATAATAATTAATAATAATAATTAGATTACACTGGATACTGGTAGAGCCTAGTAGAGAGAGAATATTTGGAAAATATACAGAAGTAAGAAAATACTTCCATTTTCGTTTTTAAGAGATTGTTATCATTGCAAAACTATTTGGATGTCGAAAAACAAGTATAAAAATTGACAGTGTCACTGAAAAGCACAGGAAAACGGGTGTAAACCTAGGAGCTCAACACCTTTATGGACAGAAGGGAAGTGAAACCCACCTGGGCGTGCACCGCTGACCCCCAACCCCCACCCTTCCCCGCTGTCAGGAAGGTGCCCCTCACCGGTGGTACCCGGCTGAACAAAGTGGGTTAGGACTGGGCTAATTAGAAGACCGTCTGGCTGCTTGCTGCCTTTGTTATAATTTGGGTTTTTTTTTTTTACAGGGTTCTTATTGTATTTTAATGTTTTATTCCTGTGAACTGCCCTGAGTCCACTATAGGGCAGGGAGCCATCTGTTAAAAATACAGATGTAATACGATCGATGTTTTCAGTATTTTAACTATTTGATTGACCTTGGATGTTTTAATCTGATTGACTTCTGTGAACCACACCCAGAGCCTGTTGTTGAAAGTATATAAGCCTAAGAAATAAATAAATGATAGGAAGGAAACAGATCAACGAAGCCAGAATGACACAAAGGGATAACATATTATAACAAGCATGGAAGGAACACATTCGGATCAGTGCTCTGCCAGCTGCACTGACTCCAGATTGAAGACTGAACCAAGGTGTTGGGCCTCACCTTCAAGGCCCTAAGTGGTCTGGGCCCTTCATACCTGTGGGATTGCCTCTTCCCTTATGCCCTCAAGAACACCAAAAGTACACAAAATTTGCTGATGATACCCAACCCCAAAGAAGTGAAATTGGCCTCAACCGAGAGCCAGGGTGTTCTCTGCCCTAGCACCTCTCCCAGGTGAGATCAGGGCCTTGTGGGACTTTAAACAATTCTGTATGGCCTATGGAGAAGGGCCCACAGAACAACAGTAACTTGACCTCCCAGCACAGGTAATAAAATCCGGAAGTACAGCTCTTTTCCTCATTTCCTCCCACCAGAGGGTGGGCAGGAGCTCTTGGGTTTTACTATAAATTGGCTTTATTATGAATTGGTTTTAGTAACTTAATTTTAAAATGTGTAATGTATCGACGTGTTGTGACCTGCCCTGAGCCCCTGAGGAAGAGTGGCATCGAAATGTAATAAAATAGGCCCAAACAAAACTACGGCAGAACACCATTGGTGGTCACATCCGTCACTCATCTCAAACTGGTTCTATGCATCATGAATGACCTGTGACCTATGCTTAGACAGGAAGCGCGGTTTCTTTAAAGTCAGCCTTCCCTAAGAGCTTAAATTCTTCCACTGACTATGGCAGCTTTATATGAACAGGTGCATGATGCCCAAAGTTCTTACAGCTCATCACTTTGGTAACTGCAACCAGCTGAAATAGGATGTGTTTTTTGCATTTATATTTACACTGTAACTCTTGTAACAGACTGTCCTACCTAACAAGAGCGGCGGAGCCAACTGCACCAGTGTCAATTGTATGCTGTATCACTATTTCCACTGGCAGAAGCGGAAGGAAGCAGATTGTGAAGAAATATGCTCACTCTGGGAGAATAATACTCGGAACCTCACACAGCTACCTCCAGGAAGGAAAACAATTGGCTGCAAGTGGGGTAATTAAATTAAAACATGGCGCAGAAGGTGAGATTCAGTGCTGCAAAGCCAGACCTTGTGGTGCAGGGATACTCAAAGAAATATGGTGGGGATTTTGATGAAACTTTTGCCCCAAATGTGAAACACACCACATTAAGTACACTTGCGCATTTTCTGGAGGAAAATGGAAGTTGACCACCTAGACGTCAAAACTGCTTTCTTGCATAGTAACTTGAAAGAAGAAATCTACATGCAACAACCAGCAGGCTTCGTAAATGGCAACAAATCAGATCTTGTTTATAAACTGCAGAAGAGCATTTATGGGCTCAAACAATCCCCCAGAGCTGGAACGTGAAACGCAATGATATATAGCTACAAGCAAACTTCAAAAGAAGCAAAGCTGAAGCATGTTTGTCCAACAAATACAATAAATGGCAGATGGGCGTATATATTTGTTGACAACTTGATTTTGGTTTATGAGTGAGAAGATTATGCCTCATCTGAGCAAGGAAGTGGAGATAAAGAAACTCAGATCCATAAGCCACTACTTAGGAATTCAAGTACAAGGAGGCAAAGATGGGAGTTTCTTCATCTACCAAGAGCAGACAAATAAAGACGGGGCCTTTCCACATGCCATAAATTTAGCATGATGCTTACCTCCCCCCCCCCCCCGCAGAAGCTGTAATCCGGGTGCTCCGCATAATGTCACCAACCTCCTGCATCTGGCCAACAAACTTCAAGTTAAATCCCCCATTTTAAATTGCAAGTTGGTGAATCCCACAAAGTGGATCCCTCCAAACTAAAAAGTGCCTTCCCCCAGAGGACAACCAACACACTACAAGCCAAAGAAATGTATGGAGGTGAAGAAGCGCTATCTCCGCCTACAATGTCCTGCCCTCGCACTCGCCTCCCACCCCCTTCTCCCAGGGATGGGATTGGGGTTTTTTAGGCGAATTGCCTGGATCGATGAGTAGGCGTACAAGCATGCAGGCAAAGCCAAAAATAATTTTTCCCCAAAGTTGTCACACAAAGCATGCCTCTCTAAAGTCCCCCCCCCCAAAAAATTAGGAACGAGATTAATTTTTTAAGATTCAAGACTTGTGATTCCATAAGGGGTGGAGTTATAAAAAGCACTATGCATAGGCGTTTAACAGAGAACTATTGTTTTTTTTTTAAGCTGGTGGGCATCACATGACCTTTAAAAAAGGAGAAATTGGCTGCCTGGTTTGATTGACAGGTGGACGAGAGTCGTGTATAAACTGCATTGCTCTCTTCCACCATTTCCAGCAGCGATGGGGTAAATAAGAAGCACGAAAAGGCAGCAGACTACAGGAAGGAGTGGTCATTGACTAAACTGATACTAAACTATTAAAATAGTAACATAAGGAAAGGTGATAGGATTTTGCCACCTTTGATACTACAAACTGTTGGAGAATTGGAGAATTCAACCACTGATGAAGTCAATGAAAACGGAATTTATCTAGAAGCCGTTTTTGGTTGTTCCTTCTGGTATGTAAAAGAAATTGAATTGTAATGCGTTGTATACATTATTACAAACATATTGCCTTGGAAAGGTTCCCCGTTTTCTTCTGTTGACTACAGGAAGATGGCAGAGATGGTGAGGAATGGCCAGAGGCACGATAATATTTAGGGCTATGCCATTCAGCTGGCGTACCGCTATTGTTTTCGATGTGCAGAAATGCCCTTGGTGATATTTCTAATCTTGAACATTCCTGCCATGGACCCACACCCATGGAAGTGAACTATGCGAAGCAGAGAGATGTGAGTCCACAGCTGACAGCGTTCGATATTGTCAAGCCTTAGATAAGCTCCTGTATAAGCTCCACACTGTCTAAAACAGACCTTTCCTCTGCAGTTGGTTGTTTGAGCAGACAGATAGAGCAACCCACAGTTAAAGACTGGAATTCTCTTAAGGGAGTTGCCAGATTCTTGGATGGCACTGCAGATTTTAAAATTCCATAGCAAGCCATTTCTGGTAACCACTGAGGGGCTGACAGAAATTGCTCTTAGGTGTCTAAAACAAAAATATAGTCTCCCATGAAACCAGCGCTACCCAAGGAAAAGGGATTACCTTCTCAGCCTATATGTGTTTTTTTCTCTGTCCAAAGAGAGACAAGTTCCAGCAGAAAGCTATTCCTATGGAGACATGGCTATGTTGTTGCCATGGCAGAGGGGTCATAAACCTAAGAACATACGGCAGTAGGAAATAAATGCCGTCTCACAAGACACCCAGGTTGATGTTGGAACCACGTGACCCTCCTGCCTTCAGGTCGCAACTTGGGACTCCAGCAGATCACCCCAAACTGTGGAATCTGTCTAACCCTCAAGACCTACTTAAGAGATTGGTCTAAATCAGGGGTAGTCAAACTGTGGCCCTCCAGATGTCCATGGACTACAATTCCCAGAAGCCCCTGCCAGCGAATGCTGGCAGGGGTTTCTGGGAATTGTAGTCCATGGACATCTGGAGGGCCGCAGTTTGACTACCCCTGGTCTAAATTCAAGCCTTGAGACAGAATAATCAAGCAACTTTCTGAAACCAGCCAAGACGGAAAAGCTGGCTTTTATACCCTGCTTTTCTATACTCTGAGGAATTCCAAAGCATCTTACAACAGGCACCTTGTGGGGCAGGTGGGCTTGAAAGGGTTCTGAGGTAACTGCGACTAGCCCAAGGTCACCCGGCAGGCTTCAAGGGGAGGAGGAGTGGGGAATTGAACCCGGTTCCCTAGATCGGATGCTGCCACTCTTAACCCCACATGTCCCACTGACTTTGTGCAAGACTGGATAGGAACCACCTTCACCTGTGATTAGCACAGCTCCAAACTGTTCCTTGAACCTCCAAATCTACTACCTCCAGCAAATAACCAAAGTACTGGCATATAAGAGCCCATCTTCTCCTCAAAAGCCGGCCTCCACCACCACCACCATTAAGCTGCCACACAGGACCAACCAGTGGATGACCTAACTCTTGGGTTGCCAGCTCTGGGTAGGGTAATACCTGGAGACTTTGAGGGTGGAGTCAGGGCAGGGAGGATTTAGGAATGGGAAGGACGCTCAGTGGAGTATAAAGTTATGGAGTCCCCCTTCCAAAGCAGCCATTTTCTTCAAGGGAACCACAGCCTGGAGATGAGCTATGATTCTGGCGAACCCCAGGTCCCACCTGGAGAGACTGACAGCCCTACTTAACTGACCCCCACTCCATGCTCTTGCATATTGTCTCCCCCACCCACATTCCCAACCCTTCACTCTTTAACCCCTGCCCAATGCTCTCTCCTTAGAGACTCCCTCCCAGCCTCCCCTCCCCTACTCATTCAGTTGCTTCCCATCCCACCCAGCCCTACCCTCTTTCACCCCCCTCCATAATTTTGCCCTCCAGCGTGTCCAAAATACTTTTGCGCTAGACCTTCCTCCTTTTCCTCCTCTTCCTCCTCTCCCCAAACAGCCTGCTTTCTGCTTTCCCATCTTTCTAGGGTTGTCATCTCCGTTTTGGGAGATTACAGGAGATTTGGAGGTAGAGGCTGAGGTTGGGGAATCTGGAGGATCTCGGGGGGGGGGGGGTTAATGCCACCAGAGCCCACCCTCTAAAGCCATCATTTTCTCCAGAGGAACAGAATTGGTAAGCAACCATTTTTTCCAGAGGAACTGGTCTGTATAGTTAATCCTGGGATAACTCCAGGCTCCCCGGGAGACTGGCAACCGTACATCTGTCCTCCTCAGCTTCACCGGACTTTCTTTTTCTTTTTGCCAGCCGCTTCTGCCCATGAGGGACCCAAGTCCAGCCCCCGTGAAAGGCCAGTAAGACATAATACAGCGGCCTGGGCTTAAAATGACTGATTTGCACTGCAGTTTTGAAATTGGCTCATTCCCTCCCCTGTTAGGTCCTAAGATTGACCTTCTCACTTTAGAATCACCTGTTTCTCAGTACTATTTCCAAACACAACCTGTGTATACAAAAGAACCCAGACCAAGATGAGGGGTATACATGGGGAAACCACACTCATCCATTTTCCCGTGGTTCCTGGGTTAACAGAGGTGTTACCCTGTCCTAAATATGCCACATTATCCTGTATTCAAGGGAAGCTCTGATTCTGATCCCCAAAAGCAGATTCTTCAGCCTGAATAATTTGGCTTATGGTAGCCATTTCACATGAGAAGAACCCATTTCTGGCTCACCAGAGCTTGTTGTATATTTGTCATGTCCTTCCCCTAAAAGGGCCTGTGTTATTTTTACCTTACAACAGCCCCCTTAGGGCAGGACACGCTGAGAAAGTGGTTGGGTCAAGGTCAGTCAGTGACCTCTGTGGCACAAGGAGGATAACTGAACCTGGCCATTCCAGTTACTCTGCCTGCTACACCACACAGACCCTCGAGCATCTGAGGCTACCTCTTCCCATAGTCTGGACCAGGGGTAGTCAAACTGCGGCCCTCCAGATGTCCATGGACTACAATTCCCAGAAGCCCCTGCCAGCATTCGCTGACAGGGGCTTCTGGGAATTGTAGTCCATGGACATCTGGAGGGCCGCAGTTTGACTACCCCTGGTCTGGACGATCTCCACAGTGATGGGGGCTGGGAATCTGATTTTCACTGGAAGGAATCTTACAGTTCCCAGAACAGTGGATTGGACCAGCCCTTCCTGCCCTTGCCTGAGTTTTGACAAAACTGGATAAGACAACCTGCCCTCTTTAGCTTCTCTCCACAGCAAGAAATCAATTTTCACTATCAAACTCGTAAGAAGGCCCCTCCTGATGCTTTGAGTATTATTTTCCCCAACAAACAACTCACTTTGCATCTCATAAGGGGCAAAAGGCTACTGAAGGGGTTCCCACAAAATCATTGTAGTATTTCTCCCCCTGTGTGGAATTCTCTTGTGCAGGGTAAGAGTTAACACTGGCTGAACACTCTGACATGGATTTTTCTTGTGTCCACAAAAACCTTGATGGGAACACAAGAAGGCAGGGGTTTCTCCCACCAAGGGGACATCAGCCTGTTTCCCCCCGGTGTGACCTTTCCCACAAACAAGAGATCTGTATGCCATCCAAGTTGTGCTAACATGGGCCACAATGCAAGCGAAGGATTGTAACGTCACCAGAGACGCTAGCTGTATGAACTTACGGACCAATGAGCAATGCCTGTTAAGGTTCTTTGGTGGGAAAGACAAACACATTGTCCCAGTGCTCTCTGTTCAGCATTCAGCTGGCCTTTGGATTCAACAAAGAGCCGTTTCCGAAGAACTTCTAGTCTGTGTCCCGCGGACTTATTACGAAGCATCTCCCACCTGTGGCTCAACAGGAGAGCAGGGCTGGCAGCTGATGACCTCTCCCCATCCGCACACAGAAATATCGTCCCCTGAGCACTGACCCTTCCTTGATCAAGGAGATGTTCTCTGCTCTGCTTTCCACAGGCATCTTGTGGTGCTTCCTGGGCATTCTGATGGGGTCTCTTTCTCCTCGTGTTCAGTGACTCGAATGAAACCTGTGGGGAATGAAAAAGAAATTAGAGGTAAATGTGAAATACTAGCAAGTATCATGCTATGGAGTCCAGCTTCCAAAGTAGGCATTTTCTCCAGGGGAACTATCCTGTCGCCTGAAGATGAGGTATAATTCCAGGAGAACCCCAGTTCCTACCTGGGGACTGGCATCCCTACCTAACCATTATACTGTATTCCCTTTATAAAGCTGTAGAATTTTAATAATAAATCATAGCAATTAAAAAAAAAACATTATCCTCATGCTTTTCTTCTCCCACTAGTTAAAAACTTAGCTTTGCCCATTTTCTTTAAGTTCTTTATGGGTTTTATATCTCACTTTTCTCCTGCCCTTCCACCAAAAAGTGGGGAAAGTTATAGAATAGAATGCCATCTTTTATTGTAATAATGGGGTATTTATGGGATTTTATGTGATTTTACTTTGATTTTATATTTTATTGTGAACCGCCGTGAGACCTTTTGGCAAACGGCGGTATATAAATCCAACAAACAAACACACACACACACACACACACACAAACACACACACATACACAAACACATACACAAACACACACACAAACACACACACACAAACACACACACACAAACACACACACACAAACACACACACACAAACACACACACACAAACATACATAAATAAATGAATGAATGAATAAATAAATAAATAAATGAATGAATGAATGAAAACTTAGGGTGTAGGATTGACAGATCTGGGTTGGGAAATCCCTGGAGATTTTGGGGGAGGAACCCCCATCTTTTGCAGCCAATTCCACTGCTGAACTACTTGGACTGTGAAAATTGTTTTCCTGATATCTAGCCGGTACCATGCTACATGCAGTTTAAGCCCATTCCTGTGGGTCGTCCCCTCTGCTGCCAACAGGAACCTTTCCCTGCCCTCCTCCAAGGAACAACCTTTTGAATTCAAGAGAGCCATCCTGTCCTCTCTCAGCCTCCCCTTCTTCAGGCTGAATATTCCCAAGGCCCTCACAGCCTTCCCTCAAATGAAAATGGTGCTAATCTAGATGGGCTATTGGTATGTAGTGTTACCTGCGTCTCTCACCTGTGTTCTTCTTGTGTCCAGGGCCACCTGTTGCTTCCACAAGAACTCCTCACCCAGCAGCAGCACCAAGGAAAACGTCTCTTGGCGCCGATCCCTCCCCTGGCTCTGGATTTCTATCAAAAGGGTGCTTTCGTTGGGTTCCTCTAGTCGTGTTCCCTAGCCGCAGAAACGCACGGAAATTGGCTGTAACTGGACTCCTGGTAGTAGAAACGCCAGATGTTTCGGGAAATCTTCTCTCTGCTGATGGCATCGTCTTATAAGATGGCCAACATTCCTTCCCCATAATCCTCTCTGTCCAGCCAAGTACGAGCCTGTTTAGCTTGCCCACTGAGCGTCAGTAGGCCAGCCACCCTTCCTGGGGTCCCTCTGGCTTGAAGGAGGGCTGGAAGGCCTTAGCAGCCTCCCAAGGTGCAGCCTCCGCTGCCAGCCGCAGTGTGGAGCCTCCATCGCCTTCATGAGTGTCCACCAGTGTTGGCGGTGATGACAGAGCCCTTCTCTCCACACCCTTAATGGGAGCAAGGTGGACTCTCCACGCTGGACCATGCGAAGAGCCTTCCTTGCACCAGCTGCTGCTTTTGTTTACTATGGATCCTGCAGGCACCTCAATTTCGTTCCTTACTGCTTGCGGGTCGATTTCACAGCAAAGGGGTCTCCGAGTTTCAAAGGCTATTAAAATAAGAGAGGGATAAAACAGGAAATTTCAGAGATCCAGATTTGCACAAGAGAAGTTCTCCCTCTGACACAGAAAGACGTTTTAATTTTAAATCGCATTGCAAACCTCCAGGGAACTCCTGCTATTATACCTGACCTCCGGACGAACAAGATCAGTTCCCCTGGAGAAAAGGGCTGCTTTGGAGGGGGGACTCCACAGTCTGGCCCTTGAATGCTGGGTGGAACTTCCTGGGTGGAACTGCACAGGTGATGTTTAACAGGGATGCCAGGTTCTCCTGGTGGGACCTGGGGATTCCCTGAAATCCTAGCCCACTTCCAGGTGACTGAGATCAGTTTCCCTGGAGAAAGGGTAGCTTTGGAGGGGGGACTGCATAGCATGAGGTTGCTCCCCACCCAAAATCCTCCCCACTCCTGGCCCCACCCCAAAATCTCCAGGTCATTCCCAACCCAGAGCTGGCAACCCTATTGGTAAACCACCCCAAGCAGTATAAGAACAGACTAAAGAAATACAATAAATAAAAAACAGAACTGGAGCCCAACAGCCCCATAAAGACCAGCAGCATTTCTGTGAGCCAAAGCTCACTTCATCAGATACAATTAAGAATGAAGATCCTTTATCCCTTCTACCTCCCACTTCCTGACTACAACCGGCCCTTCTTGGTAACTCCCCACCCACCTCCAGACCTGGGAGACATGACAAGAAGAACACCAATTTCTACTTGTTTATACAGGGAAAGTGGGTTTTGGCTTTTTGGGGTGTCATAGGGCTACCAGCTCTGGGTTGGGAAATACCTGGAGGTTTTGGGGGTGGCGCCTGATGAGGTAGGGAGCTCAGTGGGGCATAAGGCCATAGGGATGCCAGGCTCAAGGTGGCACCTGGGGATCCTCAGAATAACAGCTTGTCTCCAGGAAACAGAGATCAGCTCCCTTGGAGAAAACGGCCACTTAGAATGTAGACTGGATGCATTAAAGCCCCGCCCCAAGCCCCGCCCTCTGCAGGCTCCACCCCCAAAGCCTCCAGGTTTTTCCTAACCCAAAGCTGGCAACCCAACACAGAGTATATCTTCCAAATGTGGCCTCTTCTCCAGGGGAACTGATCTGTCGCCTGGAAATTCACTATAGTGTGTGTGTGTGAGAGAGAGTGTATTTGTTTGTGTGTGTGTGTGTGTGTGTTTGTGTTTGTGTGTGTGTGTGTTTGTGTGTGTGTGTGTGTGTGTTTGTGTGTGTGTGTGTGTTTGTAAATAAATAGATAACGTGACAGCTACCACATGGAGGGTGGCAACCCTGGGGGCCACCTCACTGTTCTCTACCCACTGAGAACAACACACACATGCCCCTCCTCTGCACTTCGATCCCCATCCTGCTCCAGAAAGGTTGCGTGTTCTTGGTACTCCAGGAGGAGTAAACCACTCAATATTCTTATGGGAATCAAGCCACAACCATCACCACTATAAGAAGAGCTGGTTTTGTGTACCCTGCTTTTTACTACCCCAAAATGGTTTACAATCGCCTCCCCTTCCTCTCCCCATGGCAGGTAGATGATGCTAAGAGAGCTCTGAGAGAACTGGGACTGGCCCAAGGTCACCCTGCTGGACACAGGTGGAGGAGGAATGGAGAATCAAGCCCAGCTCTCCGGATTAGAAGCTGCCACTCTTAAAACACAACACCAAGCTGGCTCTCAGCACCCCCAAGGAAATGACAGCCCCGAGGAGGGCAACCCAAATAAATATATGTTGCCAAAGGGTATAGATCAGCCCACTAATCCAGAATCCAATTTCTCACAGCAGCAAGCAAGAACCTTCCCTGCCCTATGATATTACAATTCTGGGGAACTCACTGTAAACTCCAAACAGAAATAAGAAATCAATCCTTTACTCAATGAGGAATTACATTGTTGAATCAACTGCATTAACCCCCAGTGGATACAGGATAAAAGTGTTATGCCCCCTTAATCTAAAGATTAATGAGGTCTATTTATACTTTATGATCCTCTGAACCATGAAAAACTGCAGTTGGCCACTTCTCTTAAAAGGGCAGAGTTTACTCTTTACATGAACCCAAAAACTTAGAGCAGGGGTAGTCAAACTGCGGCCCTCCAGATGTCCATGGACTACAATTCCCAGTAGCCCTGGCAGTAGCGCTGGCAGGGGCTTCTGGGAATTGTAGTCCATGGACATCTGGAGGGCCGCAGTTTGACTACCCCTGACTTAGAGTACTGCTAAACTTTTTATACACTGCTTTTCACTACCCAAAGGAGTCTCAAAGCAGCTTACAATCACCTCCCCTTCCTCTCCCCACAACAGACGCCCTGTATGATAGGTGGAGCTGAGAGAGCTCTAAGAGCACTGCTCTGTGAGAACAGCTCTGAGAGAACTGTGACTGGCTCAAGGTCACCCAGCTGGCTACATGTGGAAGAGTTAGGGAGTCAAACCCTGTTCTCCAGGTTAGAAGCTGTCACTTTTTATCACTACACCAAGCTGGCTCTAGAATAGCAACCACATTAAACAACAAAATTGAAATGAACAAAAAGAAGAAAACATAAACACAGCCTAGACTGGCCCAGACTAGTGGGGTACTTCATGCAGACCTGAGGCTGTAAGCCAAAGTGACTGACTCCTAGGTTGCCAACTCCAGGCTGGAAGATTCCTGGAGATTTGGCAGTAGAACATTCCTAAACAGTCACTTTCTGCAGGGAACCTGATCTCTGTAGTCTGTAGATGAGCTGTAATTCCAGGAGATCTCCAGGCCCTGCCTGGAGAAATGAAGCCCCAGCCTTCAACTATGCCCAAACAAGGTATTGGCAAGCAGAGGAGAAACACAGATCAGAGAAAGCCCAGCTACCTCCATCAAGTATCTGATCCATTTCCTCCCCTGCCTGAACCGCTTCAGTCTCCCCTCTCGATAGGGCTCCAAGCAGACCCCAAAACTCACCTTCATAGACCAAAACCAGCTGCTCAGTTAACATAACCGGTATGCCCACGGCAGAGACTGTTAGGCATAACAGAAACGAAAATGCAGTGGAAGGGTGTTGAAAAATGTTAAGCACAAAATACAAATAAACACCATCAAATATCAAAGTGGCTCTATTTGGCACGCAAACACAACAATAGAAACTTATCAGTGCACAAAATGCCTCACATGACACACACACAGGCTCTCTAATTGTATCCTGAGTCCCGTAGGTTTGTATTGTTGTAATTGCATGCAAAATAGTTGACAGTGCTTGTTTGTATTCTGTGCTCAGCATTCCTGCTAGCCGGGCTGGGGGGGGGCAGGGGGGGCCTGTCCCTTTAAGAGAAGCTCAGTTGTGTGAAAGTGGGTGAATCTCACCACCTGCATCCTATTAAGCCTCTTTTAAAGGGACAGAATTCCTACCCGACCCCAAGGCAGCCCAAAACTTGTTATCATAATCCTGCCTTTTCCTGCAACAAGCGCATATTATGAGCATAGGAAGAGCTCTGCAGGATCAGACCAGAGGTCCCTCTAGTCCTGCCTCCTGTAGCAGCCAACGGGGCAGAGAGACCTTTCCCTAACTCTGGGGCTGAGGCTCTCCTCTGCCGTCATGGCTAGTAGCCACATCTTCCATGAATTGCCTTTTCAAATGGGTTCCTCCTGGGGCCATCACCACATCCTCTGGCAGCAAACTCCATGCTTCAATCACTCTCTATGTAAAGTAGCCTCCCCTTCTGTCCATCCTGAAACTGCTGCCCACTAGCTTAATTGGATGTCCTCAAATTATACCCTTTGAGGAGAGGGTGAAACAGTTCCCTTTGTCAACCCCCTCCCCTCCATGCATAATTTTATAAACCTCTCTCACGTTTCCTGCTTGGTGCTACTTTGGTGTAGTGGTTAGGAGTGTGGACTTCTAATCTGGCGAGCCAGGTTCGATTCTGCACTCCTCCCCCACGTGCAGCCAGCTGGGTGACCTTGGGCTCGCCACGGCACTGATAGAGCTGTTCTGCCCGAGCAGTGATATCAGGGCTCTCTCAGCCTCACCCACCTCACAGGGTGTCTGTGGTGGGGAGAGGAATGGGAAGGCGACTGTAAGCCGCTTTGAGACTCCTTCGGGTAGAGAAAAGCGGCATATAAGAACCAACTCTTCTTATTCTAAGTAGTATCATTCAGTCCTACCCAGTAAATTCAGACACCACCTCTGCAAGGGCTGGGCTTTCCCATAAGCACAACTTTTGTTGGCAGGAACCACCCAGAGTCCATGGGGGGGGGGGGAAGAAGTGCTGTACAAATTATTATTATTATCCCCGTGCTCCAAATCCGTTTTCTCAGTCCGCTTCCTTTCCCTCTAAATTCCTGTAAGCCCTCGATTCATTACTTCGCTCCGCCTATGCCTTCCTCTGACAATTGCACGGGCTCCTAACCTAACAGAGAGGAGCGCCGCAAGACTCAATGGGAAAGTCAGAATATCGCAGGTGCAAACAGCGCAAAACAAGTGTAAAGCAGCGCAAGACTTACCCGAATCCCCCCGCAAGGTCTGCTAAATAACGGCTCGGCTGGGCGTCACTCTCCCTCCGCTCCTGCCCCGGCGATTAATGCCTCCAGCCCGCGTCTATCTTGGTTTAAATACCTTTCCCAATTAGCGTGTGAAACAAGGGGGGCGGCGGCGGGGAGAGACACGTCCGGTGCTCAAAGGACCGCTAGAGTAGCATTGTTGGGCAGACACCCGAGGGACTCTCTAAAGCAGGGGTAGCCAACCTGTGGTCCTCCAGATGTCCATGGACTACAATTCCCATGAGCCCCTGCCAGCATTTGCTGGCAGGGGCTCATGGGGATTGTAGTCCATGGACATCTGGAGGACCACAGGTTGGCTACCCCTGCTCTAAAGCGCAGGCTCTGCTGGTCTCTGCGGTGCCCCTGAACTCGGATCTCGTGGTCTTGGGGATGGGGAAAAAGTTTTGGCCCCTTTAGCAGGAAGGCGTCCGTCCGCTTAGGGTAGCCTTCGCTGGAAACCGGACGTGTGGGGAGGATGCGTTTGGTACCTTTCTCTGCCTTCTCCTTTCTATGGGAGTTGGACCTCGCTTTAGAATCCTGAACTTTTAGAGACGTTTTAAATTTAAATTGTTTTGGGAGGGGGGATTAAATTTTCTGATATTTGTTTTAAAAAAAGAGAAAAGCTGAGTCCAAAATAAAGAGAAAATGACGGACAATTGGGCTGCCAGGTGCCTGGAGAAAATAGTGTCCTGTCTCTTTAATGATGACATGATGTTATCGAGTTGCCAACTCTGGTTGGGCACCACCTGGAGTCTTTGGGGTGGAGCTGGGAGTGGGCAGGATCTGGGGGACTCAGTGGGGCATAATGTTATGGAGTTCACCCTCCAAAGCTGCCCTTTGCTGCAGGGGAACTGAATTCTGTCACCTGCAGATGAGCTGCAATTCCACAAGATCCCCAGGTCCTGCCTGGAGGCTGGCATCCTGCTCAGCTCCATCTGGGAAACGTACATTCAAGAGACAGACCATTTGTTCCCTCCAGGTTGTTAGCAGTTTGAAGAATTTCCTTTCCCTTCCCTTTCATCTGCCACACCAGGGATTTTATCATGCATTTCTCCCCTTTAATTGGATTTAGTTGTGTACGCACAGTATTTTTATATATTATATTTATTTATGCCATCTTTACTCCACTCCTCCTCCAACAAGGTCTAGGCTGCATATGCTGGCTTGCCTGCATAACCTCACAACAACCCTGTGAGGCAGGCAGGATTGCTAACCTCCAGGTGAGACCTGGAGATCTCCCTGAATTCCAACCGCTCTACAGACTATAGAAATCAATTCCCTGGAGAAAATGGCTCCTTTGGACATCATACTCTGCTGAGATTCCTTCCTCAGGCTCCATCCCTCCAAATATCCAGGAATTTTCCAGCCTGGAGCTGGCAACACAAAGGTTGCCAATTACCTGAGGTGGGGGGGAGAATTGGCAGCTGTACCCCAAACGGGATAGAGTAAGCCCAAGTCTTCCCCCCTAAGATGTTCTGAGGTACACTGCCTCTGTAAATGGAGGTTCCATTCTTAGCTTTATTGGTTAATTGCTGTTGCTAGATGTGTTCCATTTAAAAAAAAATCTTTTTCTACATTGTCCATTTTTTTAGCATATTTATTTCATTTCATTGGGAACCCAAAGCAATTTACGTACTTGTCATCTAGTCTGAAAAATCACAACCTATTCAACATTTCTTTGTGGGAAACTGGCCAATGATAACACAGCAAGGAGGATTTGAACCCAGTTCCCCCTCCCCTGATGCCTGGTTCCCATTTGCAGGACAGGAATGAGAAGGCAGAGCAGGGCCGGTTTATCCATATCCACACTTTCAGGGGCCCTGCACGTGCCTTCCATCCCATGGATCAAGGCCTTCCCCCTTTTCCCTCTTTAAGGACACTCAGAATGACACCCATTCCCACTCTGCCCCCAGTCTGGCTGCTCCCAACTGCTCGGGCCCTGCAGTCCTTAAACCGGCTGTTGTGGTACGGGCCTAGCAAATCCTTAAACCACTCCTGGAGCTGAGTTAGGATTGCTAACAACCTGAAGGGAAGAAAGCTCCCTATCTCTTTAACAGAGGCTTCAGGAGATATCAGTGGCCAGGTGATGCAGATTTTCTTCCATGCTAGAAAAGCTTCAGCTGCCCTTTTCACATGGGGAACTTCTCTTAAAGAGGCAGGACACACTTACTCAGGTGGTGGCCGTCCCAACAGGAGGTGGTGAAATGGGTTGTCCTGATTATCCCTGGAAGAGTGGAGGAAGCTCAGTGGGATACAGTGACAGAGTCCCCCCTCCAAAGCAGCCATTTTCTCCGGGGGAACTGATCTGTGCAGTCTGGAGATGAGTTGTAATTCTGGGAGAGCCCCAGGCCCTGCCTGGAAGTTGACAACTGTATAGGATCCTCTTTTTCTTTTCCCCTCATAGTAGGCATTGGTGTTCCCAGCAGAGGGAAACAGTGTTTTTTTGCCATTTTGCCCAGGTTTGAGTTCCCATTCTCCCCCAGAAGATTGCTGGCTTAATCACAGCCTAACCTACCTCACAGGGTTGTTGTGAAGACAAAACAGAGAACAGAAAGTTGGGTAAGGTGCTTTTGGTCCCCATTGGGAAGAAGAGTGAGGCATACCCGAAGTAAACAAGATTATATTCTTGGGGAATCCACTGACCCACAGGAGCAAAATGAGGGGGTCACAGAAGACTGGGGGGGAGGAGGGGAAGATGGGACAGTTGTCTTTTATGCAGTGTGGGTCCAATCACGCTGCACAGGACCTGCACCCTGTGGTTTTGAAATACAGCCTGTTTTTTGTTTGTCTTTTGTTAATCTCCCTGTTTGTTTTGTTAAATTGTACTCATGCTTTCATGAATTCTGTAACCCTTTAAATGTCTCCTTTTTAATTTGATGTTAATATGTTGTCATATATATGCCAATAAAGGTACTCTGATTCCGATACTGCCTTCAGCTTGAAGTAGCATAGTCTGTCCTCCGATCTCATTCTCCTGCATGGTGCTAAAGAGGACAAAGTTGAACTCTTAAATCACTGCATTATACTGTTTATTTTGTTGATTCTCAACTTTTCATCCTCACAACAAACCTGTGAGGTAAGTGAAATTGAGAGGCAGTGGCTGACCCAAGCAGGATCACTAACAGGCCTAGAGACAGGTGTCCTGTTCTTGCTTAATGCCTGGAATTGGACAGGTGAAGCCTTTCATGGTATGGAGGGAAATCATGCCAGGTGGTAAATTAGCCTATCTTAAAGGAACAGGACATTTTCCCCCAGGGGAACAGGACATTCCCGCCCCCCCCCCAAAAAAAAGAGTATTAAGATCTAGTTGCCAAAATCTGCTGAGGGTCCCCAGCCCCAAGGAGATAAAGCTGGCTTTGAGCAGGGCCTTTTTGATTGTGGCCCCAGCCAGGTTGACTGTGCTATTCAAAGGAATGAGGGCCCTCCAGGATCTCAAACAATTCCAGAGGGCCTGTAAAATGGAGTAGTTCTGCCCGGTCTATGGAGAATAACACCTGGGCCTCAGGCACCAGAGACAAGTTGGCTTGGAGAAAATGGTTGCTTTGGGAGATGGTTTCTATGGCATTAGATCACACTGAAGGCCAGGGGTAGTCAAACTGCGGCCCTCCAGATATCCGTGGACTACAATTCCCAGGAGCCCCTGCCAGCATTCGCTGGCAGGGGCTCCTGGGAATTGTAGTCCACAGACATCTGGAGGGCTGCAGTTTGACTACCCCTGCCCCAGAATATTGAGATGGGTTTCCTTGCCTGGAGAAAATGGCTGCTTTGGAGGGTGGATGCCATGGCATTATATTCTATTAGGGAAGCCAGTCTGGGGATCCCCTGGAATCATAGCTCATCTAGAGAAAATGGAGAGTGGACTCAAGAACCAGCGTCCTGTAGTGGTTAAGAACAAAGTCTTCTAATCTGGAGAGCCAGGTTTGATTTCCCACTCTTCCACATGCAGCCAGCTGGGTGACCTTGGGCTAGTTTGGTGTAGTGGTTAAGAACGGCGAGCCAGGTTTGATTCCTTGCTCCCCCACATGCAGCCGGATGAGTGATCTTGGGCTTGCCACAGCACTGATAAAGGTGTTCTGAGTGAGCAGGAATATCAGGGCGCTCTCTCAGCCTCACCCACCTCGCAGGGTGTCTCTTGTGAGGAGAGGAAAGGGAAGGTGAATATAAGCCGCTTTGAGCCTCCTTCGGGTAGAAAAAAGTGGCATATAAGAACCAACTCTTCTTCTTCAGTAACATCAGGGCCCTCTCAGCCTCACCCACCTCACAGGGTGTCTCTTGTGGGGAGCGGAAAGGGAAGGAGACTGTAAGCCACTTTGAGAGTCCTTCGGGTAGAGAAAAGTGGCATATAAGAACCAACTCCTCCTTCTCCTCCTCTTCTTCTTCCTTATAGAGCGATGACAGGCTGTGGCATCAAGGAGACTGGCCTACAAATCATTAAAAGTTATTATTTATTAAAATCCTGCTCTTGTATAATAAAACTGTATTCATCATGGTTTATAACAAATCTACAAAATAAAGGATGCAAAACATTATATTAACAATACAATAAGAACAATGTAGGGCAGGCTTTTTAAACCGGGATTTCGTGAAACCCTGTGCTTTCTTGACAGTCCTGGAAAGGCTTCCTGAATGGGTGGAAGTTAATTTGTTAACATTTATCAGGTGATATGGTCATGCCCAAAATGGCCAATGATGAGCCTGGAGCCGGTGGGAAGGGAATGGGCCCCGGGTGGCCATGTCCACAGCTATGCTTCCAAACCATATTCTGTACAATCACACCACCTCTCTTGAGTTTCTTGAAGCCTGAAGAACATTTCAGGGGTTTCTCGGTGGTAAAAAAGGGAGGGTATCATCAAAGCACTGATAGAATTATAGAACCACAGAGTTGGAAGGGGGTAGACAGGCCATCTAGTCCAGCTCAATGCAGGATCAGCCTCAAGCTTCTCTCCATGCTAAACTCCCATCTTGTCACATCCTTCATCTGAAGATACCAGCCAAAGTTATTGGAAAAACATCAGGGGCTAAAACTACCAGGCCACAGCCACACAGCCAGTTAGAATCATAGAGTTGGAAGGGGCTGTAAAAGCCATCTAGTCCAGTCCCCCACATGGGCAGCCAATTTCACTGCTGAACTGTGACTCTGAAAAGGTGCCATTCTACACATAGTTTATAGCCATGACTGTGGGTCCTCTCCTCTGCTGCCATCAGGGACTGCTTCCTGCCTTCCTCTAGTTGCTCTGGCCAAGAAAACCTCTGACAATTCAAAGTTCTGGCCTCCCTTTTTGGGCCTGGAGCCGATAAGAGCTTTTATCCAGCCCAAATCCCAACCGGGATCGAGGGAACGGGTGATACATTCCTTTTTCGCTTTAATAATGTTCTGAATTCAGTTTTCCTCTCCACCCCCACTACAGCTCCCTCACTGAACCGGATTCAGTCCCGCGAATCCCCCCCCAAATCTTTCAGCTCCCGACAGAGCTTTCCCTGGGTTCAGAAGCCGCGCCATCCGGGTTCCCGCCGGAATGGACTCGGCGATGCCGGCTGAGGCTGAACCTCTGCCGGAAGCTTTTCCCGCAGTCCGCGCAGGCATAGGGCTTCTCTCCCGTGTGCGTCCTCTGGTGGCGGTTGCGGTCCGAGCTGCAGATGAAGGTCTTCCCGCACTCCGAGCACTGGTACGGCTTCTCTCCGGTGTGGATCCGCTGGTGGGTGGCCAGGCCGGAGCTGTAGAGGAAGCACTTCCCACACACCAAGCACTTGTGGGGCTTCCCCCTCTTGCGCATTTGCTTGTACTTCACGGCATTCGCACTAGGGCCAAAGCTCTTCCGGCAAGGACCGTAAGCGCCGTGTCTCTTGCTACTATGGGTCCTCTGCTGGACTGTCATGTCTCCCGGGTCTTTGTAGCCCCCTCCATAAGGAAGAGACCCTCCCACGGTCTCCCCCAGGCGGGTTTCTTGAGGGAACTCAACTCTTGTCAGATGAGGGGCATTTTCTTGGTCTCCACAGTGGGGCCCAGTTTCCATGGTGTTTCCCAGGGGCATTTCAAATAATCCAGCTCTCCCTGAATTTCCTGGTGCCGACTTCTCCCCCTGGTTCACAGTCAACCATCCCTGGCCTGCCAAAAAAAAAGAGAAGGTGGTTTTTTTTTTTTTTGTACCCTGCTTTTGGTAGCCTCAAAGCAGCTTACCATTCTCTGCCCGTCCTCTCCCCTGAATAGACACACTGTGGGGTTGAGAGCTCTGAGAGAACTGTGACTGGCCCAAGGTTACCTAGCAGGTCTCATGTGACTGTAAGTGACTTACGATTACCTTCCCTTCTTCTCCCCACAACAGGTAGGTGGCGCTGAGAGAGCACTGAGAGGACTGTGATTGGCCCAAGGTCTCCTCCTCCATGTTGTCATTGGACAATTCCTAGGAGTCCCTGGGTCCCACCTGGAGGTTGGCATCCCCAGCTGCCATGTATTCACATACGAATAAGTAACATAGGAAAGAGCATACTTTGTTTGAGATCTGGGTCTTCAGTTTTTATTGGCCTGTGGGCTGTGCCACCCCAAAATGGCTGCCACGCGGGGCGGTGCCAAGCTCAAAATGGCTGCCACAGGAGGTGGAGCCAAACAATACCTTTCTCCTGGCTTTGGTAAAAAAAATTGCAGAAGGGGAATAAAAAGAAAGGAAGAAAACAAAGGTGTGTGGAGGGAATAAAAAGAAGGGAGCCTGAAGGAGTAATGGAGCCACACCCTGACTGAGGAAACGCCAGCAACCGAAGAAGCCCCTTCCATTGGAATGAGGACAGTCAGTAATAAGCCCTGCTTGACAATTGCCCCCCCCCCACACTTTGTAAAAAACTGAGCAGGCACCAGCAAAAGTGCCCACGGGCGCCATGTTGGGGAACCGTTTTAGAGGCAACCTACACATTTTGTAACAGGCCCATCTTGGACAAAGCACCCTCTAGCGTGCAATGGAGAACTTCACATGTTGCTTCTACATTTCCCTTTTCGGCTTGCCTGGAAAACTAGAGGCCAGCTTCTCCGTACAAAGAATTGGTGGGCCTTAAGTGTCCCCTGAGCTCCCTGACTGGCCACACCTGAGGTCAAATGGGGAAGGCACCTCAAAGCACCCCAGATTACAGGAATAAGAGAGACCCCTCCTTACCCACAAGGCAGGTCCCTTCGTCATCTTCCTCCTTGACCTCAGCACGCAGCTGGGCTTCAACGCCTGCTGGAGCTTTCTCGGCTTCTGACAAAATCACAGCCACCTCCCCTAACGGCATCAGCACCTGGAATGAGACTAGAGTCGTAAGAACAAGAGAAGAGACCTGCTGGGTCAGAATGGTGGTCCATCTAGTCCAGCCTCCTGTCTCACACAACAGCCAACCAGTTCCTCTGAACGGCCAGCAACAGGGCAGAGAGGCTGAGGCCTTCCTAAGGACATCAGAAGAGCCATGCTGGGTCAGACCAGTGGCCCATCTAGTCCAGCATCCTGTCCCACTTTTAGGATATGAAAACTGTGCTAAAGGCCATTCTTGGACAATAGAGTTCTTTATGAAACGGTGGAAGATGGTCCTCAAGACGCACAGAGGGGCAACAGTCTCACTCCAGAGGGCAGGGCAGCTCTTCTACTCTGAGGCAGGCAGAGCCGACATTCCCACATCAGGGCCCCCAATACCCCAGCGGAATCCCCTCACCTGTTTTTCCTGCCTCTCGGCCTCTTGCTGCATCTGCAGGCACTCCTCGGCCCAGGCCACGGCTTGGGCGCAGCTCTCTGGGCTCTGCTCCTTCACCCAGCTCTGGACCTCCAGAGGCAGGATGGCCAAGAACTGCTCCAGAATCAGCAGCTCCAGGATCTGCTCCTTGGTGTGCCTCTGGACCTTCAGCCACCGGCCGCCCAGCTCCTGCAGCCTGTGGTAAGTCCCTCTCGGCCCCTCAGCCTCCTGGTAGCGGAATTGGCGGAAGTGCTGGCGCAGCGTCTCCCGATGAAGGGTTTCTCCCACCAAGATGGCTGCCTTCACCTTCCTGTAATCGGCTCTGTCTTGGGCAGGCAGCCTATGGAAGGCCCGTTCAGGCTCCCCACTCAATGCTGGCAGGAGCTGGGTCACCCACTCTTCCTTGGGCCACCGGCAGGCTTTAGCGACTTGCTCAAAGGAGACCAGAAATCCGCTTGCATCCTCCCAGTGGACAGACTCTTCCGGGGACGGCAGAAGCTCCCAGGCCAAAGGAGGTGATTCCACTGCCTTCAGAAATCCCTGCTCCTGGACTTCCCCACACTGAAGGAGACCCTCGTCTGGTTCTTGTTTAACCTGGTTTTTAGGGATCCTTTGCAAGAGTTCTTGGTTGGCATGAGGGGCTCTCTCTTCACTGCAGGATCCCATCCTTGGTGCGGGACCTGCTGGATCCTGCGCCTCCGTTTTCATTGTGGGCTAGAAAAGGATGAACAGAAGGATTTTCTTAGACAGCATCAAATGCTTTTTCCCCCAGGGGGAAAGAAGAAAAAGAGCTGGCTTGCCCCCTGCTAGCCCAGGCAAGTCTGTTCTCAGACGTTAAGCAGAGTCCAGCGTGGCTAGTATTTGGATGTGAGACCTTCAAGGACCTGGATGGAGTTCCTCCAAGGAACCCCAGGGGTCATGATGTCGAGGCAGGCAACGCAAATCACCTCCAAATAGCCCTTGCCCAGCTACCAAGCAATTCTCCGATCTTCTCTGCTTAAAGGTTTTTAAGCAGAGGCTAGATAGCCACCTCACAGAAATGCTGATTCTGTAAATTTAGGTGGATTGTAAGTGGGTGGGCAGAGGGGTTGTGTCTGACCTTGGGTCTTGTGGCCCTTTCTTGCATGCCCAGAAAAATGCCAATCGCCACTCTGGGGTCAGGAGGCAAATTTCCTTCAGGCCAGACTGGCCAGGGATTGTGTGTGTGTGTATTATGGGGGGGCATAATCTGGGCATGGAATTGGGGTCACTGTGGATGAGCAGGTAGTTGTGAATTCCTCCATTCTGCAGGGGGTTGGACTAGATGACCCTGGAGGTACCTTCCAACTCTATCATTCTATGATTCCTGACTACACACACAAAGTGGCTTACAATCACCAGTCCACTTCTTCCCCCACAACAGACACCCTGTGAGGTAGGTGGGGCTGAGAACTGAGAGAACTGCTCTGCAAGAACAGTTCTAAGAGAACTTTGAAAAGCCCAAGATAACGCACCTGCCTGCATGTAGAGAAGTGGGGAATCAAACTAGGTTCCCCAGATTACACCACAGTGGCTCTCAAAAGAGGCATAAAGTGGAACAAGAAAGAAAGTTGGCAGAAGCAAAAATTCCATCCTTGGCTCCATGCATGTGAATATGCAGCCATTCCGAAAACAAATATTTATGAAATCAATTTGCATATGACATACTTGGTTTAAAATGTTCAACAATCATTGAAATACAGTTCGGAACTAATAACAGGGCCAGTTTGGTGTAGTGGTTAAAGAGAGCCAGGGGGGATTACAGATGCCAGCCTCCAGGCGGGACCTGGGGATCCCCTGAAATTACAGCTCATCTCCAGGGGGCAGAGCTCAGCTCCCCCGGACAAAAGGGCTGCTGGACCCGGACGGGGGGGGGGAGTAACCCACCCTCTGCAGGCTCCACCCCCAAAGCCTCCAGACATTTCCCTCCCAGAGCTGGCAACCCGCACATAGGGGGCTTTTCTGCTTCCTTCTCCCCCCCCGTCCTGCAAATGCATCCCCGCCCCTGCTCGAAAGCCCCACCACCCACCCCAAGCGAGCGGCCGCCCCTCTTTGCTCCGGCTTGGCTGCTTGGGCGGCCTTTACAGCCGCCTCCGTCGCCCTTCCTCCGGCCCGCTCTAGGAAGAGGCTTGGGGGGGGGGGCTTTAACCCCATCCTCGCCAGGCCAGGCCGGGGCTTGGGCTGAAGGTCCAACGCAGGGGTAGTCAAACTGTGGCCCTCCAGAGGTCCGTGGACTACAATTCCCATGAGCCCCTGCCAGCATGCTGGCAGGGGCTCCTGGGAATTGTAGTCCATGGACCTCTGGAGGGCCGCAGTTTGACTACCCCTGGTCCAACGGGCCAAGAAGAGGCCAGGACCGGCTCGTTTATTCCCAACATCTCGGCCAGGAGCAAGTGGCGCAAGTGCAGCCACAACACAACACACACAACACAACAAGTGCTCCGTGGGTCAGAAAATATCACCCGCAGCCGCGGGCCGGAAGAGGGGAAGCTTCAAAGGGAGCGACTGAGAAGGGGAGTCTGAGGAAAAGACGGGGTTCAAAAGGCTGGCCTCCTATTGGCCGAGGAGGGCCAATCAGAATGCAGCGCGGTGCTGATTGGCGGAGGGGTTCTTTCTTTCGATTTTTTCCCCCTCACAAGCCAAATGGCGGTTGGGGAATGGCAGTTGGAAGGGGGGAGGGGAGGGGACCAAGGAGGCCCTCGAAACGCTCTGGACAGAAATGCCCCCAAAGAGGCGGCCGAGTGGAAGGCCACAAGGGGAGGCTGAGGAGGCCTGAAGGAGCCTTTGGCCCCAGATGTGCCGGGGAAGGTTGGGACCAAGCAGGAGGAGGAGCAGCTGAAGGCTGGGGACGGAGGAATGAATTGTGTGTCCTCAGGGGCAAGACATGGGAGGACCACGGCCTGCTTTCAGACGTTTCCAAAACGCAGAACATCCAATTATCATAGAATCATAGAGTTGGAAGGGACCTCCAGGGTCATCTAGTCCAACCCCCTGCACTGCACTGTGCAGGATGCTCACAGCCCTATTGCTCACCCACTGTCACCTGCCACCCCCTTGAACCTCCACAGAATCAGCCTCTCCGTCAGAAGCTCTCCAGCCTCTGTTTAGAAATCTCCAAAGATGGAGAACCCACCACCTCCCGAGGAAGCCTGTTCCACGGAGAAACCGCTCTAACTGTCAGGAACTTCTTCCAGATGTTTAGATGGAATTTCTTTTGCATTAATTTCATCCAATTGGTTCTGGTCGGTCCCATTCTGCTCCATCCTCTACATCAGGGGTAGTCAACCTGTGGTCCTCCAGATGTTCATGGACTACAATTCCCATGAGCCCCTGCCAGCAAATGCTCATGGGGCTCATGGGAATTGTAGTCCATGCACATCTGGAGGACCATAGGTTGACTACCCCTGCTCTACATGGCAGCCTTTTAAATACTTGAAGATGGTGATCAGATCCCCTCTCAGTCGTCTGCTCTCCTGCCTTAATATTTATAGTCAATGACTAATGTCAAGTTATACCCACATTTCAGTGAATTGTAGCTTTACAAAGCCTTAAGTGCAATGGCTGTGGGGTGGCAGAAGGGTGGCAAGGAAATGGCCCCGATGTGGGCACAGTGTACATTTTGTTGTCCTCAGAGAGATCAAAGGAGCTTTCCTAAATGTGGAAAGCACGGCACGCAAACGGGGGTGGCTTAGAAGGTCTGCAATTTGGGGTGAGGTCAGGTGCATGTTCAAAAGACCCTCCGGACAGATTATATGTTTGTCCTTGCCCAGGGTCAACTGAGGCCAGCGTTGTGACCCCTGAGAGCAAGAGTGGCTGCCCTATGAAGATCAGGAGTTCTTTAGCCTAGGGCAGTGGTTCTCAACCTGGGGGTCGGGACCCCTTTGGGGGTCGAACTACCTATTCACACGGCTCACAGCAGGCTGAACAGCTTCACGGGGTGGGGTGGGGGCACCACTGTTGCTGTTCCTCCTGCAGGCGCCCGTGCTCGGCTGATCCTCTTCCATTTCATCCACACAACAACCTTGCGGGGTAGATCGAGATAGAGCGTTCGTCTGTTTGGAGCACCAGGAAAGAGCGAATCGGCATGGTGATATAAAAGGCAGAACTGAACTGAACTCAGAAACCCGGGGGGGGGGGGGGAACTATATACAATTATGAACAATGGATCATCATGCCATTGTTCAGTTTTGTTCAATTTCTGTGAAAGAACCCTTGCATCATTTTATGGTTGGGGGTCAGCACAACATGAGGAACTGTAGTAAAGGGTCGCGGCATTAGGACGGCTGAGAACCCCTGGTCTAGGGAAAAGCTGAGTGCGGGGAGACATGGTAGAAGTCTACAAAATTATGCATGAGGAGGTGGTGGACCGTCTCCTGTAACTCTTGGACCCTGTGAAGGTGAAGGGGATCCAGGACAGACAAAAGGAAGCGCCTCTTTACACACCACAATGAAATTGTTGAACTCTCTGCCACAGGATGGGGTCAGGGCTGCCAATTTGCAAGGCTCTCAAAGGAGTGCAAACATTCAAGAAGCACAGGGCTATTGGTGGCTGTTTAGTCATGTGGCAATTCCACTCCCTCCAAAACCAGTGGCAGCGAGCCTCTTGTTCTTGCTTGCCAGGGTGCTGAGGAAGGGTGAGGCTGTCTAAGGTGATGCTCCTCATTGGTCTTTTCCAACTGAGGTGCTGGGATCAGCATTCAGATCGATAACTGGCACACTGGTGGCTTGGTGAGTATACAGTTTGGATTGGGAAGCGAATTTCTTCCAGGCCAGACTAGTCAGTGATTCTACTGTTTGTTTGGGGGTTTTTTTTTTTGGGGGGGGGCATGGAATTGGGGTCACTGTGGGTGAATGGAGAGGCTCCCACACTAATGGAAAGTATGCAAATATATCTCTTGGAGCCCCCCAATTAAAATATTTATACTTCAAAATGCCACCCTTGTAGAAGCCTTCAAATCATAGAATAGAATTGGAAGGGACCTCATGGGTCATCTAGTCCAACCTCCTGCACTGTGCAGGACACTCACCTATCACTCATCCACTGTAACCTGCCTCCCCCTTGAGCCTTCACAGAATCAGCCTCTCCGGGCTCTCCAGCCTCTGTTTAAACATTTCCAGAGAACCCACTGTTAGCAGAGCGGATAAGTCACGCACACAGTATATTTTAGGTTAAAGGAGAAACGAAAGGTTTATTTATGGAAGGACATTTCTGATAGTACAGAGAGAAACAGGATAGAGCTGTCTACATGTCTACCTGGGAGAAGCTTTCGTGAAGAAAGAGGAAATTGCCCTGAGAGTATCAGTCTAGGGACAGACAAAAGGCACACTTAAAAGATAGAAAGGTCCTGAACTCTCTGACCTTTCTAAGTCTTCTTGCTGCCCCCATCAGGGTCTTCTACTTCCTCTTAATTTTGTGCACCAGACATTGCCTATTCCAACACCCACCACCTCCCGCGGAAACCTGTTCCACTGAGAACGGTGTCGCCTTTGCAGACCCAGACAGGCCCCCCCAGACGAAGGCCAGTGCTAGCAAATTGTGCTGGGGATGCAAAGGCAACAGCAAGTAGGAGAAGAGGTGGTTCTCTACCCAAAGGAGTCTCAAAGCGGCTTACAATCGCCTTCCCTTTCCCTTTCCACAGACACCCTATGAGGGAGGTGAGGCTAAGAGAGCCCTGAGATTACTGAAGAAGAAGAGTTGGTTCTTATATGCCGCTTTTTTCTACCTGAAAGAATCTCAAAGCGGCTTACAGTCACCTTCCCTTTCCTCTCCCCACAACAGATACCCTGTGGGGTGGGTGAGGCTCAGAGAGCCCTGATATCACTGCTCGGTCAGAACAGTTTTATCAGTGCTGTGACTAGCCCAAGGTCACCCAGCTGGCTGCATGTGGGCGAGTGCAGAATCGATCCCAGCATGCCAGATTAGAAGTCTGTACTCCTAACCATGACACCAAGCTGGCTCTTGGTAGGAACTGTTCACTGACCCAAGTGCAGGGCTGCTCCTTCCCCTCTGCACACTTTACAGACTCTTCAGCATGCAGAAAATCCCAGGTTCTCTGACGCAAATGTGTGGCTTCTTAGATGCAGCTGAAGATCGTTTTTCCGACGGAATGTCTTTCCTCTGTGTGGATTCTCTGATGCTGTTGAAGATTGGTTCTCAAACTGAATGTCTTTCCACACTCTGAGCATTCAAAAGGCTTCTCCCCTGTGTGGCTTCTTAGATGCTGTTGAAGATGGCTTCCCCAACGGAATGCCTTTCCACACTCTGAGCATTCAAAAGGCTTCTCCCCTGTGTGAGTTCTCTGATGCTTTTGAAGACTGCCTCTCTGCCTGAATCTCTTTCCACACTCTGAGCATTCAAAAGGCTTCTCCCCTGTGTGAGTTCTCTGATGCTGTTGAAGATTGCCGCTCTGACTGAATCTCTTTCCACACTCTGAGCATTCAAAAGGCTTCTCCCCTGTGTGAGTTCTCTGATGCTGTTGAAGATTGCCGCTCTGACTGAATCTCTTTCCACAATCTGAGCATTCAAAAGGCTTCTCCCCTGTGTGAGTTCTCTGATGCTGTTGAAGATTGCCGCTCTGACTGAATCTCTTTCCACACTCTGAACATTCGAAAGGTCTCTCCCCTGTGTGGGTTCTCTGATGCCTTTGAAGCTCACCACTGAACCTGAATCTATTTCCGCACTCTGAACATTTAAACCGTTTTCCCTTTCTGTGTATTCTTTGGTGCGCAAGGAGCTGTGATCTGCATCTGAAATATTTTTCAGGCTGAATGGATGTATTTGCCTTCATGACCTTCTGCTTTGGAAAAAGTACATTGCTCTGTTTTCCATCTGACTTCTCAACCACACGGCTGCAATTCTTTCTCTTAGTTCTGCTTTGATTCCTGATGTTTTCTTTCAAGTTCTCATTCTTATGATCTGATGACAACTGTTGAACAAATTCCTTCCCCTCCTCATTCCTCTCATGTTCCTCTGTTGGGATAAAGAGAGAGACCTCATTAATACCTGGGAGGGCAGGCAAAGTTCATAAGGTATCTAAGTAGAAGAAGAAGAAGAAGAAGAGTTGTTTCTTATATGTGCTATTCTCTCCCCGAAGGAGTCCCAAAGCAGCTTACAGTCGCCTTCCCTTCCTCTCCCCACAACAGACACCCTGTGGGGTGGGTGAGGCTGAGAGAGCCCTGATATCACTGCTCGGTCAGAACAGTTTTATCAGTGCCATGGCGAGCCCAAGGTCACCCAGCTGGCTGCATGTGGGGGAGCGGGGAATCGAACCCGGTTTGCCAGAAGTCCGCACTCCTAACCACGACACCAAACTGGCTCTAAGTGACTGCAGGAGAGAAGGACTGATCTTAGCAATCATTGCCCTACCTTTCCAGAGTATCTAGTACTTAAATATATTTCATCCCCTCAACTGCAACAGCTTAGGTCTTGCCCAGCAGACATTCTAACCCTCCAATTTTAATGAGCTGGAGCTGTAACACATACTTGTTAGTACATATTAAACTACTGGGGGGGGAAACTGAGCAATTTGGATATATCTTGGCCGTTATTATTGGGAAATAACTGATTTAAAAATATCTCTTTGAAGTGGGACATCATTTACGTCTTGTGGAGCTGAATTATAAATATCTTTTGAAGTTGGATGCTAAACTTGTAAAATAAGGGGCCATTGGGGGAAAAAAATTGGTTGTGAGGTTCCAGCCCATTCCTCTCAACAAGATGACAACTCCATTGATCGGAAAATCTCTGTATTGAAGATACAATGATGCTGGCTACCCAAAAGCCTTGCTAAGACTAATGCTAACTGCCCAGAGCCCTGGTTTAACCCCCAGTTGCCCCCCCTCGCGGCTCCCCACATGAATCTACTTAGGCACAGAGAATCCCAGATATCATTCACCCGGCCAGAGAGACATAACCATTACGTAAGTATCCCCATGGAGACTAAATTTTGGGAAATAATTAAATATGTCTATAAATTAGAAAAAATGGATTAAATAAGATCCCAAAATAAGATCAGCCAGATTTATAGATCTGATGCTGAGCAAAAACAATAACATTAAATAACAGAATGTGTGATGAAAAATTAACTTAGCTTATAAAATGTTAAAGCTTTTTTAAAAAAAATAATTAATCTTCTAGATGCAGATAAGATCCCAAAATAAGATCAGCCAGATTTATAGATCTGATGCTGAGCAAAAACAATAATATTAAATAACAAAATGTGTGATGAAAGATTAACTTAGATTATGAAAAGTTAAAGCTTTTTTTTTTAAAACAATCTTCTAGATGCAGAAGAAAAATTTCATGTTAAAATCCAAGTTTCATTTATTATGCTGTATTCTGTTTTTTCTTTCAGAATAAAAATATATGTAACCCGGAGGGGGGGGGATTGGGAGGGTGTTGCCAATCTCAGGAAAACTTGGTCAGAGAGGACCCTTGGACGGGTCATTTAGACCAGGGGTAGTCAACCTGTGGTCCTCCTGATGTTCATGGACTACAATTCCCATGAGCCCCTGCCAGAAAATATAGTCTATGAACATCTGGAGGACCACAGGTTGACTACCCCTGATTTAGACCACTTGACCGTAGAGATGGAGAAATTTTAATATCAGTGTAGACTACAAGGAAGTCATGTGATCTTTATGTTCATGCCACTGTACTACACTGTATTTTCTTCACTGTGATAGTTTTATGTGGACTAACTTAAGTTACAGATACTTATGTGGCAACAAGTGGTACCATCTAATAAGAGGTATTTCAAGTATTAGATAGAACAGCTTTTCTTGGTTTTATGTTGGTGAGCTATAGAAACTGCGCTGGTTAGTCTTGCTTTTACAATATTACTAAGACTTTATAAAAGTTCTACTTCACTTCTGTGCTCTCTGAAATGTGTGCCGCTCAGGGACAAATGAGCAGTGACCCAGGGGGATCCAGGTTTAGGTTTTGACAGGCTCATTTCCAGATTGCTGGTAAAACAGATGTCTGTAATCCCATGCAGGGGGAAGGGTGTGTTGTAAAGGTTCACCAGAGAAATGAGGATCTGGCCCCTTCCAGGGAGGACCTCTCTTCCCCTTGGCCTCAAGCCAGGACACCTTCTCTGGCTGGGGTGACGGCCCCTGGGCAAGTAACCAGAAAGGCCTCAAATTAATGTGCTGCTGTTCCATAGTTTGATCCAGGCATCATCCACACCTTTGAACTTATGAAAAATCCTTACCCAGGGAGGCCACGCTCCCGTAGTTCTCCAGCATGACTTCCCTGTGGAGAGCTCTCTGGCCCGGATCCAGCAGGGCCCATTCTGCCTCCGTGAAAGACACGGCCACCTCCTCAAAGGAAAAGGGCCCCTGGAAGAAAAGGCAGGTTCCCTCCTCAGAGATGACACCAGGCAGAGATTGCACACGGGGAGGGAGGAGGGGCCAGGATGCCTTGCTTGGGATGGGTAAAGGGAGTGGCGTTCAGGGGATCTTTCCCCCGGACAACACTTAGAAACTGCAGGAGCAAAAAGCGCCCTGAGAAAGGAGGGGGACCCCGGCCGTCCCCCACTCATCTCCCCTACCCGGACTGGAAGTAACGCAGCCGTTTCCACTCCTCCCAAAAGCTGGTGGCTCAACAGCATCTCCCCACTGCCTGCTGGTGAGACAACAGAGGAAGGAAGGGGGTTTGTTGTGACCTCCTTGTTCCATTGGCTTCTTTCACTCCCTTCTCAGGAGTTTGAAAACTCTCCCTGTGTTCACTCAGCACCTTCTATCTCTGCCTTGAGTCTGGGATGGTGGTGGAAAAGGAGGAGGTGTGTGGAAATGACCCTGCATCTCACGTCGCCATCACATTTGGTGATGTCACTTGAGCACTTTGGGAGAATCATTCTAGGGTGAGTTCAAGCTGCACCCGAAGGGCCTCCCCAAATGTCCTGCCATCCTTACCGCAGAATCCGGTTCCCCACAGTGGCCTGCCAGACGCCCCTCTAAGCCTGAGCACTGAGTCTGTGTGTGATGTGAAGCAGTATATAACGCTTTTCCTGGCCTGAACTCTCTGCCCATCAAGAATACTGGGTGCCCCAATCGTCTATATGCAAAATGAGTCCCTACCACAGGAGAGGGCCTCTTGGCCATGATCCTGGGCCTGCGCCAGCTGTCCTGGCTCCAAGGATGCTCCTTCCGTCTCAGAGAATGTGGCTTCTGTCTTCGTGGATGGGGCCCACATCTGAAACCGCAGAGGCGGAGAGGGGTAAGAGATGGAACAGAAAAGAGACCAAGGAATGGGTCCTGCCCCATTCCCAGACTCTGCACCCTTCTGTCAGCAGCCCTGAGGAGTTATCTGGAGGGACATGACATTGTCTAGTAGATGAGGCTGAAGGAGGAGGCTGTTAAACTCCCCCTTTGGATGATGGATAAATATCTCAGAAAGTTTAGGGTAAGATCAGATTTTGTTCCTTGAATTGGAGATACCTGGAGGGAAACCCCCTCACCTGATCCACCTGCCTCTTCTCCTCCGCCTGGCTCAGGAGGAAGCCTTCGGCCAGGGCCACCGCCTGGGAGCTGCTCTCCGGCCCGCATCCTCTCACCCAGCCCTGCATCTCCTGGGGCAGGAGGGCCAGGAACTGCTCCAGGATCACCAGGTCCAGGATCTGCTGCTTGGTGTGCCTCTCTGGCTCCAGCCAGCGGTTGCAGAGTCCGTGGAGCCGGCTGCAAACCTCTCGGGGCCCATCGGCCTCCTGGTAGCGGAAGTGCCGGAAGCGCTGGCGCTGCACATCTGAGATTGTCATGACCTGATAACCGATCTCTGGCAAAGAACTTTCCCAAAATTCAACACCACTCCCAGCTTGGGTGCGAGGGGGGCCTTGGCTTGCTGTCTTGTCCATTCCAGGTTCTTCTGGGTTCTGCTCCTCCATCTCCTCCCTCTTCTCTGGGGTCACCTGTGGCTGTGAAGCAATATTTTTATGTATCTATTTATTCATGTAATTCATATACCGCCCCTCGGTGTGACATCTTGGGGGTGGGGGTGTACGCAAAACCAGTGGGGAACGGGAAAGGCACAGAGAACACTGAAGTAGGTTTTTATACCCCCCTTTTCTCTACCCGAAGGGGGCTCAAAGCAGCTTACAATCTCCTTCCCTTTCCTCTCCCCACAACAGACACCCTGTGGGGTGGGTGAGGCTGAGAGAACCCTGATATTACAGAAGAAGAAGAATTTGTTCTTATATGCCACTTTTCTCTACCCGAAGGAGGCTCAAAGCAGCTTACAGTCGCCTTCCCTTTCCTCTCCCCACAACAGACACCCTGTGGGGTGGGTGAGGCTGAGAGAGCCCTGATATCATTGCTTGGTCAGAACAGCTCTATCAATGCTGTGACTAGCCCAAGGCCACCCAGCTGGCTGCACGTGGAGGGAGCGCAGGGAATCCAGCCCGGCTCACCAGATCAGAAGTCCGCACTCCTCACCACAACGACCAGGCTGGCTCACCGGGACAGCACGAAGAAGAAAAGTTATAAACGCTTTGGGCGATCCTGAGCCGCCAAAGTGGTTTACTGCAGCCGCCAGGGACAACTGGGGGGAGGGACAGGCTGGGGGGGGGCGTTGCTGGCCCGGGAAGTGGGGGGGTGGGGGGGGGTTCCCACGTGCACCGAGGACCCCGCGGCCCCCCCCCTTCCTCCCTCCGTCTCTTACCCCTCGGACAAAAGGGCCACCGTTTGCCCGGCGGGTTTGGGGCGGGTTCAGACGACCAGCAGCTCCCGACCTTCTTGTCCTGCAAGGCTCCAACTATCGTCCGCCAGCGGCACAGAATAGGGTCGCCAACCTCCCGGTGGAGCCTGGAGTCCACCCAGAGATCGCCCCCGGCTCCCCTGGAGACAATGGCCGGCTGGAAGGGAGGAAGGGAGGGAGGGCAGGAGGGAGGGCTCGAGGCTCCCCCTTCCCCAAATTGGGCCTTTCCCAGCATCCCCCAACACGCCCCGCCTCCCTGCCGGGGTCTCCAAGCCCCTCCGCAGCCGCTTGACCCGCCCGGGAGTTCCCCCCCCCCCCCGGGGTCCGGCCGCCGGAGGGAAGGCAGCAGGGAAGTTTGTGGCCAGATTGGGGGCGGCGCGGTGTGGGGAGCCCCAGATGCCTCCAGAGAAGGCTGGATTTGAACCCACCACCTTCTCCTCGTGTCCCCAGAAATCAACTCTCCGCTTGTGATCCTTGTGTTGGGTTCTGGGAGTTCTCTTCACCTCTCTGTTGAACCAAGTAAATCACACTGGACTGAGTTTCCCTAAATTTCCCCTATTTATACAGATCCTGAACAAAAGGATCTCTCCACCCGGTGCCCTTATTGGTCCTAAGCAGGGATCTGGCCTTGGGCATTAACTGTGGTGTCTCATTGGTTACAGAAAAGCAGTAATCCTTGTTTCCCGTTGGCTGTTTTTACACTCCTTTCTGGGATCTCAGGCTCCTGGTCAAGCAGCAACGTCAAATTGCTGAGCCTCCGGGGAGGGCGGTTTATAAATATAATAATAAATAAATAATGAATAAAATGAAGATTTTGTTTTCATGAAAGGACGGTGAGAATTCACAGCTCTGACATCCCCCCTTGGGATACCGGCATTGGTGAAAATAACTACAAACCCTCTTGAGAAGACAAAATCACAAGATGTCATAGTCCCATTGTATACGGCACTGGTCAGACCACACCTGGAGTACTGTGTGCAGTTCTGGAGGCCTCACTTCAAGAAGGACGTAGATAAAATTGAAAGGGTACAGAGGAGAGCGACGAGGATGATCTGGGGCCAAGGGACCAAGCCCTATGAAGAGAGGTTGAGGGACTTGGGAATGTTCAGCCTGGAGAAAAGGAGGTTGAGATGGGACATGATAGCCCTCTTTAAGTATTTGAAAGGTTGTCACGTGGAGGAGGGCAGGATGCTGTTCCCATTGGCTGCAGAGGAGAGGACACACAGTAATGGGTTTAAACTTCAAGTACAACGATATAGGCTAGATATCAGGAAAAAAAATTTCACAGCCAGAGTAGTTCAGCAGTGGAATAGGCTGCCTAAGGAGGTGGTGAGTTCCCCCTCACTGGCAGTCTTCAAGCAAAGGCTGGATACACACTTTTCTTGGATGCTTTAGGATGCTTAGGGCAGATCCTGCGTTGAGCAGGGGGTTGGACTAGATGGCCTCTGTGGCCCCTTCCAACTCTAGGATTCTGTGATTCTGTGTTTGGAACAATAACTAAAACAAATCCAGCAGCCAGCAAGTAACACTGCAGGCCTGTTGCCTTTGAGCAGAGCAGGGCTTGCACAGGGGTGGCCAAACCGTGACTCTCCACATGCCCGTGGGCTGCAGTTCCCATGAACCAGTCAGCATGGCTCATGGGAATTGCAGTCTATGGATATCCAGAGAGTCACAATTTGCCCCCCCTGGTCTAGCAAGTCCCTTGAAGATGCACCAACCGGCATCTTCTCCATGACCTCAAACCCAATCTCTGGCACAGCTCTCCCAAAATTCAGCACCACTCCGAGTCTGGATGAGGCTTTTGCTTCTCGTTATACTGGCTTTCCGTTTAGGAGACTGAAGTTTCTTATTTGCTAAGATGTACCAGGAATATTATTATGAAGGAAAAATTGCAGACATTTCCCTACTGCTGCCGCTGGCCCACCCCACCCCGGGAGAAGCCCCTTTTGTCTCCTCCCCGCCCCTTGGCCGCTCCAGCAGACGGCTCGCTGGCCTTAACCCTTTCAGCGCTGCAGAGCCATTGTAAACAGTCTCCTGTCCTCTCTGGGTGGCGCTTCTGCCCGACTGCCCCCCCCCCTGCCTTGCAATGCAGCTCAAAGGCAGATTAGGGGCAGCCGTTCTTAAGCATTACAGCATGCCAGGAAATGGGCCACCATAATACTGGGAAGGAGGACTCTGCCTTGGTGAAGACATTGTAACCAAGCTGTACCTGGGGATAACTCTCAGGAACTCCCTAGTAGTAGTAGTAGTAGTAGTAGTAGTAGTAGTAGTAGTAGTAGTAGTAGTAGTAGTAGTAGTATGTTATTTCCCACCACTCCCAAGACCGGCTCATGGCAGCTTACAATTGTCTATGCTACAACCCCAATAAAACCCCATTAAAGCAATTGTTGTTGTTAGGTGTGAAGTCGTGTCCGACTGTTCGCGGCCCCCTGGACAATGATCCTCCAGGCCTTCCTGTCCTCTACCATTCCCCGGAGTCCATGCAAGTTCATTTAAGTCCATTTAAAGCAATACCAGGGCATAAAAAAGCATACAACGGAAACCAAAACAAACATGGCAGTGTTAGTCTGAAATTCAAGAAAAGGAAATAAAACAAGGCATCTCGTTTAGTGGCTGCAAAATGCACCAAATAAAATGAGCAAATTGCCAAATAAAGGTAAAGGTATCCCCTGTGCAAGCACCAAGTCATGTCTGACCCTTGGGGTGACGCCCTCCAGCGTTTTCATGGCAGACTCAATACGGGGTGGTTTGCCAGTGCCTTCCCCAGTCATGACCGTTTACCCCCCAGCAAGCTGGGTACTCATTTTATTGACCTCGGAAGGATGGAAGGCTGAGTCAACCTTGAGCCGGCTGCTGGGATTGAACTCCCAACCTCATGGGCAAAGCTTTCAGACGACTGCCTTATCACTCTGCGTCACAAGAGGCTCCATATAAAATTGCCAAATACTGGAGGCCTAATGGAGCCCCCCATAAATTGGTGCTCGAAACAAGGAGTCCAACAGCACAGTACAGGCATCTTACTGACAGCAAGGAGGGATGGGGAGAAAGGCAAAAGGAAAAGGGTCAATCTTCTTCTCATTAAATATACTTCTAAAAAGCTGTAGGCCATAACCCCATGACCTCCTCAACCAATCACTGAGCAGCATTCATGGAACTTTCTAGGGTGAGGGTAGGCAGATTGACAGCGGACCTGTGTGAGCCAGTCAGCAAGCCTGAGTGGGTGGCCTGGACAGTTATCCCTTTCTGTTCCAGGGTGATTGGACATGCAACAAGTCAGCGAGAACTGAAAAGACTAGAAAATGCTATTAAGATGACTTCTGCCTCAACAGCTACCACTACTGCAGTGGAAGCTCTTTCCATACTCCAGGCGTTAATATGGTTTCTCCCCTGCGTGAATCTCTTGGTGTGCAGTTAAGGTGCCATTCCCAGAGAAACTCTTTCCAGATCCCAAGCATTTGTATAGCTTTTCACCTTTCTGAGGTCACCATCCTGAGAAAAGCACTTTCCATACAAAGAACGGATGTGGTTTCTCCTGTGTTTGAACTTTTTGCCAGCCCTACCCAGCACAGAGCTTTCATGATGGCTACAATGAATATTGTCCCCTCTAAGGCAGGAGCGGGGAGATATCAGAAGCTTCCCTTTCAGGAGAGGTTACGGTTATGCTCTGCAGACTCACTGGATTCAACCCAACACGCCATCCTAGATTGATAGCCTTGTCAGGTTCCTCGTAAAGAATTTCTTCTCCCTTTATTACATTCTAAAGCAGGGGTAGTCAAACTGCGGCCCTCCAGATGTCCATGGACTACAATTCCCAGAAGCCCCTGCCAGCATTCACGAATGCTGGCAGGGGCTTCTGGGAATTGTAGTCCATGGACATCTGGAGGGCCGCAGTTTGACTACCCCTGTTCTAAAGGATTTGTAAATAAGGAAAGTGGATTTCGATACTTATGAAACATTTATTCGCCTGAAATTACACCCACAGTTGCAAAATTCTTGGTGGAAGTTCTAAAAGTTAGAACTAAGTTTTAGTATATATTATTATTGTTGATGTTGTTGTTATTGAATTTATTATCCGCCGCTCCCAGGAGGCTCGTGGAAGGCTACAACCTCTGTTAAAAACCCAGTAAAAATAAAAACCCTTAACAATTAAAACAGATTACTACTATTGCAATTGGAGCTTTGTTGTTGTTTATATATCTCTCCGGTTTGACTTCTTCTCACTTATGTGTTGCAATACTATGGAATGCCAATGGATGGATGGATGGATGGATGGATGGATGGATGGATGGATGGATGGATGGATGGATGGATGGATGGATGGATGGATGATTTGACGTAAAGTTAGGAAGCCATTCTGGGAGAAGCATGTTACATACTCCAAGCATTTGTAAGGATTCTGCTGTGATTAACCTTTTGAAATTTGGTTAGCTAGCTGTACCCAGAGAAGCACTATGCAAACTCTCCTTTCGGTGAACCTTCTGATGTCTCACAAGTCTGTCATTTCGAGAGAAACACTTTTGACACTCCAAGCATTTAAATGGCTTCTCCCCTGCATGAACCACCTTTTGATGCCTAGTTAGTTTGGAATTCAGAGAGAAACACTTTCCACACTCCAAGCATTTAAATGGCTTCTCCCCTGTGTGAATAGTGTGATGCACCAGTAGGCTATTATACCAAGAGAAGCACTTTCCACACTCCAAGCATTTAAATGGCTCCTCCCCTGTATGAACCTTTTGATGTCCTATGAGGCCGCTATTCTGAGAGAAAAACTTCCCACATTCCAAGCATCTATATGGTTTCTCCCCTGTGTGAACTTGGTGATGCGCTTTTAGGTGGCTACTCCGAGAGAAGCACTTTCCACACTCCAAGCATTTATGTGGCTTCTCACCTGTGTGAACGTGTTGATGTGACGATAGGTGGCCACTCCGAGAGTAGCACATTCCACACTTCAAGCATTTATACGGCTTCTCCCCTGTGTGCATTTTGTGATGCATCATCAGGGAGCTATTCCGAGAGAAACATTTTCCACACTCCAAGCATTTATACGGCTTCTCGCCTGTGTGAACATCTTGATGTCTCTTTAGGCTGCTGTTCTGAGAGAAACACTTTCCACACTCCGAGCATTTATACGGCTTCTCCCCTGAATGAATCCTTTCATGTTGAGTGAGGTTGCCACTCCCAGAGAAATACTTTCCACACTCCAAACATTTATACGGCTTCTCCCCTGAGTGAATCCTTTTATGTTGAGTGAGGTTGCCACTCCTAGAGAAATTCTTTCCACACTCCAAGCATTTATACGACTTCTTTCCTTTCTGAATCTTTCGACGGGTGGTTAATGCACCATTCAAGGGGAAACTCTTCTTGCATTTCAAGCATTTACACCTCTTCCGGCATGTTTCTACACGCAATTTGAAGCAGGACCCTTCCGGATTCATGGCACCAGTATCTCTTATCTTCCTCTTCCCTGTTTCATGCTGGGCTGAGGCCTTAGGCTTACTCCTTCCCTGACAGGCACCCAATTCCTTCCTTCGATTCTTTTTTGCTTCCCTCCTTCTCCTTCTGCGGTGTCTCTTAGGTAGCATTTGTCCTTCATATTTTCCTTCCATCTGCAGATCTTTGTCTTTTCTCACAGTTCTCCTTCCTGATTCCTTCTCACTCCCCATCTCCCTCACAGCTGAAACTACAAACGAGAAACAGGAAAAAAATAAGGATAAGAAGATACAAACACCAGTTAAGAGGTAAAGTGAGTAGGGAATGGGATTTTCTACACTGAGAACTTGCGTCCTGGAAAAATCTTCAGCAGTAGTTAACCACACACCGAGCTGTCTTGGAGAAAGCTAAAAAATACAAAATGGAACACATAATATAGAACAATAATACAAGAGAACAAAATCCACTGTGTAAAGACAACACAGTAAGAACTGGTACAATTTGAAAGATTCTTACCCAGAGAGGCCAAGCTCTCATAATTTTCTTTCGTAACATCCCAGTACAGTTTTCTCTGGCCCGGATCCAGCAGAGCCCATTCCTCCCCCGTGAAGGTCACGGCCACCTCCTCAAAGGACACCGGGGAGCTCTGAAAGAGGGAAAGGTGGCCCCGTTGATCGTCTGTTCCTTTCCCCGAGCTTTCAAGGGGCAAAGAAGGACCCGATTCGGCCAATCAACTGATCCTTAACTCACCTTTCCTGTGGCCATGCAGAAGCCCAATTCTCTTTCCAGCCGGGGAAAACTAGAAAGAAGAGACTTCCTGCAGAACTCCACGTTCCATAAACGTCCACCTCGAGGAAAAAACGACCCCCGGCCACCTAGGAACGGCAAGGTTGAGCTCTCTGGTTCTTGCAAGGCCTTCTGGGAAATGTCGTCTCCTGCACAGCAACACCCAAACAGAATTTTAAAAATCTGAAGTGTTTGGGAAAGTGGAATAGAAAAGAGAGCCAGTTTGGTGTAGTGGTTAGGAATACGGACTTCTAATCTGGCATGCCAGGTTAAATTCTGCGCTCCCCCACATGCAACCAGCTGGGTGACCTTGGGCTCGCCACGGCACTGATAAAGCTGTTCTGACCGGGCTGTGATATCAGCGCTCTCTCAGCCTCACCCACCCCACAGGGTGGCTGTTGTGGGGAGAGGAGGCGATTGTAAGCCGCTTTGAGCCTCCTTCGGGTAGGGAAAAGTGGCATATAAGAACCAACTCTTCTTCTTCTTCTTCTTCTTCTTCTTCTTCTTCTTCTTCTTCTTCTTCTTCTTCTTCTTCTTTCTCAGTGGGGGAGACAGCCCCCACCCCCACCCCACACACATGAATTCGTCTTCTTGCGTGTTTTATAAGATCTCCTGCTCCAGTGCTCTCCGCCCTCCTATAGCACAATACTAAACTTAACTGACTGCAGGGACTCACTCTTTCCCCTCGCTGACCTCTGGGCACCTGGACATTGAGGGAGGACTTATAGAGAGAAAGAATCCTAGAATCATAGAACTGGAAGGGGCCACACAGGCCATCTAGTCCAACCCCCTCCTCTACGCAGGATCAGGATCCTAAAGCATCCAAGAAAAGGGTGCATCCAACCTTTGCTTGAAGACTGCCAGTGAGGGGGAGCTCACCACCTCCTTAGGCAGCCTATTCCACTGCTGAACTACTCGGACTGTGAAAAACTTTTTCCTGATATCTAGCCTATATCGTTGTACTTGAAGTTTAAACCCATTACTGCGTGTCCTCTCCTCTGCAGCCAGCAGAAAAAGCATCCTGCCCTCCTCCACGTGACAACCTTTCAAATACTTCAAGAGGGCTATCATGTCCCCTCTCAACCTCCTTTTCTCCTGGCTGAACATTCCCAAGTCCCTCAACCTCTCTTCATAGGGCTTGGTCCCTTGGCCCCAGATCATCCTCGTCGCTCTCCTCTGTACCCTTTCAATTTTATCTACGTCCTTCTTGAAGTGAAGAGAAACAGTCTGGAGGTGCCTTCTAAGATTCAGGAGTCTCCCCACACCCTCTCATAACCAAGGGGAAAGGTCCTTACCAAGAGAGGCCAGGGCCTCGTGATTTTCCTCCATCACTTCCCAGAAGAGTTCTCTTTGGCCCGGATCCAGCAGAGCCCATTCCTCCTCCACGAAGGACACGGCCACCTCCTCCAAGGACACGGGGGGTCTCTGAAAGAGGAAAACGTGGCCCAGTGGATCCCCCTGCCTGACTGTTCGAGAGGCAAGGAAGGACCCCCCTCGCCTGCTCCATTGTCTCAAGGAATGCAATCTATCCAACTAATGGCAAAGGAAATGGCATTCCCTTTTGGGAGCCCCTGAAATACAATTATCGTCGCCAAGAAAATGCGAATTCTGATGGCTGCAAAGGTCAATACCTTGCAGAAGAATAACTACACCAGGGGTAGTCAAACTGCGGCCCTCCAGATGTCCATGGACTACAATTCCCAGAAGCCCCTGCCAGCGAATGCTGGCAGGGGCTCCTGGGAATTGTAGTCCATGGACATCTGGAGGGCTGCAGTTTGACTACCCCCGAACTACACTGTGTGTGCCAGGGTGGTGGTGGTGGGGGGGGGTGGGAATTATTTCTCCACGAGAACATGCCACCTAGGAGCCTCAACATGGCCCAGCCGCTTCAGGATAGCTGTGAGAATTCCAGTGCCAGTGGGAATTCACTGGGAGTCCTGTGGTCAGTTTTGGGCACCCCAGTTGAAGAGGGATGTAGACAAACTGGAGCGTGTCCAGAGGAGGGCAACAAAGATGGGGAGGGGTTTGGAGACCAAGACGTATGAAGAAAGGTTGGGGGAGCTCGGTCTGTTTAGCCTGGAGAGGAGACGACTGGGAGGGGATCAGATAACCACCTTCAAGTATTTAAAATGCTGCCATATAGAGGATGGAGCAGAGTTGTTCTCTCTTGCCCCGGAGGGACAGATCAGAACCAATGGGATGAAATTAATTCAAAAGAAATTCCGTCTCAACATCCGGAAGAAGTTCCTGACAGAGCGGTTTCTCCATGGAACAGGCTTCCTCGGGAGGTGGTGGGTTCTTCATCTTTGGAGATTTTTAAACAGAGGCTGGAGAGCCATCTGACGGATGATTCTGGAAACATTCAAGGGGGTGGCAGGTGACAGTGGATGAGCAATAGAGCTGTGAGTGTCCTGCATAGTCTGTTATTCTATATGGATGGATTTCTGGAATTGTTTTAAGGGGTTTTAATGGGGCTTTTAACACGGACAATTGTAACCCACCAAGAGCCAGTTAGGGCAGTGGCGGGCAATAAATCTAAACAATAAAATAAATAGTGCAGGGGGTTGCACTAGGTGACCCAGGAGGTCCCTTCCAACTCTATGATTCTATGAAGGGGAGGGAAGGGAGATGTCTTAGGGCCGATTAACAACAACAACAGCAGTCTGTTCAAGTGGGCCGCCATGTTGGTCTGAAGGAGCACAACAAAAACAGAGTCCAGGAGTACTTTGAAGAGCAACCAAGTTTTATTCAAGCGCCTGCACCCCAAAGCTCACACCTTGAATAAATCTCGGTGGGTTCCAAACGTGCTCTCGGGCTCTAATTTTGTGGAACAAAACCCCCAGAACATTTGTGCTTTGGAAGGGATGGTTTCCTCCCGGGCAGCCAGGGAGAGAAAAGCTGCACGGACAAGAAAGGAGGACTTCCCTCCCGCTCCTTGGCCAAAGAGACCGGATCCCAGAGCAAAGAACTTAGAACAAGGGTGGTCAACCTGTGGCCCTCCAGATGTCCATGGACTACAATTCCCATGAGGCCCTGCCAGTGAATGCCCCTGCCCTAGAGCAGGGGTAGTCAACCTGTGGTCCTCCAGATGTCCATGGACTACAATTCCCATGAGCCCCTGCCAACGTTTGCTGGCAGGGGCTCATGGGAATTGTAGTCCATGGACATCTGGAGGACCACAGGTTGATTACCCCTGCCCTAGAGGATGCCGCTTGTGGGGGTCAGAGCAAGTGACCGCAGAGCAAGTGACCGCAGGGATGAAAAGGCAACTCCAAGGGGGAGCCCGGGCCGGATGCCTCTCTCGGGGGGCTCCCCTGTGGGGCAGCTGGAAAAAGCTCCAAAGGGCTGCGGCACCTCCAAACCCGCCCAGGTGGGCTGCAGGGAAGGCAGGTAAAGGAGGGGGGGCAATCCAAAAAAGCCAGCAGCTGCACGCCCAGCCGCAACAGTTAACACCCACCCACACCAAAAACACCCCGCAGATCCTGCCTCCCCTCCCGGGGACTCACCCAGAGCTGGGCGCGGATCCCGCCGCGCCGCTTCCCTGCAGCCGCGCAAGAGCTCTCCATGCGCGCAATCCCTGCCCGGCCTGGGCGATCCCTGCGACGAGGAAGCCGGAATCGGGCCGCGGGGCTGGCAAAGGGGCGGTGGGCGGTGGGCGGGCAGCTTCCTGGGACGGCCCCCGGCAGGAGAGACCAGGGGTAGTCAAACTGCGACCCTCCAGATGTCCATAGACTACAATTCCCATGAGCCCCTGCCAGCGAATGCTGGCAGGGGCTCATGGGAATTGTAGTCCATGGACATCTGGAGGGCCGCAGTTTGACTACCCCTGCGCTGGAGAAACGCTGAACGAGAGACCGAGGGCGGCGGGGAAGGAAACCTTTGAGCGCCCAGATGTTCAGCACTTCTTGGGGTGCTTCTCTCTCCCGCTGGGCGCCTTTCCGGGCCTGGCCCCGCTCCAGGGACTGGACGTTTTCCCCCCAGGAAAAAGACTCCCCAGATTCTCCCTTCTTGGAAAGGACGGGCCAGAGGACAGAGCGGGGTCCTGCCCCCAAAGCCCAGCCTGGAGGGGAGTCTTCTTGCTGGGGAACCACAAAAAAGAAAGAAACTGCCCTGAGCCTCAGGGGAGGGCAGCATATATAAATATGAATGAATGAATGAATGAATGAATGAATGAATGAATGAATGAATGAATGAAGCCTGCAACCAGTTGGCTGTCCAAATGTCTCTTTTTAAATGATGATTTCGAAAATTATTTATCCCCTGTTTTCTTGCAGTCGAAGTATTTTACTATCCTTTTCAAGAGAGCAAACCAACCAAAATGTCTCCATTTTCTTCAACTGTTTCACAGGCAAAGGCCTTGCAGGCTCCAGAGTTTAAGGGAGGTTTCTTAAGTGCTCACATTATGTATATATATATTTTTAAAAGACCCTGAAGAAGAGTGAAATTGAAAAGGGGGAATGGAAACATTTGCATGTCTCCGGAACCCCTTTTTGGTTTCGTATGGATATGAAGTAAATCTTGATCTTGAAACAAAGTGTAAAATATTCGACCAAAAGAAAACACAAGATAACATAATCTTTGAAATAATAATTTTAAAAGAGGCATTTGGACAGCCGTCTCAATGGCTTCTTTTCTCTGGATTTGTAATTCAAATAGCCCTCTTTAACACCTTTGGGGAAACAAAAGAGGCAGGGCGGGGAGGGGGGGGCTCTCCATTGTGCTTGGAAATGCAAATGTCCTCGTGCAGAGAGAGATGGGGCTTGGGAGGGCATTTTCTGCCCATTTTCACCCCCTCCCCATTCTCTCTTTTCTTTAACAGAAACCCTCCTTGTTTCCTCCGAGGGCAAAATTGGTGCCCCCTTGACCTGTCTGACGCAAGCAAAACAGGCCAGGCCAGGCCGGGGAGAGGGCCTGCTGCTTCTTGTGTTGCCTTTTCATTTATGAGGATGAAACCAATTCCCAGATCCTTCTTTGTTCCTTGTCTGTGAATCTATCCGGGATAATTTAACAGCTCGCAACCTCCAAATAAATTTCCGCCAGGCATTATTCACCTCCACGTTCAGAGGATGTTGTCCTTCAAGAACCATAGTAGAGTTGGAAGGGACCTCCTGGGTCATCTAGTCCAACCCCTGCACTATGCAGGACACTCACAACCTTATTGCTCATCCACTGTCACCTGCCACCCCCTTGAACCTTCACAGAATCAGCCTCTCCCATCAGATGGCTCTCCAGCCTCTTAAAATCTCCAAAGATGGGAGAACCCACCACCTCCAGAGGAACCCTGTTCCAATCAGAAACCACTGTCATGAACTTCTTCCGGATGTTTAGATTACATTTCTTTTGCATTAATTTCATCCCATTGGTTCTGGTCCGTCCCTCCCTCTGGGGCAAGAGAGAACAATTCTGCTCCATCCTCTACCTGGAAGCCTTTTAAATACTTGAAGATGGGGATCAGATCCCCTCTCAGTCGTCTCCTCTCCAGGCTAACCAGACCAAGCTCCCCCAACATAAGTTGTTCCTTCGTTCTTGTGCCGGCTGCTCCAAAGGCGGTTCCCCCAGGAGAATGGCACAGGCAGACACTAGGACCAGGCTGCCCCCCAAAACAATCATTGGACCCTCCCAAATAACACATTCCCAGACGCTAGAGACTGTTCCCTGCAAGAAGGCAGCCAGGGGTGCCTGGCCCAAACCCTGATTCTGGCACCGTGAGCTTCTATAGGGAGGGCCAACAAGAAACCTGTAGAGCTAAGATTTGAGTAAGGAACAGAAATGGCTGCACGCCCTCTGCCTGTCATGCATCTCTACATCCAGGGGACTTGGCCCTCCCAAGGGATCTATGGGGCTTCCTGGGCCAAAGCCCAGTTCCTGGGCTCTCCAGGAAGATGTGGAAATCCCACCCCACCCCTTGAAGTCATCTTATACTGCAATAGCCCAATGAAAGACTTCTTTTTTACAAACCCCAGCTGTGGCCCCAGCTGGTACAGCAGCAGATGGCCTTCTAAGCGGAGGAGATATTTGATATGGGGCTGTGGCTCTGTGGTGGAGCATCTGCTTGGCATACAGGAGGCCTTGGTACCTCCAGTAGAAAGGTTCAGGTTGCACGTGACCTGAAAGACCTCTGCCGGAGACCCTGAAGAGACACACCCAGTCTGAGTGGACAATACTGACCTCGACAGACGGTCTGATTCATTAGGAGCTTCATGGGAGCCTAAGAACTTCAGAAGAGCCATGCTGTATCGGATGAACTGTCAATCTAGGCCAGCAAACCATCTCACACAGTGGCCAAAGAATTACTCTGGAGGGCCAACAACAAAGCAAAGAGGAGTCTCAGAGTGGCTTACATTCGCCTTCCCTTCCTCTCCCCCAACAGACACCCTGTGGGGTGGGTGAGGCTGAGAGAGCCCTGATATTATTGCTCGATCAGAACAGTTTTATCAGTACCGTGGTAAGCCCAAGATCACCCAGCTGGCTGCATATGGGGGAGTGCAGAATCGAACCCGGCTCGCCAGATTAGAAGGCCGCGCTCCTAACCACCACACCAGGCTGGCTACAGCTTTTCTGTGACGTTGCCTCCCGACATGGGTATCCAGAGGATGACTTCCTCTGAATGTGGAAATTCCCCTTAGTCACTAAGGCTAGTAGCCATTGACAGATCTGTCCTCCATGAAAACTAATCCACATCAGGGCACCGTTTCATATTATTTTGACTTCTCACTGGAAAATTAAGGCATTTTTTATTTCGTAACTAGCTTCAAAGCCCGTTCCTAAGAACGGGCCTTGAAAGGGCCCACTCCCCTGGCCCCTGGTCAGGCAGCATAAGGTGGCTTTGGGCCGCAGCTTGCAGCTGGATCAAGTGGGGCAAGCAAGGGCTGGGGAGCTCGTTAGCAGGGCCAGGACAGAGCTCCTTAGCAGGCAGTCAGCAGGCCAGGAGGCCCTCGTTAGCAAGGCCAGCCTAGCAGGCCAAGAGGCCCTTGTTAGCAAGCCCTCCACTACAACCCTTTGCCCAGGGCCTCTCCCCTTACCTGCTGCTGGCTCTAGGCACTGAGGCATCTGAGAGCAAAGAGGCTATAGTCCAGGGATGGCAGGTGGGAGCTGCAGGGGCAGGGCCAATCAGGGCAAAGCTGGCTGTGCCCTGATTGGCCCTATTCTAACTTGGACAGCCAGACACGTCCCACCCCCTAGGATGTTTCACAAATATATAGAGGAACAACAATGGATAAGAATAAGTGATAATATAAGGTATGACTCCATTTCACCACCTTGTAAATATTACAGTGATATACAAGGGTTTTAGAGAGTACAGAGAAAAACTCTGCTTCACAAAGGTTGCTAATGAATATTTCGTTTTAGGAAAAGGGAGGTGGATAGAAGGGAAGGGAAGCTTTTAGAAAACATGTCATGGCTATAAACGGGCAAAGTCTGCCCCGTTAACTGGTTTTCTACATGTTGTGATTGGATGGCACTTCCTCTGTGTAAATCATGTGATGGAAAACAAGGTTGCAACTTTGACTGAACCTCTTTCCACACTCCAGGCATTCATATGGTTTCTTCCTTGGGTGAACAGCGATGTTTAGTTAGGTCACCATTTCGAGAGAAGTACTTTCCACAGTCGAAGCGTTTAAATGGCTTCTCCCTGTGTGAATCTTTTGATGTGCTGTTAGGGTGCCATACAGAAAGAACTTTCCACAATCCAAGCATTTATATTGCTTTTCCCTTGCATGAACCTTTTGATGTCTAGTTAGGTCACTATTCCAAGAGAAGCATTTCCTACACTCCAAGCATTTATATGGTTTCTCCACTATATGCATTTTTTGATGTGCGGTTAGGTGGTCATGCCGAGAAAAGCACTTTCCGCACTCCAAGCATTTATATGGCTTCTCTCCTGTGTGAATCTTTTGATGTGTAGCTAGGTTGACATTCTGAGAAAAGCACTTTCCGCACTCCAAGCACTGATATGGCTTTTCCCCTGTGTGAACCTTATGATGTTTACTTAGGTCGCTATTCACAGAGAAGCACTTTCCACACTCCAAGCATTTATATGGCTTCTCCCCTGTATGAGTCTTCTGATGTCTTGTTAGGTGGCCATTATGAGAGAAACATTTCCCACACTCTAAGCACTTATGTGGCTTCTCTCTCGTGTGAACAATTTGATGTACAGTTAGGCGGCTATTTTGAGAGAAGCACTTTCCACACTCCAAGCATTTAAATGGCTTCTCCCCTGTATGAATCTTCTGGTGTTTATTTAGGTCACCATTCCGAGAGAAGCACTTTCCACACTCCAAGCATTTAAATGGCTTCTCCCCTGTATGAACCTTTTGATGTCCTATGAGGCCGCTATTCTGAGAGAAAAACTTCCCACATTCCAAGCATCTATATGGTTTCTCCCCTGTGTGAACTTGGTGATGAGCTTTTAGGTGGCTACTCCGAGAGAAGCACTTTCCACACTCCAAGCATTTATGTGGCTTCTCACCTCTGTGAACGTGTTGATGTGACGATAGGTGGCCACTCTGAGAGTAGCACATTCCACACTCCAAGCATTTATACGGCTTCTCCCCTGTGTGCATTTTGTGATGCATCATCAGGGAGCTATTCCGAGAGAAGCATTTTCCACACTCCAAGCATTTATACGGCTTCTCGCCTGTGTGAACATCTTGATGTCTCTTTAGGCTGCTGTTCTGAGAGAAACACTTTCCACACTCCGAGCATTTATACGGCTTCTCCCCTGAATGAATCCTTTCATGTTGAGTGAGGTTGCCACTCCCAGAGAAATACTTTCCACACTCCAAACATTTATACGGCTTCTCCCCTGAGTGAATCCTTTTATGTTGAGTGAGGTTGCCACTCCTAGAGAAATTCTTTCCACACTCCAAGCATTCATACGACTTCTTTCCTTTCTGAATCTTTTGACGGGTGGTTAATGCACCATTCAAGGGGAAACTCTTCCTACATTTCAAGCATTTACACCTCTTCCGGCATGTTTCTACACTCAATTTGAAGCAGGACCCTTCCGGATTCATGGCACCAGTATCTCTTCTCCTCCTCTTCCCTGTTTCATGCTGGGCTGAGGCCTTAGGCTTACTCCTTCCCTGACAGGCAGCCAATTCCTTCCTTCGATTCTTTTTTGCTTCCCTCCTTCTCCTTCTGCGGTGTCTCTTAGGTAGCATTTGTCCTTCATATTTTCCTTCCATCTGCAGATCATTGTCTTTTCTCACAATTCTCCTTCCTGATTCCTTCTCACTCCCCGTCTCCCTCACAGCTGAAACTACAAACGAGAAACAGAAAAAAATAAGGATAAGAAGATACAAACACCAGTTAAGAGGTAAAATGAGTAGGGAATGGGATTTTCTACACTGAGAACTTGCGTCCTGGAAAAATCTTCAGCAGTAGTTAACCACACACCGAGCTGTCTTGGAGAAAGCCAAAAAATACAAAATGGGACACATAATATAGAACAATAATACAAGAGAACAAAATCCACTGTGTAAAGACAACACAAAAAAACTGGTACAATTTGAAAGAATTTTCCGCTTAACATCCAGAAGAAGTTCCTGACAGAGTGGTTCCTCAGTGGAACAGGTTTCCTCGGGAGGTGGTGGGTTCTCCTTCTTTGGAAGTTTTTAAGCAGAGGCTGGAGAGCCATCTGACAGAAATGCTGATTCTGTGAACTTGGGCAGATTGTAAGGGGGTGGGCCGAAGCGATTGCATCTGATTTTGGCTCTTGTGAATCTTTCTTGCATGCCCTGGGAAATGCTAATCACCACCTTAGGGTCAGAAGGAGAATTTCCTCCAGACCAGACTGACCAGGGACTCTGGGGCTTTTGGGGGAGGGGAGGGAATGATCTGGACATGGAATTGGGGTCACTGTTGGTGGGCAGGTAGTTGTGAATTTCCTGCATTCTGCAGGGGGTTGGACTAGATGACCCTGGAGGTCCTTTCCAACTCTAGGATTCTATGAAGAAAAGCCTTATCCAATGCTTTGAAAGCACAAGCAATTCATAAAAATACCACAAGAATGCCCCTGGAAATTCCAAATCCAAACTAGGAACCGCTAAATCCATTTGGCTCGTGAATGCTTCCTCAGTGGACCCCAACAAAAATTTCACTGCAGGCCTCTAGAGAATATTCACATCCTAATGAATTTCTTCATAGTTTAATTGCAGAGTGATAACTTCTAAATATATAAAAGACTCTCATAATTATCTAGTCACACCCCCTCAGCCAGACCCACCTCACAGGGTGGTTGTGAGGATAAAAAGGAGGAGGGAGAGAGAACGTAAGCTGCCTTTGGTCCCCAGTGGGGAGGAATACGGGACAGAAATGAGCCACTGCACAAAATAAAAGATTCTTACCCAGAGAGGCCAAGCTCTCATAATTTTCTTTCGTAACATCCCAGTACAGTTTTCTCTGGCCTGGATCCAGCAGAGCCCATTCCTCCCCCGTGAAGGTCACGGCCACCTCCTCAAAGGACACCGGGGAGCTCTGAAAGAGGGAAAGGTGGCCCCATTGATCGTCTGTTCCTTTCCCCGAGCTTTCAAGGGGCAAAGAAGGACCCAATTCGGCCGATCAACTGATCCTTAACTCACCCTTCCTGTGGCCATGCAGAAGCCCAATTCTCTTTCCAGCCGGGGGAAACCAGAAAGAAGAGAGTTCCTGCAGAACTCCACGTTCCATAAACGTCCACCTCGAGGAAAAAACGACCCCCGGCCACCTAGGAACGGCAAGGTTGAGCTCTCTGGTTCTTGCAAGGCCTTCTGGGAAATGTCGTCTCCTGCACAGCAACACCCAAACAGAATTTAAAAAATCTGAAGTGTTTGGGAAGGTGGAATAGAAAAGCTTTTTCAATCATTTCTCAGTGGGGGAGACAGCCCCCGCGATGCATGAATACATCTTTTTATTATTATTATATATTATTATAATAAAATTTATTCCTCGTCATTCCCGCAGCCGGCTCGTGGCAGGCTACAGACGTCCGACAAAATCCCATTAAAACCTCCATTAAAAGGACACAAAACCCAAGACATAAAATCACAATAAAAGAGAACATGGCAGACTATCACCCCACCCATCCCTACCTCTAGAGGGGAGGGGAAGGAGGGTTAAGATCAGGGGTAGTCAAACTGCGGCCCTCCAGATGTCCATGGACTACAATTCCCAGGAGCCCCTGCCAGCATTCGCTGGCAGGGGCTCCTGGGAATTGTAGTCCATGGACATCTGGAGGGCCACAGTTTGACTACCCCTGGTTAAGATGATTCAAAGGTGTTGCTAGATACCGGAGGGCCCCCCCCCCCCTCAATCTTCCTCACCGACCCCGGTCTCAGCCATAGACCTGGCGGAAGAGCTCCAACCCACGTAAGACCTTAAAGGTTAGAACCAAAACCTTGAACCGGATCCGGACAGCAACTGGCAACCAGTGCAGCTGCCTCAGGACTGGCTGGACATGAGCTCTCCTGCTCCAGTGCTCTCCACCTTCCTACAGCGCAATATAAAACTTAACTGATAGCAGGGACTCACTCTTTCCTCGCTGACCTCTGGGCACCTGGGCACTGAGGGAGGCCGTATACCGCCGGAGAGAAAGGGACAGTCTGGAGGTGCCTTCTAAGATTCAGGAGTCTCCCCACACCCTCTCCTAAATAAGGGGAAAGGCCCTTACCCAGAGAGGCCAGGGTCTCGTGATTTTCCTCCATCACTTCCCAGAAGAGTTTTCTTTGGTCGGGATCCAGGAGGGCCCATTCCTCCTCCACGAAGGACACGGCCACCTCCTCCAAGGACACCGGGGGTCTCTGAAAGAGGAAAAGGTGGCCCAGTGGATCCCCCTGCCTGACTGTTCGAGAGGCACGGAAGGATCCCCTTGCTCAATTGTAAAGATCTTGCAGAAAAATAACTAAATTGTGTGCGTGGGGGGTGGGGTGGAATTTATTTATCCACAAGAAAATGAAGGTTGGGAGCCTCAGCATTGCCCATCAGCTTCAGGATAGCGGTGGGAATTCCAGTGTCCAAAATGAAGACAACAACAACAATCCCTTCAAGTGGGTGTTGGTCTGAAGGTGCAGGAGAAAAATAAGAGTCCAGTAGCACCTTTGAGGCCAACCAAGATTTATTCAAGTGCCTGCACCCCAAAGCTCACGCCTGGAATAAATCTTGGTAGGTCCTAAAGGTGACCCTGGACTCAAGCTTTGCTCTTGTTTTTGTTACTTGGTTCGTACCCCACTCGTCTCTCCAAGGCGGTCCCAAGGCGGCCGGCATCGCTCCTCTTCCATTTCATCCGCACAACAGCCTTGCGGGGTAGATCGAGATCGAGATCGAGCGTTCGCCTGTCTGGAGCAGCGGAGAAGAGTTTTGGCGGGACAACAGACAGAACTGAACTGAGAAAACCCAGAAAAAAAACCCCCAAATTTATATATCATCCTGAAACATGGATCTTCACGCCATGGGTCAGTGCCTGTTTAATTTCTGCAAAAGAACTCCTGCATCATTTTATGGTCTCCCCAAAAGAAGGAACTGGATTAAAGGGTCGCGGCATTAGGAAGGATGGGAAAGTCAAACTGCGGCCCGCCAGATGTCCATGGACTACAATTCCCATGAGCCCCTGCCATCTGGCAGGGGCTCCTGGGAATTGTAGTCCATGGACTTCTGGAGGGCCACAGTTTGACTACCCCTGCCCTAGAGGATGCCGCTTGTGGGGGTCCCTCCCCAGAGCAAGCGACCGCGGGGATGAAAAGGCAACTGCAGGAGGGACCCAGGGCCGGACGCCTCTCTCGGGGGGCTCGCCTGTGGGGCAGCCGGAAAAAGCTCCGAACGGCCCCCCAAGAAGTCTTCAGGACCCAACCGGCCCAGGTGGGCTGCAGGGAAGGCAGGTAAATTAAGTGGGGGGGCCGATCCAAAAAAGGCGGCAGCTGCACGCCCAGCACGCAACACACAACATCAAAGCACACCCCCAACACACCCCGCACATCCTGCCTCCCCTTCCCGGGGACTCACCCAGAGCCGGGCGCGGATCCCGCCTCGCCGCTTCCCTGCAGCCGCGCAAGAGCTCTCCATGCGCGCAATCCGCGCCCGGCCTGGCCAAGGGCGATCCCTGCGACGAGGAGGCCGGAATCGGGCCGCGGGGCTGGCAAAGGGGCGGTGGGCGGTGGGCGGGCAGCTTCCTGGGACGGCCCCCGGCAGGAGAGGCCGGTGGCTGAGCAAGAACTGCGTCGCCCAGATCTTCTTGGGGCGCTTCTTTCTCCCGCTGGGAACGGCCCCTTTCCGGGCCTGGCCCCGCTCCAGGGACTGGACGTTTTCCCCCCAGGAAAAAGACTCCCCAGATTCCCCCTTCTTGGAAAGGGCGGGCCAGAGGACAGAGCGGGGTCCGGCCCCCAAAGCCCAGCCTGGAGGGGACTTTTCCTGCCCAGCGGAGCCAGGAGGCTCCTCTCCATCCCTGCCGGGGAACCACGAAAAAGAGAGAGGGAGAGAGAAGGTTTTCCCCAGTTGCCTGTCTAAATGCCTCTCTTTTTAAATTACTATTTCAAAAATTATGTATCGCCTGCTAGCTTTTAGTAAAGTGTCCTGAGCCTCTGGAGAGGGCGGTATATAAATAAGTAAACAAATAAAGAAAATATAGTTTGCTCTCGGTTTTCTTCAGTAGTTTCACATGCAAAGCCCTTGCAGGCTGAAAGGTTAACGGAGTTTTCTCAAGTGCTCACGTTATATATTTTTTAAGAAATGCCCCTGAACAAGAGCAACATTGAAAAAGGGGAATGGAAGCGTTTGTGTGTAGCCTTTTTTTGGTCAACATTTCCGTTTGTTTTCCTACTCGATCTTGAAACCGAGAGTAAAATGCCTGACTAAAAGAAAACATGAGATAACATAATTTTTTAAAATAATAATTAAAAAAGAGGCATCTGGTCAGCCAACTGGACAAAGGCTTCTTTTTTTTGCTGGATTTGTAATTCGACCTCTTTAGCAAAGGGAGGAGGCAGGGCCTGGAAGGGCCTCTCCATTGTGCTTGGAAATGCAAATGTCCTCCTGCCCAGAGTGAGGGGGCTTGGGAGGGCATTTCCTGCCCATTTTCACCCCCTCCCCGTTCCCTCTTTTCTTTAACAGAAACCCTCCTGGTTTCCTCCGAGAGCAAAATTGGTGCCCAGGCAGGGAAATTCTCATTTATGAGGCTGAAACTGGTTCCCGGATCCTTATTTGTTCCTTACCCGTGAATCCATCTAGGATAAAAGCTCTCAATCCAGAAATGAATTTTGGACCACTACGCATTATGCACCCCCATGTTCAGAGGATGTTGTCCTTCAAGAATCATAGTAGAGTTGGAAGGGACCTCCTGGGTCATCTAGTCCAACCCCCTGCACTATGCAGGACACTCACAACCCTCTCGCTCACCCACTGTCACCTGCCACCCCCTTGAGCCTTCCCAGAATCAGCCTCTCCGCCAGATGGTTCTCCAGCCTCTGCTTAAAAATTTCCACATATGGAGAACTCACCACCTCCCGAGGAAGCCTGTTGCACTGAGAAACCGCTCTGACTGTCAGGAACTTCTTCCGGATGTTTAGATGGAATTTCTTTTGCATTAATTTCCTCCCATTGGTTCTGGTCTGTCCCTCCAGGGCAAGAGAGAACTCTGCTCCATCCTCTACCTGGAAGCCTTTTAAATACCTGAGGATGGTGATCAGATCCCCTCTCAGTCGTCTCCTCTCCAGACTGATGATGGTTTCCTCCCAAGAAGCCAGGAAGGGGGAGGCAGGACAGGGAGGGAGGGGGACGTGGATCCCCTCCTTCACAAAAGAAACCTCTAGACCAGCTTCCAATTGAGAGCTCTTCTTGAGGGTGACGTCGTAGTGCAAAGGAAGCAATAGCAGGTATGTAAAACACTTATTTCAGGGGTAGTCAACCTGTGGTCCTCCAGATGTTCATGGACTACAATTCCCATGAGCCCCTGCCAGTGTTTGCAGTCCATGGACATTGTAGTCCATGGACATCTGGAGGACCACAGGTTGACTACCCCTGCATTAGAGGAGTAAAACTGATTGTGGGTTTGGCTCTCAGAGAATGCAAAAAGCAAAGCTGCCAACGTGAAAAGCTAAAAGCGCCAGTCAGAGCAGGTGATGAACCCGGCTGGATCTGACCAGAGGTGCGTGTAGCTGGCAAGAATAAAATGTAGGTCCAGGCAGGTGGTGGCAGAACCACATTCAACTTGATACCTTCCCCCACCCCTCCACACACAAACACCTCTGCACTTAGGGATGCCAGCCTCCAGGTGAGACCTTGGGAGCCCCTGGCTTTACAGCAACAGAGATCAATCCTTTGCCATCTAGACCAGTCAGCGGAGGCCAGATGCCCCCCTGCCTGGCTGGCACATTTGTGTGGGGGGGCTGGTAACTGAACTGATGAAATACCTTTATTGTCACATAGGATGTCACCAGCTGCTAAGTTCAATTTTGGTCAAGGGAAAGGAGAAACATTCGTGCAATCTGTTCCTTTGTGTGCTCTCAAGGGGGGGGGGGATGAACCCACATGTTCTCTTGGTTGAATATTCTAAATTTTAATTCCATACAGCCTTTACAAAAGTTTTTTTTTTCCAGAATGTCAGAACATTCAATAAAATAACCAATGGTTTTCTGTCTATCTGTTTGTGTCCTTGTTTGACCAGTGAACCTGAGAAGAGCCCCAAAAATGGCTGTGACCCCCCCAAAAAAGTTGAGAATGGCTGAGGTAGAGGCACCAAACTCACAGGAGAACTCTGGCGGGCCCTCTTTTACCTGCCTGCCAAGTTCAGTGAGGATTGGATTTAAGGGGTCTGAATTATGCACACACCCCTACCAGGTGCCCAGACAGTACCTTCCGGTAGAGATCAGGACCCTGGGGGACTCGGGACAGTTCTGTAGAAGCTGCAAAGCACAGCTGTTCTGCCTGGCCTACAGCTGAGGCCAGGAATAATATTGAAATTCTGGCCTCCTTGCTCAAAATGGCAGCCAAACCATCACCATTACTGCAAATTGACCTCTGCACCACCTCCAACACCCCTGAAAATTAAAGGCAGCTTTGAAATAATTTGGTTCCCGGGATTTATTAATATGTATTTTAAGGTGACAATTATTGTTATGTTGTTTTTATGTGTTGTTACCTGCCCTGGGCCTTCAGGAAAGGGCGGGCTAAAAATAAAAGGTTCTACATAACAATAACAATATACTTGACCAAGAGCTGCAGTTGAAATCCTCAGCTCACCTTTTCTGCAGATGTGCAAAAGCCAGATTCTCCCTCGTCGGGGGAAACAGGAAAGAAGAGATGCTCTGCAGAACTCCACGTTGCCCAAATTTCCTTTTCTACTGTCCCATTCAACACTTTCAAAGCAGGATTGACTGATCTTGCATTGAGCAGGGGGTTGGACTAGATAACCTGTATGGCCCCTTCCCACTCTACAATTCCATTGTTGATGTTATATTAAAGCCAAGGCCTTTCCCTGTTGTTGCCTCCTGGCAGTGGTATCCAGAGGTCAACTGCCTCTGAAAGTGGAGATTCCCTTCAGTCTCCCCTGACAGTCCTGTCCTCTGTGAAATTTAACCCCCATTATGACACCATTTCAGATGATTCTGACTTCCCGCCGGAAATGTGAAGCCTCAACCAATCTCACCACTTTGGTGAACAATCCATTAACCGAAGCAGTTTTGGGAGAGATCTGGAGTCCTGCCCGCCCAAGAGGGGTCTTCCCCCCACCATCCTACTACCCCTTTGGATGAAAGTTCCCCGGGTCTCAGAATGGGACCCACTTCCTTCTCCTCCTGGCTTAATTCCTTTGCAATCACCAGCTGCTGTATTTCTCCCAGGCCTGTTTCCATGAACTTTTTAATTCCCCCCTTCTTCCCTCACCTACCCCTGGCATCCGGGTGCATCCTGTGCCCATCAGTGGGGCTGTTTGCCTCTGCCCTCCCCCTTGTCACCCATGCCCATCCCATCCACCTTGGGTAGCCTGCAGTCTTTTGAACGGGGCGAGTTTATTTATTAATTTGATTTATACACCGCCCTATCCAGCGAACCGGCTGAGGGAAGTAGACATTATGTCAGAGAATACTGACAGGTGAAAGGGTTTGTTTGAATGCCATCTCCCCTCCATGTCCTCGCCGGCTGAGAGAGGCCAACCAGTCAGTTGCCCTGAGGCATCTCCTTGGGCAGGGGGCTCAGGGGGCATTCCTGGCAGCAGCAGTGCGGTGGTGCCAGAGGCTGCCTTCACCCTGCGCCCCCACCCAGGCCGTCTTGGCCCTGAGGCTAGCATGACAGGCCACTCTTTTAAGGGTTAGAAAGACAACTCAGATTGCCTCCCAGAGGCATTCCTCGTGGGCCCACAGAAATATTGTCATCTGGCATCTCTGTCTTCAGGAAATGGCATCTGAACCAAACAAGATGGTGCTTGCTGGAACAAGCAATGTCATCCGAAGACCAGGATGTCCACAGTGCTGTGATCTCCAGCCTATCTAGATCAGCCCGAAACCTCAGGTGCAAGCTTGCCTGGTGTTACAGCATACTTTAAAGCCATTCCTGCAGGTCCCCTCCTCTGCTGCCAACAGGAACCTTTCCCTGCCCTCCTCCAAGCGACCACCTTTCAGATGCTCCAAGAGAGTCACCATGTCCCCTCTCAACCTCCTTTTCTCCAGGCTGAATGTTCCCAAGTCCCTCAGGCCCCGGATCAGCCTCATCACTCTATAGTTTGGGTAACCAGTGCAGAAACTCCTAGTTTGATGCCCACCTACTCCAGTGGAAAGGATGAGGCAGCCCGAGGGTCTAACTCAGTAAAAGGCAGGTTCATGTAGGCGTGGGGTCTGTGGCTCAGTGGGAGTGCCTCTGCTTGGCAAGCAGTAAGTTCCCGGTTCAATCCCTGGCATCGCCAGTGAAAAGGTGCATGTCACAGGTGATGTGAAAGACCTCTGGCTAAGGCCCTGGAGAAAGGACAGGACAGACCTTGATGGGCCAATCAATGGTTGGGTTTAGTAGAAGACAACTGTTTGTGTTCATTTTGGGGGCATCAGGTGCAGGACAGGCAGAAAAAAGCATTAGTTCAGTGCACAACACAAAATCGACTTGACTTCTCTGCCATCCAATAGTTCAGTAGCTTACAAAGGGAACCAGGCGCTAACTTTAAAAGAAGAGCTGGTTTTTATCCCCCGTTTTTCACTGCCCGAAGGAGTCTCAAAGTGGCTTACAATTGCCTTCCCTTCCTCTCCCCACACCAGGCACCCTGTGAGGTAGGTGAGGCTGAGAGAGCCCTGACAAAACTGCTCTGTGAGAACAGCTCTGACAGGACTGTGACTAGTTCCCAAGATCATCCAGACGGCTCATCAGACATAGAGCATTTGCCATTTATCTCATTTCATCATCCACTGATCGTTACATTACACACTGACCAAAACAAGGGTCATTCACCAGGATTTGATTGTTACTCTGTTGGAAATCGGCTCACTGCTGTTAGGAAATTCCCTCATTAAACTGTTTATTGAGTCTGCACCGATTCATCTGGTGTTTCCTTGCTACATTCCGTGAACTTCTCCTGGATTCTTCAGGCGGATCCAGCATTGAGCAGAGGGTTGGACTAGATGGCCTGTCTGGCCCCTTCCAATGCTGTGAGTCTGTTGGATCACTTCTTAGAAAACAGGCCTGTCAATGACTGTTACTTGTAAGAGCTAAACAGAACTTCCAAGTTCAAGAGCAGTGTACCCCTAAATATTACCCAGGTGGGAGAAGGCAAACAGTAGGAGAAAGGTGTTGCCTTTTTGCTCTGCTGGCGGGCTTTTTGAATGCATCTGATCAGCCACCGTGGAAAACTGGATGCTGTATTCAACAGACCCCAAGTCTCAACCAGCTGGGCTCTTTTTATGTCCTTCTGGCCTCACCATTGATCTAGCAAGAACACCCACGCTGGGGCACCCAGTAGATCTGACTGTCATCTTGAACCATCATGGGTAGATGGGAAAACAGACAGGCTAAAAGTTTGCAACACAGTAAAACCGGCTGACTAAGGACACACCTACCTGTACCCCATTGCAATTTGTCAGTCTCATTCCTTAAATCCATCCTGGACTGTTCATCACACTATTTGCACGCTGTTTTCCAGCACTGTAGGGAAGGCGACCACCTCGTTTTTTAAACAAATAAAGCTCTCGCTGTTCCTCGCTGAATACAGCACAGGACAAAAGAGGTTGCTACGCTGCAGCAGGCGGTTCACTCAAATTGTATTCTTCTGTATTTTATCCGTGGCTTTCCACGTGGATCTTCTGGTGAATGATGAGATTGGAGCTGTTCAGGAAGCTTTTCCCGCAGTCCAGGCATTTGAACGGCCTCTCCCCCGTGTGGATCCTCTCGTGGTTCATGAGGGAGGTCCTCGCCCGGAAGGCCTTCCCACACACCGAGCACCCGTACGGCCTTTCTCCCGTGTGGATCCTCTGGTGGGTGACCAGGTGGGCTTTGTAGCTGAACGCCTTCCCGCAGTCCGCGCACTTAAAGGGCCGCTCCCCCGTGTGGACCCTCCGGTGGGTGCTCAGCCGGGAGCTGACGCTGAAGCTCTTCCCGCACTCCTGACACATGTACGGCTTCTCGCCCGTGTGGATCCGCTCGTGGCTCACCACCTCCGAGCTGCGGCAGAACCGCTTCCCGCAGAAGGAGCACTGGAAGGGCTTGTCCCCGGCGTGGGCCCGCTCGTGGATGATGAGGTCGGTGCTCGAGCAAAAACGTTTCCCGCACTGCAGGCACCGGAAGGGCCGCTCCCCCGTGTGGATTTGCTGGTGCTTCTTCAGGCGGGAGCTGACGCTGAAGCTTTTCTCGCACTCGGTGCATTTGAACGGCCGGTCCCTCAGGTGGCACCTTCGGTGGCTGAGGAGGTCTCGCCGCTGGTAGAAGCCCTTGGGGCACTCGGGGCACTGGTGCGGCTTCTCCCCCTTGTGGGTCCCGCAGTGCGCAAAGAGGCCTGAGGTGTCGCCGAAGTTGAGGCCGCACACCGAGCACTCAAAGCATTTCTCCCCGGTGTGGATTCTCCGGTGGAGGAGCAGGCTGGCCTTCTGACAGAAGCGCATCCCGCAGTCCAGGCACTCGTAGGGCTTCTCGCCGGTGTGCGTCCGGTAGTGCCGCTTCAGGGCCGAGCTGACGGAGAAGCCCTTCCCGCAGAGCGTGCACCGGTGCGGTTTCTCCCCCGTGTGGGTCCTCTTGTGGACGCTGAGGCTGGAGCTGACGCTGAAGCTCTTCCCGCATTCTGAGCACTGGTACGGCTTCTCGCCCGTGTGGGTCCGCTCGTGGGCCTTCAGGCCCGACCGCACGTTGAAGCTTTTCCCGCAGACCGGACATTTGTACCGCTTCTCTCCCGCGTCTGTTCTCGGGGGTCTCTCGGGAGCTGGGCTCAGACCAAATGCGTTCTCGCCCTCCCGGGTTAGCTGTCTGGCTGGGTTTTGGAGCAGCTCACCACAGTTCTCCTCGGAACAGCTTCCTTTCTCCCAGGGGGGGTTCTGTCGGCTCTCGGGGGCTGCTGTTCCCTGCTCGTCGCACCCGGCAACTTTCCCCGCAGTGACTCCGTTTGAGCGGAAAGGGGGCTCCGTTTGAGTGGAACTTTTCGGAGGAGGCATTTCCTCCAGGTGCGTGCCATCTGCTGGAATGAAGAAAGACTCATTACTTCTACGGATTACATTTCGTTATAGTCTGCCTTCTTGGGGGGACTCAAAGCGGAGTGCAAAAATTAGGGGAAAAAATGATGCAATGAAGAAAAAACGGTTTAAAGCAAACCAAAATAAATGCCAAGTAGATCACAAAAATTAGAAAACAATGCAGGGCAAACAATATAGGCACCCCACCTTGTTATCTGTCTGTCTGTCTGTCTGTCTGTCTGTCTGTCTGTCTGTCTGTCTGTCTGTCTGTCTGTCTATCTATCCATCCATCCATCCATCCATCCATCCATCCATCCATCTATCTATCCATCCATCCATCCATCCCTCCATCTCACTTAATAGACTTCTAGTAATGCCTTGGAGGAGGAGCAGTTAGAAGGGCCAAGATCCCTTTAACTGCCTGCGAGTCTGTTGACACCAAGCCGCAAAACTTCCCAGTTTGAAGTGAAGCACGACTCTGAGGCCATTAAAGGGACTGCAGTCCCTTTAAAAGCCCTGGATTCATGAAGCAAAAATAATAATAATAATAATAATCATTTGTGATTATTTACTGACTCTGAATACCACACCAGTATTAGGATTCACGAATACTGGGGGGAAAAACACCAATATTTTTCACTTGCGATATCCCCAACCGATTCGTTTTTTGTACACCCCTAGTCCAAAGCAGTAGAAAAGAGCAAGCATGCAGGACCACCTGCAAGGCTAACAAAATTAGTGGCCGGGGGTGAGCTTTCATGAGTCACTCCTCCCTCCCGGCCAGTTACTCCAGTTCAGACCCCGTCGACCTAAATTCCTGTGAGCCTGCATTCGCGTGTCTGCACCACAGCCCTTTCCCAAACCGACTGGCCTGACCTCGTGCGTTCTTGTTCCTGTCAGGCTCCCGTTTGCCCGAAGCAGCTGGCAGCCCAGCCTCCAATGGAACTTCCTCTTCCTTGGGGGGATCCACAGTCTCTTTGCAATGGCCCTAAAAAGAAACGGGAGTTGTTGTCAAAGGAATGTGAAGAATGAAGAACAGGGGGGTGGGGGGGTGTTCTACGAAGACCCTGGAAGCCCAAACGCTTTGTCAGGAAATGTCCAAGGAGCACGGCTGTTCCTGACAAGGCTGGAGAAAAATCTCCTGTCCTTTCAACAGAAGCTTTACTTCTGCGATAAGTCTCTGTCCAGCTGCTGTTTGAAGACCACCAGTGAGGGAGAGCTCACCACCTCCTGAGGCAGCCCATTCCCCTGCTGAGCTACTCTGATGCTGCTAAAGATACGTTAAGTAATGTGTCTTCAGCCTTAAGTGCCTTTAGAGCAGGGGTAGTCAAACTGCGGCCCTCCAGATGTCCATGGACTACAATTCCCATGAGCCCCTGCCAGCGGTTTCTGGCAGGGGCTCATGGGAATTGTAGTCCATGGACATCTGGAGGGCCGCAGTTTGACTACCCCTGCTTTAGAGGTTCAGTGAGTGTTAACGGAGTTGCCTTAAGCTCCAGAATAATTTGGTTATTGTGTTCCTTTCATTGACCTGTGCCTTAATGAGGTCCACTACTTCACTGGCCATTTGTGGATATTCTCAAGGCCATTCCTGGAGATTCCAGAAGACTGCTCTTTAGGCAACAGAAGGTTTATTGGAATGCAACACAAAGAACGGAATTACTAGGGACGTTGCAGTGCTGATGGGGGGCGCAGCATGACCATGACAGGCGGGACAGAAATATGATATTAAATTTAAAAATGTAAAGCCTGCAGTAGTTCTCTTGAGCTAGATGAACTTTGATGGGTTTTATTGTTAGAATACGTAAGATCTGTGGCGTGCATGATTCAATGTCGTGTGAAGAATATGCTACAGGGGGCATAGTCAGAGATTTGTACTTAATTAATTTAGATTAGGGACTTCCCGATATTTTGCAAATCATCTCCTATGTCCCGATTGGCCCAGCTGGAGACTTCCTGCTCCTTTGAGCTCACTTCCTTCCTGATTGCCTCCAGGACACAGTCGATTAGACTGTTAGGGCTATCTCTCTCCTCTCTTTACCTCTCTCTTCTGAATAAAACTATTTCTTCTTTAAGCAGCCAGTGCTCAACACCTCTTTTGGATATTTAAACTCTGAAAAGAAACAGTGGGTGGGGGGGGGACCAAGACTGAGCCAAGAGAAAAAAAATGTTGCAAAGAAAAAAAAACTTTAATAGTAGTTATTAATAAAACCTACATGTTTTACATTCAGCTTTGTCAGGGGAAATTTATTAAAATAGTAAAACAAATAAAACTTTAAAAATGCTGTAGGGCCTACAAAATGGCACTCTTCCAACAGGCCTCTGGGTGAGGCCAGGACTAAATGAAGGGCTACTACAGGCCTCCCTCCCTGACCCCCCCCCTGCTCCAGGTCCTCTCTTTCTCCCCCCATCTCCCACACTGCCCCCCATTTACGTAACCCATCATGCCTGAAATGAGCTAACCAAGAAGACACAGGGAGCTGTGGGGCAGAATCGGCACAGGAATGAATGTTAATGTTTGCTATTTTAAGATAATTTAAAGATTTTATGTGTTGTGAGCCGTCCCCAGCCTCCTCGCAGGGAAGGCAGGCCTAGAAATAAAAATAAGTAAATAAAATATATTAAATACATCAGACTTTTAAAACGAATAAAATACAGGACAGTATCATAGAGCACGTATAGAGTTGTAATCTGTTGCTATTACATAAAAAAACCCTAAACCGGTGTTAACGTATACTACAGTTTCACGAGACATATGCAGAGTGCAACAGAAGAATCTCTGCTGAGAAATGTGAAACTATTAAAGACCCTTTTCCTCTTGTACCATTTATTTCTTTCACTTCCTATTTACAACCCGCCAACAGGTTGAACTTCCGGAAGAAGTTCCTGGCAGTTAGAGTGGTTTCTCAGTGGAACAGGCTTCCTCCATCTTTGGAAATTTTTAAGCAGAGGCTGGATAGCCATCTGACGGAGAGGCTTATCCTGTGAAGGCACAAAGGGGTGGCAGGTGACAGTGGATGAGCGAGAGGGTTGTGAGTGTCCTGCATAGTGTACGGGGTTGGACTAGATGACCCAGGAGGTCCCTTCCAACTCTTTGATTCTATGATTCTAACAATTATTTGCATGGCTTCGGAGCTGCTGCACAGGGACCAGCCGAAGCATGGAATCCAGACAGGATTAATTACGAAATGTACAGTGAGGCTTGGCCCGGCCTCAACCCACCCACTCCCCAGATGACCCCAGCGGCCTATGCTGGTCTCTCCTCTCACCTGTCCCCCTCCTTTCTCAGTCTCTGGTTGCATTTTCAGGAACTCCTCGGCCAGGGCGATGCCTTGGGCGCAGCTCTCAGGGTCCCGTTCCCTCACCCAGCCCTGGACCTCTGCCGGAAGGACGGTCAGGAACTGTTCGAGGGTGACCAGCTCCAAGATCTGGGCCTTGTTGTGGCTCTCCGGCTCCAGCCACCGGGAGCAAAGATCCAAGAGTTGGCGGCAAACTCTGCGAGGTCCCTCAGCCTCCCCGTACTGGAACTGCCGGAAGCGCTGGCGCCATTTTTCTCTTCCAAGGTGACCTTCCCTGAGAGCATCTTCTTCCATAGCCCCGTAGCCATCTGGGCTGAAAGCCTGCTGAGATTCTCCACCAACAGAAAGAGGGAACCTAGTTCTGTCCTCTTGTCTACGGCATGAGCTCTCCTCAGCTGTCCTCTGGAAAGAAACCAGAAATCCCATTTTAGCATCCTGGGACTCGAAAGGGTCCAGGTTTCCAAGTCTCAGGTTAGCAGGTGATACCTGGGACTGGTGACCTGGAAGGAGCTCCTGTTCGTTTCGCTTCATGAAATGAATTATTTTTCTGGAGCTGCCGGCTAGGCTGGCTGCTTCTTCGAGGCTTGCGAAATCCTTCTCTTCCATCTTCCTTCTTGGCTCCTTCCAGGATAGACACTGAGGGGCTTGCTGTATGGCCTTCTTCTCTCCCACAGCCACCACGGAGAGACCACATGGTCACAGTCCTTCTGAACCATCTGGCAGGCATCCCCACCGCGCTGCCATTTCGATCCAACAGAAAGAGCACAGTCCGGGATAGACTTCTGGCAACCGTTGAGGTTCGTCGCGAAGGTTACAAAAACTGGACTGAGGTGTAAATCTGCAGCGGGGAGAAATTAGAAGGGGGGTTTCTAACGGCACAGCAGGAAAAAAAATCAGTTTGAGAAGTTTAGCTGTCCAATTTGGAACCCAAGCATATGTGTATCAAGATGGAATATTTTCTCCTGTTTACGTTTCAAATAATATATTAAATCTCTACCCTGCCCAAATTATAACTTTTCACTATTTTTATTTATTTATTCATAGGCTGCCTCTTTGATGGGGAATCCATGTGGAGTCAGTAGGGATGCCACCCTCCAGGTGAGAGCTGGGGATCCCCCAGAATGACAGCTGCTCTCCAGATTAAAGAGATTGGTTCCCCCGGAGAAAACGGCTGATTTGGTGGGTGAACTCTGCTAAATCCGTGAGTTCAGAGCTGCACACGGACACCAGAAGTGACCTGAGCTCTTTATTGGGACCCCAGAAGAAGAACTGAACCAAAGAAATCTCACAACCAACCCCAATTTATATACAGAAACCACACCGTAGATCTTCTGGCCAGTGTGTGTTAGTGGTTAGTTTCACTTTAAACTGACTGGATCCGGCAGACCGGATCTAGCTGCGCATTGGTGGGTTTCATTGCAGGCCTACGATCCTGCTACACACCGCCAGCTTGGATTTGTACCCCACTGAGGTCCCTGTCCTCGTCTGGCTCCATCCCCAGATCTTCAGGTGTTTTCCAACCTGGATCTGGCATCCCTACCTCCCCCCCCCCTCCCGCATCTCCCACTGGTTGGCCAGGGTTAGGGATGCCAATCCCCAGGTGGGAACAGGGGATCCCCCAGTTTCAGCTGCAGGCGACAGAGATCAGTCCCCCTGGAGGAGAGGGCTGCTTCGGAAACTGGACTCCATTGCATTAGGCTCCCCTCCCAAATCCCGCCCGCTCCTGGCTCCACCCCCAAAGTCTCCCATCTATTTCCCAGCCCTGAGCTGGCAACCCTACGAGGGATGCTGGGGAAGGAAGACCTTGCAGCGGCACACGAAATTTCATTAAGGAGCAGGGCTGTTTTCCAGCCTGGATTGCAAAACGATGGGGAGGGGGGAATGCAGCAGGCACTATGGAGGGGGGGGAGGTATTCCTTTATCCCCCTTTCTGATCCTAAATCCCATCCCTTCACCTGCCCGTTCTCAACATCACAAAACTCACCTTTCTGGTCTGCAGCTTCAAAGCGCTTCTTCTAGGACATCCAAACCTCCTTGGATTTTTCCCCTCTTTCTTTCTCTCTCTCTCTCTCTCTGCTTTTTTGGAACCCCCCCCCTCCCAGCAGGAAAAGGAGTCTGAAACACAACCCTTTCCACACTCACAAACACACCCTTCCTTGCATGTCCCTCTGCCTCTCTAGGAAGCAGAGCTCTGTCGTTTTAACCCTGAGAAGGGACCCACAAAAATGAAGAAAGGAACAGCCCAAGATTCTCTCTCTGCATCTTCCCCTTCTTTGCACATCTTATGTCAAGCAGGGTTGCCAACAAGCCTGGAGACCGAAACTGTCTTGTCCCTTCACTAGACGCTTAATGGAAAGGGGAGAGGGAGCCAAGAGCTGATGTTTGCTTCAGTTTTGTGAAAAACACATTTCTCTGTTAGAAGCCATGGTGGCTATAGGGTAAAGGGGTGGGGGTGGGGGGCTCCAAGGCAAGTGCCTTCTTACGGATGCCAACCTCCAGGTCGGACCCAGAACCCCTCAGAATGAAAGCTCATCTCCAGACTACAGAGATAGTTCCGCTGGGGAAAATGGATGAAGAAGAGAAAGAATTATGGAGTTGGAAGGGACCTCCAGAGTTATCTAGTCCAACCCCCTGCACAAAGCAGGAAAGTCACAACTACCTGCCCACCCACAGTAACCCCAATTTCATGCCCCCCCAAAAAAAAACACAGTAGAATCTCTGGCCAGTCTGGCCTGGAGGAAATCCACCTCCCGACCACAAAGTGGGCAGCGTTTCCTTGGCCATGCAAGACAGGGAGCCAAGCACTGACACAACCCTTCCTGCCCACTCACATTCTGAAGAGCTGTTTTTATACCCCACTTTTCATTACACAAAGGTGTCCCAAGTGGCTTACAAACACCTTCCCCCTTCTCTCCCCACACCACCCCGGAGTTGGGGCTGAGAGAGGTTGGAGAGAACTGTGACTGATCAGAGGTCTTCTGACCAGTGTGTGTTATTGGTTAGTGTGTTATTGACCTGTGTGTGTTATTGGCTGCACCTGGAGGAGTGCTTGATCCGCCTATATATGAAGAGCTGGGTTTTCATACCCTGCCTTTCACGACCTGAAGGAGTCCTAAAGTGGCTCACAAACTTTTCCCTTCCTCTCCCATGAAGTCGATGGGGCCGAGAGAGCTTTGACAGGACTGCTCTGGTAAACAGCTCTTTGAGAACTGTAATTAGCCCAAGGTCACCCAGCTGGGAGGGTGGATTTTGGGGAGAGAGCTCAGTCATAGATTCTACCATCCAAACCAGTCAATGTATCCCTGAAACTTGTTCTATGCAATCTGGAGATTGATTTTCCATTTTGGATCGGCTACCATGTCTACAGTGTTTATTTTGTGATTTATTTCATTTCTTGAATCTTGTACATTCCATTTTCTCCAAATTGGGGACCCATAACCTGTCTCTCCTGTTTTCTTCCTTCCCCTATCGGGAGCACACCTTTGAACTGGAGTGATATCCCTCTTATTGAGAAATTAGAATGTGCCTTAGCAAATGCTTGATGATTTCCACAGAGAGGGCAGCTGTCAGGTTCTTTTGGACATTTTCTACGCTGCTGGTGCGGCCCTTTTCAACCTTCAGACTGTGGAGGCTCTGCTGAAATGTTTCTCAGGCTTCAAGGTACCACGGAAGTGATGTCAGCTGGCCATGCCCCCACCATACACATCATACATAAATAAAAACATGAAGATGTGTAAATAAAATGTCCAAATAGACATTAAAAACCACCCCTCCATCTCCTTACCTCATCACTTTGTCTGCAATGTCCATATGCAAATAATTTAGAATAGAATACTATGCAAATATACATATGCCTCCTCCCATTGGCAAATAGCTACACGGCAATAGATTGTTATAACACTGTAGCAACAATCTCCCGGTGCCCAGCTTTCCCTGTGTCTCAAGCACCATCCTGGCAGTATTAAGACAAAGGCTCAAGCTGCACCTTTCCCTTTATCACTCTACAATGAAAAGGGCTAGATGAATTAAGTTGGAAAACTATTAGACTGTTGCAATAGTTTGCTATAATGTTATAGTGCTATAGTAACCTATCTCTTCCCAATCTTTAAAACAGGCTTCTAGGGTTCTGTGTGTGAGAGAGATAGAATGAATGGTGGTCATGTGGAATGAGGTCAGGAAAACCACACGCCATCCCAAAGCAATTTTGCTTGCAAAATATCGTATCAACAAAGCAGGACACAAACAGAGCATCACATCGGGTGGCTGATCCCTCAAACAATGAAGCAGTGAAGAGGTCCAGGAGGAGTGAGACTTGTGTGCGAAACCCAGACACGAGAGTCTCAAGAATCCATGTTAAAGAACAAAGCAAAAAAAGAATTTGCTCACAAATACGTATATGTACACAAAATACCTTGAAGATTAATCTACAGATGAAAACAGAAATATTTTTGCTTGGACTGTTAGAAACTGGGGAGAAAAACCATGGGACTTTGTTTTTATATATGACACCAGCAGCATGACTATTATAGGGGGCACAGATCAGATCCAATGGGATGAAATTAATTCAAAAGAAATTCTGTCTAAACATCCGGAAGAAGTTCCTGACAGTGAAGATTCAAGGGGGTGGCAGGTTACAGTGGATGAGTGGTTGTGAGCACAGTGCAGGGGGTTGGACTAGATGACCCAGGAGGTCCCTTCCAACTCTATGATATGCTCAGAACTGGAAAACTCTAGAACACTAGCTAATAATTGGAAGAGCGTTTGCAAAAACGGCAAAACCTACATCCTTGATCAGAGAAAAACCCATCGCTTCTTTTGTGTCTCACTGGAAACCCTTTATCTGTTCCCTTATATTCCTAATTCCACATTTCTTTGCCAGGTATCTCCTATCTTTTCCATTTCTTCTTTTCTCAACAGTCTTTCTTCTTTTAGGTATGCAACATTTTTTAAGATTTTTATTTAAAAACACAAAACAAAACAACCCGGGGACATGCCTCCAGCCAAAACATCACATTGCTTTATTGTTTCAAAGCCTTTGTCTTGGAGAGGGCGAAAGGTGCACAGTGGTGGTGGTGGGGGGGAAATCATACGTTTTGTCAAGGTTGCATAAAGACAATTCTATCCCCTCTTAAAAACAACTACTAATAACAACTAAAGTGGGGGGGGGAGGATCTTAGCAAGCTAAACGAAGGCATGAGGCCATCTCACTCTTTCTACAAGAGTCTGGCGAGTTGGCCAAAGCAAAAAGGGAAATGCCCGAGTGCTGCAAATGGGGGAAAGGGGGGTTCTCTGGGGCTGGGAGAAGGCCTATCCCGGCCCTTTCACCAGTGACTGGGTGGGAAGTCCTTTGTCTCTTCCTGTCGAAGTGAACGGGAGCCACGCAGGAGAAATTCAAGCCGTATCCGCATGTGGAGGATCAGAGGCCAACGCTCTTAACCACAACACCACGAGGGTAGAGAGAATGATGCCTGGAAGAGAGGAGGTAGAGGAGGAAGTCCTTTCACACAAAAAGAGAACTCGTGGGGACTCTTGTGACACTAAGGAGAAGTAGCCTTGGGACAGATCAAGAGAAGGGCTTCCTCATCAAAGGGTCATGAACACAAGGAATCCCCTGCCACAGAAAGTGAGGTGGCTACAGGCATAGACAGCTTCAAGAGAGGACTGGATAAACGCCTGTAGCAGAAGTCCATCTGTGGCTATTAGGGAACCAGCTTACCTGCAGGACCACCTCTTCCACTGTACTCCCCCCTCCCAAAAAGAGCTTTGAGGTCATCAGAACATAATCTGCTCAGATCCCCAGCCCAAAAGAGTTGAGACTGGGCCAGGGCCAGGGCCTTCTCCACCTTGGCCCATCCTTCCTGCAATGGCTGCGTTTTCCTAGTGAGAGACCTTCCAGGGCTGGTTGTGACCTGGGACTCCCTTGGCAGTCTCCCATTCCAGTGTTCACCAGGGGCAACCCTGCTTAACCTCCGGAAGACAATGGCACCTTCAGGAGGTGGGCTGGAGGGGGCTATATTCCTGCTGCGCTCCTTCCCCTCCTCGTACTCCGTCCTTCCCAGGCTCCACCCCAGATCTCCAGGAATTTCTTAACCCAGACTTGGCAACCCTTCCCCAGAAGTCTCCATCTTTGGGAGGCTGGAAAAGCCTTCTCCTGCTTGCTCCTGGCTGTGGGATTGTCCATTGCCTGCTTCTCTCTCTCTCTTTCCCCATCTGCCTTTCTCCACAAAGAGGACCCAAAGTAGTTTTAACCAATGATTTTTACAAAGAACTTATAGATTTTTCCCCCAGTTTAAATAAAATATGGCTGCTGCACAACAACAACAAAAGAAATGTAGGCGATATTGCGTGTTTTGAACTTGCAGTAGACCAAACACCAGGAATGAGGGGGTGGGTTCGTAGGCCTGGGGGGAGCACAAGGGATGTGGCCCGGGAGCCGAGGTGGAACCACTGGAAGAGAAGGAGCATTTATCTGGGACTGTGATGTTCTGTAGTCTTTGTGCTGGGGGGGGCAACAGGGGGAGGGCTTCTGGCCCCGCTGGTGGACTTCCTGTTACCACCTAGGCTTTGGCCAACGGGTGACACAGAATGTCGGAGTGGATGGGCCACTGGCCTGATCCAACATGGCTTCTCTTCTGTTCTTAGATCTGTGACGCTCTGTATTTTGGGTATTTGGGTGGCAACCGAGGGAGTTTCTGGAGTTCTGCCCCTGCTGGTGGACCTCCTGATGGCACCTGGATTTTGGCCACTGAGTGATGCAGAGTGCTGGACTGGATGGGCCACCGGCCTGATCCAACATGGCTTCTCTCACGTTCTCTTTCCCACCAAATCGGACAAGATGGGCTTGTTACCCAAAGAAAGCTGCACAGCCTGCCCCCCCCTGGGCATCATCCCGGGACAGAAAGGGCATTCCCGACACCTCCCTCTGCCCGGAGAGGGCAGCTGTGCGTGGGGGGGTTCTGCCTCAGCAGGAGTGGAAATTCACCTGGTTGCCAGGAGGCAAAGCCGACAGCAACCAAAGGACCAGCTAATTTGCAGGCGGTTTTGGGGTCCCGTAAGATGGTGCCTCCAAACGAGGCTTCTCCTCCGATTCGTAAACCCGGACGGAATCGTTCAGCGAGAACAGGCTCTGGCGCGTGACGACCACGGGGTGCTGGCCCAGACGCTCGCCGTAGTCCGAGCCCCCGACAGGGATCCTCTGCGGGCAGGAAACGCCCGGCTGCTCCGAAAAGCCCTCTCCGCAGTTCACGGTTTTGAACGGCCTCTCCCCGGCGTGGATTCTCTGGTGGGAGGTCAGGTAGGTGTTCCGGCTGAAGCTGTTTCCGCACTCCAGGCACTTGTGTGGCTTCTCCCCCGTGTGGATTCTCTGGTGCGAGGTCAGGATCGCCTTCTGGCTGAAGCACTTCCCGCACTCCAGGCACGTGTAGGGCTTCTCTCCTGTGTGGATCCGCCGATGCTTTATGAGGGTTGAGAGGTCACAGAAGCTCTTCCCGCAGTGCGAGCAGCTGTACGGCTTCTCCCCGGTGTGGATCCTTTGGTGGGAAGCCAGGAGGTCACTCCGGCTGAAGCCCTTCCCGCACTCGGAGCATTTGTATGGCTTCTCCCCGGTGTGGATCCTCAGGTGGATCTTCAGGCTGGACTTGTAGCTGAAGATCTTGGCGCACACGTTGCATTTGTACTTCTCCTTCGGCTTCTGCTCCCGAACGGGGGGTGCCTCGCGGAACCCGCCCCCTGGGCAAGGACCGGGCTTCTTCCTCCACTTCTCTGGAGGGTGGTTCCGCACCCTCCTCTTGTGGCCGTTCTGACTCCCAAAGTTCTCCTCCATCCTCAGGCGATCCGTTTCGGAAGAGGGGATGCCGAACGGGTCCCCTCCGTTCTCGTTGCCTTGGACGTCGCCGACTGGAATAAAGAGAAAAGCAGGAGGGAGAGAGAGTTGGGCTAATATTTATTTATTGGCTTTATATACCACCCTTCCCGGCAAGGAGGCCCGAGGCGGTTCACAAGACACCTTTCATTCATCATGTTATAAAACATTTAAAACACTATTAAAACTAGGCTTGAGCGGTTCGGTGCCCTTCAGCCAGTTCGGAGGCCATTCCAGCACGAAGCGGCTAGCGCCCCCTCCCACTCCCGCGCCATGGCCACCGAACCGCCCCGAACCGCTCCAGCCTAATAAAACCTTGCGATGTTCCGTTGTTCCTACTTGTTAACTGATTTTTACAAACTGTTTTTCATAAATGCTCATCATTTCATCTTTTATTAGCTTTCCAGCATTTTTTTTAACCACCTAGCCAGCCGTAACGTAATAGTTTTATACGGTATAGAGAGATGCATTTAAACTTTTTTGATTTTTCTCGTAGAACTTACAACTGATAATGAACTAGTAGGTTTTTGGCTTATTTATTCGTTATTACATACACAGGTGTTGCCCATGCATGGCTAGTTGGCTCTTTTCTGTAACACCTTGTTTATGTGTGTTCCTGTGCTGTCCTCATTCCCCTTCTGCGTACCACACAGATCCTCTGGCCTTGAGCCACGCCCCTCATGTTTTCCTGGTGCCAGGCAGGTTGCCACGTTGGTCTGAAGCAGCGGGACAACATCTGAGTCCAGCAGCCCCTTTCAGACCAACAAAAGTTCTATTCAAGTTATGTTGCAGAAAAAAGCATTCATTCATTCATTCATTCATTCATTCATTCATTCATTCATTCATTCATTCATTCATTCATTCAATGACTATTCTAACACTATTTAACAATTCAACAGATGGCGGAATAAAACACCCTTCCCACTGTTCCCCTCAGATATTTCACATCTACATCTCAGGCCAAGATCTACCACGCCAGCAGTAGTGCTTAGCACTAAACAGTTTTATATATCACAAATAAAACTTGGTTGGTCTTAAGGGGGGGTCCGGTAGGACTCAAACTTTGTTCTGTGTTTTACTGAGTTAGTCCTTTGGTCCCCCTCACAGTTTCAACTGGGGATGCCGGGGATTGAACCTGGGACCCGTCGGCTGGCCTCTCACCCACTCACCCTGAACGCTCACAGTCTCCCTGTCCACCTCCTCCTTCAGCTCTACGTACAGAGCCCTCTTCCCGGTGTCAGAGGGAGCTTGCTCTGGCTCAGAGGCATCCATCTCCACTGACGGCCCTGCTGTGGCCAGCGCCTGAAACAGGAAATGAAGACGTAAAGCTGCCTTTGACAGAATCCATCTGTTCACACTGTCCCCAGATCTCCCGGGTCCCAGGTTCAGAGCTTTCATGTCACCCGCTACCTACTGGAGACAGTGGGGATTGAACCTGGGACCTTCTGCACACCCACGCAGACGGTCTACCACAAAGCCATGCCCTCCCACCTACATTAACCTGCCTTTTCCTGAGTTAGACCCTCAAGTCTGCTTCATCCTTTCACCTGGGGATGCCAGAGATCAGACCTTCTCAAATTTAAGCTGATGTTCTGCCACTAAGCCATGACTGCCTCTCTCCTTGGTCCTCTTTCAGCAAAGAAGGATGGATTTAGGGACAGTGATTGCACAGTAAGGGCCAAGCCTGCCTCAGTGCAGAATCACCCTAAAGCAGGGATGGCCAAACTGTGGCAAACACTGGCTCATGGGAATTGTAGTCCATGGACATCTGGAGGGCCACAGGTTGACTACCCCTGCGTTAGGCTATTATCCCTGGACGAAGGGGTTATGTAAATACGAAATTATGTTGCTTTATATGAAGCTGAATTTTTTCTGTTTTTATACACTGTTGGAAGCCACCCCGAGACCTCTCCAGAAAGAGGGGTGGCCTAAAAACCACATCAAATAAATTCATGAATAAATAAAAATCAAAAACGTCCCTACTCCTCCCTCGGGCGACACGGAAGGGTAATCGGGAGCTGTCCTCCTCTCACCTGCTGCTCCCACCGCAGAGACTCTTTCTGCATCCACAGGAAATCCTCGGCCAGGGCCACCGCCTGGGAGCAGGTCTCCGGCCCGCGTTCCCTCACCCAGCTCTGGATCTCCGGGGGCAGGACGGTCAGGAACTGCTCCAGGATCAGTAGCTCCAGGATCTGCTCCTTGGAGTGCCTCTCGACCTTCAGCCACTGCCGGCAGAGCTCCTGGAGCCGGTTGTAGACCCCCCGCGGGCCCTCGGCCTCCTGGTAGCGGAAATGCCGGAAGTGCTGCCGCTGCTTCTCCCGGCTGATGGTGTCCCCTAGCAAGATGGCCGCCTTGGCCTTCCCGTAATCTTTCCGGTCTCTGCCTTCCAGCCGGTTGAAGGCCTGCTCGGCTTCTCCGCTGAGGGCCGGCAGGAGCCGGGTCACCCACTCTTCCTTGGGCCACCGGCAGGCTTCCGCCACCTGCTCGAACGAGGCCAGGAAGGCCTTGGCGTCCTCCCAGGGGGACGCTTCCGCCATCTTCTGTGAGGCTCCCGCTCCGGTCTGAGGGGACTCCACGTTCTTCAGGAAGTCTTGCCACTGGACTTCCCACTGCTTCACAACCTCCTCGTTGGGCTCCTGTTTGATCTCATCGCCTGGTATCCTACGCAGGAATCCCCTCACGCTCCTGTCCTGGAGAGGCAGAGCGGCCTGGTCGGCGGCCATCTTTCCCACCCTCTCGTCAAAGATCCCCCAGATCCTGAAGGAGAAAGCAGACGTTGGAAATAAAAGGCGATGAGCGCACACATTGACTCTGTAGTCCTCTGGGGCAGGGGGAGTCAATCTGTGGTCCTCCAGATGTTTGTGGACTACAATTCCCATGAGCCCCTGCCAGCATTTGCTGGCAGGGGCTCATGGGAATTGTAGTCCATGAACATCTGGAGGACCACAGGTTGACTACCGCTGCTCTGGGGAACAAATTGGGATTCAGACGGTACTCCAGGGTTTAAGAAGGGCTAGTGTTTTGTACCCCGCTTTTTACTATGCAAAGGAATCCCAAAAACAGCCTACAAACACCTTTCCTCTCCCCACAAGAGACACCCTGTGAGGGAGGTGGGGCTGAAAGAAGTCTAAGAGAACTGTTCTATGTGGACAGCTCTGAGATAACTGGGGATGGCCCAAGGTCAGCTAGCTGGCCGCATGTAGAGGCGGAGTGAGGGCTCAAACCTGGCTCTCCAGATTAGAGTCTGCTGCTCCTTAACCACTATACCACGCTGTTTCAGGAGACAAGGAGCTGGGTTTTTTTATACCCCACTTTTTACTACCTAAAGCGGCTTACTCTCCCCACAACTGACACCCTGCAAGGTAGGTGGGGCCGAGAGAAGTCCAAGAGGACTGCTCTGTATGAGAACAGCCCTAAGTGAACTGTGACTAGCCCAAAGTCACCCTGCAAATGGAGGGGTGGGGAATCCAAGGTGGTTCTCCTGATTAGAGTTCACCACTCTTAACCACGACAACATGCTGGCTCTTGTGAGAGCACGAATTTCCCTCAAAATGGTCCAAATAAAATAACCAAAAAGAAAAGTCAAAGTAGTTGGCTATTAACAGAGGCTAAACAGTACCTGAAGCAAGAACAGTTGTACATAACCTCTGTAAATATTTTGCCAGCCAAGAGATAAGAGGTTTTTCTACCCAATCTCAACATGGCTGACAATCGTTGTCACAACAGACACCTCTGTGCCCCACAACAGAAACCCTGTGAGGTAGGTGAGGTTGAGAGAGCTCCAAGAGAACTGTGACAAGCCCAAGGTCACCCAGCTGGCTGCATGTGGAGGAGGGGTGGGGAATCAAATGTGGTTTTCCAGGTTGGAAGCTGCCGTTCTTAACCACTTCCCTATACTGGCTCAAGGGAGGGAGGGCTATCCCTGACCCACGGGCTAAGCCTCAGAAATGTCTCATGATTACATCAGTAATTACACGGGGCAGAGACAGATAAAAGAGGCAGAGCGAAATTCCCTCAAAGCAAGGGCTTTAGCTAATTTGGGTGGAAAGCCGAAGGGGCTAGCTGGCATTATAAAAGGAAGCTCTCTCTGATCCTGCGTTGAGCAGAGGGTTGGACTAGATGGCCTTTGTGGCCCCTTCCAACTCTTATGATTCTGTGATTCTGTGGGACAACAGAGAGACTCTAAGGTGGGGACATCTCTGCAGTCCCGAAGGTGAGTTACTCGAGGCAGAACCCAACCCCCGCTGGCAACAGGGGATCCTAAATCCACATCCAGCTGCAGATTCACTGACTCCCTGCGGGAGGTAATTTGGGGCTCCTAATTCTGCAAAACTAGGGGGAGGGAGGTTATGGAAAAAGGAAAGTTTGGGGGTCACCTGAATGTAGGTCAGGGAATTCAATTCCTTAGCTACACCCAGATATTGAGGGTTTGGATTAGGAAACCCAGTTCCTTAATCACAGCCAGAGGGTTGGGATCAGGGGATCCAGTTTCTGAACCTCACCCCGATAGGGAGGATTACCGAAGCTCAGACAGAAAACGGATGCTATATGTTCAGACCTATAGAAATGCACTATGCGCAAGGTCTGCCACCTTGAAAACAAATCTCATGGGATTCAATGACTCCACAAAATTCTCTAGCCACACTTAAAAGTCACCTGCGCCTTCCCTCCATAAGACATCACCTTGCCCCTCAGCCCTGCAGGGAATCTTGCTGCTGCGTTACAGTAGGACATTCCCCCCCCCCGACTCTTTCTCCATTAAGCAGCTCTCAATCTCAGCCCCAATTCCTTATTAAGACCCCCTCAAAAGAAAACCCCAGAATGACTTCCTTGGTCAGCTTGGTGTAGTGGTTAGGAGTGCGGACTTCTAATCTGGCAAGCCAGGTTTGATTCCACGCTCCCCCACGTGAAGTCTGCTGGGTGACCTTGGGATAGTCACAGTCCTGATAAAGCTGTTCTGACCGAGCAGGAATATCAGGGCTCTCTCAGCCTCCCCTACCTCACAGGGTGTCTGCTGTGGGGAGAGGAAGGGAAGGCGATTGGAAGCCGCTATGAGCCTCCTTCAGGTAGAGAAAAGCGGCATATAAGAACCAGCTCCCCCCCCCCCATTTCTTCCTAAGTGCTCCTCCACCAGGCCAGCAATTCTTTCAGCAGGAGGGGTGAGGAATCCCCCCCCCCCACCACCAAGTTTTGCTTCTTATAGTCCATCGGCCAGAACTGTGGGGCAACCTCCCCTGGACAATATGACAGCCGAACGAGCTGGGTAGAATTTTCAAGTGTACAAAGAAGCAAACCACTCCCCGCCCACAGAAAGCTAGCATCTCAGGGAGGGAGGGAGGGGGTGGAGCTCTCCTGCGCGCTCCTGTCTCGTGCTCTGGCTGGCAAGAACTTTCCCACCTGCGGCCAAGTGGTCCAGCTCCAGGGAAGGCTAAGCCGCTGCATCTTCCCTCTGAGCCAGCCAGCCAGCCCCCCCTCCAGTGTAGGCTCCTTCCCCCCCCCAGCCAGCCAGAGCTGCTCCCCTCGCCCGCTTTTCTGCACTCACCCAGCCAATCCCCCCCTTGGCGAAGCCGCGGCCACTTCTGGGGCAAAACTCCACTCCGAGGAGCGACTTTGCAAAGGAGGCGGCGAAACAGGAAGGGGCTTGTCCCAGCTGGCCGCTCCCTTCTAGGACTCCGGACTCCGCTTCTCTCCAGCCCAAATTTGGGGGGGGGGGTTGCAAAGCAAGGGGTTTTGCAAAAGAGGCGCCGCCGGTCTCGCCCCCTCCCTTTTTGCTGCGTGCGCCTCCGGGCCCCGATCCCCACTCCTCGGCTGGGAGACGGATCTCCCCGGCTGGGCACAAAGAAGCCCCAAAGCCGGTGGAGGAGGACGCCGCGTGGGAGGGAGGGGAGGAGAGCAAGGGCTTCTGGGGATTGTAGTTCGGAGCGAGGACGCGAAAGACGGGCGGGTTGCCAGCTCTGGGTTGGGGAATACCGGGAGACTTGAGGGGGTGGGGTTGGAATGTGGCCATTTCCTCCAGGAGACCCATCCCCTGGAGATCAGTTGCCATTCCAGGAGATCTCCAGGCACCACCTGGAGGTTAGCAACCCTAAGAGCCAACAGGATCCGGGAACAGCTATATCTTTACAGCCAAAGTGGTGTGGTGGTTGGCATTGGTACCCCGCTTTTCACTACCCAAAGGAGTCTCAAAGTAACTTAAAATCACATCCTCTTCAGCTTCACATCCACAACAGACACCCTGTGAGGTAGGTGGGGCTGAGAGAGCTCTGAGAGATCTGTGAATGGCCCAAGGTCACCCAACTGGTTGAAGTAGTAGGAGGAGGAGGAGGAGTGGGGAATCAAACCCAGGTCTCCGGATTAGAGCCTGCTGTTTTAACCCCAATCCTACTGGGGTTAAAGAGCAACCGACTCTAATCTGCAGAACGGGTTTCTCCGCTCCTCCACCTGCAGGCAGCTGGGTAACCTTGGACTAGTCCAGGTTCTCTTATATATCAGTTCTCTCAGAGCTCTCTCAGTCCTGCCTCCCTCACAGGGTGTCTGTTGCAAGTAGAGATGGGGACAGGTGTTTGTAAGCCATTTTGGGACTCCGGGACTTCGTGTCTGTTGCTTCCTTTCCAGCCCATTCTCAGCTCTCCAGATCTCCCTCCCCTTTGATCCAAAGCAGGGGCACCGGGCCGCTTAAAGGGGCCCAGAAGTAGCCAACAGTCTCGGGGCCACTCAGCTCAGGCCCTGCCACCCACGGAGGAGTGTGAATTGACCTGCTGCAGGAGGGGCTGCTGGCGCGCTGGCTCTGATGCCGGTTTTTGTTGGAGGGCTGGAGTCCAGAGATTCCCAAAATGCAGGTGAAACTGCTGCCCTCTCAGGTTTGGGAAACCCATGGAGATGTCGGGGCCGGTGCCTGAAGAGGGTGGAGTTTTGGGGAAGAGAGAGACACCCAGGAGGTTATAATTCCAGTGAACAGTGGCAAATTACTAACACCGGGAGGCTCAAAATAGGGTCAGGATCCAACTGAAATCTTTCCCCACCCTAGAAACACCTACACGTGGTGGCCCACAATTGATCATATGAACGTTGCAAAGCCATGTTGGTCTGAAGCAGCAGACGAAAGCTTTATTCTAGGGGTCACGGGACTCAAATGTTGATGTACCCTTCCTTAGGCCCTGTCAAAACGCCAGACCTGAGAAGGAAGCAGAGACTCCTCACACACAATCACTGGGGAAAGGCAGGGCGGAACCTACGCTGGTGTAAAGGAGCAGATGAGGAAAAAGCCTCTCTAGGAATCCATATTCTGAGTGAATCACTGGAGGTCTTTTTGCTGCAAAGAAAAGCACCTGTTAAGATTCTGGGTCCAGATAAGGGTTACGGGATACGACTGAGGATTCCTAGAGAGGCTTCCGGCTGGCCAGGATTCCTCCCAATTGTGCTGACTCAGATCACTCATGAGAGAAAAACGGGGCTGGTGAGCTGCCTGGGAAGCTTATGGCTCTTTGGCCCTTGGCCTGACAAATGTTCTCAGGGTCAGATGCAACCCATTTCAGCCCTGGGCCAGGAAAATGGTCTCAGGGTAGGATACAGCTTATGCCAGCCCTGGGCCACTCAAACACTCTCGGGGTGGGATGCAACCCATTTCAGCCCTGGACCAGACAAAAGGGCTCACGGAAAGACGCTACATTTCAGCCCTGGGACGGATAAATGGTCTTGGGGTGGGACACAACCCCTTATTCTTAGAATAATTCTTAGGAATCATAGAGGACCTCCTGGGTCATCTACTCCAACTCCCTACAGAATGCAGGATATTCCCAATTTTCTGCCTGCTCACAGCAGCCCCAGTGTCATACCAAGATGATGTCCCCCCAAAAACAGAATGTCTGGCCTGGAAGAAATTCGCCTCTTAACCCCAAAGAGGCAATCGGCATTCCCCTGGGCCTGCAAGAAAGGGCCACAACAGCCAAGCTCTGACACAGCCCCTTCTGCCCACCCACTCCCAATCTGCCCAAGTTCACAGAATCAGCCTCTGCTTCAAAACTTCCAAAGGAGGAGAACCCACCACCTCCCGAAGAAGCCTGTCCCACTGAGGAACTGTTTTAACTGTCAGGAAACTGCTCTGTCTTACTTCCCCTTTCCTTGCTGTGCAGGTTGAGATCAAATAAATAAGGCACTTTTTGAGAAACATGATATGACTTTTATTGTCTTAGAACCTCCAGGGTCCGAGGCGGCTTGTCTGCAGGGCAGAGAACCACACTGTTCATAACTGCGGGTGGGCAAAGAAATGTGACTCCCTCTTCGGCAAAAACACAACACAAAAAAGCACAGAGTGGTGCCTGAGCAAGCTGAGGAAGTACAGTCTTGCTAACCTCACACATCAGCGGTCTCTTATGTACATGCGTGATGCCAAGCCACATCCAGCTTATGGCGACCGCAGAAATGAGCTTTCAAAGGAAGTGAGAAGCAGAGGTGGGAAGCCTTTGCCTTCTTCACAGAATAATAGGAACATATAGTTGAAAGGGACCTCCAAGGCCATCTGTCGTGGTTCGATCCTTGGTGGCTTGGGAACCAGACCGAACCCCGCCATCAGAGGCGCCCGCGATCACGGAGGTAGGGCATGGTGATCACAGGCAAGCCGGCAGCTGGGCGCCCCACCCGATCGTTGAGGTGGCAATGGCCGCTAAAGAACCTCAATGTCCCCCTCCACCTTTTGACAAGGGCCCGGAGATGGCCCTTTGTTCCAGGAAAATGGGCCATCGGGAACCCCGGAAAACCTCGCATATGTGCATGAGTCATGATTGTATCAGCATGTTCCCTCCGGAAGTACTGGGTGGGGCAATACAGCCAAAGGAGGTGGGTTTTGTATAAAAGAGAGCTTCCACCTGGAGTTCGGTGGAAGCTCTTACTCCATACCAGCGGACTCCACGTTGCTGAAATAAAGCTTGTTCCTGTTGTATCGTCCACCCGGCCTGGCGTGACGTTTTCTTCAAGGGGCACCCTGTTTTTTCAGTTAGCAAGCGGGTTCCCGACATCGTAAGAGCTTCCCCCCGAACTCCAGGGTCGGCATCGCATCCGAGCGCTTATCGGGACGGATCCAGAGATGGCGTTTTCAAGCAACGAGGCGGTCTCGACCCCCACGAACCCCGGGAACATGGGTTTAATGTCCCCGGGAGATTTCCTCCGAAAATCGGGGGGCCAGGAGCAGCTGTCCGGGACCCCGAGACCCTCGGCAGCGGCGGCCAAGGGAAGGCGCCGGGCCATGGGGTTCCCAAGCACGGCGGGGAGCGCGCCGAGGTCTGGGGGGTTGGCCCCAACCTGGGACACCCAGCTGAGGCAGGCGCTTCGCCCGGTAAGACCTGAGGAATCCCTAGAGGACCTGCGGCGGGCCATGGCGGACTTGGCCAGGCGCTTGCAGGCAGCTGAAGCCCGTGAGCAAGCTCGGGCCGGGCCCGGAGGGACTGGTAATACAACGGCGGAGGGGATCGCGTCGAGTGAGGACGCCTCCAGCGACGAGGACGAGCCCGGCACTGGTGAGCGGGCCCCGGACCCCGACCCGGAGCAGTTTTCAGTCCCGAGTAGGCGAGACGGCCAGCGGAGAGGCGAGACAGCAGAGGATCTCGGGGGAGCAGGTGAGCCGACGGGGCGGCGAGAGCCGGACCAACGCAGGAGCGACGTGCAAGGCAGGGAGCGGCACGGCGTCGTTGGGCAAGTTGGTAGCCGGTGGAGCGGAGCAGGACGAGACGGCGGACGCCGAGAATCCCGGATCCGGAGGGGGTCGGACTACTCTCCAAAACGTTCCCCCCCAGAGCTTAAGGCGCGTTTCGACGGGACGCCGGACGACCTCCCGCAGTTCCTCCTCCACGCGCTGACGCATGCCCGGAGATATGGAGACCGGTATGAGGACTCCGAGGACTTGGTCTGGGGGGTGGCCTCGTGTCTCCAGGGCAAGGCGGGTCAGTGGTACCTGGGGTTGGCCGAGCGCGGCGACCCGGCAACTCAGGACCTGCAGGACTTCGTGGTCGCGCTCCGCCGACGATTCCAGGACCCCCAGGCTGAGGACAAGGCAAAGAGTCGGATCAAGGGACTTCGACAGGGTACTAGGGGGGTTATGGACTATATAGACATTTTCCGGAGGGAAGCAGGCAAGGTGTTCTCCTGGAACGAGGAGACCCAAATCGAGTACTTCCGGGAGGGCCTTAACCCGAAGCTCAGGGAATGGGCCGTGATCAAGGGGACGGAAGAAGATCTGTCTACACTGGAGGGGTGGTGTTTCGTGGTCGCCAAGCTGGAAGCCAGCCTGGGTTGGGCCGCCGCACCCCCCCGGGAGGCCAAAGGCGGGTCAGCCGAGGCGCCAAGACCGGGCCCCGACAACTCTCGCCCCAAACGACCCCCGAACCCCGAGCGGGAAAGGAGACGCCGGGAAGGACTGTGCCTGAAATGCGGGGGGTCAGGACATTTCGCAGCAGCGTGCCAACGGCAAGGGGGGGAGGACCGCGGGCTCTCCCAGGGGGGAGGTGCGACACGCCCCCAGCAGGCACGCCGGGCGGAGGACCTCCGCAACGAACCGGAAAGCGTCCAGGCGACGGGAAACGGCCAGGACCTGCTGTAGACGGCGCCGGGCAGCAGGTCCCGCGGTGCGAGGGAAAACCCCTACAGCATGAGGCGCGACCTCCGAACGTGGTAATTTTAGAGCTCCGGAACCCGGAGAACGGACTAAGTTGGGTGGGGGAGGCTCTTTTGGACTCTGGATGCGACCACAGCATGGTCCACCCCCAGATAGCCCGGGCTTTGGGGCTACCGAAGCGCATTCGGAAGGTTCCCCTGGTTTTCGTCCAGATGGACGGCAGCCCGATTCAGGGGGGACCTTTCGGGGAGGAGGTGGGTCCTATCGCCATCCACATAGGGGACCACCAAGAGCTGCGGTGGCTGATCCAGGTCCCCGTAGCGGGATATCGGGCGGTGTTGGGCCTGGATTGGCTGAAGGAACACAACCCCGTGGTGGACTGGCGGGCGGGGACCCTGAAGTTCGACTTGACGGTGGGTGCACGGCATCGGGTCCCCCGCGAGAATTCCAGCCACAAGAGGACGGCGGCGCGTCCCAGGGGAGCGGCGGCGGCGCAGCAGGAGAAACCAGAGCCCGAGGTCCCGCCAGAGTACCGAGACCTCGCAGCCGTTTTCAGCGAGCGGGAAGCGGACGAGCTACCCCCACACCGCCGCACGGACTGCGCTATCAACATCCCAGAGGGGGCGGTACTGCCCAAAGGGCGCATCTACAAAATGAGTGAGGGTGAGCTCAAGGACCTCCGGGAGTTTTTGGAAAAAAATCTGGCCCGAGGTTTCATCCGGCCCGCTTCCAGTCCCATGGGAGCTCCAGTCTTGTTCGTCCGGAAAAAGGATGGGTCCCGACGGCTGTGCCAGGACTACCGGGGCCTCAACGCCATCGCAGCGGGGAACGCTTACCCCCTCCCGCTGATCCCGGATTTGCTGGCCCGGCTGGGCAAAGGGACTCTGTTCACTAAGCTGGACCTAAGGGAGGCGTACTACCGGGTACGCATCCGGGAGGGGGATGAGTGGAAAACGGCGTTTAACTGTCAATTGGGACAATTCGAATTTAAAGTGATGCCGTTCGGTTTAAGCGGGGCACCTGGGGTTTTCATGAGTCTAATTAATGAGGTGTTGCAGGACCTTCTGTTTCAGGGGGTGGTTGTTTATTTGGATGACGTCCTGATCTACAGCCAAGATCCCCAAGAGCACGTGACCCTGGTGAGGGAGGTGTTAAAGCGCCTGCTGGCAAACCACCTATACGTGAAGCTGGCTAAGTGCGAATTCCACCGTCCCTCCCTGGACTATTTGGGCTACCGCATCTCAGCCCAGGGCATAGCTATGGACCCCGAGAAGGTGCAGGCGGTGCTGGACTGGGAAAGGCCCCGCACCCGGAAACAGCTACAAAGCTTCCTGGGGTTTGCTAATTTTTTTAGAGGCTTCATCCCCAGATACTCCTCCGTAGTGGCTCCCCTCACGGACTTGCTAGGTACCAAGGGGAGAGGTCCTCGCGCCACGCGGCCCAGCGCAGCGCTCGGCTGGAATGAGAAATCGGAGGCAGCGTTCCTGGCCCTCAAGCAAGCTTTCGCGTCTGAGCCCACGCTACTGCACGTCGACCCAACCCAGCCGATGGTGGTACAAGTCGACGCCAGCGACGCAGCAGCCGGGGCGGTTCTCCTGCAGCGAGACCAGGCGGGACAGCTGAGGCCGGCGGCCTACCTCTCACGAAAATTCGCCGAAACGGAGCGGAACTGGTCTACCTGGGAGAAGGAGGCGTTTGCGATTAAGTTCGCCCTCACCGAATGGCGGCATTGGCTGGAGGAAACAGAGGAGCCGTTCGAGGTCTGGACAGATCACAAGAATCTGGAGGCGCTCCGGCAACCGCGATCCCTGAACGCCAAGCAGATGAGGTGGGCGGAGTTCTTTTCGCGGTACAATTTCAAGCTGGGTCACATCCCCGGCAAAGAGAATTTCCTCGCGGACGCCCTCTCCCGGCTGCCGCATCATGGGGAGGGGTACGCTCCCTGCACCAGGTCTGTGTTCGGTGAGGAGCAGCTGGGACGGGGGGTCGTCACTAGGCGTCGGGCCCGGGGGGAATGGGAGCCCGACCCGGCGACCGCCCCGCTCCGAGACCGCCTAGTGGCAGCCTACGGGACAGACGAGGAGCTGGCTGAGCTCCGGGACTCTTTGATTTTGGACTCCGGTCTCTGGCGGAGGGGGGAGGCTGTCTACGTCCCGGAAGGGCTACGACGGGAAGCCCTCAGCCTCTGCCACGATGCTAAGACCGCCGGGCACTTCGGTTTCGTAAAATCCTGGAAGTTGGCCCGGCGGCGGTTTTGGTGGCCCAGTCTGCGGCGGGACACAAAAGCTTACGTCAGTGGTTGTCCTGTCTGCCTGACCTGCAAGCCGGGGGTTGGCAAGCCGAAAGGGCTGCTGCACCCGCTCGAGGTCCCGACCCGGCCGTGGTCAGTGATCTCCATGGACTTTATAACAGACTTGCCTCCCAGCAAGGGGAAAACGGTGATCTGGGTGGTGGTAGATCTATTTTCCAAACAGGCCCACTTCATTCCTTGCGCCAGTGTCCCCAGTGCTTCACAGTTGGCTCGGATGTTCCTGGATCACGTGTTCCGACTGCACGGGCTGCCGGACAAGGTGATTTCCGATCGGGGCTCACAATTCGTGTCCCGGTTTTGGCAAGCTTTCCTGCGCCTGTTAGACATCGAGCAAGGGCTGAGCTCCGCTTACCACCCCCAGACGGACGGGCAGACCGAGCGGGTTAATCAAGTACTGGAGCAGTACTTGCGGTGTTTCGGTTCCTATCATCAAGACACCTGGGTGCCCCTGCTCCCCCTGGCCGAGTTCGCGTACAACAACGCAGACCACAGCAGCACGGAGATGTCGCCTTTTGCCGTCGTCTACGGGACAGACCTGAGACACTTCCCGGAGCTTGGAGAGGTCCCCGCCCGGGAATCGGCCGACCTTCGCGAGTGGGGGAAGCGTGCCGGGAGCTGCTGGAAGTCGCTGCAGGAGCAGCTCCACAAAGTCAAGGCAGCGCAGAAAGAGGACGCCGACCGGAAGAGACGACCAGCTGAGGAGATCCGACCGGGGGATCGAGTTTACCTTTCCACCCGGAACCTCCGGTTGAATTTGCCCAGCAAGAAGCTAGGCCCTCGGTTTTTGGGGCCTTTCGAGGTCTTGGCCCCGATCAACGAAGTTTCGGTCAAGCTCAAGCTCCCCAAGAACCTCCGGCACATCCATCCCGTTTTTCACGTGAGCCTTCTAAAAAAAACTCCGGACGGTGACGTTTGGCACCCCGTGTTTTCCCCGCCAGCGCCCGAGGTCCTGCCGGGGGGGGAGCACCACGAGGTGGCGGATATCCTGGACTCTAGACTCCACAGGGGGAAGTTGCAGTACCTCGTGGAATGGAAGGACTTCGCTTTGGGGGACCGGGAATGGGTCTGGGCAGCGGACGTCCTTGCGCCCCGACTCACTGAACGTTTCCACAAGCGGTATCCTGGCCGTCCCGGGGGGTTGGAGAATGGACCTTTGGGGGGGCAGAATGTCGTGGTTCGATCCTTGGTGGCTTGGGAACCAGACCGAACCCCGCCATCAGAGGCGCCCGCGATCACGGAGGTAGGGCATGGTGATCACAGGCAAGCCGGCAGCTGGGCGCCCCACCCGATCGTTGAGGTGGCAATGGCCGCTAAAGAACCTCAATGTCCCCCTCCACCTTTTGACAAGGGCCCGGAGATGGCCCTTTGTTCCAGGAAAATGGGCCATCGGGAACCCCGGAAAACCTCGCATATGTGCATGAGTCATGATTGTATCAGCATGTTCCCTCCGGAAGTACTGGGTGGGGCAATACAGCCAAAGGAGGTGGGTTTTGTATAAAAGAGAGCTTCCACCTGGAGTTCGGTGGAAGCTCTTACTCCATACCAGCGGACTCCACGTTGCTGAAATAAAGCTTGTTCCTGTTGTATCGTCCACCCGGCCTGGCGTGACGTTTTCTTCAAGGGGCACCCTGTTTTTTCAGTTAGCAAGCGGGTTCCCGACACCATCTAGTCCAACCCCTGCAAAATGCCAGAAATTCACAACTACAGTCTTCCTTGGTGGTCACTCATCTAAATTCCAACCCTGCTTAGCTTCTGAGATCGGTTTATGGGTGGCCCAAATGTGACTCTCCAGATGTTGGACTACAATCCCCATAAGCCCCTGCCAGCATGTTGGCAGGGGCTTATGGGAACTGTAGTCCACGGAAATCTTGAAAGCCACTGTTTCGCCACCCCTGGCCTACACCATGCCGCCTTCCCTCCATCAATCTCTTAGTGCCAAATAAAAACAAAACTGCCAGAAGACAATGAGAATACTGGATATTTTTCTAATTGAGCCTCCTGCCCACGGCCACAGCAGCTGCATGAGTGGTTTTATCCTGACAAGAATGGGAAGGTCACCCAGTGTTTGGAAGGCCAACGCATGTGCATGGTGCATAACTAGACAAGGGGCAAATTGCTAACACTGGGAGGCTCAAAATAGGGTCAGGATCCTCTGACTGAAGTCTTTCCCCACTCTGAAAACACCTACACGTAGTTGCCCATGGCAAAGCATTCTGATGTGCAATGCACATGCTGTGCATGAACTGTTTCTGTCACGTTCTGAGCAGTTCTCCGTCTTTCATTTAATAAGGCTTAAATGCTCGGACATCGCTGCTGCACCTTCTACTCTGAGAGGACGTCTCGATGGGAGGTCAGGTGAGCATCTTTCCCGCATTCTGAACATTTGTATGGTTTCTCCCCTTTGTGGGTTTCTTGGTGCGAAGCCAGGTAGGTGCTCCACCGGAAGCATTTGCCACACTCCAGGCATTTGTAGGGTTTCTCCCCTGTGTGGATTCTCTGGTGGGCCTTCAGGCTGGACTTGCTGCAAAAGTTCTTGCTACAGTAAGAGCAGATGTATGGCTTCTCCCCCGTGTGGATCCTTTGGTGGGAGGTGAGGTGCTCACTCCGGCTGAAGCTCCTTCCACACACCAGGCATTTGTAGGGTTTCTCCCCCGTGTGCAGCCTCTTGTGGGAAGTAAGGTTCGTGCTCTTGCTGAAGCTCTTGCCACACTCCAGGCATTTGTGGGGCTTCTCCCCGGTGTGGATTCTACGATGGGCATTGAGGCTGGATTTAGTACAGAAGCTCTTGCTGCAGTCCGCGCAGTGGTAGGGCTTCTCCCCCGTGTGGGTCCTCTCGTGGGAAGCACAGTGGTGCCTCTGGCTGAAGGTCTTCCCACAGTACGAGCATTTGTAAGGCTTCTCCCCCGTGTGGATTCGCTGGTGCCTTTTGAGCCTCGGCTGGTCGGAAAAGCTCTTGTCACAGTTCGGGCACTGGTACCGCTTCTCCCCGGCCGGCATCCTGGGATGCGCCATGAGGTTGATGCTCCAGCCATAGCTCTTCCCGAAGGTCAAGCTCGGGTTTGTTTTCTCCCCGGTGTGGACTCTCCAGTGGGCGTTGAAGCTGGTCTGGCGGCAAAAGAGCTTCCCGCAGGCAGGGCATTTAATCCACCTTTTCCCTTTGTGTTTTTTGGGTGGTGGGTCGCCGTCAACCTTGACAGCAGGTTTCTTCTTCCACTTCTCCATCGGCTGCTTTGTTTCTTGCCCCACGGCATCCCCGAGGCGCTCGTCTGTCTCTTCGTACCCTGCTGCTTCTGCCGAGGCCTTGCTTGGCTCTCCTTTGGGTTCAGGCTCCCATGCAGCATCCCCTGGAACAGACCCCCCCCCCCCAAAAAAACACACTGATATCACAAGGGAGCTCCTTTCTGCAGGCAATCTGTATGTCCCCTTCAGTTTAGAATCCTAGAGTTGGAAGGGGCCTTAGAGTTATGCGTGACTTCACTCCCCAACGTGTTGTGACTGAGAGCCAGCTTGGTGTAGTGGTTAGGAGTGCGGACTTCTAATCTGGCAAGCCGGGTTCGATTCTGCGCTCCCCCACATGCAGCCAGCTGGGTGACCTTGGGCTCCCCACGGCACTGATAAAACTGTTCTGACCGGGCAGTGATATCAGGGCTCTCTCAGCCTCACCCACCCCACAGGGTGTCTGTTGTGGGGAGAGGAATGGGAAGGTGACTGTAAGCCCCTATGAGCCTCCTTCGGGTAGGGAAAAGCGGCACATAAGAACCAACTCTTCTTCTTCTTCTTTGTCTCCTGCCACAGTCATTTTGTGGCTGTGCTTGCCACCCAACATCAGATTTCAAAAGGAGGTCACCGGCTGAAAAAGGCACCCTTGACCCCTGGCCGCTTCTCAAGGCTCCTGGAGTAGGGGGGAAAATCACACAAAATTGCCAAGGCAGGAGGGCCATTCCCCCACTCCAGTCAGGTTGGAGGTGGCCTTTGACTGGGGAACTCGTACACAGGAAGCGTCCCATTCTAAGACGAACCACACAGGACCGGTAAAGCTTTATGGAGCTGGAAGTCCTTACCCAGCTGCTGCCCGGGTGAGCTCGCATTTCCCCCGTCCGCTTCCTGTTTCGCCTCCCCACACGGCTGTTTTGTCTCCACGTCCAATGAAGCTGGGTCCGTCTCAGAGAGGGGGTCGGCCACCCCTGTTGTCAGCTCCTGAAACAAAAGGGAGCCCACATGGTGGAGCCGTGAAGAGCAACAGCTCCTAATCTGGCTAGCCAGGCTTGATTCCCCATTCTTCTGCCACACATGGCCAGCTGGGTGACCTTGGGCTAGTCACAGCAGTAATAGTGCTGTTCTCAGAGAGCAGGTTCTCAGGACCCCCCGGCATTACAGCTCATCTCCAGGTAGCAGAGATCAGTTCCCCCGAAGAAAACGGCAGCTTAGAAGGTGGACTGTATGCATTATACCCCGCTGAAAGCCCTTCCCTCTGCAGGCTGCACCCACAAAGCCTCCAGGTTTCCCCCAACTTGCAACCCATAAGTAGGTGAATATTTCCCTCCCCTCCGCCCGCCCCCGGCTGCCTGGGATGCTCTGGATGTGCCCCGTCACCCCTCCTTACTTGTCGTTCCCGTCTCTCCCCGGCCTCCTGTTGCAGCTGCAGGAACTCCTCAGCTAGGGCCACTGCCTGGGAACAGCTCTCGGGGCCACGTTGCCTCACCCACTCCTGGACCTCGTCTGGCAGGACGGTCAAGAGCTGCTCCAGGACCAGCAGCTCCATGATCTGCTCCTTGGAGCGCCTCTCCACCTTCAGCCACCGACAGCACAGCTCCCGGAGGCGGCTGCACAGCCCCCGCGGGCCCTCGGCCTCCTGGTAGCGGAAGCGCCGGAAGTGCTGGCGCCGTCTCTCCCTGGCCGAGGCGTCCCACCGCAAGAGCGCTGCCTTCACTTTCCCGTAATCCTCTCTGTCGCCGGCCTCCAGGGTGCCAAAGGCCAGCTCGGCTCCCCCGCTGAGGGCCGGCAGGAGTCGGGCCACCCACTTGTCCGTGGGCCACCGGCAGGCTTCGGCCACCTGCTCGAAGGAGGCCAGGAAGGCTGCGGTGTCATCCCACGGCGAAGGCGAAGGCTCCCTCAGCAACTGTGGGATCCGCCAGCCGGCATGAGGGGAATCCACCGTCTTCAGAAAGGCCTGCCACTGGACCTCCCACTGCTGAAGGGAGCCCTCCCAGGGTTCCTGCTTGACCGGCCCCTCTGGCCTCCTCCGCACAGCCCCCTCGATACTCTCACCCGGAGTGACAAGAGGGGGTCTTCTTGAGCCCCCCGATTCCTCGTCCAGGCCGAGGCCCGCTGCCTCAGGACCCTCCACCTTGAACCCCGGCTGCCTCCACTGCCCCAGCTCCGTCGGGATCTGAAGGCCCTGCTCCGCGGACATGTTCTGCCGTCTTGTCGAGGCTGTCCGGCTCCCCAAACAGGAATCTTCTCTAAGGAGGGGAAGGAGAAAGATTTGAGGAATGAGAAAGATCATACGCAGCCTTCCGGCAAGCAACGAGAATCGACGTGAAAAGCAAATGAGGATGGCAGAAACCCAGCAGAACATTTTGGGGTGGATCAGGAACAAGGAGTCCTCTTTCACACCGGGTATTAAGGGGACCCCAAGCGCGGACCTGCCTTTCGCCGAAGTGGTTTGCCAGTTTGTTTTCACAAAGGCAAAGACATCGAGCTTCATTCTTGAGAGAGAATAGCTGGTTTTTTGTACCCCGATTTTCTCTCCACGAAGGGGTTTCAAAGCAGCTTACAATCGCCTTCCCTTCCTCTCCCCACCACAGATGCCCTGTGAGTAGGCTAGCCCGGGGCCACCCAGCTGGCTGCACGTGGAGGAGGAACAGAAAATTAAACCTATTTCTCCATATTAGAGGCCCTGGTTCGTAACCACTACACCAAAGTGGTATCGTGAACGCTAGCGTCAGGGCTGGGTATCGAAAAAGAACATAATGAGGGAACTGTGGAGGTGAAGCAAGGTAGAACAAGGTGGACCGTCACCGACTCTGTGACTAGCCACCTCCTTTGAGGGCAAGCCCTTCGTAGCTGACAATTCCACAGAGGGCTGGCCAACTCTCCCTTCCAGATTTCATCCCAAAGAACATCTCCCTTAAAAACTCTGCCTCTGGTACGCAATAGATTCAAATGAGGAGCCGTGTTGGTCTGAAGTAGCACAATAAATCTTTGTTGGTCTTAAACAAGATGCTACTGGACTCGGATTTTATTCTGGTACGCAATGTTTGGTGCCAGTTTGGTGTAGTGGTTAGGAGTGTGGACTTCTAATCTGGTGAGCCAGGTTCGATTCTGCGCTCCCCCACGTGCAGCCAGCTGGGTGACCTTGGGCTCACCACGGCACTGATAAAACTGTTCTGACCGAGCAGTGATATCAGGGCTCTCTCAGCCTCCCCTCTCTCACAGGGTGTCTGTTGTGGGGAGAGGAAAGGGAAGGCGCCTGTAAGCCGCTTTGAGCCTCCTTTGGGTAGGGAAAAGCGGCATATAAGAACCAACTCTTCTTCTTCTTCTTCTTCTTCTTCTTCAATGTGATATTATGACCATGTCACATTAGAAGGCTTTCCCCTTTCTCCTCTCTGGAAACGGTCTCCCAGGACGAGGTTCGTTTTTCCCTTGTTTGTAACGCAAGACAGCAATTTCACGTCTCCAAAAATAGTAGCTCTGCAATATGGAGTGTATTGTTTTGAAATAAATCAATAATTTTAAAAAAATGCCTCTTGAATGCAAGATCTCTGTTATCCTTGAAACCCTTGCAAACCTTCCTCTCTCTGCTTTGGGGCCACCCCACTCCCTGCCCCCAAACCCCCCCATTTTAGAACATGTTGTTGGGTACGTTGTCAGCTCCAGGTCGGGAGATTCCGGGACGAAGCCAGGGGAAGGGGGGGACCTCAGAGGACAATAATGCCAGAGCCCAGTTGCAATGGCAGAAGGTCCCCAGGAGTGCCCCCCACACGCCCCCCAATTGCTTTCGGTGCAGAGGCAACAGTCCCTCCCCCAACCATATGGCCGCGTCCCGAGTCGCAGTGGACGGGGGAGAGGGGAGGATAAGAAGTAGGGGAATTGGGGGGGTGGGCTTGGGGGGGCTTTCTCTCCTCCATCCCCTCCTGAGATTTCCGGAAAAGCAAAAATGACTCACCCAGGGGACCCCCCCCCCAGCCCAAGGGGAGGAATGTGCAGGAGCTGCAGCCCTTCCACGGGGAGGGGGACCGCGCATGCAATTAAAGGGGGGGGGGGAAGAGGTCTCTTTTCTAGGACTCGCGTCTCTATGTCACCCATAGAGTTGATAACAAAACTCCCAGACGGGCCCTGCGTGGCTTCGCGGTGCCGCATCCTGGAGGCCTTGGGCGCGCGCGAGCCTTTTGTGGAGATGCTATGCAAGAGTCCAAGAAGGACGGTCTAATAATTAAACCAAACAGAGAGAAACAGACCTATCCACTGGCAGTACAATAAATATATTCATAAAAGAAAGAAAAGTGTCCTGTTTTTGTAGTTTTCCTTGTTTCTTTATTCTGTAGGACAGGGGTAGTCAAACTGCGGCCCTCCAGATGTCCATGGACTACAATTCCCAGGAGCCCCTGCCAGCGAATGCTGGCAGGGGCTTCTGGGAATTGTAGTCCATGGACATCTGGAGGGCCGCAGTTTGACCACCCCTGTTTTAGACTGTTTAAAATGTAAATTATATTTATTTTAAATGTTGGGATTTTAGTGTGAAACGCAACTGTTATAATCTGCCCTGAGCCCCTACAGGAGGGAAGGGTATAAATTTGAATGAAAGACAGAACAGAAAGGACAATAATTGGTTTTATAGCCCACTTTTCACTTTCTGAAGGAGTCTCAAAACAGCTTAGCAATCCCCTTCTCTTCCTCTCCCCCCAAGAGATACCCTGTGAGGGAGGTGAGGCTGAGAGAGCTCTGAGAAACTGTCCTGCAAGAACAGCTCTATCAGGACTGTGACTAGCCCAAGGTCACCCAGTTGGCTGCATATGGAGGCGACCTGCTACACCAAGGGGTTTATCTCCAGCGCGTGCCTGAGGATCTCCTTCTCACAGCTTCATACACCATTTTAAAAAGACACGTCCCACTTACCTTTGAAATGTTTAATGAAGCCAAACTCATTAAAGAAAGAAAACCCCACAAAGCACAGAAAACACAAAGTCTGAATTACCTGGTAAAAATAATAACCAATATAATAACTGATAAACATTCCTTAGCTGAGTTTGGCTTTTTCATATTTTATCGATTATTGGTAACATACATACATTTTAGACATGTAACAATAATAATTATATATTTGTAGCCTGCCCTTCCAAACAGGGTGGGGAACATCAGTAAAATCAATGTAGTTTAAAACTTTAAAATTCAACATACACGATCAGCCCCTCTAAAATACCCGGAGCGGGGAGGCCTGTCAAAGCGAGGTGATCTTTGAATTTCTCCGTTTCCTAGTTGTGATGCCAGCTGCTTGGTGGGTGTTATTGTGGGCCTTGACCATAAGCCCAGTGGAACAGCTGTGACTTTTAGGCCCTGTGGGAATGACTGAGGTCCAGCAGGGCCCTGATCTCTCTCGGTGGCTCAATCCACCTTGCTGGGGCCAGTGCTGAAAAAGCCCTGCGCCTGGCCAAGGCCGATGTCTCCTCCCTGGAGCCAGGGACTCTGAGCAGATCCCAATCTGAGGATTGTAGTTCTCTTGGGGGATAATCAGGGAAGTCTATGTGATTATCAAAATCATTCTGTTTTCTATACCTTAAACATTTTGATGTAATTGTATCCAAATAATCATTTAAGGGTTACCAACTACCTAGAGCCTCTTGTGGCGCAGAGTGGTAAGGGAGCAGTCTGAAAGCTCTGCCCATGAGGCTGGGAGTTCAATCCCAGCAGCCGGCTCAAGGTCGACTCAGCCTCCCATCCTTCCGAGGTCGGTAAAATGAGCACCCAGCTTGCTGGGGGGTAAAACGGTAATGACTGGGGAAGGCACTGGCAAACCACCCCGTATTGAGTCTGCCATGAAAACGCTGGAGGGCGTCACCCCAAGGGTCTGACATGACCTGGTGCCTGCACAGGGGATACCTTTACCTTTAACTACCTGGGGTGGGGGGGGGGGAAGGGCACTGTTGCATTAACAATACCCCTCCCTCTACCTCTTCAGCACCCTATTTCTACACACAAAAAGGCAGGGTCTTCCTCCCCCTTTCAGGCCTCTTAGCAATCCTAAATGCAGATACTTTTCCAAGCTAAGGGAGTTTGACAGAAAAATAATCTTCTCAGTACAATAAAGGTACAATATCAATGGAGGAATTCAAGGGGGCAGTTTGTGGAGCGTCATTGTTGGGGAGCCAGCCCTGGACCAACGCTTGGAGCCTGGGACAAGAGGAGAGCATTTTCTCCTTCCTGATTCTCTCTGGGAGAATCTGGGAATGGTCAGATCGGGGAATTGGTGTCCCACAATGTTCACCTATCAACACCAAGCTCCTTTCCACAGTACCGTATGTTGTTGGGGGAGGGGACTGACCCTTCAAACCAAGTTGTTGGGCTGGGGAAGATGACCCTGCCCCCCTGCCACTACTCTCTGAGCTTTCAAAGTGGAAACTTCCCAAATAAGATCACAGCAGGCTGGACTGGGGAGGGATTACTATGTTTTGGATGCCTTGTGGGTATTGTAGCAAGCAGATTCTGAAGATCATCCGGCAGCCAGGAAAAAGGTATTCGGAGATGGTTTGCCATTGCCTGCCGCTGCATCGTGACCCATAATGTTCTTTGGAGAAACCACCACCTAAATCCTAGGAGGTCTCCCTTCCCAATATTAGCCAGAGTTGACCTTGCTGTTAAAATCCTATTCACAAATTCATGTGTTCTTGCCATGAAGTGCATTAAATTGCTCTTTTTGCTTTAGTGACTCGTCTAAACCTTGTTGACCTGCTTTTGGGGTTTTGTTATATGTTGACATGAGCCTGACTCTTGGTCATGTGATGCTGTTATTTCCTTATCTGTCGTTTGACCCCAAATTAACCAGGTAATAATTTTTTCACAGGACTCTCTCCCATGTTCTCTCTCTGCCCTGACCTTGGGTAGCTGAAGTTGAAATGTTGTACTATCTGGCGCTGCTCTTGCGGGCTTTATTGTGGAACATGGTTGGGACAATCTTTTGCACCTGGTATGTAATTTGTGCACCACGCTTCGAATCAGGGTGAGGGATTGCAGGTGGCCATATAGGTGTGCTTAATTGCAGATCAGTTTCAGCAAGGAATTCCTTGCTCCTGTTTGTCTATTTTATTCAATAAAGAGATCACTTTTGCACCAAAAGATCTGCTTACTGGAAAACTCAACAGGACTTTGACACTTAGCTTCCAGGGTATGACAAGATTGGGCTTTCCTGGGGAGACATCCCTCAATCTCATTCCCCTCCCTCAGTTCCTTGTCAGATAATTTTTTTTTAATGTGAACTGAGAACACCAACTGTTCATACTATTTTAATGCCAGCATTAGGGAAGTTGTAGATATCTCCTGCCCTCAATTTGCCTATTTTGTTACAGGATTTGTAAGATAAACATTATGGAAGGTTTGGCAGATGTCAGATAGAGTTAGCTTGGCAGCTATTCTGAATTATCAAGTTTCCCAGGGGAGAGTGAGCACTAAAAGGGCTCAACATTAAGAGCATTTCTGAGCCACCAATGTGTCAAGTGTTTGAGGAAGAGACTCAGCAGAAATAACCATAGGGGAATTTCACACTCTGAGGTACAGGAAGGTTGGATGTCTACCTCAAGCTCTCAACACGCTAAGCATGGATGAGAGTCTTAGGGCTTAGGGCTAATCCTGCGTTGAGCAGGGGGTTGGACTAGATGGCCTGTATGGCCCCTTCCAACTCTATGATTCTATGATTCTATGATTCTTCCACTGTGTGGACTCCTCAATGCTTAAGGAGATATGAGCTGGTATTAAATTTCCTTCCACCTCAGAGAGCATATCCTTCATTTGTTCGCTGTGAAATCTATTTGAATCTTCAGTCATGGCTAAATCTCTTTCTACAATCTGAGGATTTGCATCATTTCTTCTAGGTTAGGGAAAGGTTTCGGTGCAGATGTAAACTCTTTTAACAGGGTTGACGTGGTGTCTACAGTTTCTACGGTGGGTGGGTTTTTTGGGGGGGTATATTATAAGAGAAAAGCTCTTTCACAGGCTAAACAGAGTTACATGATTTCTCGTGTGGGTCCTTAGATGGTTTTGAAGATTGCCGTGTTGACTGAATCTCTTTCTGCACTCTGAACATTCATAAGGTTTCTCCCCCGTGTGGGTTCTTTGATGCTGCTGAAGGGTGTAACTCCGACTAAATCTCTTCCCACATGCTGAGCATTCAAAAGGTTTCTCTCCTGTGTGGTTTTGTTGGTGGTGCTGAAGAGTTCCTCTCTGACTGAATCTCTTTCCACAGTCTGAGCATTCAAAAGGTTTCTCCCCTGTGTGGGTTCTCTGATGCTGCTGAAGAGTGAAACTCTGACTGAATCTCTTCCCACACTCTGAGCATTCAAAAGGTTTCTCCCCTGTGTGGGTTCTCTGATGCTGTTGAAGAGTGCCACTCCGACTGAATTTCTTCCCACACTCAGTACATTCAAAAGGTTTCTCCTTTGTATGGGTCCTTAGATGCCGTTGAAGAGAAGAACTGTCACTGAATCTCTTCCCGCACTCTGAGCATTGAAAAGGTTTTTCCCCTGTGTGGGTCCTTTTATGCTGATGAAGGTTGCCACTCTGACTGAATCTCTTTCCACATTCTGAGCATTCAAAAGGCTTCTCCCCTGTGTGGGTTCTAAGATGCTCAAGAAGATGGCCACTCCGACTGAAAATAATTCCACACTCTGAGCACTCCAAGGGTTTCTTCCCTGTGTGGGTTCTTTGATGCCACTGGAGATTGCTACTTGAATTGAATTTCTTTCCACACTCTGAGCATTGAAGATGCTTATCCCGTACATGCGTTCCTTGATGCTGCTGAAGATTGCCACTCCGACTGAACCTCTTTCCACATTCTGGGCACTCGAAAGGTTTTTCCCCTGTGTGGGTTCTTTGATGCTGTTGAAGATGGCCAACCTGGCTGAATCTCTTTCCGCACTCTGAGCATTCAAAAGGTTTCTCACCTATGTGAGTTCTTAGGTGCTGCTGAAGGTTACCGCTCCGATTGAATTTCTTCCCACACTCCGAGCACCCAAAAGGTTTTTCTTCCGTGTGGATTCTTTGGTGCAGCTGAAGGTTGCCACTCAAACTGAATCTCTTGCCACAGTCTGAGCACTCAAAAGGTTTCTCCCCCCTGTGGATTCTTTGATGCTGCTCAAGAGTATCACTCCGCCTGCATCGCTTTCCGCACTCTGAACACACAAAAGGTTTCTCCCTTGTGTGTATTCTTTGGTGCAAAAGCAGCTGGGATCTGTATTTGAAGTACTTTTCACACCGAAAGCATTTACTTGCCTTCGTTATGCTGTGCTTTGGAAAATATGAATTACTCCTTCTTCTCTCAGAGAATGTCTTTCCAGCCTCTGTGCAGATAAATGGCTTCTCCCCTAATTGACGCCTTTGGTGCTGAGCAAGGTGTGATTTGCGGGAGAGGCTCTTGCCACAGCCCAGGTAGCCGTAAGTTTTGTCTCCTGCATGTCTTCTTTGATGCCTAAGGAGCTCTGCTTCGTGAAAGAAACTCTGTTCGCACTCCGAGCACTGATGGGTCGTCTTTCCCCTGTGCGTGCGCAAATGGCTATCACGTAGGGACTGATCTGAGAAAGCGAGTCCGCACTCCAAGCACACGTACGTTCCCTCTGCTACGCCAATTATTTTCTGGAAATTCTCCCCTTGGCTTTCCTTCTGCCTCTGATTCTGGAAGTTCTCTTTCAAGTCTTCATCCTTAACTTCGTCTGGCAATAGCTGATGCAGTTCCTCAGACTCTGGATCATCCCCTGCTGGAATAACGAAAGAGATCCCGTTATATTCCGTCTACCCCTCCCCGTTCTCTCTGCATGTACTTTAAGTAAGATCTGCTGTCAATGCTTACGTACAAGAAGTTATCATGATGCCCAGTCCTACAACCGCAGCTAATCGCTCCCAGCAACTGATTAGATATTTGCTAATTATTCCACCATAGGCAGCTGTATTGAATCCAGAATGTTTCTCATTCCATTCAATATCAAGTGAGTACAAATCCAAATTACTGGGTTTTTCCTATTCATCTCTGGAACCTGTTAACCATTTTCATTGTGTTGTATGTTAATTTACTCTCACAACTCTGACTATATGAACTAATATTTCCATTCCTTGACATTGGTCTCTGAGGAGGAAGAGTTGATTTTTATACCCCACTTTTCACTTCCTGAAGGAGTCTCAAGGCGATTTATAATCGCGTTGCTGGCAGGGGCTCATGGGAATTGTAGTCCATGGGCATCTGGAGGACCACAGGTTGACTACTCCTGTTGTAGACCATAATTTGAACCCACTGCTCCCCCAGTCCTTGCCTCTAAGGCTGCAGAAAACAAGTAGGCCCCCTCTTCAACATTTCCACCTTTGACAGAAGTAAGCACAGCTCTCACTTCACCCCTTGCCCACCTCTCCTCCAAGCTGCACAGCCCCAACTCTCTCAGCCTCTCCTCGTGAGGCACGGATCCCAACCCCTCAGCCGTCCTCGTCACCCTTCCCTGAACACGTTCCAGCTTGTCAAGATCCTTCTTGAACTGCGGCATCCAGAACTGGACACAATCGTCCAACGCAGGATAGGAGGGCACCCTCAGTTCCCTTGCCCTGGTTCTGCAGGCCCCAAACGTTCCCAGGCTGCTGTGAGGGAGGGAAAAAGCAAGGACCTCACCCAGGTGAACCCCGCAGGTCAAAGGGGACCCCCATGATCTTCGGGAGAGGTGCCTACTGTCAGGGGGGCAGGTGATCAATATTGCATGGGGAAGGAGAGCAATCCAAAATTCTTCGGGAGGATGGAGCCGTGGTCAGGATCAAAGCCCACCTTCCCAATCTACCTGGCCGTGCTGAACTCGGCTTCTGTCGCCACCCCACCTCCGCACGGTGGGCAGGTGTCAGAAAAACGCATTACCGTTCTGCATTTTGATTCAGGCACCATTTCAATGGCAGCCTGAGCGATCCTTACCCAGAGCGGCCACGCTCCCGTAGCTCTCCAGCATGACCTCCCTGCAGAGCGCTCTCTGGCCCGGATCCAGCAGGGCCCACTCCGCCTCGGAGTCACACGCGGCCACACCCTCAAAGGGAGCGGGAGCCTGAAAGGAAAGAAAGGCAGAACCTCCCGTTAGAGGTCACAGCAGGCAGAGGACACACACTGCGATCCTGGATCACGGCTTGTGAGAGCCAGTTTGGTTTGAGAGCTAGGTTGGGGTCGTGGTTAGGAGTGCGGACTTCTAATCCGGCAGGTTTGATTCTGCACTCCCCCACATGCAGCCAGCTGGGTGACCTTGGGCTCGCCATGGCACTGATAAAACTGTTCTGACCGAGCAGGAATCTCAGGGCTCTCTCAGCCTCACCCACCCCACAGGGTGTCTGTTCTGGGGAGAGGAAGGGAAGGCGACTGTAAGCCGCTTTGAGCCTCCTTCGGGTAGGGAAAAGCGGCATATAAGAAACAACTCTTCTTCTTCTTCTTCCACAGAGATCACAACAACAACAACAAAAACAACAAAAACAACAACAGCAATTCCAGGTCTGTTTTTTACTGGTTATAATCCAGGGCAGGGGTAGTCAAACTGCGGCCCTCCAGATGTCCATGGACTACAATTGCCAGGAGTCCCTGCCAGCATTCGCTGGCAGGGGCTCCTGGGAATTGTAGCCCATGGACATCTGGAGGGCCGCAGTTTGACTACCCCTGATCCAGGGCCTGGTAGCAGCAGTCACATTTCAGAGGTGTGGTTGCACTGGGTAACGAGGCTTGCAGGAAGGGGAAGCCTATAAATAATAATTATTATTATGGGACAGCGGCCCCTGGGAGGAGTATCTGGCCCCCTCATTATTGATCCTGAAGAGGCAGCTGGACAGTGGCATTTGGGACCACATTTGATTGGTTTCTCTCTTATTATTGGAAGCCCCTCTTGGGGTTGCGGAGAAGATCCTACAGGAGATCAGACTGGCCTAAAGCAGGAAGTGTAGGCAAATGTTCTTAGGAGGAACCGCAGGGGCAAAAGGCCCTCCCCCAAGAGAAGAGCGGGGGCCAGGCTGTGCCCTGCTCATCCCCCCTACCTGGACCGGAGGGGCAGCAGCTGTTTCCTCTCCTCTGCAAAGACTTGGAAACATCTCGTCACTCCCTGCGGGGAACAAAGGAAGAACGCCTGAGTCGCTTGCTGGGGTGAATCCGGCTTTGTGCCCCCCGGTTCTTGGCGGTCCGGAGCCCTGCTCCACGCACAGGGAGCAAAATTTGTAACGATTCTTAATAACAGCGGAAGAAGCAGAAGAGGCGCCCCAGAGACCCATGAGCCTGGGGAAGTGATAAACACTGCCGACCCATTGCAAATGTCTGTGAAACGTGTCCTGTGAACTCCCGGGTGCAAAAAACCCGACAGCGTCCCAACTGGACCATAAGGAAGAATGCCATTCTCCCATTCAACGGGGCTCTCCCCCAGGCCTGCGGTTCTGGGCCGGCCGGTGGAAATGATGTCACACAACGTTGTTGCCATCTGGACATGACATCATCACATCAGCTGATACTCTGCAACAGCCTTTCAGTCATTGGACCGCGGAGGCACACCTGGACATTTTTTCAGGTTTCTGGACATACCGGAAGTGCTCTCAGATGGACGTGCCTCCCTGCCACGCCCCCTCCCCGGAAGTGACACCACCCAGGTGGACCCGTGGCTTCCTCAGCAGGTTTCCTGCCATGGATGAGGCACAACAGAAGAGGATGCAGGGATCCCCAGTCCACGTGAAACCCATTGATAAGTAGCTTTCCCTGTAAAGACAGGCTCTTTACGTGTCACTCTCCCTGCCCCCCCCGCCCCCGAGGCCAGCGGACTTTGTGGAAGTCCCCTCTGCCACCCCCAAGGGACGCTCCCTACCCACCCCAACCCCAAGGAAGGACTCTCCTTGCCCGAGGGCAGCCGCCACCAACAACCCAGGTCAACAAAGTGGTAGGCACACTTTCAAATAACCAGGACCGAAGCCAAATTATTTTTTTGTATGAATTCTGCATTGGGCAAAGAAGTATTTCTTTTTCCACCCCCCTGAACCTCACTGGGTGCCCCAACCCCGTCAGCGCACAAGGAGTCCTTACCGCGCAAGAGGGCGTCTTGCGCACGCGCCTGGGATTGCGCCCTCTGCCACTTCTCCGACAGCGACCCTTCCGGCTCGGTTAAAGGAGCCTCCATTTTCACAGAGGGTCCCTGCATCTGTGAAGAGCAGCCCGGGAGGACGGTAAGAGAAGGAACGGAGCCGGCCCCGGAGAGGAATTCGGCCGCAATCCCAGGCTCCTCACACCTGTATCCACCTGCAGAGCGGCTGTGATGTGAATCGATTAGGAGTTCTTGGTGTCTCTCCTTTTGGGGTGAAGGATAGATGCTACCTCGAAGTTAGGAAAGGTTTATTGCGTCTGACCATGCCAGTACAAGGGTCAATGCCACACAGGCAGACTCTAATTCCGCAGAGGAGATTCTCCCTCCTTGACCCTCCCTCCGTATCTATGCCTCTTTACAACTCATGGCCATAAGTGCATCTTTAGGCCAGCATGGTGTCGTGGTTAAGCGCATCAGCCTATAATCTGGAGAGCCACATTGGATTCCCCAACTCATCCTCCACATGAAGGCAGCTAAGTGACTTTGGGCCAGCCCCAGTTCTCTCAGAGCTCTCTCAACCCCACCTACATCACCGGGTGTCTGTTATAGGGGGAGGAAGGGAAGGCGATTGTAAGCCGCTTTACGATACATGAGGCTGGCTGGCCGACCTTGGGCCAGTCCCAGTTCTCTCAGAGCTCTCTCAGAGCATTCTCAGCGCCACCCACCTCACAGGGCATCTGTTGTGGGGAGAGAAAAAGAAAGGAGGGTCACAGAGGCTGGGTTTTCCTCCCAGGCCAGTGAATTATCTCCAAGTGTCAACACCTGGCAGCAAAAGCCTCAAGAGAAGGTCAGATATGGTTGAAGGGAGTGAAGGAAACCCCCTCACATGCGCTACAGGCCGTTTCTCCTCTACCTGACTCAGGAGGAAACCTCTGGCCAGGGAACTAGTCTCCGGCCCACATCTGCTGACCCACCACTGCATCTCCCGGGGTAGGAGGGCAGCAGTGGGTGCAACCAAGACTGTGGGGTGGTTGTGGACTCTGAATGTGAGCAGACAGCATGATGCGTCACCTCAAAATCACAAGATGTTGCTGTCCCACTGCATGCTGCACTGGTCAGACCCCCACCTTCTGGGCTGGGTGGTCCGCCAAAGAATTCCTTATGTGTAAGGCCACCTGCCCTCCTCCCCAGGCCTGCACTCACACAAACATCCTCAACCAGTCGCTCTGGATGTGTGCAACTAGTGAATATGAGTAGAATGACTCTTCTCCATCTCCTATTTTACTCCTCAACCCCCCCCCCCCCAAAAAAAGCTTTTTATTGGGTTTCCTCTTTTTTTTTAATTAAAATTAAAATAACCAGTAGTGAAACATCAGTTGCATATACATTTAACCTTCCTTGTACAGAAAGATTCTTGATACCCACTCCCTCCCCCCAAAAAAAATCCCAAACTCCAGTTGGCTAGTGGAGCAAACCTGGCACCTAACAGGGTTGCCAGCCTCCCGGTGGGGCCTGAAATCCTCCCGGAATTACACCCACTTCCAGCAGACAGGGATCAGCACCCCTTAAAGGAACGGGGGGAGGCTTCTGTAGCACTATACCCCACTGAACGCCCCACACATATGGCCTTTCTCGGAAGCCATCCCCCAAGGGGCAGGGACTGACCACCCGGGAGGTGGCAACCTTAGCACAACCCATAATTAAAAAGAAAGAAAGGGAAAAAAACAGCCCACCACTTACTCCTGAGCAAAGCTCCCAAGATCCGGCTGCAAAGCTCTCCCCGGGGGCTGCATGGTCTGCATGCAGTTTGCAAAAAAGAAAAAAGAAAGAAGCCCTGGGGAAGGAGCATTTCCTCTCTCCGCCTCCCCCAGCCCTTGCTCGGCCTCTCTAGCAAACAGCTCCGTCCCTTTAACCCTCTCGGTGCTGCAGGGAAAGAGGCCAAGTGCAAACTGAAGCCAGCTGACGTTTGGCAGTCCAGCCCCCCCCCTCCTCCCCCAGGGCCAACAATAGGGGAACCCGGTCAGAATCACAGAATCATAGAGTTTGAAGGGGCCATAGAGGCCATCTAGTCCAACCCCCTGCTCAACGCAGGATCAGCCCAGAGCATCCTAAAGCACCCAAGAAAAGTGTGTATCCATCGGCCTCCTGGTAGCTGAGTGTTGGTGATGTTCATTGAAGAACATGGTGTCCTGATGACAGATCTCTAGCACAGGTCTTTCCCAGATTCCAGCACCACTCCCAGCTTGGAGGAGAAGGGGCCTTTCCTTGCTCTACTGTCACCCTGTATAAAATAATAGGATGAGGGTTACTGGCTTTGGTAGCTTTTTTGGGTTGTGGAGCCCTGTTCTGGTCGTTTTTGCTCCTAACATTTCGCCTGAATCTGTGGCTGGCACCCTCAGAAGTCTGCCACAGCAAGATGTGCATCTGTGGCACACAGAGATACATGGAGCCGGCTTGGTGGGGTGGTTAAGAGCGGCGGCGGCTTCTAATCTGGCAAGGCGGGTTTGGTGCCGCGGGTGACTTTGGGCTCGTCACAGCCCTGATGGTGCTGTTCTCGCAGAGGAGTGCTATCAGAGCTCTCTCAGCCCCACCTACCTAATGTTGACCTCGCCCGGGTCGTGAGCGGGTCCCCTGAGAACCCACAAGGGGAAGGAGCTCGGGAGGGCGGAAAAAACCAACCCCGCAGAGCTGAGCGCAGCCTGGCCCTGACCCGGCCGCCTGGGCCTGCAGCGCCGAAAGGGTTAACGGGACAGCCCTTGCCGAGAGAGGCCGAGCCCCCAAAATCAGGGGGGGGGCTCTCTTCCTGCAAAGGAGGGGGCCGAAAGGCTCTCTTCCTGCAACGGGGGGGGGGTGAGGGGTTGCTCCTGAATTTGGGGGAAGGGAGGCAGCAGAGCAGCGCCCCGCAGCCGGAGCCCGGGAAGGTCTGCTCGCAAGTAAGCCGCGGAGGGAAGCGCCGTCTCGACCCCGGAAGGGAGGAAGGCGCGGATCGGGGCCAGGCGTGGCTGTCGCCCGGTTGCCACCTCCCGGGTGGGGAAATTCCCGCAGCCATCGGGAGGGGGAAGTCTGAGAAGGGCCAGGGTGGGGGAAATGCCCCAAGGGTCCCCCCCGCCAAGGCAGCCATCATCTCCAGGGGGGCTAATTTCTGTCTGGGGTGTAATTGGGGGGGTCTCCAGGCCCCCCCTGGAGGTTGGCACCACTATGTCAGCAGAGCTTGGCTGGGGGGGGTGATCATCCGGTTAAGTTAAATGGCTGAAGCGGAGGTTCTGCGGCTGGTCAGTCTCACCTGCAGCCTGGCCAAACTGGCCCTTTCCCGCTCCATCCTGAGACCCTGGGCGGGGGGGGGGGGGGGAGGAGGAGGCTGCCAGCCGGTACCCAGAGGAGAGGACAACCTGGGGAAACCCTGTTGCCAGGGCGCTGGGAGCCTAGCAACGCCAGGAAAGAGCATGGAAACGCCGCCAAGGCCCACCAATCCCAGCAGGAGGCGGATCCCCTCTGACAGGCAGAAGGCGGGGCATGCTGAGCAGGCCACGCCCCCTGGCACCAGCCTTCTGGGCATACCTTGCAGGGAGGATCAGGCAGGGGTGGTTTAAGGATGTGGGGGGCCCCGAAGCACCAGAGCCAGTTTAAGGATTTGCTGGGGGGGGGGGGCTAGCAGGGTACAATTGCAGCGGGAGCAGCCAAAGTGGGGGCGGAGGGACCCCTACAATGGAAAAAAGTGGCCCTCTGAATGCCCTTAAAAAGGGAGAGGGGGGAGGGGGGAGGGGGGAGGGGGGAGGGGGGAGGCTACAGCCCTGTTCTATTGGGTGGAGCACAGTGCAGGGGCCCCTGGAAGCGTGGGGCCCGTAGGACATGCTATGGGGATAAACTGGGCCTGGGATCAGAATCATAGCATGAGAGAGGGAACCCCTGGAATGAACACAGAAGCAGCTGATCTGCAGACTACAGAGACCACTTTGTGTGCAAGACCCGGCTGCTGTGGAGGGGGACTTGGCCATTATCCTCGACCCAACCTAAGCTCCACCTCCAAAGGTCCAGGAATGTCCCAATCCCAAGTTGGCAGCCTTTGGATTTCATTCATTCATTCATTCATTCATTCATTCATTCATTCATTCATTCATTCATTCATTCCCTAAAGACCCTGGAGGATTACAGTGTATAAAACTTAAACAGAGCATAAAACTTAAACAGAGCAAAGACATAAGACTGGCGACATAATGCCCCACCCCCACCCCGCAGCTATCCACCATGGGGTGGGTACACAAGGTTTTAGAGCTTAGCCTAAAATACCATTCCCAGCCCTGGCCTCAACAGAAGACTGTTGTTAGAGCTCCGCTTTGCAGTTCCTCGTCCTGCAGAACTTTGGTAGCTCCGTCAGGGCCCTCAGCTCTCCCGGGAGCTCATTCCACCAGGTCGGGGCCAGGACCAAAAAGGCCCTGGCCTGGGTCAAGGCCAAGCGTGCTTCTTTAGGGCCAGGGACCTCCAGCAGATGAGCATCCGCAGAGCGAAGAGCCCTGTGCAAGGGCGTAAGAAGACAAGTGGTCCCTCAGATAGGCAGGGCCCAAGTTTAGAGAGAGCTGAGCTGGTTTTTTGTAGCCCTCTTTTCACTACCTGAAAGAATTTCGAAGTGGCTTATATTCGCCTACCCTTATTCTCCGCAACAGATATACTGTGAGGTGGGTGAGGCTGAGATAGCTCTGAGAGAACTGTGACTGGCCCAAGTTCACCCATCAGGCTGCATGGGGAGGAGGAGTAGAGAATCAAGCCCAGTTCTCCAGATTAGAGGTTGTCCCTCTTTAGCTGCTACACCAAGCTCCCAGAGGAGATCAAGGCCCTGCTGGAGCTAGCGCACTTCCTCAGGGCCTGCAAAAGGGAGCTCTTCCGCCTGTTCCAGCGACAATCACTGGGCCCCCTAAACCCCTCCCCAGAAAATGAACTGACCAGCCTTTGGGTTAACTGGTTCGTTGTTACTCCCAGGTTTTGGAAAGTTCTGAAACCACCGTTGTGCTGTCCTCCTATCCAATGATGCTGAACTGTTTTCTATCTGCTCCTAAGTGCCCTGTGTTCCACCTGGTTCTAGGTAAACCACCCTGAGCCAAAAGGGAAAGTGGTATATAAATGTAATTAATTTATGGATTAATTAATTAATTTAAATTTTTCCCTCTGAGGACGTGGCAGAGCATCCCTCAAAAGGTGCCCACTCTCAGTACCCACAAACAAGACCTGCCTAGGATGGCATCTATAAACAGTTGAGGAGTTTACGGGGTGCCCGACCTTAGACTCCCCCACCGGGACATTTTCATTTGACTCTCCCCTGAACCTTTGAGGTGATGGCAAGAGGTCAAATGTCCAGGAATTCCCCAAATTCCCAAGAGGGTAGCCAGACTCTCTGCCCCCCGGGGAGATGGGGGAGTGAGCATGGCAGCTCCAGGTCAGGAAACTCTTGGGGTTTGGGGAGTGAAGCCTTGGGTGGTCAGGGACTTGGGGGGGGGGGGGAGTACTGTGCCAGAGAGTTTATCACCAAAAGCATCTCTTTTCTCCAGGGGAGCTGATCTCCGTCGCCTGGATATGAGCTGCAATTCTGGGGGATCTCCCGGTCCCCCCTGGAGGCTGGCATCCCCGGTTCTGGCGTGCCTGGGCGCCTTGGGTGTGGGTGGTTCGGCCGTCCCGCTGCTCCGCTGATGCCGGGTGGGGAAGGGACCGTCCACCTTCTCGGCTGCTCGGCCTGCAGCGCTGAAAGGGTCAATGCAGCGGAGCCGCCTGCTAGACCAGCCGAGCCAGAGGGAGGGAGAGAAGGAAGGAAGGAGGATGGGAGGAGTGGAGGGGAACCCCGCCGGGAGGAATTCGCAGCCGGAGCCCCGGGAGGCCGCCTCGCGAGTAGGTCTTACCGGGACCTACTGGGCAGGGAGGAGGAAGGAGAGAGGGCGGCTTAAAGCCAGTATTGGCCAAAGGGAAATAGATCTATCTGCAATTCAGCGAAATAACAGATAAAAGGTACAATATTTAGGGTGCAGATGCCTTAGGCTACCCTTTTCTCCGTGGCCACGAGGGCTCTCATTTTCCTGGCCGCAAGGGCATAAATAAAGAGGGGATTTGCAGGGGGCTGGACTGGATGGCCCTGGAGATCCCTTCTAGCTCTGGGATGCCGTGATCCTAGGTAATCTGTCGGAAATAGAGAGATTGGTATCAGGCGATAAAAATGTCAGTTTATCCTGCTCAGACACTGGGGGTGCCTGCAAAGGTGCGGGGGGGGGGACGACGACAGTTTTCAACTATAATTTCCTTAAGTTTGGATCTGTTGTATCCTTGTGGAGAACAAAAGGTGGCCCCTGCATTTTGTAAAGGAATATTCATGTTAATTCTCAGCCCAGAGAGGGGTCCTTCACGCATCCTGGGTCATTCAAACACCCCCGTGTTTTACCCAGGGCTGCCCCCTCCATATCTGCCATTTCCCTGCCTCCCCCTGCCCCCCTCCCTCCCAGCTGCCCTGACCTGGGGAGACGCCCTCCTGCCCCTGCCCCTCTGCCAGCCATCGCCAAAGACCTAAGGGGGGGGGGATCTCCGCAATGGGTCAGCCGTTCCCATTCACTTTGCCCTGAGCTCCGGTTTGCACAGGGAGAGGTCGCCCAAAAAACAGCCAGTTCCACGGTCCTCGGAGGCCAAGATCATCCCATCCTCGATAATTTTTTAAAGAGCCTAATAGAGATGGTTGATTTTCCTTGAAGGACCAAACACGCATATCTAAAAGAGCTTGACGCTTGAGGTGGCAAAGCAATATTAACCCTCAGTTCAAGCTCTGACCTTAGCCTACAGCTTTCCTGACAGATATTTCGGGAATTCACTGAGCTGGGAAGAAAACTCAGCCCCGATTCTTGCCCCTGCGGCTGAAGCAGCTCTGCTGGTCTGGAAGTGAGGCCGGATTTGTCCCTTCAGCGTATTCCATTCCTTCTCTGTCCCTTTTTGCTGTTTCAGAAGTGGGGGCCACCCGTGAAGATGGAAGCGCAGCCCTCTGAAGGAGGAGGAGCTCGGTCAGAGGGGAGTCCGAGGGCACCGGAGCAGGCCCAAGATGCCCTATCAAGGGGTACGGGGGGCTCCTTGGTGGATGGGATCAGGGCACTGATTCAAGTGGTCGGGTGGAAAGTTTGGGGCCGGAGAAAAAGGAACTAGGCCTGCTCACGACACAGAGTGGAGTTCTGGGGTTTAGGGCCACAGGAGGTCGGGGTGGCCTCTCCCTCGAAGGGGGAGCAGAATCCACTCTCCATACCACGCATGTTTTATAACTCTTTCATGTCTCCCCTTAATCATCTCTGAGAGCCCCCAAACCCCTCAGCCTTTCCTCACAGGGAGGAGTCTGCTTGGTGGCCACTTAATCGTCTTGGAGGTTTCCGCAGCCAGGCCTGCTTTTCACCTTCCTGAAAGATTGTGTGTCGCCTGCAAACATGACCTCTCGTTCGAGGTCATTTTTGAACAAAAGAAATTTTACCTGTCCCAATGCTGATCCTGGCGGAAACGGCGCTAGTTACTTCCCTCCATTGTGAGAACTCTCCGTTTATTCCTGCTCTGTGTTTCGTATTCGAGAATCATAGAGTTGGAAGGCACCTCCTCGGACATCTAGTCCAACCCCCTGAACTGTGCAGGACACTCACAACCCTCTTGCTCTCCCACTGTATCCTGCTACCCCTTAAACCTTCACAGAAACAGCCTCTCCGTCAGATGGCTCTCCAGCCTCTGTTTAACCATTTCAAAAGATGGAGAACCCACCACCTCCCGAGGAAGCCTGTTCCACTGAGAAACCGCTCTGACTGTCAGGAACTTCTTCTGGATGTTGAGACAGAATTTCTTTTGCAGTAATTTCCTCCCATTGTTTCTGGCCTGTCCCTCCGGGGAAGAGAGATCAACTCTGCTCCATCCTCTACATAGCAGCCTTTTAAATACTTGAAGATTGTTTTAATTTGTTAAAAATTTATCTGGTGATATGTCCATATAGGGTCACGTCAACCTAACCCTCTCCTCCCAAAATGGCTAATGATGGGCGTGGAGAGGGTGGGAAAGGGAGGGGCCCTGGGTGGGTGTGTTCCCAGCTCTGCTTCCCAACCATATTCTGCACAGCTGCACCACTTTGGGGGTTTCTTGTTGCCTGAACAATGTTTCAGAGGTTTCTCAATTGTAAAAGAATTAAGAAAACCTGAATTTGAGTGCAGATGTAAATGTAATGGCAGATCAGACCTCTTTGCCTGGATTCAAACAGGATCTCTCTCTATTTATTTCAGCAGCGAATGATCGGAGGAATGAGGAAGATGAGGAATTGCATCCTCTATTCCCTGATGAAGTCAAGAATGAAGACTTGAGAGGGAAGTTCAAGTATCAAAACAGACGTAAGAGGCAAAAAGGAAGCCAAATGAACGAGAAGAGGGATCAATCCATTCCTTGTCAAGGGGGGGATTTCCCCGAAGTAATAATTCACATAGTGGAGGAAACATACAAGTGCTTGGAGTGTGGAATGGACTTCTCAGATCAAGCAGAATATAATATCCATCAAAAAATGCACAGTGAGAAAAAGACCCATCAATGCCTGGTGTGCAGAAAGAGCTTCCTTTGTACAGAAGATCTGCTTAGACACTTAAGCACTCACACAGGAGAGAACCCTTACAGCAGTTCAGATTGTGGCACGAACATCTCTGAGAAATCGGACTTAGTTCATTCAGAAGAGAAAACATTTCTCTCCTCAGAGGGTGGGATGACATCCTCTGATGGAAAAAAGGGTAATATCCATTTTGTAAAGCACAGCATCATGAAGGCGCATAAATGCTTTCGGTGTGGAAAGTCCTTCAGATACAGATCACAGCTCCTTGTGCACCAAAGGATCCACAGAGGGGAGAAATCTTCTGAATATTCAGAGAGCGGAAAGAGATTCAGTCAGAGTAGCAACCTTCAGCGGCGTCCTAGAACCTGCAAAAAGGAGAAACGTTTTGAATGCCCACAGTGTGGAAAGAGATTCAGTCGGAGCTGCACTCTTCAAGAGCATCAGAGAATCCACACAGGGGACAAACCATATAAATGCTCAGACTGTGGAAAGAGGTTCAGTCACAGTAGCAATCTCCAGCGGCATCAGAGAACCCACACAGGAGAGAAACCTTTTGAATGCTCAGATTGCGGAAAGAAGTTCAGTCACAGTAGCAATCTCCAACGGCATCAAAGAACATATAGATGGGAGAGACCTTTTGAATGCAGAGAGTGTGGAAAGAAATTTAGTCGGAGTGGCTGTCTTCAGAGGCATCAAAGAACCCACACAGGTGAGAAGCCTTTCGAATGCTCAGAGTGCGGAAAGAGGTTTAGTCAGAGCGGCCATCTTCAAAAACATCTAAGAACCCACACAGGGGAGAAACCTTTTGAATGCTCGGTGTGTGGAAAGAGATTCACCCAGAGTGGCCATCTTCAGCAGCATCTAAGAACCCACGTAGGGGAGAAATCTTTTGAATATTCAGTGTGTGGAGACAGATTAAATTTGAGTGGCCATTTTCAACTGGATCAAAGAACCCACATAGGGGAGAAACCTTTTGAGTGTGCAGAGTGTGGGAAAAGGTTCAGTCAGAGAGGCAATCTTCAGCAGCATTTAAGAACTCACACAGGGGAGAAACCTTTCGAATGCTCAGAGTGTGGAAAGAGATTCAGTCGGAGTGGCACTCTTCAGCAGCACCAAAGAACCCACACTGGGGAGAAACCTTTTGAGTGCGCAGAGTGTGGAAAGCGATTCAGGCACAGTGGCAGTCTTCAGCAACATCAAAGAATCCACACAGGGGAGAAGCCTTTTGAGTGCTCAACATGTGGAAAGAGATTCAGTCAGAGAGGCAGTCTTCAGCAGCACGTGAGAGCCCACACAGGGGAGAAACCTTTTGAGTGCTCGGAATGTGGAAAGAGATTTCGTTTCAGTAGCAATCTTCAGAAGCATCTAAGAACTCACATAGTGAGAAACCATGTAAGTGCTTAGCCTATGAGAAGAGCTTTTCTCCTATTTCATGCCTCAAAGGCAACTGCAGACTATACAGAGCACTGAAACGATGTAATATGTAGCTGGAATCTACACAGAAACCTTGCCCTAATTGGGAAGAAGTGCTGGGACTGTGGAAAGAGCTTTCAGCAAGTCTGAAACCTCAAATGGATCCCACAGGGAAGAAATGAAGGACAGGGAGGCGTTCTGTGAGTTAAAGGATCAGCCAGTATCTCCATAGCATTGAGGATTCCACCCAGAGCAGGAACCTCATCATGTATGGCAAAAGCCTGAGCCACAGGTTTGGCTGCAGAGGAAAGGACACGCAGTAATGGGTTTAAACTTCAAGTACAACGATATAGGCTAGATATCAGGAAAAAGTTTTTCTCAGTCAGAGTCGTTCAGCAGTGGAATAGGCTGCCTAAGGAGGTGGTGAGTGCCCCCTCACTGGAAGTCTTCAAGCAAAGGTTGGATACACACTTTTCTTGGATGCTTTAGGATGCTTAGGGCTAATCCTGCGTTGAGCAGGGGGTTGGACTAGATGGCCTGTATGGCCCCTTCCAACTCTATGATTCTATGATTCTATGATTCTATGATTCTATGACTTTCCAGTAAACTTGTATCGGAATAGCTGGTTCTGATGAGGGTTTTCTGCAAAGGCTCAGATGTTGGAGAATCAGAAAGTCTCCAACAGTAGTTACAGAAAGAAGGACCTTTTTAGTGGCTACCCTCCTCTGCAAAACTTGCTCCTTCTGGTTCCTTGTCAAGCTTACTCTTTCTGACACCTGCAATTTAAAGTATTGGCCATTACATGCAGATTATGAAAGTACTGCTTACGAAATACAAAGATCTTCATGGCCTTAGACTGTCATATTTGCGAGAGCACCACCTCAACAGTTGCGCTCCTCTGTGTGAGGTCTTCTGCAGGAGCCAAAGTCCAGATGGGCAAAATCAACAACTGCCCAATCGCCCAGATGCCTGCCTTATCACCTTAAGGAACGGCCTGCCTGAAGAAGTCCCGGCTTTCCACCAAGTATGCCGAACAATTTATTCAAGATGGCTTTTCTACGTATGCTGTAGAGTCGCACTGGACGAAATGACTCACAAAATTACTAAGGACTGTGGTCTCTATCATGCCGAGTTTAGCTTGCTGAAACTAAGAGCCTGCTATGTACATTTCAGTCATTTAATGCTTCCTGTTCAGGCCCCTGCTTTCGCTTTGGTTCTGTTTTTAGGTCTCTGATTGGTTCTGCAAAGCTAATCCTATCGTGTTGTTTATTGAGTGCTCCATCTTGTTGATTATGTGGCCTCACTCTGTGTCACCTGCCTAGAGTCCCGATGAGAAATTCAAACTGTATAAATCAATAAAAACTGGCTGAGCCCACATTGACTCCATGCCCAGATGATGCCCCAAAAAAGCCAGTCTGGCCTGAAAGAAATTCATTTCCCAATCTCAAAGTGGCGATTGGCATTCCCCTGGGCCTGCAAGGAAGGACCACGACAGGCAAGCATGGACACAGTTCCTTCTGCCCACCCACTCACCATCTGCCCGAGTTCAGAAGATGAAGGGCAATAAATAAATTTAAAAAAAAAACAGGAGTAAGGAGGGAAAGTCCTATGCTGCAAAAATATATATAAATTATCAAATGGGGGAACAGAACAGAATGGAAACAGATTGGTAACACGGATTTTCCAAGGCTGTATAAATCCAAAATTAAAACGAGCTGGCTCTACCTATCTGTCAAGGGGAGCACTGGCATAGAAATTACTATCAGGAGGGGGAGTAGTTAACCTTGTCGGTCCAATGGCCATCTCCTGCCAAGGAAAAGACAACAGGAGAGGATTTCTGCTCTGCAGGAACATAACGGTTGGAAACTAGTTTCACATTTTCTACTGAGACAAACTGCATTTCAGAATTTGTGATATAAAGGTTAAAGGTCCCGTACTCTGCTGGACAAGAGCCTCTTGTGGAGCGGAGTGGTAAGGCAGCTGTCTGAAAGCTCTGCCCATGAGGCTGGGAGTTCAATCCCAGCAGCCGGCTCAAGGTTGACTCAGCCTTCCATCCTTCCGAGGTCGGTAAAATGAGTACCCAGCTTGCTGGGGAGTAAACGGTAATGACTGGGGAAAGCACTGGCAAACCACCCCGTATGGAGTCTGCCATGAAAATGCTGGAGGGCGTCACCCCAAGGGTCAGACATGACCCGGTGCTTGCACAGGGGAGACCTTTACCTTTACCTTACTCTGCTGGACAGACTGAGAGAATCGGTACTTGTTCCCTGTCTCCTGGGCCAAGAGAGGTTGGATCCAGCTGCCCTCCAGAATCTAATCACCTACACAGAGGGGGCTGGGGTGTCCCACCAGAAGACCTTTCTGTGGAGGGAAATTCAGTCAGAGACAGTAATACAAGGTGCATAGCTTGTAAATGAGCTAAAACCTCGTAAGGGACAGACCAGAACCAATGGGATGAAATTAATTAAAAATAAATTCTATCTAAACATTCAGAAGACATTCCAGAGAGAGCGGTTTCTCAGTTGAACAGGCTTCCTCGGGAGGTGGTGGGTTCTCCATCTCTGGAGCTTTTTAAACAGGCTGGATGGAGAGTCTGATTCTCTGATGGAGAGTCTGATTCTGCGAAGGCTTAAGGGGGTGGCAGGTTACAGTGGATGAGCGATAGGGCTGTGAGTGTCCTACATAGTGCAGGGGGTTGGACTAGATGACCCTTCCAACTCTATGATTCTAAGTGGAATTATTGGGAAAAACATCCAATTTAGGGGATCTTTGGATCCCAAGAAGTAGTTTGCAGTGGGCCCTTTAACAAGAGGAAGGACCTTATGCCAAGAGAGAGCATTGGACAGTATCACTGACATCTTATGCTCCGCAAATCCATTAGATTGTGCATGGAAGGGACGGCTGCTTTGCACCAGGAATTAGAACAGTGAACCCCTCAAATTCTGCTGAAGCAAAACTGGGAACCGTGTCACTGGGGGCCGTCTGTGGTGTGTGGATGCTGATATGAGGCATCAAAGCCTAGCTTTCAACTCCCTCTAGGCAATGATCCATGAAAATTGGGACAGAGAAGTCCCAATGACTAGACTACATAGCAAGCTTACTCATCCAGGGTTTTGTGAAACCCTGGGGTTTCTTGAAGACCCTTGAAGGGTTTCCCGAATGGGTGGGAGTTAATTAAGTTTAATACATTAAAAAAAAATTGTTAAACATTTATAAGATGATATGACCACATATGCTCATGTACACCCTGCCCCCTCCTTCCCCAAATGGCCAGTGATTGGTCTGGAGGGGGTGAGAAGGAAAGGGGCCACAAATGGGTATGTACACAGCTATGCTTCCGAACCATATTGTGCAGGACTGTGCCACTTCTGGGGTTTCTCGAAGCCTGATGAATATTTTAGGGAGGTCTCAATGGTGAAAAAGTTGAGAAAGGCTGATCTGTAGCCATGTGCAGGAGGCAGAGTCCGCATGTGATCCATGTGAAGAATTTCAGAAGGTTGAGTGTCCTTGGGAAGGGAGCCCAGGTGAGATTTAGCTACATTTGAGAGATTGACCAACAAACCTGATTTTAATTAGCCACAACTGGGCCACCAAGATTTACTCTGGAGCGCAAGGAAAATACCCTTGAAGGAACAAGAACTCTTCATGAGGGACTCACCCCTTGAGAAGACGTCCAGTCTTTCTGCACAAAAAATAATTCTCACAGACAGAAACATTAAATATGCACGGAGTATGAGAAGGAGCATTTTTTGAGTGAATGCATTACATATCACAAAAGAACTCACACAGAAGAAACCTTTCCTGGAAGATTTCAAAGTTGGAAAACAAGGTACCCAGTTGGGGGGTGAGATCATGTGGATGAACCCAAACCCATCTCTGCAGAAAGAGTTGAGGTCTCGTTTTTTGTATTAAACACTGTCAGTAGCTTAGTCTGACGAAGAGGGCTTGCACTCGAAAGCTCACGCCTTGAATAAATCTTTGTTGGTCTTAAAGGTGCTACTGGACTCTGATTTTACAGTAGCTTCCGAGTCATGGCAACCCTATAAATTAACATTCTCCAAAAGTCCCAGTTTTAAAAACTGCTCTTAGGTCTTGGGAACTAAAGTCCGTGGTTTCCTTAATGCTGTAATTTCACCTCATGTTGGGTCTTTCCCTGTGGCCTTTAAGTTTCCATGGCCCAGTGGGAATTCATCCCCTCTGCCCTGTTTTTTAAAAGCAATTCTCCAGTGCCATCTACTGGCAGAAGATGCCTGCCCTGGGAACTTTAATTTTGCACTGTGAGTGCTTTGAAACCTCCTAACAGGTGAAAACTGTGAAGGGAGTGGCAGGTTCCTCAAATGAAATCTGAGGAACTGGGAAATGACTGTTGAAGAGAAGAGAGTTTACCCTTGACTGAGGACTGGGAAGGTAGCAAGGAAGAGAGGGAGGATGGCTGAAGATGACCTAAAAGGAGCAGAGCTTCTAGTTTATAGAAGTAGTTCCCTGACCAGTTGAAAAGGTAGTTGAAGCTCTAAAGCATGGAGAGATCCCTGGTTTGTTTAGAGAGAAAAGGATTCTGGGATAATTGGTAGGGTATCCCTGCCTTCTGAGACTTGAACAATCAGTTATAATCAAGAACTTCTACTGCACTAGACCCTGGAAATACAGCCTCTCTGCTCTAAGCTTCTAAGATCTTGTGAAAAATTTAGATCTCTTCCTTGCTGGAAACATATTAACTGGGGTTTGTGGAATTACCTCAGAGTTATTATTGATTCACCTCAGATTTTCCCCCCTCTTGATTCCATCTGACCGTTCTCCCTCTACATTGACTGAGATGTTTAGTTTATTTTTGCCCTTTCAAAAGCCTCTGGTGTGCCATTCTCAAAAGTAGAAGCTAACCGGGTGATTTTGTCTCTTCCCTCAAGTTCCTGGGCTGAGCCAGCATCAAAAGATTACCTGCCAGGGTGGGGCAGCCAGAAACCTTCAAACAAGGAGAAAATAGCTAAAGGAGCTGAGCAGTCAAAAAGAAATTTAAAAAAATGGAGGGGAAAATCCTGCAAGTGAGGGAGGCAAGGGGGTGAAATCACCCTATACACCTTTATAACATTTGCCAAAAAAGCACTACTGAAGGACACAAAGAAGCTTTTTAAACCTGAAGCTTGCAACAACAACAACAAAAGATCTGAAAGTGTGGAATTTAGTAGGAATCACAAAGGAGCCCTACGTCTTGTCATATTTGAATAATTTGGGCAAATATGTTCCGGCTAGAACAGTCATACAGTTGGCTGGGAATCTAGCCCAGTGGCACACTGGCTGAACAGCATGCCAAGAGAGCGCCAAGAGAGTCAGATTCCCACGGAAAGGAGCCTCACAAGTTGGCCCTCCACTGAGCATCACTCGCACCCTGCTCCTCCAAAGGGATCCACATGGAATCCAGTGAGCAGGCAGATTCCCGCACTTTTGCCAAGCCACCGAGCTCACAAAAGAGGGTTCAGTCTGGTCCTGACCCGATACAGCTGGCGGCTCCTGTGGTCACACTCGACAAAACTGTGCCCACGCATAAAGGGAACCCTTAAAATGTGTGGCGGGTGGGTGTGGGGGTATTTGTAGATAAAGTTCCAGAGATTTCCACCAATTTCCCTCAGCCCTCTCCTCCACTCTCACCTCCAGTGAACACCGACACACACACACACAAAAAACCCTGCCTAAAACAGCAACTATAAGCGGTGGTTGAGGGGGGGCCTTCCTTAGAAACCCCCTCCCCACCTGAAAATATTAATTTGACTATCCCCAAAACCACTGAGGTCAGGGCAAAGGGGCCATAGGCCTGGAAATTCTCCAGATTCGCAATGGGGTTGCCCCCGGGAGGACGGGCGAGGAGCACTGCCAGCCTGAGGCCTCCGTGGGAGAACCATACCCAAGGGCCCGCCCTCCAAGGCACCCGTGTTCTCGAAGGGAACTCGTCTCTATAGTCCCGAGATGAGCTACGCTTCTCAACGGGAGGTGGCAACCATCTCCAGTATGGCAGAGTCACCACAGTCCCCAGGAGGGAACAGGGAGCAGGATCGCTGGGAGGGAGCTTGGAAAGTGGGAAGATGGTGCTCTGGTCTCCAATGCAACTCCGACACCCCTTTTCTGGGACGAAGCCTGGCGGGGTGGCCTTTGGGGGGGGCAGAGAGCCCAGATCTGCATTTTGGAAAGGAATATAAATCAACACGACTCCTCGGCCAGGGGGGGTCCCAGACAGGAGTCCTTCAAGCCCTTCGGCTCCTTCAAATATACCCTGGATTTTAGCCAGTGCTCTCCCCCTCCCCATCTGCCTTCCCTCCCTCCCTCCAGGCAGCCCCTCTGCCCTGACTTGGGGAGACCCTCCCTGCCCCTTCCCCTCTGCTGCTGCTTGGTCGGAGCTATAGTCAGAGGCCAATGGAAGGGATCTCTGGAATGGGTCAGCCATCCCCAGGCACTTTGTCCCGGGCTCCAGTTTACCCCCAGGACGGAGGGAAGCACAGTCCTCGAAGGCCAAGAGCATCCCGTCCACAGCAGGTTTTAAAAAAGCCAAATGGAGTCAGTTTATTCTCCAAGCAGGCCTCTCTAAAAGAGCTTGACACCTAACGTGGCGAAACAACATTAATAACAATTTGTAACCTGCAACAGGGACGCGGCTTCTGATCCACCAGCACATCCCTTTTGTGTTTCGTGACCTGGGCTGGTGAGCTTCATTTTCTGACTCACTGTACTGGGGCTGCCTTGGACTCAGCGTCAGAATCAATTCTCTCTCTCTTTTTTCTCCCCAATATATCTTTTTATTTGTTTTGTTTAGAAAACAGAATACAGAAAAAAGCAAGTTAAGACAGATTACGGATGAATACAATAGAAAAAGTGGGGCATTCAATAAACAACACAGTACAATTAGAGTTGCAGAACTGAGCAGAAATCTAAAACCAGGACTGAAGCAAAGCGTAAGGTAACATGATACATTAAATAATACAAAAATTACACAGGAGGAGCCTAGATTCAGTAAGCTAAACACAGTAGCACAGACCACGGTCCCTAATAATTTCTCCAAGTAACTGTGAATTATTTAGTACAGTGCAGCTCTATAGCATACAAAGGAAAACTCTCTTGAGTCATTGTTTTGCAGTTTGTGGAAAGCCAGGAGCAGGAGGAAGAAGAAGGAAGAAGAGTTGGCTCTTATATGCCGCTTTTCTCTCGCCAAAGGAATCTCAAAGCGGCTTACGATCTCCTTCCCTTTCCTCTCCCTACAACAGACACCCTGTGGGGTAGGTGAGGCTGAGAGAGCCCTGAGATTACTGCTTGGTCAGAACAACTTTATCAGTAAAGTCATTGTTTTGCAATTTATGGAATGCCTGGAGGAGGAGGAGGAGGTTCTTATATGCCACTTTTCTCTCCCCGAAGGAATCTCAAAGCGGCTTACTCTCCCCCCTTTCCTCTCCCCATAACAGACACCCTGTGAGGGAGGGGAGGCTGAGAGAGCCCTGAGATTACTGAAGAGTTGGTTCTTCTATGCCACTTTTCTCTACCTGAAGGAGGCTCAAAGCAGCTTACAGTCACCTTTTATTATTATTATTTTATTATTATTAGATTTATATCCCGCCTTCCCATTCCTCTCCCCACAACAGACACCCTGTGAGGTGGGTGTTGTGTTCACTGGAATACATCATTTTGTCATCGCCAGCTTAAGACTTTTTTCCTTTGGTTAGAAAAATTACCTGAAGTAGCGTATTTTGGAAGGCAATCACAACATCCCTCCTCTAAGTAATTTCTTTCTGAGCCTTTCCGAACCTCCAACACCTGGGCATTTAAAGAAAGCCCTCATCATAACCAGCTATAGGAAAGTTTCACCCTTGTATGGATTCTCCAAGGAACAGAAAAGTTGTTTCTGTGTCTCAGGCTCTTGAGGTGGCTCCTCCCCTGGGTGGACTCTTCCAGGCTAAAGGAAATCTTTTGTCCTACATAACCAAGGCCGATCCTTGCTTTCTCCCTGTGGGATGTGAGGATTTGAACATGGCAAAAGCTCTTTCCACGATCCATTTATAAGATTTCTTTAGGGCTAAAGTTTGTAAAGAATTAAGCTCCTTACAACAGTTTATATCATTTCAATGTATAGTACAGTCTGTGGTTCTCTTGCAGGTGTCAAAGAGGAGAAAAGCTCTTTTCACAGGTTAAGCAGTTACATGGTTTCTCCTTGTATGGGTTCTTACATGTTTTTGAAAAGTGCTACTCCAACTAAATCTTTTCCCACACACTGAGCACTCAAAAGGTTTTTCCCCTGTGTGGATTCTTTGGTGCAGTTGAAGTTTGCCACTGCGACTGAATCTCTTTCCACACTCTGAGCATTCAAAAGGTTTCTCTCCTGTGTGGGTTCTTCGATGTAATTGAAGAGTGCCACTCTGACTGAATCTCTTTCTACATATTAAGCATTCAAATGGTTTCTCTCCTGTGTGAGTTCTTAGATGCAATTGAAGACTGCCATTTGCACTAAATCTCTTTCCACACTCTGAGCATTCAAAAGGTTTCTCCCCTGTGTGAGTTCTTAAATGCAACTGAAGAGTGCCACTCTGACTGAATCTCTTTCCACACTCAGAGCATTCAAAAGGTTTCTCCCCTGTGTGGGTTCTTCGATGCAGCTGAAGTTTGCCATTCTGACTAAATCTCTTTCCACACTCTGAGCACACAAAAGGTTTTTCATCTGTATGGGTTCGTTGGTGCAGCTGAAGTTTGCCAATTCGGATAAATCTCTTTCCACACTCTGAGCATTCAAAAGGTTTCTCCACTGAATGGGTTCTTTGATGCTGCTGAAGACTGCCACTAAACCTGAATCTCTTTCCACACACCAAGCATTCAAAAGGTTTATCTACTGTGTGAGTTCTTAGGTGCAGCTGGAGGCTGCCATTCCCATTAAATCTCTTTCCACACTGTGTGCATTCAAAAGGCTTCTCCCCTGTGTGGGTTCTTTGATGTATTTGAAGAGTGCCACAGTGCTTAAATCTTTTCCCACACTCTGAACACTCAAAAGGTTTCTCCCCTGTGTGAGTTCTTTGATGCTGTTGAAGATGGCTACTCTGACTGAATCTCTTTCCACACTCTGAGCACTCAAAAGGCTTCTCCCCTGTGTGAGTTCTTTGATGCAGTTGAAGATTGCCTCTGTGCCTAAAACTCTTTCCACATTCTGAGCATTCAAAAGGCTTCTCTCCTGTGTGGGTTCTTTGATGCTGATGAAGATGATTACTCTGACTGAATCTCTTTCCACACTCTGAGCACTCAAAAGGTTTGTCCCCCGTATGGTTTCTTTGATGCTCCAGAAGACGAAAACTCCTACTGAACCTCTTCCCACACTCTGAGCACTCAAAAGGTTTCTCCCCTGTGTGGGTTCTTTGGTGCAACTGAAGTGTACCACTGTGCCTGAACTGCTTCCCACACTCTGCGCATTGGAAAGGTTTCTCCCCTGTGTGAGTTCTTTGGTGCCGTTTAAGAGTAGAATTGTCACTGAATCTCTTTCCACACTCTGAGCATTCAAAAGGTTTCTCTCCTGTGTGTGTTCTTAGATGCTGTTTAAGATTGAAACTCCGACTGAATCCCTTTCCACACTCTGAACACTCAAAAAGTTTATCCCCTTTCTTGGTTTTTAAATGGCATTCAAGATTGCCACTCAAGCAATCAGTTCTCCAGTGGAATTGGGCATTAAATTGGGTTTGTTCTGAGAAATCCATTCCATATCCTGAGTGCTCATATGTTCCTTCTGCCATGTGAGTGACTTTTTGGAAATCAGCCTCTTGGCAAGGAATGGGCTGATCCCTCTTCTTGACCACTCGGCTGCCTTTCAGCATTTTGGGTCTGCCTTGATTCCTGAAGTCTCCTTTCAACTTTTCATTGTCAATTTTATCTGCCAACTGCTGATGAAGTTCCTCAACCTCCTCATTCTTACGATTATCCTGAGCTGGAAGGAGGAGACAGATCCCATTAGAACATGTGAGGGCAGGTAAAGTTCAAAGGCATCTACGTGACTACAGTAGGTAAGGACTGAGGGCCTTTTGGCTTGATCTTAACTGACCGCCCACCTTCCCCCAGAATATCCAATATTTTAAAATATCATGTCGCCTTAAGAGCCACAGGAGAGTTCTTGTCTAGGCATGCCTGTGGCAAAAAAAAGTATGCACCATCCAAAACAGCTGCCCTTCACAGGTTCAAATTTGGTTGAATCCAAATTGCTGCCCATGCACAGGCCTCTCCCCCCCCCCCACCTTCTCAGGCGGCAGAGAATGTCTCCACTGTCTGAGAAAGTGGTGGGGGGGAGAGATTTAAAGGGTGTGCCCAGCAGCTAAGCCGTCATGATCAGTTGCTTGAAAGGCCTTTTAAATGCCCCCCCCCCGCCTTCTCAAACAGCTGAAAGTGTTTCCACTGCCTCAGAAGGTGGCGGGGTGAGGCATTTAAAGGGCCCACCAAAGAGCTGAACATGACAGATCAGCTGCTGGAAGCACTCTCTGTCCGCCCGGCCCCCCACCTTCCCAGGCAGCACCTGAGAATGCACTGGGGAGGCATTTAAAAAGCACACCAAGCTGCTAATCTGTCATGATCAACTGCTTGGTGGACCCTTTTAGATGCCTCAGAAGGCTGGAGGGAGGCATTTAAGGGGCCTGCCAAGCAGCAGATCATGACAGATCAGCTGTTTGGGGCACTCTTCCCCCTGGCCCTTCCCTTAAACCAGCTGAATCACTGCATTGCAATTCAGCAACCAATTATTCAGCCCGTTCAAAGTGCAGGGATGGGCGATTCAGATCAGATACATACAAAAACTGCTGATTTGGGTACCTTTTCAATTTCCCCATCCCTACTTTTGCCCAGAAGAAGCTTCCGAGCCTCGATATCTCAGGGCCCAGAAGGCCTCCCTCCCTCCCTCCCCCCCTCCTTACCCAGCAGGCTTTATAACTCTACCAAACTAAGGGTTTCTAAGAAGTGAAGCAGAAATCCTCCATGGCTATTCCTTGCCTGTTCTCTTGACTTGTGTGAAGGATACCCACTCTCAGCCAGCTCTTCCGGGAAGGAAATCTTCTCCTGAGATCCTCTTGAGAAGCCATCCGAGCATTCTTCAGACACAAAGCTTTTGTCTGTCTCCAGCACAGCCTCTCTTGCGTTCCTTTGTTCTTTGTGAGAGAGAGAGAGAGAGAGAGAGATTAAATAATGATTATTTCATATATATAAGGAAGAAAAGAAATCCAAGCAAGAAGAAGGAATTATTCTGGAAGAACACAAACATGGTCAGAGCCCACAATATAAGGTGACCAGATTTTAATATTGGTAAAGTATTGGGGGGGGGTTTCTTGAGTAGAAATTTGGTCTTTATGGAGCAACAAAAAGTTTCATAGAATGCATAGAACGCGAAAAATAGTATTGTAATATATATATTTTTAATTTCAACATAAGTACAATTTACCAGGTACCCCCAGACGTCCCCCCAAAAGTGGGACAATCTGGTCACCTTACCAAGAAGTACAAGGGGATGGATCCCTTCAGATCAGGATTAGGGCAGATGACCCCTCTGGAGGAGGGGTGTCTTGGCAAGGTTGAAAGCAGAGAAGTTAGGATCCGTCTGCAGAGACTGAATATTCAGGGGTTTTTGAGGAGGCCGGAGGCTCAGATCATGACACCACCCGTCTGTTTGTTGTACGGGGCTTTTATATTGTAACTTTACTGTTTTATTGTAAACCGCCATGAGATGGTAGTCCACAACACTGGCCAGTTACCCCTGGATAAGGAGCAGGACAGGAATCAAAATGACACATTGCTGTTCGATATTTTGATTCATGCATCACCTCAAAAGCAGCAACTGGCACCTAGGAAAGGTCCTTACCCAGAGCGGCCACGCTCCCGTAGTTCTCCAGCATGACTTCCTTGTAGAGAGCTCTCTGGCCCGGATCCAGCAGGGCCCACTCGGCCTCGGAGAAAGAGACGGCCACCTCCTCAAAGGAAAAAGGACACTGCAAGAAAAACCAGATTCCTTTGTCAGAAATCATGCCCGGCAGACACTTCACTAGAGATGGGCACAAATTGAAAAGTTCCAGTTTGGGGTGTTCCCAAACTGGACCCAGAGGACCCAACCCCCACAATGGGCCAGTTCAGTTGGCTTCTGCTCAGAATTGTTGACTGTTATTTTTAAATGGCTCTGGGCCACTTACAGCACCTGTTTTGCTTTCCCCTTTTCCAAGGGAGGGAAGCAAGCAGCAGCAGCAGCAGGAGGGAGGAGGGAGGAGGGAGGAGGGAGGAGAAGGAGGAGGAGGAGGAGGAGGAGAAGGAGAAGGAGAAGGAGAAGGAGATGATTACTCCTAACCACTACACTCATTTGCTGTAAGCCTGCCATGGCAAACAGCTTTTTAGCGGCCAGTTTTGCTTCCCCTGCCCTGGAAAGCCCTGCTCAGCTGCTAAGTTTAAATGGCCCCAACCCTAAACCCAACCAGACCAAAGGTCTGGGAAATTTTTTGGGGGGGCGGGGTCTACTCCAAATCTGGTGGGGCATGAACTGGCCAAATTCTTGACAAATTTGAGGTCATGAACCAGTCTGTGCTCATCCCTAGACTTCAGACTGGAAGGGAGCATTCACATGGGATGAAGGATGTAGAGCTTGACATGGGCTCACCCAGCGTTTCTCACCTGGACACCCTCCAGCCACTTGCAGGAGCAAAAGCCTCCCTGGGACAGGAGGGGAGACCCAGGCCGTCCCCGGCTCAGCCCTCCTACCTGGACTGCAATTGCAGCAGCCGTTTCCGCTCCCTTGAAGAGACGGCTGTTCAGCAACCTCTCTCCATGGCCTGCGAGACAAAGAAAGAAGGAAGGGTCGTTGCCGTGAGTTCCTATTCCACGCCGGCTGGATGGCTCTACAAGGACCGGACAGGAAAGGTAATGGGTGACTAGATTAATCGTTAATACATTAACTGCTGAAAAATCATGGCTTAATTAGGGTACATGGGTGCAGAGGAAGCAGGCTTGTGTGCTGAAGGAATGGTCCCCGAGTGAAGAAATAGGTCCTGGGTGAGCCACAGTTCTAAGTTATCCATCTATTTCCCCAGGTTTCTGCCTGGCGGGCATCCATTTTGTTTACTTCGACCTACCCACAGCTTGTGGGGTGAGAGGTCACAGCCTGCCACCCTGACTGCTGCATCCTATTTCCCACAGAGGCCCACCAGGTACCCCTTTAAGGATGAGCACAGAAGCCTAATTTCCCCATGGTTATTGGCCCCTCAAACTGCTTTACGGAGTTCTGATGCCCCAGAAGGTGGAGGCTCCCTTGATTCAGCAGGCTGAACCACTCTGCCCAGGTGTGTCTATCTTTTATTTTTTGAGACACCTTCAATTCCTCTTATTGAAGGAAGGTGAGTGATGAATCTTTTAATTAATGTGAGGAATTACCTCCGATGAATTTGTCTAATCTCCTTTTAGCAGCATCACTGTTAGTGGACACTGAGTGCTGCAAATTTCCTCTGTGTTTTGTGAAGAGGTTCTTCATTATGTTCCTGATCAGAACTCTCTACCCATCACATTCATTGGTTGCCTGAATAAAATCCAAGAACAATAAGTCCTTACCAGATGAGAGGATGTCTTGGGCATATTCCTGGGTCTGCCCTTGTTCCCAAAAAGCTCCTCCAACCTCCGAGATTGTGGCTTCTGTCTTCACAGAATGTCCCCGCATCTGAAACAGCAGCAAGGGAGATGGGATGAAAAGGAGACCCAGGAATGGATCCTGTCCCACTTCCAGACTCAAAACAATTTCAAAACAGATTCCCGAGTTTAGTCCACTTTCCATATCTTCATCGGTGATATTCTCAATATTGTTAATAACTCAATTTTCTCTAATTGGATTCCTATTGTGATATTAATATTAGTAGACCCCTAAAAATTTGGATATGTGACCATTTTGGGATTGAACTGCAGAAACAATGTTGAGAATATCACAAATGAAAATATCGAAAACGGACTATACCCAGGAATCCGTTTTGAATATGGGAATAAATCATTTTCCATCGCCAGCTTGAGACTTTTTTCTTCTGCTTAATTACGGCTGACGGGTCCAGACTCGGCAACCTTCCACCAGCAAACCTGGTGAGTTATCTGAAGGGTTAAGACATTCTCTAGTAGAAGAAGCTGCTGAAGGAGGCTGTTCGACTTCCCCTTTGGTTGATTAACACTTGGAGAAATCTCCCTCAGAGAAACTTTAGGACAAGGCCAGAGCTCCTTGCTTGAATTAAACCTACCTGGAGAACAGCCACTCACCTGGTCCACCTGCCTCCTCTCCTCCGCCTGGCTCAGGAGGAAGCCTTCGGCCAGGGCCACCGCCTGGGAGCTGCTCTCCGGCCCGCATCCTCTCACCCAGCCCTGCATCTCCCGGGGCAGGAGGGCCAGGAACTGCTCCAGGATCACCAGGTCCAGGATCTGCTGCTTGGTGTGCCTCTCCGGCTCCAGCCAGCGGTTGCAGAGTCCGTGGAGCCGGCTGCAAGCCTCTCGGGGCCCAGCAGCCTCCTGGTAGCGGAAGCGCCGGAAGCGTTGGCAATCAACATCTGAAGTTGTGGTGTCCTTAACCAGGATCTCTGGAAAAGATCTTTCCCGAATTTCAACAGTATCCCCAGCTTGAAAGAGAAGTGGGTCTTTCACTGCACTCTTGCCAATCCCAGGTCCTCCTGGGTCCTGCTCTTCCATCTCCTCCCTCTTCTCTTGGCTCACCTCTGAATGTGAAAAAATGCCAGTGTTCACTTGGCTATGGAGAGATGCTTCTCCCTGGGGAAACAGAGAGAGAGAGGCAGTAATGTGTCAAAGTGCTGGTTTTTATACCCCACTTTTCACTGCCTGGAGTCTCAAAGCGGTTTACGATCGCCTTCCTCTCCCCATAACAAGACACCCTGTGAGGTAGGCAAGGCAGAGAGAGCTCTGACAGGCCTGCTCTGTGAGAACAGCTCTATCAGGGTCACCCAGCATGTGGAGGAGGAGGGAAATAAATCCAGCTCACCACGTTAGAAGCCACTGCTCTTAACCAGGACACCACGCTGGCTCTCCAGAATGAAGAGGCACCCGTGAACATCACACACCTTCCTATGCTCAGGAGACAAGTGAGAATTACCTTGGTGGCTCTCAACAATAGCATATTTTGTGGCTGGTGGACCACTGTCAAGAGTGTCCAGGTTTTCTGCCATTTGTTCCTCCTGGCCTTGTGCACATTGGGGGAGGGCAGAAGGCTGTGACTGCCACGTCCTCCCCAACTTCTCAACTGTCCAGGCTTGGCATGTTGGCAAAAGTGGTTTTATTGATACAGCAAAACAGAGTTCATGATGCTTCTTGTTGAAACCGATTCGTTAGGTACGTGCAGATCAATATACTTCCCAAACGTCCCGCCCCCAAATGACACACTAACGTGCCCCAATTTAGAAAAGGCAGGCTGACTATTTCCCCAAGAGAACAGTTGCACCCTGGTGACACATTCAGCACCCCTCAGCTTCCTCAGTCTTCCAACACTGTCCTGTGAACATAACTCAAACCATTAGTCAGGACAGCAGTTCAAAGTCACAATGGCACAAAGCAAAATGAATGCATCTTTCCCACGGGAAGCATAGTAGGATGCGACTATAACAGTAGAACCTAAGGGGTGTGGCCATTTCAGAATGCTCTGCCCCCCCCCCCTCTGCCTTGTAGGGGAGCATCAACGCCTGCTGTGATTGGTGGGCCCTGGTGCTGCTTCCATGATTTCCCTTAGCATTGCAAAGTTCTATGCACTGTCTTAAAGGTAAATCATCGTCCATTCCTCACTTGGTGTAGTGGTTAAGAGCGGTGGCTTCTAATCTGGAGAGCCGAGTTAGATTCCCCGCTCCTCCTCCCCATGCATCCAGCTGGGGCGACCTTGGGCTAGTCACAGTCCTCTGAGAGCTGTTCTCACAGATCAGTTCTCTCAGAGCTCTCCCAGCCTCACCCACCTCACAGGGTGTCTGTTGCGGGGAGAGGAAAGGGAAGGCGACTGCAAGCCGCTTTGAAACTCCCTTCAGGTAGAGAAAAGCAGGGTATAAAAAACAACTCTTCCTCTTCTCCTCTGCTGGGAGGACTATGGACACCAGCCGGCAGAACGAAAAGTCATTGATGACCATCTCCCTGGCCCCCCGCACCCTCCCCCCGCACTCTCCCCAAACAAACGGCACTTAAATAGGGGTGAATTCCCTGCATTCTGCAGGGGGCTGGACTAGATGACCCCGGAGGACCCTTCCCACTCTCGGATTCTATGAGAGAGCCATGCAAAAACTGGCGCCCGAGAGGGCGGTCACCTTCCAGGAGGGGCCCGACCTGCAGCAGACAGAGATGCGCCCCCCTCCCGAAGAAAATGGCTGCCTCGGAGGGAAGCCCTTGTTCCCATCTCAGGTTACCCCCCCCGCCCCCAAATCTCAGGAAACCCCTGCCCTAAATATGCAGGCATTTGCCTCCCGGAGTTGGCAACAATCACCCCAGGCTCCCTCCCTCCCTTGCAGGCTCTCCGCATTCCTCTCTCTCTTGCACCGGCGCCCGCCCAGCCTTACTTGCAAGGGAAGCTGCCCGGGATGCGGCTGCAGAACCGCCGCCCTCCCCGCGCGGCTTCCCCCGGCTGCGCTGCGCCTCTCTAGCCAGCGCAAGGCTCGCTGCGGCTTCACCCTTTCGGTGCTGCAGGCCCAGGGCCCTCGAGCAAAGCGGGCGTGGGCAAACTGTGGCCCTCCAGAGGTCAATGGACTACAATCCCCATGAGCCCCTGCCAGCCTGGCTCCGGAGTCAACCCTGAAGCCAGACTCCGGTTTATTTATTTATTTTTTAGATTTATATGCCGCTGCCTCCCCAGCAGGTCTCGCGGCGGGTTACATAATAAAAGATTTAAAATGCAATAGGTAAAGGTAAAGGTATCCCCTGTGCAAGCACCGGGTCATGTCTGACCCTTGGGGTGACGCCCTCCAGCGTTTTCATGGCAGACTCAATACGGGGTGGTTTGCCAGTGCCTTCCCCAGTCATTACCGTTTACCCCCCAGCAAGCTGGGTACTCATTTTACCGACCTCGGAAGGATGGGAGGCTGAGTCAACCTTGAGCCAGCTGTTGGAATTGAACTCCCAGCCTCATGGGCAGAGCTTTCAGACTGCATCTCTGCTGCCTTACCACTCTGCACCACAAGAGGCTCTAAAAATGCAATAAAACCCCCATAATTTACCCAATTAACAGTAAAAAAACCTGTTGAAGGAGGGAGAGGGCTCTGGCAAGCCGTCCTGCCCAATGTCTCCGGGCCTGGACAGAGACTCGCGCAGAGACACGGCAGAGACTCTCTCCTTGTCAAGGTCTCGATTCACCCAACCTGTTATTAGGGGGGGTCAAGCCTCGGGGGCAGGAGGGGCTTAGACGCTGTTCGAGGGTCCTCGTTTTTAAATGGGGGCTTGGCCCAGGTTAGTGACTCTCTCTTGCCCCGTGGAGAGAAGACACAGCAGGACCTCAAAGGTGGACAGAAACGGGGCTTTTGTGGGAGGGAGGGGACCGAGCCCGGATTCCGAGAAAGGAGGCTGAATTTGGATTCCCCACCCCCCCTATGGGGTTGCCAGTTCTGGGTTGGGAAATACCTGGAGATTGGGGGGGGGGGGCTCAGTGGAGCATCATGCTAGGGAGTCCCCCCTCCCAAGCAGCCCTTTTCTCCAGGGGAACTGATCTCTTTTAGTCTGGAGAATTGCTGTAATTCCAGGGGATCCCCAGGTCCCACCTGGAGGCTGGCATCCCTAGGTCCCTTCAAGGGGTTGCTCAGTCCTACAGAAAGGAAGGGAAAGCGGGACATTGGTGCATGGGATGGAGAAAAGCCACAGGCAGGAATCATGGAGAAGGGGAGGAGGAAAAAGGGAGATATTTTCTGAGCTGCTGAGACAAGGATCCCATGAGGAATCCCTCCTTGTAATCTCGCTAGGAATTGCAATGCTGACTCCCTTCTTATCCCTTTGCTAGATATTGTGCACGGAAGGAAATAAAATAATTATTCTAATGACTATTTTTTTTCACACTGAGGAAATGATTTTAAAATGCCATTTAACTTCCACCTCCAGGGGTATAAAGAGTTTGTGGAGTTGGATCAGTGGGGCTGGCATGGCACTCTGTCCAAGCTCAGATGCATTGTCAGCCAATGGAGAGCCAGGCAGAAAACAAAAGGGAGTGAAAAATTAGCCCAGTAAAGTCAGGGAACATTCACTCAATGCTTTAAAAAGGGATAAGAGCCAGTTTGGTGTCGTGGTTAGGAGTGTGGACTTCTAATCTGGCATGCCGGGTTCCATTCTCCGCTCCCCCACATGCAACCAGATGGGTGACCTTGGGCTCGCCACGGCTCTGATAAAACTGTTCCGACTGAGCAGTTCTGTCAGGGCTCTCTCAGCCTCACCCACCTCACAGGGTGTCTGTTGTGGGGAGAGGAAAGGGAAGGCGACTGTAAGCCACTTTGAGCCTCCTTCGGGTAGAGAAAAGCGGCATATAAGAACCAACTCTTCTTCTTCTTCTTCTTCTTCTTCTTCTGGAAAATAACAGCGAACACTCGACAGCTAAAGCACAAATGTCTCAGCCACCCCAAAATGCCAGCCGATGTCTTGCCTGAAAAATGTTCATTACGATTTGGAAACTACCACGCTGGCCTAACATTGTATTGACACTTTGAGACTTTTTCAGGTAGTCAAAAAATGACGTATTAGAAAGAACAGCTCCTCTTCTTCATGAGTAACAGGTTTCCCTAGGATTTCTGGTTACAGGGGAGAGCCTGTGGGCAGAGTTCAAATATGCAAAGGAGGACGGAGGACCAGCTGCTTGAAGAACATAATAGTTTTATTAAGAAGATAAATGACTTTGTAGTAAAGGTAGTCCTGCCTCATTGTTCAGGAGGGAATAAGGGACTGAGCGTGCTCAACGGACCAGGAAGTCTCCAATTAGCCAATCAGGACACAGGGACGGTATTTAAAAATACCAGGAAGTTCTGAACCTGAATATGTTACCTGCATCTCTCGTCTCCGGACCCCTGTAGGATATTCTTCAGATGCTGGTGAATCGTGCACAATACAGACAAGGCCTTGGAGAGGGTAGGGTGGGGGACATGAGGAGCCGTAAGCTGGATAATATTCATTTATTTATGTTCGTTATTCGCTATGCCTTTCTCCTTTGGACTCCAGGCAAACAACACAGAGTGCGTCAATCCTATCAACAAGATGGAGCATTGACCGCAAGCCCAACATAGGATTAGGGCTGCAGAAAACTAAACACAGGACAAAAGCCAAACAGGACACGTGAAACAATTCCAAAATTTACAGTGTAGGATCCCAATTTCCATAGGCTACACAGATTAGCCTAGTCCACATTCCCCAATCCTTTATCCAGGCTTGTGCGTCATTTAGCACAGTGCAACTCTACCAAAGGCCGAGAAAAGCTCTCTTGAATAATTGTTTAGTGTAGCTTGCAGAATGCCAGTAGACAGTGTGTGTTTGGGGGGGGGGGGGAGTAGTGATATTGGCCCAAAATATATTTTTCCTTTTGGGCACTCCCCATCCAAACCATCTCAGGGATTGTGCGGATCTAGTGTGGGACACAGTGGAGAGTTTTGCCCTCTGCTTGGTGTACCGACTGCCTACTGCACCAGCAGATGTCCTGCCGAATTTCCTCGTGTTGGTGGCCGAGTTCCCAGAAAACTGGTCTCGGGGGACTTTAACGTCCACACAGAGAAAGTTGACTGCTGGCAAACCTCAGAATTCGTGTCCACCATGGAAACATCGGGGGGTCACCTCGTGTCCGACAACACTTTAAATCATGACAGGGCTTTGTATAGCCTGTGGCTGCCTTTTAAGTGTGTGAAATAGGAGAAAAGTTCTTTTCACAAACTAAGCAGTCACATGGTTTCTCCTTGTGTGAGTTCTTAAATGCTTCTGAAGATTGCTGCTCCAACGGAATCTCTTTCCACACTCTGAGCACTCAAAAGGTTTCTCCCCTGTGTGGGATATCAGATGCTGCTGAAGACTACCACTCTGGCTGAACCTCCTTCCACATGCTGAGCATTCAAAAGGTTTCTCCCCTGTGTGGATTCTCTGATGCTGCTGAAGACTGCCACTGTGCCTGAATCTCTTTCCACACTCTGAGCACTCAAAAGGTTTCTCCCCAGTGTGGATTCTCTGATGCTGTAGAAGAGTACCACTCCTACTGAATTTCTTTCCACACTCTGAACATTCAAAAGGTTTCTCCCCTGTGTGGGTTCTTAGATGCTGCTGAAGATTGCCTTTCTGACTGAACTTCTTTCCACACTCTGTGCATTCAAAGGTTTTCTCTCCTGTGTGGGTTCTTTGATGCTGCTGAAGATGACCACTCTGACTGAACCTTTTACCACATGCTGCGCATTCAAAAGTTTTCTCCCCTGCCTGGGTTCTTTGTTGCTGCTGAAGATGGCCACTCCAAGTGAATATATTTCCACACACGGAGTATTCAAAAGGTTTGTCCCCTGTATGGGTTCTTAGATGCTGCTGAAGATGGCCGCTCTGACTGAACCTCTTTCCACACTCCAAACATTCAAAAGGTTTCTCACCTGTGTGGGTTCTTTGGTGCCGCTGAAGACACCCATTCCGAGTGAATTTCTTTCCACACACTGTGCATTCAAAAGGTTTCTCCCCTCCATGAGTTCTTTGATGCTGTTGGAGATTGCTACTGTGACTGAACCTCTTTCCACACTCCAAGCATCCAAAAGGTTTCTCACCTGTGTGGGTTCTTTGATGCCGCTGAAGATTGCTACTGTGACTGAATCTCTTTCCACAGTCTGAGCATTTATAAGGTTTGTCCCCTGTGTGGATTCTTTGATGTTCTTGAAGAGTGCAGCTCCGACTGAATCTCTTTCCACACTGTGAGCATTCAAAACGTTTCTCTTTTATGCAGGTTCTCTGATGCTGTTGAAGACTGATATTCTGACAGGATCTCTTTCCACTCTCTGAGTATTCTGAAGATTTCTCCCCTCTGTGGATCCTTTGGTGCACGAGGAGCTGTGATCTGTATTTGTAGTACTTTCCACACCGAAAGCATTTATGTGCCTTCATTATGCTGTGCTTTACAAAATGGATATTACCCTTCCTTCCATCAGGGAATGTCATTCCAGCCTCTGAAGAAATAAACGGTTTCTCTCCTGAATTAACTAAGTCTGATTTTTCCGAGAAGCTTTTGCTGCAGTCTGAATTGCTGTAAGGTTTCTCTCCTGTGTGTGTTCTCAGATGTCTAAGTAGTTCTGCTGTACAAAGGAAGCTCTTTCTACACACCAGGCATTGATGGGCCTTCTTTCCACTGTGCATTCGTAAATGGATATTATATTGGGCTTGATCTGAGAAGTCCATTTCACACTCCAAGCACTTATATGTTTCCTCCCCCAAGTGAATTCCTTCAGGGAAATCCTCTCCTTGACAAGGAATGGCTTGATCCCTCTTCTCAATCATTTGGCTCCCTTTTTGCCTCTTACATCTCCTTTGTCTCCTGCAGTTTCCTCTCAAGTCTTCATTCTTGACTTCATCCGGCAACAGAGGGTGCAATCCCTCATCTTCCTCACTCCTCTGATCATTCGCTGCTGAAAAAGAGAGAGAGATCCTGTTAAAACCCATGCAAAGAGGTCTGATATGCTGTCAGATCTGCACTCTAAGTATTTAGTGGCTTTTTCCTGCTGTACACTAAAGTGTTCAATGATATCTACTTGAAAAGCACATTAAGCCTCCTGCATCAGAGATGGGTGGTTTGGACTCTCTTTATATGGCTCCACACCTCTGTACTAAGGGCTATTTTCCCACGGATGCTCTTTCTGCATCCCAAGCCATTACAGGAGCTCTCTCCTGGGGAAATTCAAATCTACAAATTAATATCCATTTTCTGACTTTGCCAGGACCACAGTTTAATTTCCCTTTTAGAATAATAGAATAACAGAGTTGGAAGGGACCTCATGGGTCATCTTGTCCAACCCCCTGCACTATGCAGGGCACCCACAACCCTATCACTTATTCACTGTCACCTGCCACCCCCTTGAGCCTTCACAGAATCAGCCTCTCCGTCAGATGGCCATCCAGCCTCTGTTTAAAAATTTCCAGACATGGAGAACCCACCACCTCCCGAGGAAGCCTGTTCCACTGAGGAACCGCTCTGACTGTCAGGAACTTCTTCCGGAGGTTTAGATGGAATTTCCTTTGCATTAATTTCATCCCTCCCCCTGGGGCAAGAGAGAACAACTCTGCTCCATCCTACATGGCACCCTAGGACTTCCAGTGAAACTGATGGTGAAATTAAGAACCAAAGGAAATAGTTATTTACACAGAGAGTGATTAAAACATGGGATTCCCTGCCAGAGGATGTAGTGATGGCCACAGGAACAGACAGCTTTAAAAGGAAGGCAGGAAGCGATAGATTTGAAAAGGAGGGGCCTATCAGTGGCTACTAGCGATGGTGACCGACAGGACTCTCCACACTCAGAGGCATTCCAGTGCCAGAGGGCAACATGACTGGAAGATCTTTACACCCTGTTGTTGGCCACCACAAGGATCACTGGGTGTCTTAAGGACATCTTGTAAAGACCAACTGCAGTCCCTTCCAGAGACTTTTGGAGGACCTCTGCCCCCTCCCCTGCCCTCAGGACGCCTTCTCTAGCTTGGGCGAGGGACACAACAGTGGCTTCAGTGGTGCCAGGGCTGCCCAGCTGGCTTGGCTCACTCTACCCAGCTATGCTGAACATCATTTTCATTGGCACCCCAATCCTGGAGGCCCCCAGCAGATGGCAAGAACCTGGGCAGAACAAGAAGAAGAAGAGTTGGTTTTCACACCCCGCTTTTCACCCTCTCGAAAGAGTCTCAAAGCGGCATCCAGTCGCCTTCTCTTCCTCTCCTCACAACAGACACCCTGTGAGGGAGGGTGAGGCTGAGAGAGATCTGACAGGGCTGCTCTGTGCTATCAGAGCTGTGATGAGCCCAAGGTCACTGGTTGGCTGCATGTGGAGGAGTGGGGAATCAAGCCCGGCTCTCCAGATTGGAAGCCGTCGCTCCTAACCACTAAACCACGCTGGCAGGTATCAAAAGAACATATTGCTGTTCAATATTTTGATTCATACATTATCCCAGAGGGGGCAGTTTGCACCTGGACCACCTGGGTTCCTTATCCAGAGAGGCCACGGACCCATCGTTCTCCAGGGGAAGGTCAGCAGCCGTGTCCTCACTTCTACACAATCCATAGCTCAACACCATTTCTTCACTGCGTAAGAGAGAGAGAGGCATAGAAGAGCCAGTTTGGTGTCGTGGTTAGGAATGCGGACTTCTAATCTGGCATGCCGGGTTCGATTCTGCACTCCCCCACATGCAGCCAGCTGGGTGACCTTGGGCTCGTCACAGCACTGATAAAACAGTTCTGACCGGGCAGTGATATCAGGGCTCTCTCAGCCTCACCCACCTCACAGGGGGGTCTGTTGTGGGGAGAGGAATGGGAAGGCGACTGTAAGCCACTTTGAGACTCCTTCGGGTAGAGAAAAGCGGCATATAAGAACCAACGCTTCTTCTTCTTCTTCTTCTAGAAGGAAGAAAGGCAATCAGCCTAAACTCCCTAGTTCATTTGTTTGCTCGAACCCCCCACCCCAGTCACACATGCCTCTTCTCAGAATTGTGACACTTTGTCCTATAGGCACCCAGAAAAATGATTTTTTGTATATTGTGGGATACACAGACGAGAAGTACTAGGCATCTTTGAGCACAGGTAAGGAGGGGGTGTTATACACCCTGCCAGCTTCTTTCTGACTTCTGACTTGCAATGTGCCGTGTGAACTCTGCAGCTCAAATACCTGGCAGCACCCCAAGTTCAGTACCCTCTTTGTGGCTAGTTCAGTACCCTCCCCAGGCGTCCCTGCAAAGCCATTAAGCAGGGGCAAAGAAATCAAATTATTGGCCTCTGGCTCTGGGTTTTAGGTCGCAGGCTGCCTCTGAACATGGTGTGAATCTGTGGGTGGGAAAAGGGGCATAAAGTCTCATCCAACTTAGGGTGACCCACACATTTATTCAAGGCAAGGGATGTTCAGAGATGCTCTGCCATTGCTGGCCTCTATGTAGCAACCGAGGACTTCCTCAGGGGTCTTCCATGCAGGGAAAAAGAAATTACTCTGCTTAGCTTCCGAGGTCAGATGAGACTGAGGTAGTCTGACAGTGAGAGCGGTTCCTCAGTGGAAGAGGCCTCCTCGGGAGGTGCTGGGTTCTCCTTCTTTGCAAGTGTTCAAGCAGAGGCCTGATAAGTAATGCTGATTCTGTGAATTTAGGCAGATTGTGAGTGGGTGGGCAGAAGGAGCTGTGTGGCGTTTTCTTGCATGCCCAGGGAAATGCCAATTTTTTCCATCCAGATTGGCCAGGAATTCTTATTTGGTGTGTGTGTGCGCGCATTATCTGGGCAGGGAATTGGGTCCCTGTGGATGGGCAAATAGTTGTGAGTTTCCTGCATTCTGCAAGGGTTTGGACTAGATTAGTGATCCCCAACCTGTGGGCCGCAGACCACATGTGGTCCGTCGACTAATCGGAGGTGGGTCGAAAAGGACGCCCCCCCCCGGCCCTTTACTTCATCCCCCCCGGCCCTTTACAACACATTTCGGGTGTCCTTGTCTCCCATCACTCCCAGACGGGACTATCTCGTTGCAGAGAAACAAGCTCAGGGTTCCCATTGATTTGTCATTGTCATGAGTTAAAATTTCTATGAAAATAAAATGTTCCTTATGTTCATTGTTGTGGTGTGTCTGTATCTTATTTTGAAGGGATGTTTAAACATTACCATAGCGATCAGAGAGCGTTAGGGCAGTGGTTGAGAGGAGAGGAGTAAACTACCCCCCCCCACCAGGCCTCAGTAAAATTGTCAAGCGTTGAGTGGTCCCTGGTGATAAAAAGGTTGGGGACCACTGGACTAGATGACCCTGGAAGTTGCGGCCAACTCTGTGATTCTGTCTGGGTCAGGACAACGTGGAGGAGATTCTATTTATTCATGGTGGGTAGTAACTGTGCTAAAATTTGTCTTTTTTTTTTCTTTGAGGCACCTTGACTTTCGCTGACAGGAGGAAGGAAGGCAAGAGATGATGATTTTACCCATGCAAAAAAGAATGGAATTGCCTTCCATAAATCTGCGTATTCACCCTTCAAGTGAGAGAGCTAGCAAGGTGTAGTGGTTACGAGGAGCATCATTAATCTGGCAAACCGGGTTTGACTCTCTTCCACATGCAGCCAGCTGGGTGACCTTGACCTTGTCACAGCCCTGATTGTCTTATTCTGGCCAAGCAGTTCTGCCAGGGCTCACTCCGCCCCACCTACCTCAAAGGGTGTTTGTGAGGAGAAGAAGGGAAAGTGATTGGAAGCTGCTTTGAGACTCCTTTGGGCAGTCAAAAGTGGGGGATAAAAACCAAATTCGACATCCTGTGGCACCAAACCCCAGAAGTGCTTTTTCCCCTGGTCCCGATTTTTCACCCAACTGGATACCCGGATCCCATCAGGGCAGGAGGCGCCCTTGTCAGGGCGTCTTGGGCCTGCTCCTGCGTCTGTGCCCTCTGACCTTTTTCTGATGGCGATCCGTCTTCTTCAGGGGGCTGCGGTTCCATCTTCACGGATGGTCCCCACATCTGAAACGACAGAAAGGGATGGACAAGGAATGGAATGTGTTGAAGGGACGAATCTGGCCTCACTTGCAGACTCCTCAGAGCCAGTTTGGTGTCGTGGTTTGGAGTGTGGACTTCTAATCTGGCATGCCGGGTTCGATTCTGCGCTCCCCCACATGCAGCCAGCTGGGTGACCTTGGGCTCGCCACGGCACTGAGAAAACTGCTCTGACCAAGCAGGAATATCAGGGCTCTCTCAGCCTCACCCACCCCACAGGGTGTCTGTTGTGGGGAGAGGAATGGGAAGGCGACTGTAAGCCGCTTTGAGCCTCCTTCGGGTAGGGAAAAGCGGCATATAAGAACCAACTCTTCTTCTTCTTCTTCTCATCCCTGGAGTGACCACTGGAGTTGCTTCAGCCACAGGGGCAAGAATCAAGGTTGGGGGTTCTTCCCAGCATGGTCAATTCCTGAGAGGTCGAAATATCAGGCAGGGAAGCTGCAGGATACGGTCACTGCTTGAACCAATTTGTTACATCAGGGCTCCAGCTTCTTGAGACATGCTTCTTTGGTGCTTCAAGAAAATAAACCATCCGTATTTGGCTCTCTAAAACACCTGCTGTGGACAGGATGCTCTAGGCCAGGGGGAGTCAACCTGTGGTCCTCCAGATGTTCATGGACTGCAATTCCCATGAGCCCCTGCCAGCAAATGCTGGCAGGGGCTCATGGGAATTGTAGTCCATGAACATCTGGGTTGAATACCCCTGGTCTGGGCCACCAAGGACTGCGGATCTGCCCCCCCTGTCTAAAGTGGAGTTCAGGGCAATGGCTACAGGCCACACGAGACAGATACAAGACCGAGGCCAAGAGTTGAAAAGGGGCACTCGGGGTCACGGTTTTATTAGACATTATTATTATTCTATTCCTGGAGGATTTTAACACGTTGCACCCTGCCCCCAGCCGATGTACGGAGGAGGGGCGGCCCGTCCATCCAACGAGCAAGGACAGTGACTGCGGAAGGCTGAACCGCTGCAGGGATCCCCTCCGTAGGGGTTGGGGACCCCCGGGCAGCAGTGGGGGAGGGGCAGTGGGGGAGGCCATGAGCCCCCCCGGGAAAGGCCCCGGGCCTCCCGCTGAGGCCCCTCCCAAGCTGCAGCCCCCCTCCCATTGCAGCCCCCCCTATTGCAGCCCCCCCATTGCAGCCCCCCCTATTGCAGCCCCCCCATTGCATGCAGCCCCCCCCTGCTGCTGCCGCGCAGACTTACTCGGGAGTAGGCGAGGGCTGCTCTGGCCGGGCCAGGCCCCCCCTCCCTTCCTCCCCCCCGCCCTCCCGGCGCCTCTAGGCCGGATCTCGGTGGCCGCGGCCACCCTTTGCGCGCCGCGGAGCCCCCGAGGCCAAGGCGGACCCGGCCACGCCCCCTGCGGCGTCACTCCGGAGCCCCGCCCCCTCCGCAGGCCTCGCGGGCAGGAAGCCAACTCCCGCCAGGAAGGAAGGAAAATAGAGAGAGAAGGAAGGAAGGAAGGGAGGAAGGGCCGTCAGGGCTGCCCTGGAAAGCTGCATTTCCCGGGGTGGGGGGTGGGGGGGCGACAGGGGTGGCCAAGCGGACTCCGGTGACCGTGGGCCCCTGTCAGCATGGCCTCATGGGAATTGTAGTCCCTGAGCGTCTGCAGAGCCACCGTTTGGCCACCTCCTCTTGGGAAACCAGCCTCCAGGCAGGACCTGGAGATCCCCCCGGAATGGCAGCTCCTCTCCAGGCTCCTCAGTGTTTTCTGGCGCGGGCCAGTTAGGTCTGGGCTGCTGGGAGTGAGGACTGTGCTTGGTATGTCTTGTTATTGGCTTTTATTCTGTTTATTCACGTTGGCTTTGGCAGCCTTGCGGTGTGGGGACTGTCAGTTCTAGTATCTGAACTATTGAGAAGAAGAAGAAGAGTTGGCTCTTATATGCCGCTTTTCTCGACCCAAAGGAGTCTCAAAGCGGCTTCCGGTCGCCTTCCCTTTCCTCTCCCCACAACAGACACTCTGTGAGGTGGGTGAGGCTGAGAGAGCCCTGAGAGAACTGCTCCGTCAGAACAGTTTTCTCAGTGCCGTGGCGAGCCCAAGGTCACCCAGCTGGCTGCATGTGGTGGAGCGCAGAATCAAACCGGCTCGCCAGATTAGAAGTCCGCACTCCTAACCACTACCCCAAACTGGCTCTCCGTTGGCACTAAAGGGTGCTGGAGGGGGCTGGGAGTGGCCTTATAGCCAAGCAGACTTGTGCTGCCTCTCAGCAAAGAGTTTCATGTACCTGTTTTGTTAACCTTTTAATAAAGAGATTTCTTTTGCTTATTGGGGGGAACTCGACCGGAACATGACCGTGGGTTGGGTGGGAATGGGTCTTAAATGTTTTTTTATTTGTATTCATTGTATTAATGTTTTAACTATAGCTTTAATTCTTGTAAGCCGCCCTGAGCCCATCTTTAGATGGGAGGGGCAAGGTAAAAATAAGTAAATAAAGGTGAAAAAGCAATCAGCTGGCACAGCAAGGCAGCCCCAAGAGTCACCAGATTCTATATTTGTACAGTTTTGATGTCACATACAAGTGATGAATCATTTTGCGTCAGTTTTCATTGAAATGCAAACCAACGGAAAAAGGTGATCCTCAAGGTAGCTCCAATGCTCAGACATTCCGTGATGCTTCATAGGGGATCCTGTTGACCTATGTCAATAGCAGGGGTAGTCAAACTGCGGCCCTCCAGATGTCCATGGACTACAATTCCCAGGAGCCCCTGCCAGCGTTTTCTGGCAGGGGCTCCTGGGAACTGTAGTCCATGGACCTCTGGAGGGCCGCAGTTTGACTACCCCTGGTCAATAGGATAGCCTAGGTCTGCTCAGTCTCTGAAAGTTTAGCAGGCCTGGCCCTGGTTAGACGTTGGATGGAAGACCACTCCGGAATACCGGGGTCTCTACCCAGAGGCAGACGTCAACTGAGCACCTCTTGGCTTGAAAATCCTACAAAGTCCCCATCAATTGGTTCTGACTTGATGTAAAAAAACAAAATTTCACACAAGAATCCGGCCATAGAGTCTGGGGAAAACATGCCTTCTGAAACTACCTTTATATCCATACCATAATTCAAACCCGTGTAGCTGCATCATGACATGCTTTAATAATCGGGATAACGAACCCTCTTGATGTCCAAGCCAAGCTGCCTTCACATGTCTGTTTTCCAAATAAGTTCACTATGTAAACGGTGCAATTCCTTCAAATTTTTATTGTTCATTATAATTGGAACGTCCATTAGCAAATAAGTTTAAGGTATCATTTTAATGTCATCAATACAACCCGGAATACAAAGACTGACTGTGCTCCATTTAATGTCAAATATTACTGGTTATCTTCTAGTATTTGAGTTGTCATGACTAATCTTTATACCTTAGGTAAGTAGCATTTTTTTCCAATCACTTCCATCCTTTTTATCCAGTTTGAGGAGTCCAAACTTCACAAGGCATCATTATAACGTAAGACGGCAGTTTTTTTCCTACATTTAACTTCTAACCTGGTACAATGAAAAAGAGTATCGTATAGCAGGGATCCTCAACCTGTGGTCCTCCAGATGTTCATGGACGACAATTCCCATGAGCCCCTGCCAGCAAATGCTGGCAGGGGCTCATGGGAATTGTAGCCCATGAACATCTGGAGGACCACAGGTTGAGGATTCCTGTCGTATAGGATGGCCAAGCACCGGATTCACCAGTATTGGTCAAGATTACAATGTCATCTCCCTAAATTGGCCTTTCTCAATCTTTTTACGATGGAGAGACTCCTGAAACATTCTTCGGGCTTCAAGAAACTCCAGAAGTGTCTTCAGCAGGCGGCCCTCCCTGCCACGCCCCTGGAAGTCAGATCACCAGAAGTGACATGCTGCCCAGGCACTCCCGCCAGATATGACATCATGCTCCGTTGTCCCCCACCCCACGCCCAAATGCCAAAAATGGCCCAGTGGCATCCTCTGCTGGGCTGGGAACAGGGCTGGGGCAGGCATCTGGTGCTCCATTGCTCTCTGCCACCCCTGCCCAACACAGTTAAAATTAGAGTACTTACCTCTCTGGACTCCAGTTGCCACCATGTGCAACAAGCCTTGGTCAGCAAGTATTTTTATGACTGGGGACCCACCCCTTTTCAACCCTCCCCCCCAGTCCCATCATTGTCCAATCTGGGAAGGGGAGCATCAAGCTGACACACCTATATATGGTCATATCCAATGAATGTTATAAAACATCAATTGTCCCACTTAATTGGCAAAACCCTTCCAGGGCCATTGAGAAATCTCAGGGCTTCAGGAACCCCTGGATGGGAAAGCCTGCCCTAAAGCATTATCCATTATCTGGTTTTAGACCTGTTATTCAAGTAGAATCACTTATAGTAGTTGAATTTATTGTGTATGGCAATAGGCCAAAAACTCATAAAATATTAGCAGAAAACTCTCTTATTACTATTCCTAATAATTCTGTTGATAAACTAGATGACAAGGCCTAAAAGAGGACGCCCTAGTTTTATTCCTCAATTTATTCTCGGGTGCTCCATATTTATCAATCATTTTTATCAATATTTATCAATCCATATTTATCAATCATTATCTTCTTCAAATTTCTATGGGCCCATTCTGATGCTGTTCCATCAGCCTTACTCACTATAAAATTCCAGCATTGGCCAACAAAAGCACATTTATGCCCCTGTGAATTCCTTGGGGCTAACAGGAATCTAATACTGCCCCTGTCGATGTTTTGGATATTTCAATTATTCTAACTGCCCTAAGTTCTTATTGTTCACCTTTTTAGCTAAAAGTTAATAGTTACCATCTTGAAGATAAGAGTTTCCAAAATCTCATACAGTGCCAAAGTTTTGTTATATGCTAGCAGAATATGTAGTTCTGTGGTGTTTGGGGGAACTATTTTTTTAATATGATTTTTTCTTATGTTTCTTTTGTTTTTTTATTGTTGTTATTTGCTGGTCAGTTGACTGAGTAAAGTTTGATGATTACTGAATCTCTTCACACACTCTGAGTATTCAAAAGGTTTCTTCCCCGCAGGTGTTTTCTGATGTTGTTGAAGATGGTAACTCTAACTGAATCTTTTTCCACGCTCCAGGCATGCAAAACGTTTCTCTCTTGTGCGTTCTTAGATGCCTTTGAAGATGGTCATTCCGATTAAATCTCTTTCCACACGTTGGACACTCAAAAGGTTTCTCACCTGTGTGGATTCTTTCATGCTTATAAAGAGTTACCCGCCAAGTGAATTTCTTTCCACATTCTGAGCACTCAAAAGGTTTCTCCCCTGTGTGGGTTCTTTGATGCTGCTGAAGAGTGATATTCTGACTGAATCTTTTCCCACACTCTGAGCATTCAAAAGGCTTCTCCCCTGTGTGTGTTCGTTGGTGCTGTTGAAGATGGTTACTTTGACTGAATTTCTTTCCACAGTCTGAACATTCAAAAGGTTTCTCCCGTGTGTGAGTTCTTAGGTGCTGCTGAAGATGGGCACTCCCCATGAATCTTTTCCCACATTCCAAGCATTCAAATGGTTTTTCCCCTGTGTGAGTTCTTTGATGCAGCTGAAGACTGCCACTCTGCCTAAATTTCTTTCCACACTCTAGGCATTCAAAAGGTTTCTCTCCTGTGTGGATTCTGTGATGATGCACAAGATGGCAACTCCTATGGAATTTCTTTCCACACACCGAGCATTCAAAGTTTTTCTCCCCTCTGTGGATTTTCTGATGCTCTTGAAGACTGCCACTCTGACTGAATTTCTTTCCACACTCTGAGCATTCAAAAGGTTTCTCCCCTGTGTGTATTCTTTGGTGCAGCTGAAGAATGCCACTCCGACTGAATCTCTTTCCACACTCTGAGCATTCAAAAGGTTTCTCCCCTGTGTGGGTTCTTTGGTGCAAAAGGAACCCAGATCTGTACTTGAAATACTTTCCACACAGAATGCATTTATGTTCCTTCCCATCAGCGAAACTCTCTCCGCTCTCTGCACAGATCGATGGCTTCCCTCCTGAGGCTGCAACCCCAAGAAGGCTTTCCCAGGAGTAAGACCCATTGAATAATATAGTGTTTGCTTCTGAGTAGATCTGCTTGGGATTCCTCTCTGAATCGACAGTCTGGTTCTGGATAAGGTGTGTTTTCTCCGAGAAGCTCTTCCCATTCTCTGAGCAACTATCCTTTTTCTCCCCTATATAGAATCTTTGGTGGTTAATGGGTTTTTCTCCACGACATAAAGTCTTTCCACTCTGCAGGCATTTATGGATGTTTCCTGGGTGCTTTTGCACATGGCTGTCATATTGCATTTGATCAGGGAAGTTCAGTCCACACTCCAAGCACTTGTATGTTTCCTTCACCATGGAAATTACTTCACAGAAATACCCTTCTTGGCAAAGAACAGGTTTACCTCTTGTCTTTTCTGGGTGTCTTTCTTCCTCCTTCAGTGGACCATCTTGGTCCCCGATGTTACACTCAGTCTCCTGGTCCTTGTCTTTTTTCAATGAGAACGCCTGAAATCCCCCAACTGACTCCTCGACATCTCCTGCTGCAAGAAAGAGAGCAATCACCACTCACACATAAAGCCAACCACTGAAGGGTGTGTATTTTGTCTCCTCAGCCACTGGTCACAACTTCTCCCTGGACAGCCCTCCAGTAGAGCTGTTTTTATATTCTGACCATCTTCCCCCTTCCGAAAACTTCCCTAATGTGGTTTAAGGGCAAAGATTCTCTCATCTGCCCTTCATATGTTCTTTGCCATGCAAATCATTTAAAGAAGAAAAGCAAAAGTTATTGTGTTTTTTAATCCTGATACTGTACCATGAGAGAGGAGCCTGTCTTGAAACTCCGGAAGCCCATTTGGGCTGACGGAAGGAGGAGAAGTCAGGACCTCAACAAATGAACCTCACGGTTCTAAGGGAATCCCCATGGTTTTTGGATGATATGCCAGTTGCTGTGGGGGAGGCCGGGAGACATGCAACTGTCCAATGTAGAAAGGGCTGGTGGGCATTTGGCTCATTCGGCAAAATTGTCCCTAATTAAACAGTTCACGTTCCCCTGGAATATCCAGTATTTGAGGACACTGCAGCCCCTAACCGGGCTAAAAGAGCCCCAACTGAGGTCAGCCTGTGGGAGAATTGGGCTCTCAAAGGCTTCCCCTCCTGCCTTACCCAGAGGACTTTTAAATTCTCCCCTACCCAGAGTTGCATGGAAGTAAAGCAGAAATCCTGCAGGGGTATCATTTGCCCATTCCCTTGACATAACAATGAAATATACTCACTTGTAGCCAGCTCACTGGGGAAGGAAATTCTCTGTTGAGACCCTCTTGAAGAACTCTCCAACCTTTCTTTGATCTTCAGTTTAGTCCCTTTTACAGCCCTGCCTCCTTTTGGGGAGAGAGAGAAAGAGAAGAGAGAGAGTGACCCAAGGCCAAAGTGACAGAAAGTCTTCATCTGTCTCCTCCTCAAGCCCTGACACCCACCCTGTTCTCATGTTGGCCACATTGGCCACAGTTGCCGCTGAAAAGCCCTGAGAGTTCGGTTGCTCCACCACACTCTGCTGCATGCTGCTTTTGCTGCCACCCCAACTACTGAAGGCCCCCCAGCAGGGGGGAGTACATGGCAAAACCTCACAATGACATACCATTCAATATTTTGCTTCATTTATCGTCCCAAGTGCAGCAGTTCACACCTTGAGCACCTATGAACGATCCTTACCCAAAGCAGCCACACTCCCACAGTTCTCCAGCATGACTTCCACATAGAGAGCTCTCTGGCCTGGATCCAAGAGGGCCCACTCAGCCTCGGTGAAAGACACGGCCATCTCCTCAACGGAAAAAGGACACTGAAAGGAAAAGCGGATTTCCTCATCGGGGATCAGGTCAAGTGAGACTGCTCTCTGGAAAGGGGGCACTCCAGGAGGGTACTTTGACGCGGTCGGCCACGTGCTCTTGGTCAAACACAGGGATGACCTCCTTCCTTCAGAACAGGTCGCAGAGGGTTGTGGTGGGAGATGAGTTGCCTGACCCCTTTGCACTGCCAAAAAGGTATGATTTTTTACCTTTCAGGCTTCACGTGGCTGGGCTCTACTTACCTTTGGGACTGCCTGCCTCCTTATGCCCCTCTCAGGGCACTCCGCTCTGCAGGTATGAATCTGCTGAAGGTCCCGGGGCCCCAGGAGGCATGCCTAGCCTCAACCAGGGCCAGGGCCTTTTCGGTCCTGGCACCTACCTGGTGGAATGAGCTCCTGGACGGGCTGCAGACTTTCTGAATTAAACAGGGCCTGCAAAATGGAGCTCTTCTGCCAGGCGTTCGGTTGAGGCTGGGTGGGAGCCCTGGGATATTCAATCTGCTCCCCCCTCCCCCCCCCGGCTGCTACTGCAGTGCTAAAGTGTATTAAGGGCCTGTTTCCCTCTCCCAGCTGGTACATCTTTCATCTATATTAGGATCGATGCCTGGAATATGGGGCGTACTTTTAAAGATATTTAGTATACTGCCATTTTTTACTTGTATTTATATCTGTAACTTGTTTTATTGGGATACTTTTAATGGATATTACTTTTTTTTTTGCTTTGTGAACTGCCGCAAGCCAGTTCTTGGGAGCAGCGGTATAAAAATACAAAGATAAACACACACACACACACAGACATATATATTGGCAGGGGTGGAGGAAGGGGCTCAGACACCATAGAAGCAACCCTCCTGAGAAGAAGGGGGGGGGGCTCAGATGGCCCCATTCATCTCCCCTACCTGGACCACAGGTGCAGCAGCCCTTTCCACTTCTCCACAAAGATGATGGCTCGACAGAATCTCTTCACCACCTGCGAGGGAGAGAACATTGGAAGAAAGATGGTTGGCCTGGACTCCAGCGTAGTGCAGTGGTTAAGAGCAGCAGCTACTCCCCTCCTCCACTTGCAGCCAGCGGAGTGACCGTGGGCTCGTCACGGGCCTTACAGTGCTTGTTCTGACCGAGCAGTGCTGTCAAGAGCTCTCTCAGCTCCAACCGCCTCACAGGGGGGAAGAAAGGAAGGTGACTGTTAAGCCGCTTTGAGACTCCCGGTAGTGAAAAGCGGGGCATAAAAACCAACTCTTCTTCTTGTTTTAATCCTATTTCATGCACTCCTGTTCCCACAGCTGTGAAACCGTGCCCTCTGTACACTCAACAAAACGGGTAATGATTTTTAGTAAGCAGAGAGCGAGCTAGAAGCATCGCGGGGCTATAAATCCTGCAGGCACATTTCAGAATCCTGTGGCGTCTAAAGCTTAGCCTGGGAACCCCAGAGCTCCAAACTGTGGCAGCATCCCTGCTTGATCAGAACAAAGGCTCGGGCAGGGGCTCATGGGAATTGTAGTCCATGAACATCTGGAGGACCACACCTTTCTTCCAATCAGATGGACTCTCCCACATGGCTTTGAACCTGGGCTTCCAGGAGACTGTGGGGGATGGGGGGTGTGTGTGGTTAAATGATATGTTGCCATCACATCTGTCTGAAAACCCAGACATGACATCAGTGTATTTGAAAACTCAAGGCTGAAATTGAGGGGTGGCAGGAAGGTCTGTGTTCTCCTCTAACACTAAGCATTCTGGCTCCCCATTTTACCTCAGATATTTCTAGCATTTGTATATAAATGTCTAGAATATTCAAGATACCTTAAGCCTGCAATCTCTCTCCTATGATCTCTAGCCCTTGTCAGGTAGTCAATTTAGTTTGTCCCAGAAGTCCACTCTGTGTTGAATGTAGAAGAATTTCTCTCTGTCTGAATCCTCTATCCAACAATTTGACAAGTTGCCCACATTTGGGTATAAGGCCCCCTTACCACTCAAGATGGCTTCCTGGGACTGTGCCCTCTGCTGTTCCTCCCAAGGAGATCTTTCCTCCTCAGAGAATGTTGCTTCCATCTTCATAGATGGTCCCCTCATCTGAAGAAGTAGTGAGAGACACAGGTAAGAGGAAGAATGCTAAAGACCTCCAAGTGAGATCTCCTCTGGTTACACCTCACTTGGAGTATATTGTGTTCAGTTTTGGGCACCACAACTGAAGAAGGATGAAGACAAATTGGAGCATGACCAGAGAAGGGCAACAAAGGTGGTGAGGGGAGACAAAGACGTATGAGGACATTTTGAGGGAATTTTTAGCTTTGAAGGAAGATGATTAAGAGGTGACAAGATAACTACAAGTACTTGAAGGGCTATCACATAGAACAGAGTTGTTTTCTGTTGTCCAAGGGGGTCAGACCAGAACAAATAGATTGAAATTCAAGAGATTTTTTTGGCTAAATATCCAGAAGAAGTTCCTGACAATCAGAGCAGTCTTCAGTGGAATAGGCTTCTTCAAGAGCTGGTGGGTTCTTCCTCTTTGGAGGTTTTTAAGCAGAGGCTAAATAACCATCTGACAGAAATACTGATTCTGTGAACTTGGGCAAACTGTGAGTGGGTGGGCAGGAATAGCCATGTCAATGTTTGGTTCTGTGGCTGTTTCTTGCATGTCCAGGGAAGTGCCAATTGCCCCTTAGAGGTCAGAAGAAAAATTTCCTTTGACCAGAAGGGACAGGGATTCTGGAACTGGGATCACTGTGGGTGGGCAGGTAGTTGTGAGTTTCCTGCACTGTGCAGGGGGTTGGGCTGGATGACCCTGGAGGTCCCTTCCTGCTCTATGATTCTATGAGATGAATCTTGCTCCATTTCCCCCCCTCGCCCCTACATCAATCAACAGAACTGCTTCAAGCACAGCAGCAGGGTTTCAACCTTGGTCAAGAGTCTGGACTCTGGAGAAATAATTATCAGGCTGGGAAGTCTTAGGCTAATGTCAAAGATCACAGTTTGAATGGACAGCATGAAACTTCCTCACCTGCTCTGCCTGCCTCTTCTCCTCCACCTGGCTCAGGAGGAAGCCTTCGGCCAGGGCCACCGCCTGGGAACTGGTCTCTGGCCCGCATCCTCTCACCCAGCCCTGCATCTCCTGGGGCAGGAGGGCCAGGAACTGCTCCAGGATCACCAGGTCCAGGATCTCCTGCTTGGTGTGCCTCTCTGGCTCCAGCCAGCGGTTGCAGAGTCCATGGAGCTGGCTGCAAACCTCTCTGGGCCCATCAGCCTCATGATACTGGAACTGCCGGAAGCGTTGGACATGTACATCACAGGTTATGGTGTCCTTGGCCGGGAATTCTGGCACAGCTCTGTCCCAGAATTCAGCACCAGTTCCTGCCTGTATACGATGCAGGTCTTTGCTTGATCTCTTGCCAGTTCCTGGCCCTTCTGGGTCCTGCTCTTCCATTTCCTTCCCTCTCTGTTGGGTTGACTCTGCCTTTGGAAAGATGCCTTGGTAGGAAGATGGAGGGGAACATATCAATAAAGCAGAAATACACTTAAAGGGAATGGAGCTTCATCACGCAGCCTGGTCAAGACTCACCCAGGATTTGCACTTCTTGCCAGCATCATCCTTAGCGGGACCCAAACTGATTTATTATATTTATTATATACTGCCCTCGCCAGAGGCTCAGGGCGGTTTACATAAAACACAGAAAACAATACAAGGAACTTAGTTTTTCCATAACATATAGATAACCACAACAGTAATACTATTAGCACTGATAATTGTAACAATGGCAATTATAAGAGTGCAAACAGGTCCAGGGGCAGAACGCACTGATGGGTTTCTGGGAGGGAGGGAGGGGGCAGGGCCCCTGCAGGTGTTGTTAGTTACACCTGGCCTCAACCAAACGCCTGGCAGAAGACCTGAGCTCAAAAACTGGGGCTGGGGGTGGCAGGAGAACAAGCTTCCCGTGTCCGCATCACCCTCCTCGGGGTCTGCACATCTCTCACCAGGCTGCTGTTGCTTAGTCCCCTCGCGTGGGGTGGGTGGGTGGGTGGGGGGCTGGCTCCAACGCACGGCTTCCCTCCCTCCCCATAGCGGGTGCGGGGGGGGCGACCCTGGCCGTGCTTGGGGGGCCATCAGGCCACGAGCCCTCCGCCCCAGGCCTCCCGCTGAGGTCCCTCCCAAGCTGCAGCCCCCCCCATTGCAGCCCCCCCATTGCTGCTCCCGCGCAGACTTACTCGGGAGTAGGCGAGGGCTGCTCTGGCCGGACCAGGCCCCCCCCCCTTCCCTTCCTCCCTGCGTTGAGCAGGGGGTTGGACTAGATGGCCTGTATGGCCCCTTCCAACTCTATGGTTCTCTGATTCTATGATTCTCCCTCCCTCCCCTGCCCGCCCTCCCGGCGCCTCTAGGCCGGAGCTCGGTGGCCGCCGCCACCCTTTGCGCGCCGCGGAGCCCCCCCCCCCGAGGCCAAGGCGGACCCGGCCACGCCCCCTCCGCGTCACTCCGGAGCCCCGCCCCCTCCGCAGGCCTCGCGGGCAGGAAGCCAACTCCCGCCAGGCGCCTCCCGCCAGGCCGCGTCCCACGGAAGGAAGGAAGGAAGGAGGAAGGAAGGGCCGTCAGGGCTGCCCTGGAAAGCTGCATTTCCCGGGGAGGGGGCAACAGGGGTGGCCAAGCGGACTGCGGTGACCGTGAGCCTCTGTCAGCATGGCCTCATGGGAATTGTAGTCCCTGAGCATCTGCAGAGCCACCGTTTGGCCCCCTCCTCTTGGGAAACCAGCCTCCAGGCGGGACCTGGAGATCCCCCCGGAATGGCAGCTCCTCTCCGGACTACAGAGATCCGTTCCCCCGAGTCTGAAGAGTCAGGGCAGGCAGATGATGATGATGACGAACATGGATGCTTGCAGGGGTGGTCAAACTGCGGCCCTCCAGATGTCCATGGACTACAATTCCCAGGAGCCCCTGCCAGCGAATGCTTCTGGGAATTGTAGTCCATGGACATCTGGAGGGCCGCAGTTTAACTACCCCTGGAGGATAAACCCCATGGCAGGGTGACCCCCACAAGGTCTCTCTCCTCCTAAGGCTCCCCCCTCCAAATCTCCAAAAGTTTCCCGCCCTGGAGCTGACAACCCTGCTCCACCCAGTGACCCACTCTGGGGACATTTCTGGGCATGACCCCTTCGCCTCAGAGGTTTTGAGGGGGAGTCACCTTAACATTTTCAAAGGGGAGGGTCCCAATGGACCGTTGGCTTTTATATATCCTGGCCTGCATGGGAGCACTCCTTAGGCTGGAGTGATGCATGATGGGAACATTCTAAACCAGGGGTAGTCAAACTGCGGCCCTCCAGATGTCCATGGACTACAATTCCCAGGAGCCCCTGCCAGTGTTCGCTGGCAGGTGCTCCTGGGAATTGTAGTCCATGGACATCTGGAGGGCCGCAGTTTGACTACCCCTGGTTTAGCCTCTGAACTCCATCAACCTCATATAGTCACTGTCATGTAAGGAGAATTGTAGTCCATGGACATCTGGAGGGCTGCAGTTTGACTACCCCTGTTCTAAACGGCCATGTTTTGACAGTTGGTGGCAGTTGGCGGTCTACCGTCTTCTCTGTTAACGGATTCAGGGTGGCCAAACGGTGGCTCTCCAGAGGTCGTCGGACTACAATTCCCATGAGCTCCTGCCAGCGCCTCAAGGAGGAGAAACTGGCTCTGGTAAGCGTCATCTCTTCCTGACCGACTCACGCCAATGAATCCAGATGTTTCACCTCTTTTAGACCAGGGGTAGTCAAACTGCGGCCCTCCAGGTGTCCATGGACTACAGTTCCCATGACTCATGGGAGTTGTAGTCCATGGACATCTGGAGGGCCGCAGTTTGGCTACCCCTGTCAGCTGCCATGTTGTCATCCATTCTTACCATACTGTCCCCATGACCTGAGTTGCATGTATAGTCATAATATAGCTGTGATTTACCAAGGGGGGGAGGTATGTAAACTGTTATTTTAACCTTGTAACCCTGAGCAAGTTTTCAGACAATTTTCATAGAATCATAGAGTTAGAAGGGACCTCCGGGATCATCAAGAGCCTCCTTGTTATCTCCTGGTGTCGATCAGCAGAGACCATGCTTGGTATGTCTTAGGTAGTCTGTTTATTCACTTTGCTTCAGCAAACTTCTGCCATGGGAACTGTGAGTTATAGTACCTGGGCTTTTGGTGGCAAAAGGTTCTTAGAGGGGGGCTGAGAAGCCTTATAGCTAGGCGGATTTGTACTACCTTTAATTCCAGCAGAGATTCATGTAACTGCCTCATTAACCTTTCAATAAAGTGATTTCTTCAAGCAAGAGTCTGCTTATTGGGGGAACTTGGGTGAAGCATGACTGTGGGTTGGGTGGAAATGGGTCTTAAATATTTTTATTGTTACTCACTATATCAGGGGTAGTCAAACTGCGGCCAGATGTCCATGGACTACAATTCCCAGAAGCCCCTGCCAGCATTGTGGTCCATGGACATCTGGAGGGCCGCAGTTTGACTACCCCTGCACTATATTTTTATTTTAACTATGGTTTTAATTCTTCTAAGCTACCCTGAGCCCATCTTTTGATGGGAAGGGTGAGGTAAAAATCTAAAGTACAAATAAAGGTGAAAAAAAAACCAGTAACAGATTCTGTATTTTTACTATCAGTTTTGCTTTCATGCACAACTGATGCATAAATTTCCATTGTAATGCAAACCAATGGGAAACGATGATCCTAAAGATAGCTCTAATTTTCAGATATTCCCTATTTCATAACCTAAAACCTCATTCCATTTGTGAATGAAACAGGCCAGGTCAACCTGATCTCTGAAGTTAAGCAGGATTGGCCCTGGTTAGGTTGGATGGAAGAACACCCCAAAATAGCAGGGTTGAACAGAACGTCTCTTGGACTGAAAATCCTACAGTCACCATCTGTCGGTTGTGACGATGTCAAAAACCAAAAATTTACACAGAAGCAAGAATCAGACCATAGTCTCTGAAGAAAAAATGACTTTGGGTCTGTATAAGCAAAATCACTTTCTGCAATTATCTTCATCTTAATCCATACTATAATCCAAAATTCTATAGCTGCATCGGGATATGATTTAATAGTCTGGATAACCCACCCTCTTGATGTCCAAGCCAAGTTACCTTCCCTTTGTAGTTTTTCAAATAAGTTCATTAGGTAAACAATGCAATTCCTTCAAAGCTTTATTGTTAATTACAAAGGGAACGTCCATTAACAAATAAGTTTAGGCTATTTTAATGGCATTAATGCTACCTGGGCTACAAAGACAGACTGCCTTCCATACTGAGAGTGAATGTCATATTTGTCACTCAATGTCACTCAAATACTTCAGAAGATAAATTCAAAGCAGTAATATTTGCTTTGAAGTTATTTTCTGAAGTATTTGAGTTGTCTTTATACCTGGGTCAGTAGCTTTTTTCCCAAACGCTTTCATCCTTTTTAGCTAGTTTGAGGAGTCCAAACTTGACAATGCATCCTTAAAAGGTAAGACTACTTTTTTTTTCTACATTTAACTTCTAACCTGGTACAACTGAAAAGAAGTAACATATAGAATGGCTGAGTACTGGGTTCACCAATATAGGTTAAGATTAAAATGTAATCTTCCTAAAGCTGCCTTTCTCAAGCTTTTTACTACTTAGAAACTCCTGAAACATTCTTCAGGCTTTAAGAAACTCTGGAAGTGATGTCACCAGATCGCACCTCCCTGTCACGCCCCAGGAAGTCACCTCACCAGAAGTGACATTGCCCAGGCACTCCCACCAGATATGACATCATGTTCCGTTGTCCCCCACCCACCCCAAATGCCAGAAATGGCTCAGTGGCCTCCACGGCTTGGCCAGGAACACAGAATCATAGAGTTGGAAGGTTTCCCCTTAGGTCATCTAGTCCAACCCCCTGCACTATGCAGGACACTCCCAACCCTCTCGCTCCTCCACTGTCACCTGCCACCCCCTTGAGCCTTCACAGAATCAGCCTCTCCGTCAGATGGCTCTCCAGCCTCTGTTTAAACATTTCCAAAGATGGAGAACCCACCACCTCCCGAGGAAGCCTGTTCCCCTGAGAAACCGCTCTGTCAGGAACTGATTCAGGGCTGGGGCAAGCATCTGCTGCCCCATTGCTCTCTGCCACACACCCTAGTGCAGTTGTTAAAATTAGAGTACCTACCTCTCTTGGCTCCAGTTGTTAACCCGTACAACAAGCCTCAGTCAGCAAGGATTTTTATGACTGGAACCCTTCCCTTTTCCAATCTCTCCAAGGCCATCACTGGCCATTTGGGGAGGGGGGGAGGGGGTTAAACATACCCATATGTGGCATATCACCTGATGAATGTTTAAAAAACACATTAAAAATTAACTCCCGCCCCACTAGCAAAACCCTTCCAGGGCAACCAAGAAACCTCACGGCTTTGCAAAAAACGTTGAGAAAGTCTGGCCTAAATCATGAATGTACACTGTCCCTTATCTGGTTTTAGACCTGTTATTCAGTCAGAATCTCTTATTGTAGTTGAATTTATTGTGTATGGCCGTAGGTTGCTATATAAAGCATTAGCAGGAATCCTGTATAGATTTTTGATGCTGTTGAAGAGCAAAAATCTGACAATCTCTTTTTCTCTCAGTTACCTCAGAGCCCGCCTGGAGTGCACAAATAATTTTTTTAAAATCCTACTTAGGCCTAGATCCTGAACATCTGCTGGAGTCAGCAAAGAGCTTGGTTCTCCAACATCACATTGACATCAAGTTACAGGATAAGACAGCTCTCCTTCCATTCCCATACAAGGTTTAAACATTGTGGGTAGGATTCTCAGCTGTTCCACATTTATCAACCACATTTTGATGGGCCCATTTTGCTGCTTTTCTATCAGCTTTATTCAATGTAAAATACAAGTATTGCCCAACAGAAGCACATTTATGCTACTGTAGCATTAATAAAATCTGGTTTCTCACATATTACTTTATTGTGAATTCTATGGAGCTAACATGATAATTCTGCTTTCTGAGGTTCTTGAAGATGGTAACTCTGAATCTCTTTTCACACTCCAGGCATGCAAAAGGTTTCTCTCTTGTGTGTTTTTAGATGCAGTTGAAGGTGGTCATTCCGATTGAATCTCTTTCCACACACTGGACACTCAAAAGGTTTCTCACCTGTGTGGATTCTTTCATGCTGATGAAGAGTGACTCTCCAAGTAAATTTCTTTCCACATTCTGAGCATTCAAAAGGTTTCTCCCCTGTGTGGGTTGTTTGATGCTGCTGAAGAGTAAAATTCTGACAGAATCTCTTCCCACACTCTGAGCATTGAAAAGGCTTCTCCCCTGTGTGTGTTCGTTGATGCTGTTGAAGATGGTTATTCTGACTGAATTTTTTTCCACACTCTGAACATTCGAAAGGTTTCTCTCGTGTGTGGGTTCTTAGATGCTGCTGAAGATGGCCACTCCACATGAATCGCTTGCCACATTCCAAACATTCAAAACGTTTCTCCCCTGTGTGGGTTCTTTGATGCAGCTGAAGACTGCCACTCTGGCTGAATTTCTTTCCACACTCTAAGCATTCAAAAGGTTTCTCCCCTGTGTGGATTCTGTGATGATGCACAAGATGGCAACTCCTATGGAATTTCTTTCCACACACTGAGCATTCAAAGTTTTTCTCCCCTTTGTGCATTCTTTGATGCTCCTGAAGACTGCCACTCTGACTGAATTTCTTTCCACACTCTGAGCATTCAAAAGGTTTTTCCCCTGTGTGGATTCTCTGATGCTGTTGGAGATGGGCACACTGCATGAATCTCTTTCCACACACTAAGCACTGAAAAGGTTTCTCCCCTGTGTGAATCCTCTGATGCTTCTGAAGACAGAAGTTCCTACTAAATCTCTTGCCACACTCTGAGCATTCAAAAGGTTTCTCCCCTGTGTGGGTTCTTTGGTGCAAAAGGAGCCCAGATCTGTACTTGAAATATTTTCCACACAGAAAGCATTTATGTTCCTTCCCGTCAGAGAAACCTTTCCCACTCTCTGTGCAGACAGATGGATTCACACTTGAGGCTGCAACCCCAAGAAGGCTTTCCCAAGAGTAAGACCCTTTGAATAAAATAGGGTTTGCTTCTGAGTAGAACTGCTCAGAATTCCTCTCAGAATCAACTACCTGTCTTTGAATAAGGTGTGTTTTATCTGAGAAGCTCCTCACACTCTTTGAGCAGCTTTCTATTTCCTCTCCTATATAGAATCTTTGGTGGTTAATGGGTTTTTCTCCACGACGGAAAGTCTTTCCACTCTGCAGGCATTTATGGAGGTTTCCTGGGTGCTTTTGCAAATGGCTATCATATTGTGTTTCATCAGGGAAGGTCAGTCCACACTCCAAGCATTTGTATGTTTCCTTCACCATGGAAATTACTTCACAGAAATATTCTTCTTGGCAAAGAATAGGTTTATCCCTTGTCTTCTCCGCGTGGCTTTCTTCCTCCTTCGGTGGTCTGTCTTGATCACTGATGTTACATTCAGTCTCCGGGTCCTTGTCTTTTTCCAATAAGAACCCCTGAAGTCCCCCAACCGACTCCTCGACATCTCCTGCTGCAACAGAGAGAAAGGTCCAATCACCACTCACACATAAAGCCAAACCACCAATCCAAGATTCCTGATTAATGGTTGTGCATTTGGTCTCCTGAGCTACTGGTCACAACTTCTCCCTGGCCAGCCCTCCATTACAGCTGCTTTTATATTATGACCATTCCTCCCCAATGTGCCCTTCATATGTTCTTTCCCATGCAAGTCTTTCAATGATGAAAGATGAAAGTTATTGTGTTTTCTAGTCCTCAGACTGTACCATGAGGTTATTTCCAGGGGTGCTGAGAGAGGGTCTGGTCTTCAGACTCTAAAAAGACATTTGAGGTGAGGGAAGGAGAAGTCAGGACGTCAGTGAATGAACCCCACAGTTCTAAGGGTTTGGGATTGCATGCCAGTTGTGTGGGGGAGGCCTGGAGATATATAACTGTCCACCATAGGAAAGGATTGATGGGCCTTTGGCTCATCTGGCAAAGTTGTTCTTAACTAAAGACCTGACCTTTCCCTGGAATGTCTAGGAGGTAAGGCTACTGTGGATCCTAAAGGGCTCAAAGAGCCACAACTGAGGTCACCCCCAGGAAGAAGTTCCAAGATCTCAGGCTCTCAAAGGTCTCCCTACTGCCGTACTCAGAGAAATTTTTAATTCTACCCAACCAATTTTAATTCTAGTCAACCAGAAATCCTCCAGGCCTATTTTTGGCCTGTTCTCTTGACATCACAATGAAAAATACTCACTCACAACCAGCTCATTGGGGAAGGAAATATTCTGTTGAGATGCTCTTGAGGAACTCTCCAGCCCTTCGTTGATCACCACTTTAGTCCCTCTTACAGCCCTGCCTTCTTTGGGAGAGAGAATGGGAGAGGGAAAGAGAGTGAAGGAGAAGAAGAAGGAGATAGAGTGACCCAAGACCAAAGTGACAGAAGGCCTTCATCTGTCTCCATCTCAAGCCGTGACACCCACCCTGTTCTCATGCTGGCCACAACACTGGCCACAGTTGTCCAACCAGCCCCGTGGATTGGGCTGCTCCATCATACTCTGCTACATGCTGCTTTCACTGCTATCCCAACTCCCAGTGGGTGTGAGAGCAGGGCCAAGCCTCACTATGACATACCGCTGTTCAATATTTTGATTCATCATCCCAAATGCAGCAGCTCACACCTTGGGCACCTAAGAACGATCCTTACCCAGAGCGGCCACACTCCCACAGTTCTCCAGCATGACTTCCACGTAGAGAGCTCTTTGGCCCGGATCTAGCAGGGCCCACTCAGCCTCCGTGAAAGACACGGCCACCTCCTCAATGGAAAAGGGACACTGAAAGGAAAAGCGGATTTCTTCATCAGGGATCAGGTCAAGTGAGACTGCTCTCTGGAAAGGGGGCGCTCCGGGAGGGTACAGGACGTAAAGATTGGCAGGGGTGGAGGAAGGGGTCAGACACCTTGGAAGCTACTGCAGGAGCAGAAACCCTCCAGAGAAGAAAGGGGGAACTCAGGTGGCCCCCTGCTCATCTCTCCTACCTGGACTGCAGGTGCAGCACCCATTTCCACTCCTCCACAAAGATGATGGCACGACACCGTCTCTTTACTACCTGTGAGGGAGCGAATATTGGAAGAAAGATTGTTGGCCTAAACTCCAGTGTGATATAATGATGAAAATTGGTGGCATTTAATCTGGCAAGCTATGTTTGATTCCCTCTTCCACATGCAGCCATATTTGATTCCCTCTTCCACATGCAGCCATATTTGATTCCCTCTTCCACATGCAGCCAACTGGGTGATCTTGGTTTTGTTACAGCCCTGATAGGGCTGTTTTGACCAAGCAGTCCTGTCAGAGCTCTCTCAGACCCACCTACCTCACGGGGGAGAGGAAAGGAAAGTGATTGTAAGCCACTTTGAGATTCCTTTGGGCTGTGAAAAGTAAGGTATGCAAACCAACTCTTTTTGTTTGAATCCTATTTCTTGCGCTCCTGTTCCCATGGTTGTGAAACTCTGCCCTGTGTACACTCAACAAAATGGGTAATGGTTTTTGGGCTACAGCGGGAGAGCTAGAAGAAAAGTACCAGGTTCCCATGAGCACCAGGGAGTTATAAATGCTGCAGACACATTTCAGACTCTTGTGGCATTTTAAGCTCATCCTGGGAACGCCAGAGCTCCAAACTGTGGCAGCATCTGGACCAGGAACACCTTTCTCCCACTGGATGGAGCCTCTCACAGGGCTCTGAACCCAGGCCCCCAGGAGACAGGGGGCAGAAATGATGTCACATGAGATGTTGCCGTCACAAACCCACACGTGACATTAGCGTCTCTGAAAACTCTAGGCCGAAATTAAGGGGTTTCTAGAATGTCTGCTGAGGCTCTGACATCACATTTTCAGCAGGGGATGACATCAATGTGACATCACGACCCACCTCCAAAATTCCCAGGGGTGCCAAGTCAACTTTTCTTTTTTTGGACTACCTTGAGTCCTTTTAACCCAGCAGTTCTCAACCTGAGGGTCACGACCCCCGGGGGGGATCGATCGACCTTTCAAGGGGGTTGCTGAGGCCGCCGCCGCTGAGTAAACTAGAGAAGGCCGAGTAAGTACTAGAGAAGGCCGAGTAAGTACTAGAGTACTGGAGTAAGTACTAGAGAAGGGTACTGAGCGACAGGTCACCATCTATTTTGTCTATTTTTCGTAAGGGGTGTTTTATGGGGTTTTATTGAATTTTTTACTGCTTTTATGTAAACCACCGCGAGTCCACTGGAAGAGCGGCGATATAAAAATAAATACATAAAAATAATATAGTGTACGGAGTATCATGTCCAGATCACAGGAAGTGATGGTACCATTCTACTCTGCTCTGGTTCGGCCTCACTTGGAGTCCTGGGTTCAGTTTGGGGCACCACAGTTGAAGAGGGATTCATTCAAAAGAAATTCCGTCTCAACATCCAGAAGAAGTTCCTGACAGCTAGAGCAGTTTCTCAGTGGAACAAGCTTCCTCGGGAGGTGGTGAGTTCTCCATCTTTGGAAATGTTTAAACAGAGGCTGGAGAGCCATCTGACGGAGAGGCTGATTCTGTGAAGGCTCAAGGGGGTGGCAGGTGACAGTGGATGAGTGAGAGGGTTGTGAGTGTCCTGCACAGTGCAGGGGGTTGGACTAGATGACCCAGGAGGTCCCTTCCAACTCTATAATTCTATGATCTTTTTTGAGGTGTGCTGATCAGAACTGCACATAATAACCCCAAATGTGGCCTCACCATAGATCTATGCAGGGGCATCATGTTAGCAACTGATTTGTTTTAAATCCCTTTCCAAAGAGTTTCTGGCATAACAATTGACTTTCTCGTTGCACGCTGAGTCTGTCACCACTGGTTCGGACCCCATCGACCTCAGTTTCTACTTAGGATTCTTTGCTCCAAGGTGCATTCCTTGACGGTTGCCCTTCTTGAAAATAATTTGCCATCTTCATCCCACCAAATTTCTCAAATCCCCACAATGTCTGTGTTCTCCTCGGACACTAAGCGGTCCAGCTACCTGTTTAACCTCAGAAATTTCTAGCACTTGTATGTAAATGCCTAGAATTTTCAAAACACATTACACCGGCAACCTTCCTCCTGTGGCCTCTAGATCTTGTCCCAGAAGTTCTCTCTGTGTTGTGTGCAGAAGAATGCTCCATTTCTCCTGTCCCAAACCCTCTATCCAACAGCTTCACAAGGTGTCCAAATCTGGGCCCAAGGCCCCCTTACCACTCAAGATGGCTTCCTGGGCACGCTCCTGGGACTGCGCCCTCTGCTGTTCCTCCCAAGGAGATCTTTCCTCCTCAGAGAACGTTGCTTCCATCTTCATAGATTGTCCCCTCATCTGAAGAAGTAGCGAGAGACACAGGTAAGAGCAAGAATGCTAAAGACCTCCAAGTGAGATCTCCTCTGGTTAAACCTCACTTGGCGTATTGTATTCCACCACGGTGGAAGAAGGATGTAGACCCAGCGTGATCTAATGGTTAAGAGTGGCAGCTTCTAATGTGGTGATTGACGTTTGATTCCCCACTTCTCCAAATGCAGCTATCAGGGTGATCTTGGGCTGGTCACAGTCTTGTTGGAGCTGTTCTGTCAGAGTGGTCTTGGCCTCACCTACCTTAAAAGGTGTCTGTTCTGGGGAGAGGAAGGGAAGGCTATTGTAAGCTGCTTTGAGAACCTTGGTAAGTTTCTGGACACTGGAGGAATACGTATCAGGCAGGGAAGACTTAGGCTAAAGTCAAATATCACAGCTTGAATGGACAGCATGAAACCCCCTCACCTGCTCGGCCTGCCTCTTCTCCTCTGCCTGGCTCAGGAGGAAGCCTTCGGCCAGGGCCACCGCCTGGGAGCTGCTCTCCGGCCCACATCCTCTGACCCAGCCCTGCATCTCCTGGGGCAGGAGGGCCAGGAACTGCTGCTTGGTGTGCCTCTCTGGCTCCAGCCAGCGGTTGCAGAGTCCGTGGAGCCGGCTGCAAACCTCTCTGGGCCCATCAGCCTCATGATACTGGAACTGCCGGAAGCGTTGGACATGTACAGCACAGGTTATGGTGTCCTTGGCCGGGACTTCTGGCACAGCTCTGTCCCAGAATTCAGCATCCGTTCCTGACTGTAGGCAATGCAGGTCTTTGCTTGCTCTCTTGCCAGTTCCTGGCCCTTCTGGGTCCTGCTCTTCCATCTCCTTCCCTCTCTGTTGGGTCAACCTTGACTTTGAAAAGATGCCTTGGGTTGAAGAGGGAGAGGGGAACATATCAAAAAAGCAGAAATGAACTTAAAGAGAATGGAAGTTCCTCAACCACCCTGGTTAAGACTCACCCATCAACCATTTGGGTTCCCCTTTTCACATTTGTCAGTCTGTGGCCCCCTTCAATTGTGCCAGGACCCTCCCCCCCCCACAAGGGCCCCTATTGAGAACAGCTCTTCTAAAATTTTGCCTTGGATGACTGTGCATCAGCTGTCTGTCCTTGCTTTTTATACTGCCTATCCTGAGAGAACACATTGCATATGCATGTATGGAAAGTATTAAAATGAAATTAAAAGTATAAAAGAACAGATAGTAACGATTCCCAGTTAAAAGTATGCTCAGAGTTAGCAGTCTGGTTTCTTGAATCTTCTGCCATCTAGGTCAAGTCAGACTATCTCCCACAGTTGCTGTTAGATGGTGGGAATGTGGGTCCGTGGGGCCCAACAGAAGTTAGAGGTTAACAGTTCATCATCCCCATGCGGAACTGGCCGAGCTCCAATAGAGCCCAGATATTTATTTATTTAGATTTCTATACCGCCCATTTCTTTGCAGCTCTGGGTGGTTTACACTGAACATTATATAACTTACATGGAACAATATATAGACTGTAACATCAACAACTTTCAAATAAGGCATCAAAAGATTACCAAACCACATTTATAATATGTAAATAACAATTAACAGTAACATTGGGGGGGTTGGTTCTTTCAGTCTGGGGGCCCAGTCTGGGGGTGTTCTGAGTCGGCCGGCCTCAAGCGAATGCCTGGCGGAAGAGCTCCCTTTTGCAGGCCCTGCGGAATTGTGGGAGTTCGTTCAGGGCTCTGATCTCCTCAGGGAGCTCCTTCCACCAGGTGGGGGCCAGGCCGGGAAAAGCCAGACGTATCTCCTTGGGACCAGGGACCACCAACTCATCGGTGTTAGCAGAGAGTAATACTCTTTGTGGGGTATAGATAGGGAGGTGGCCTCACATATGTAGTAACCAGACCATGGATAGCCTTATGAGTAAGAACCAATACCTTAAACTTGATCCAGAATTCAACTAGGAGCCAGTGCAGCTGTTGGAGCACAGGTCAAATGTGTGCTCTCCAGGGTGTCCTCAGGTTACACCTCAAGGTCATCTGAACCAAAAAACAAAGCAAAAAAACAGCTCACAGAGGGGGTCAGGAGAGGGGCATCACACCTCTCCAGTTTAGGCACAAGGGCTGCTGGGATGAACAGCTGCAGGGAAAAGCAACAAACACCCAAGGGCACTCCAGATGTGTGTGTGTGGGGGGGGAGGCAGTGGCCCAAATGCTTGGCAGGCAGGACAGCCAGTCAGTACAGATGGTCCATCCTATGTGACCACACCGGGGACTCCTGCCTGGTCCTCCTGGCTTGCCAAAGAAGCTTTGCATTCTTGCCACCATCGTCTTGAGTAGGACCCGAACCCATGCCTCCTGGTCGCCAGTGAAGAACTGGGAGTGGGAGAGGCAGGTGAGCACTCTGACTGCGCCCTTCCTTTTCTCCCTGCAGCATCATCTGCCTTGGGGTTCTCGCGTCTCTCGCCTGACAAAAGGCTGCAGTTGCTCAGTCCTCCCGCCCAAACCCCAGTGGGGAGAGAAAGGTCTCTTCTCCTTGCAGAACTAAAGTGATAAGCGATGGAACTCCGGCGCCATTAATAATTTTTTTCCCTTATACCTACTGATTTCCCCCCTCCCAGCCTCACTTACACAGCCGAGCAAAACTGATGCCTGGCCTGTCTGCCAGCTTCCAGGTGGAGCCAGAACTTCCGTAATTATAACTGGCTGTCAGAGTACAGTTCTCCGGGGAAGGAGGGGGATGCCTGCTTTGGAGGGTAGGAGCTACCAGATGGCCATGGACTGCAATTCCCATGAGCCCTTGCCATGGTGGCCACCCCTGGCGTAGGGGCAAACAAGCAGCACCATCAGCTCCACAGCATAACACCCCTCCTGCAACAGGAGTGAAGGAGATTCTCTGCTGTCACTGGTCTCTGCAAAGATCTGAAGCCTCTTGAATGGATATACAGCTCAGCCCTTCCTTTCCCGCACCTCCCCCCACAGGGTTTTTGCCTTTGGATTCCGGGAACTTGCAGCCAATTTGTATTTATAGCGCTGGCCTTTCCCCTCCTCTGTCCTTGGTGCCGCTGCAGCCCAGAGTCAGCACCGCCTCCTCATGGCTGCCTGTCAGTCTAGCCCAGCTGTTGGCAACTTCTTTTTTTGGCCCTGATCCTTTTAGGAGGTCTTCTCAGGTTCCAAGGCCCCCTTCAGGCAGGGGATCTACCTACACTCAGCGTACCTTGCCTTATACAGACACCAAACAAATGTCTAGAACCAAGAGTTCATTTTCGCCCCCTTGAATCCTAGAGTGGGAAGGGTCCATAGAGGCCATCTAGTCCAACCCCCAGCTCAACGCAGGATCAGCTTAAAACATCCAGGATAAATCTCTGTCCAGCTGTTGCTTGAACATTTGAAACCGTATATCATAATGATAAAACAATCCTTCATTAAAAGGCAGCATGGTTTCGTGGTTAAGAGCAGCGGCTTCTAATCTGGTACTCCAAATGCAGCCGCCTGGGTGGTTGGGCTTATCCCAGTCCTGATACAGCGGTTCTCACTGAGCAATTCTGTCAGAGCTCTTTCAGCCCCACATTCCTCACAGAGTGTCTGTTGTGGGGAGAGGAAGGGGGAGGCGATCCTAAACCGCTTTAAGACCCCTTCCCTCCTTCAAATCATGCTCTCCGTTCTCCCCCTGCTCCGCAGCCCTGGCCTCTCCCCATGCCGAAGAAAAAAGGGCTTTTAAGGCTGGCTGAAACGACATGTTGTTGTTTGAATTCCCCAGGTCATAACAAAAGCACGCCGGAAGATCTCCAGCCCTCGCCTGCAAGCTGGCAACCAAGGTGGTTCCCTCACTGCCCCCTTAACAACAACAACAAAAAATCTGTCCCTCTAACAGCAACAACATTTTGGCCACGGGCCTCCCTCTTTAAAAAACGGGCCATCCATTTCTGGCACTTTAAAACACAGATAAATACATTATCCCCCCCCCCCCCTCCCATAGTGGAGGAAAAGCAAAGCGGATCAAAGCTCCCTGCCACGAGCTAAACACGCGCCCCCTCCGCGCACGCGCACACGAACTTACTCGCAAGCCAACCTTCCCCGGGTTGCCGGCTGCGGCATCGGCGAAGGTCTTCCTCTCTTCGACACCGCAGAATCCGACCCTCCCTGCAAAACAGGCGCGCGCAGGCAAGGAGGCCGCCTCCTCTCGCGCCCGCTCCCTGGTCGGCCCGTCTGGCAGGCAGCTCGGTGGCCTTAACCCTTGCAAGCGCCGGACACAAATGGAAAAATGCTCCCAATCCTGCTGCCGGATCCAGACGGACGCCCCGGACTGCAGCCAGGCTCTGCAGCTCAGTGGGGCTACTCGGGAGTCATCCCGCTCAGGGCTGCTCAGACGTCTCCGGAAAGGGGGGCGGGGGCTGAAAATTAGGGGAAAGTAAAGGTATGAATTGCACCTTTTTAATTGGGGGGGGGGATGTTCTAAATTATCTGAAATGCATCCAACTGTTCTTTTATGGTACTAATTTAATTTAATATTTAATTTTAAATGTTACCGTTTTAGAGCTGTTAATTGATGGCTAAAGATGTTGTCACTCTGCTCTGCCCCCGCCAACTGGCCCCAGAGAAGCACCTCAACCAGGGCCGGAGCCTTCTCTGTCTTGGCCCCCGCCCGGTGGAGCGAGCTCTTCAGGGCCCTGCCCGAGCTCCCCAGCAAAAGGGAGCTTCCCCACCAGGTATTCGCTTGGGGCCAACCTACCCAATTTCTGCTGATACCCCCCCCCATGCCCCCTTCCATGGCTGGAGCTGACCTGCCGAAGGCTTCTGTTAAAGTTACTGTTTGCAGGGCTAGTCAACCTGTGGTCCTCCAGATGTCCATGGACTACAATTCCCATGAGCCCCTGCCAGCGACGCTGGCAGGGGCTCATGGGAATTGTAGTCCATGGACATCTGGAGGACCACAGGTTGACTACCCCTGAATGATTGGGGAGCTCCTCCACCAGGCATTTGGCTGAGGCCAGGGACACTTAGATGTTTTCAGTTCTATGTAAACCGCCCTGAGCCTTTGGGGAGGGCGGTATATAAATATGCATGAATGAATTTACTCATTCCTCTCTGCCTTCCCAACGGCCCTGCGGGAAGCCTCCAGCAGCCCGGCTTTGCTGGAAGACCCCCTAAACTAGCTGTGCGGTCCTTGTGGGCGGAGGATGCGCCGGGAACTGGGAGCCAGCGAAGCACGGCGGGGGTGCCGGGCAGAGTCGCTCCCGAGAAGCCCCACGGAGCTGCATCAGAGGGCGGGATAGAGCACGGAAAACGTCGTTGGTCTGCAGCACGGAAAGGGTTAAGCCCGCGGAGTTGCTTGCTAGAGAGGCCGGGCAAGGATGGGAGGACTAAGGGCGGGGCGGGGGTTGGCTCCGGAGGTGGAGGAGGCGGGAAAAGCTTCAGGTTTGCAGCAGCAGGAGGGCGGGAAGCCTCGCGGGCGGATCCCGGGGGGGGGGGGAGGATAAGAGGTCCCGGGGGGGGGGGGCTGGGGGTCATTGTCAGCCACGGGGTTACCAACTCTGGGAAAGACCTGATTTGGGGAGGTGGGGATGAGAGTGGCATCAGATGGGAGCCCGGCCAGAGAGCCCTCCCTCCCTCCCGGGCATCCATTTTCCCCAAAAAAGCTAGTTCTGTCTGCTGGGGGCCAGTTGCAATTCTGGGGAGACTCCAGGCCCCACCTGGAGGTTGGCAACTCTGCTGGGCACCAGTTTGGCCCCACTATGCGTGTTGTTGTTTTGTTTTTTTAAGGAGGTGACAATCATGTCTTTCAGCCCAAGAAAAGTTGAACATGTGCAGCTGAAATTCTGCTGCTGGTCACTTCAGACTGCCCCAAACTCAAAAAGCTGGCCGTCTGTTGAGTTGGATGAGCGGGGGGGGGGGTCCTGCCTGCACAGGAATCAGCCCCAGCCCCATCCTGAGACCCAGAGGCCTGCCCTGTGGGGGGACTGGGCTGCCAGCTGGTGTCCAAGGCCCGTTCAGCAGGGGAGAGGGAAATACAGAAAAACTCGCTTGCCAAGGTGGCGAAAACCGAGGAAGGGCACCCATGAACGTAGAAGCAGCACTACTGGCTGCCAATCACAGCGCAGGATGGCTCCCCTCAGATGGGCAGAGAGGGGCGGAGCATGCTGATGTAGCCACACCCCCTGGCATTGCCCCTTTGTCTTCCAGATGCACAAGGCCAGCAGGGAAAAATGACACATGGGCACACATCACTTGTGAGGCTTGTAGTGTGAGCAACAGTACCCCTAGAGTCATCACACCAGGGAGCACCACGGATGCGGTTCAAGAACCCACCCACAGCAGGGGCTTGCAAAGTGGAAGCAAAGGGGGAGAAAACGGCTGCTTCAACTGCACCTCCCCTGCCCCCTCCCTCCTCAGCTCCCTCGACAGGGGCAGCTGTAACAATATGCCAAATTCTCAATTCTGCTCTGAGGTTTGGATGGGAAGACCGACATTCTCTTTCCAGGCAAGAGAGGGACAGGCCCCCGGGCAACACCAGGGCCTCACAGGAGATGTGGGTTCAGATCCAGCTAAGGGGGGTCGCCAGCAGGAATGCAAAGTTTGCCTTTTGGTAGTTATAAGGCCCAGAAAGGAGGCCCAAAAGGGATCAAATGGGACGAAAGCCAAGCAGAGACACAACTTTTCCAAAGAGACATACCTAAAATCACCTGGTCTGGAATATGGCAAAAGGATATTAAACTTGGTTGACTGGCCACAAGAAGCACTTGGGTTCTGATCCAACAGGGCAATTCTCGTTTGTTTTCCTTGTGACAAATTTCTGTCTCTCATTACCCACAGAAAGAAACTTCTCAAGAAGGGGAAGGAGATGGATGAAGAGGAACCAAGAGGACCTGGGACTGGCAAAACAGCAAGCAGAGGCTCTCATCCTATCCAAGCTGGGACTCAGCCAGAGATTCTGGTTAAGGACACCAAAACCTCCAATGTACAGTTTCGATATCACGAGGCTGATGGGCCCCGAGAGGTTTGCAGCCACTGGCTGAAGCCAGAGAGGTGCTCCAAGGAGGAGCTCCTAGACCTGGTGATCCTGGAGCAGTTCCTGGCCCTCCTGCCCCGGGAGATGCAGGGCTGGGTGAGAGGATGCAGGTCAGAGACCAATTCCCAGGCGGTGGCCCTGGCCGAAGGCTTCCTCCTGAGCCAGGCGGAGGAGAAGAGGCAGGCGGAGCAGGTGAGGGGGTTTCCTTCAGGGCTCTCCAGTTCCAACCACACATTATCTGATCTTACCCTAAAGTTTCTCTGAGGGATGTCCATCATCAAAAGGGATATTTGTCCATCATAGAACCTTCTTCAGCCCTCTCTTCTACTAGGGAATTTCTTATCTCTCCCCATGTCTGCTGATGGAGGAGTGCATAGTCTGGGAGCGGGGCAGGACCCATTCCTTGGTCTCTTTTCCGTTCCGTCTCTTACCCCTCTCCCTCACTGCTGTTCCAGATGTGGGCCCCATCCGTGAAGACAGAAGCCGCGTTCTCTGAGGCAGAAGGAGCCTCCTTGGAACAAGGGCAGAGGGCGCAGGCCCAGGAGGGTGCCCAAGATGGCCTCTCATGCGGTAAGGACTCATGGTGCCAGCATACAGCTGAGCTATCCAGTGAATCTGATGGGTAGAGTTCAGGTCAGGAAAAGAATTAAATCCTTCTTCACAGAATGCCCAGCCGTCAACGTGTACTAGCTGGTCCCACTTGAAGGGGGCTAGACAAATGCAAGGAGGGCAGTTCCTCTCAATACTTAAATAGTCATCTTTCACCTTCCTCATACGAGGAACTGAAGGCGGCTCAAAAAAAGAAGAGGTCGACCAACTTGGGCAGAGCTATTCTACCTGCTGAATCAAGGGAGCCTCCCCCTTCTGGGGGAGCAGAGCTGACACCCAGTTTCTTGAATAATGAGGAGAATTGTCTTCTGGGCCCCTGCTTATAGGGATCTGGGGGGATCAGGATACTGCAGTACGGGCGGCAGGCTGTGGCCTGGCTACCAGGAGGTTTTGGAAGGGCCCTGGGGTGTTGCTTGGCACACATTTCACCCTAGATTCCCCAGAAGTGCTCAAGTGACACCTGGGTTTTTGGCCAAATGTAGTGGTGATGTGTCACGTAGCGTCATTTCCACACACATCTACTTTTTCCATCGCCAGCCCTCACTCAAGGTGAAGGACAGGATTCTTGGGCATTTGGTCTTATCCAGCAAACGTGCCATAGCCTTTGGCACTGCAGAATTCTCAGGGCACATTTCAAGTGTTACAAAAGCCTGAAATATGTTGGCATCAGTGTTCACCTCTGAGGCTCATGGGAGCTTCTCTTCTGATGCCCCTGAATTCAGGAAACACTGTGAAATAATGTGCTGATGTGCAGAGGGCGAGGTCCCAACCCCTTCGAAGTGGGTTCATGAAGCAGGGAACAAACAAGCAAGTGGAATGTGGAGTCACGAAAAACACCCTTCCTTTCTCACACTTACAGGGAGTGCAGAGATGCTGCTGATCCATTGTCTTTTCGGGAATCTGAAAACGGCTGCTTTACCTCCAGTCCAGGTAGGAGAGAGAAGCAGGGGACAGCCTAGGTCTCCCCCTCTTTTCTCAAGGGAGCTTTTGCTCCTGCAGTTTTTGGCCAGGTCTCTGGTTGATATAGGGTATCAATGCCCCTCCCTTTATCCATCCGTATGGCTCGCACCCCCCCCCCCCCACCTTCCAATGTGCAATCTCTGATCAGGCAATTGGCTTTCCTTTCAGCGTCCCTTTTCCTTTGAGGAGGTGGCCGTGTCTTTCACTGAGGCCGAGTGGGCCCTGCTAGATCCGGGACAAAGAGCTCTCTACAAGGGAGTCATGCTGGAGAACTATGGGAATGTGGCCTCTCTGGGTAAGGATCTTTCTTAGGTGTCAAAGGTGTGGATTCCAGCCTTTGGGATAAACCGTGAATCAGTACACAGTTTTGACGCCTGTCCCACTACTTGCTCGGGGGCAACCAAGGCCAGTGTTGTGGCCGTCACCCCAGCCAGAGAAGGTGTCCTGGCTTGAGGCAAAGGGGAAGAGAGGTCCTCAGAAAGACTCTGGAAGGAGCCAGATCCTCATTTCTCTGTTGCCCACCTTTACCGCACACCCCCCTGGATGGGATTACAAACATCTGTTCTGTCTGTGATCTGGAAATGATCCTGTCAAGAACTCCAGTCTGGTTCTTCCTGGGTTACCAGTTCTTGTACTTGGGCAGTTCCCAGTTCAGTGGTGCTTGAAAGTGCACACAAGTAATTTAGCCCCTTTAAAAAAACACATAAATTTATGGATGTAAAAAGAAGACATCTCTGAACAATATAGTTTCTACAGGTCAGCAACAGAAGAACCAGAAAAGGAACTATAACTATTCTATCTAATACATGAGATACCTGCTATTACACAGTACCTCTTTTTGCAGTATAAATTGTTGTTGTTATGTGCGAAGTCGTGTCCGACCCATCGCGACCCCATGGACAATGATCCTCCAGGCCTTCCTGTCCTCTACCATTCCCCGGAGTCCATTTAGGTTTGCACCTACTGCTTCAGTGACTCCATCCAGCCACCTCATTCTCTGTCGTCCCCTTCTTCTTTTGCCCTCGATCGCTCCCAGCATTAGGCTCTTCTCCAGGGAGTCTTTCCTTCTCATGAGGTGGCCAAAGTATTTGAGTTTCATCTTCAGGATCTGGCCTTCTAAAGAGCAATCAGGGTTGATCTCCTCTAGGACTGACCGGTTTGTTCGCCTTGCAGTCCAAGAGACTCGCAAGAGTCTTCTCCAGCACCAGAGTTCAAAAGCCTCAATTCTTTGACGCTCGGCCTTCCTTATGGTCCAACTTTCGCAGCCATACATTGCAACTGGGAATACCATAGCCTTGACTAAACGCACTTTTGTTGGCAGGGTGATGTCTCTGCTTTTTAGGATGCTGTCTAGATTTGCCATAGCTTTCCTCCCCAGGAGCAAGCGTCTTTTAATTTCTTTGCTGCAGTCCCCATCTGCAGTGATCTTGGAGCCCAGGAAAATAAAATCTGTCACTATCTCCATTTCTTCCCCATCTATTTGCCAGGAATTGAGAGGGCCGGATGCCATGATCTTTGTTTTCTTGATGCTGAGTTTCAAGCCAACTTTTGCACTCTCTTCCTTCACCCGCATCAACAGGCTCTTTAGTTCCTCTTCACTTTCTGCCATTAGAGTGGTATCATCTGCATATCTGAGGTTGTTGATATTTCTCCCTGCAATCTTGATCCCAATTTGTGACTCCTCTAATCCCGCATTTCTCATGATGTGCTCTGCATACAAGTTAAATAGGCTAGGCGACAGTATACAGCCTTGCCGAACTCCTTTCTCAATTTTGAACCAGTCAGTGATTCCATGTATAGTATAAATATAGTATAAATATAGTATAAATTCCATGCAGTATAAATATTCTACATAATTACTCTACCTAAATGTATTCATTGTGATGATACAAGAAAGGGTTCTAGCATTGCATGAGCATGAAATCAGCATGACTCCCCTCTGGTCTATACCTGCTTTCTCTCCTGGGTGATGTGGTCCAAATGACCCAATCAAGCGTCCATGGAATTTTCCATCGGCTGTCCACACCATTTTCTGGTTCTATGCACACTCCTTACCATGCTTTGGGGGAGACTGCTTGTCACAATTAACCAATGACCATATTGTGGCCTTGAAAAAGAAGAAGAAGAACTGGTTCTTATATGCCGCTTTTCTCTACCTGAAGGAGTCTTAGTGGCTTCCAGTCGCCTTCCCTTTCCTCTCCCCACAACAGACACCCTGTGAGGTGGGTGAGGCTGAGAGAGCCCTGATATTACTGTTCCATCAGAACAACTTTATCAGTGCTGTGGGTCACCCAGTTGGCTGCATGTGGAAGAGCAGGGAATCAAACCTGGCTCGCCAGATTAGTAGTCCTCACTCCTAACCACTACACCAAGCTGCTGCAGGGAAATTCAAAGACCTGTAAGTTGGACTAGGCCTCTTAACAATCGCCTGGAGAGGAACCAGGGCACTTTGCCCCATTGATTTCCCCCTTGGGATTGAGGGCTTTGAATTTCCCCAAGTTTCCCTCCTTACAAAAGAACATTTACTCTCAAATTTCTTTCCCTCCCCGCATAAGAACGATCACTTTCTCTCTTTTCCTAGGAGCCAAAAGTACAAGAGAGACTTCAGTGGAGGCAGACAATGTTCTCGCGTCTGAAGAAAACCCAGAGAGGTTCTCAAGAGCATCCCAAGATCACATCTCCTTCCCAGATGGAAGACAATGTAACGTACGTTTTTCAAATAAGAGGATAATGGAAGCAAGGACATCCATTCAGCATGAAGATTGCTTCGGCTGCAGACCACAGCTCCTTACGTACCAAAGAACAGACAAAGGGGAGAAACGGTTTGAATGCTCAGAGTGTGGAAAGAAATTCAGTAGGAGTGATACTCTCCAAGGACATCAAAGAACCCACACAGGAGAGAGACCCTTTGAATGCTTAGTGTGTGGAAAGAGATTTGGTTACAGGTACACTCTTCACCAGCATCGAAAAACCCACACAGGGGAGAAACCTTTTGAATGCTTAGTATGTGGAAAGAGATTTGGTTACAGTCGCACTCTTCACCAGCATCAAACAACCCACACAGGGGAGAAACCTTTTGAATGTTCTGAGTGTGGAAAAAGATTCAGTCAGCGTGGCAATCTTCAGCAGCACCATAGAACACACACAGGGGAGAAACCTTTTGAATGCTCAGAGTGTGGAAAGAATTTCAGTCGGAGTGACACTCTTCAAGAGCATCAAAGAACCCACACAGGAGAGAACCTTTTTGAGTGCTCAGAGTGTGGAAAGAGATTCATTCGGAGTGGCAATCTTCATCAGCATCAAAGAATCCACACAGGGGAGAAAGCTTTTGAATGTTCTGAGTGTGGAAAAAGATTCAGTCAGCGTGGCAATCTTCAGCAGCACCATAGAACCCACACAGGGGAGAAACCTTTTGAATGCTCAGAGTGTGGAAAGAATTTCAGTCGGAGTGACACTCTTCAAGAGCATCAAAGAACCCACACAGGAGAGAACCTTTTTGAGTGCTCAGAGTGTGGAAAGAGATTCATTCGGAGTGGCAGTCTTCATCAGCATCAAAGAATCCACACAGGGGAGAAACCTTTTGAATGTTCTGAGTGTGGAAAAAGATTCAGTCAGCGTGGCAATCTTCAGCAGCACCATAGAACCCACACAGGGGAGAAACCTTTTGAATGCTCAGAGTGTGGAAAGAATTTCAGTCGGAGTGACACTCTTCAAGAGCATCAAAGAACCCACACAGGAGAGAACCTTTTTGAGTGCTCAGAGTGTGGAAAGAGATTCATTCGGAGTGGCAGTCTTCATCAGCATCAAAGAATCCACACAGGGGAGAAAGCTTTTGAATGCTTAGAGTGTGGAAAGGGATTCAGTCGGCGGAGCGCTTTTCAACAGCATCAGATAACCCATACAGGAAAAGCGTTTTGAATGTGAAGTGTGCAAAAAGGAAATTTACTAGGCATGCAGTCTTCAACTGCACCAAATAACTCACACAGGGGAGAAATGTTTTCAATAGTCAGCATGTGGGGAAAGTTTCCTTCCGAATGGAAATCTTTAAGATCAGCTCCTGTCTCCTTCAGCCTGGAGGAGTCCACGCAAGGGAGGAACCTCATAAATACACTCCGTGTGTTGATGGATCTTAATGCACAGATCCAGTTTAATAGTTCTTCAGAGAATCCATACAAGAGTGAGAGATTCCTATAGTTGGTTCTGATGAGGGTTGTCTTCAAATGCCCAGGTGTTTGCAGCTCTGAAAGGCTCAGCAATTCATTTCACAAAGCAGGGCCTTTTTAGTGGTTGCCGCCCTCTGAATCTCTGAAAGTCACAGTGGCCATCTTCAAGACCTCACAGGACCTCCACAAATCCTTGATGGACAGATCTGACCTTCATGTTCTTCAGAGAATCCATACAAAATTGAAACATTCCTATAGCTGGTTTTGATAAGAGTCTTCTTTGTATGTCCACAGGTTGGTGGTTCAAAAAGTTGTTACACTAAAAAGGAGGGCCTTTTTAGTGGTTTCCCTCCTCTGTGAAACTTGCTTCTTCTGGTTATGCCAGTCGAACTCTTTCTGACATCTACAAAATTGGCAAAAAGATTTCTTTTCCCAAATCCTGTTTGCAAAGGAATCCCCAGGACTCAACAGGAATATTGGTTTCTTATCTCACTATGCATGTTAACCTCATTCAGTTCTTATATCCACACTCCTTACTATGCTAGGGTGTGGTAAGATGGAGCAAGTAACTAGTCTCTTTTAATTATTTCCACAACTGGGAAAGTGTCTGCCATTAATTACTAACCTTGACGTTTTTATTCCCCCAATGTGCTTGTGAACTACAATTGAACCCAAAGGACCAATTAGCTTTTCTAGCAAAGAATTATCATACTGCATATTTAGGATGATGTGATGCAGTTTGCTAATTTGCTACTAATTTACTTTCTCCTTATAACTGTACTCTTATGATCCCTGTTCCATTGTCTGCGGAAGTGCGCATGCACATGAAAGCTCTCGCCATGAATAAATATTTGTTGGACTTAAAGGTGGACTCAAATTTTGTTGTGCTACTTCAGACCAACATGGCTACCCACTGGATTGTATCTGGTAAATCAGACTTACTGTTTTTAGTGTTTTGTGGAGCTCGGCTTCATTTGGTGTTTAAATGTTTAGTGGGGCATGTCTATCATTTGTGTATAAAGTTGTAAAAAAAGCCAAAATCTTTTCCAAGACACTTGAGACTTGGATCCTGAGGTCATGAGTGATCTTCATGAGTGAGCCTGACCCAGTTTACCCCATGTGGGCAAGTTCAGTCCAGGAGTCAGAGTTCTGAGGTACAACTTGGTGGATCTGGGTTCCCTTTTCTGGTTTCCCTCCCTTGTGAAGTGGGTGGGCTGGAGGCAGGCAGAGTAACACAAAGACCTTGGCTGACCTCTCTGGATCCCTATTTATAGTCTGTTTTATATTCTGTTTTACATCCTCCTACCTCTCTTTTGCAGGAGGCAGATTTACTGGGGAAAAAGAGAAGTCTTTGTCTACCCCATTTTTAGCCCCGGCACCTGGCCTGCCCCCATCACACCCCTTTACCATCTATTCCACCAGCCCCCACCATTTGCAACTCAAGGCAGAACGTTACCTTGTGGGGATGGGGGTAACACCTAAAGGGTGGCATCCCTGGAGACTGGGATCCCTGAACCTCAGTAGGCACCAAGGCCGCAAAGTCCCCCTCCCGAGCAGCCTTTTTTGCCTGGGGAACTGATCTGTATGGTCTGAAGATGAAGTTGAGTTCCAGGAGATCTCCAGGCCCCACCTGGAGGTTAGTGACATTTGCGGTGGGGAAGTTCCTGGAAAGTAGGAAGTGGGGCCTCCAGGCAGTGCAGTGCCTCACTCCCCCCCTCCACAGTAGCCCTTTTCCCCTGCAAAGCTGGTCTGCAGATGACCACTTTGAGATGACGTGCATGTTTCTGTGCACAAAGTTCCTCTGGCAAGACCTACACCAGGCTGCAGGTTAGCAACTGCTGGGGAACTGCTTTTCCCTGCCCTCCCTGGGTGGTGGTGGGGGGTTTACTGGGGCCTGCAGCTGCAGTGCTCCTCACCCAGCTGGGTGTCAGTGTTCCCTGCCCTCTCTGCCTCCATTCTGCAGGGGGAGGCCACACCCCCGGTCAGTCACTCGAAAGCTGAAGCCCTGAATAAATCTTTGTTGGACCCGGATTTTGTTGTGCTCCTTCAGACCAACATGGCTGCCCATTGGGATCTATCCAATGCAGCCGTTCTCTCCAGGGAAACTCACGCCTGAAGATCAGTTGCAATGCCTGGAGATCTCCAGGCCTCCCCTGGAGGCTCCAAAAAGGAACCCCCCCAAAAAAAAGAATCCTGTCGATCCCATGAAGTAGAAGTCTAGAAAAAAGAATCGATAATTGCCTGTGCAATAAATTATGTTTATTCCAAAAAGAGACGCACCCTGCAGGGTCCCGTCCCCCCCGGGCTTCTCTCTCCCGCGAGCAAAACTCGGAGTGGGCGGGAAGCGTTCTTTCCTTTGTCTGCAGCGCTGGAAGGGTTAAGACCAACGAGACGTTGGCGAGAGAGGCCGAGCGGGGCTGGGAGGGCGGAGAGGAAAGGGTCGTTTCCGGGGCGGGATTTGCCTCCGGAATGCGGAAAGAGGACCGGAAGGGCTTCAAGACTGGCAGTTCCCGCCGCCTCCCGGGAAGGTTCCCTCGCAGGTAACGGGGGTGGGTGGGGCGAGGGGGCTGATGGCCTTTGAGGCCCCGGGGGGGCGGGGGAGGCGTTCTCGTGGGGTTGCCAACTCCCGTGTGAGAAATTGCAGCGCATTTGGGGAGGGGGATTCCGGGAAACGCCCGGTTTTGGGGCGGGCGAGCTGGGAGGTGGGGCTGTGGGGTGCGTGTGGGGCAGTACAAGTATCCGAGGGGGACGTGGCCGGAGAGCCTATCCTGCCTGGCAGCCGTTTCCTCCCGGGGAGCTGATCTCAAGTCAGGCCGGCTGCTATTCCGGGAGAACTGCAGGCCCCGCCTGGAGATTGACATCCCCCCTGGGGGCCCGGCTTGTGCCTCTGTGCGGCTGCAGTGTGGCTTTGTGGGGTGGGGCGACAATTGGTGTCTGTGGAAGGGATATCGGGCAGCTGGTCATTTTAACCTGCCAACAACCAGGAAGCTGGTTTTTTTTCCCCTGTTGGAAGAGAAAGAAGGAATCAGCCTCAGCCCGCCATGAGACCCAGAGGCCTTCCCCCTGTGGAGGGCCAGGCCTGGCAGCTGAAGTCCAGTTCCACTTAGTAGAGGAGTGGAAAAATTGAAAGCCTCTGTTCTTAAGGTGCAGAAAGACTAGCAAAGGCTCCGGTGCACCTGGGAACACCCCCCTCAGGACCCTGAACTGTACCACCAGGCGACTCCCCTCTGAGGGGCAGGGCATGCTGATGTAGCCACACCCCCATCATGATACTTCTGTGGCCCACATACCCAAGGTCAGGAGACTTATTTCAACTAGTTTGGTACGTGATATAGCAAAGTGATATTAAGCCTGGTCTATGAGCCACATGAAGCACTTTTGTTCTGACCCACCAGGGTTTCCTGGTAACCTGATACTGTCTCTGTCTCTTCTTCCCACTGAAAAAAGCCTCTCTTCATAGCCAAGTGACTAAAGGGTTCTTTTCACAGTTGGAGGTGACCCAAGAGAAAAGGATGGAGATGGAAGAGCAGAAACCAGAAGTACTGGGGACTGGCAAGACAGCAAGCCAAGGCTTCCCTCCCACCCAAGCTGGGAGTAGCATCGAATTCTGGGGAGGTTCTGTGCCAAAGATCGGTTGTCAGGTCATTGCGATCTCAGATGTACATTGCCACCGTTTCCGGCAGTTCAGCTACCAGGAGGCTGATGGGCCCCGAGAGGTTTGCAACCAACTCCAGGGTCTTTGCAACCAGTGGCTGAAGCCAGAGAGGCAAACGAAGAAGCAGATTCTGGACCAGGTGATCCTGGAGCAGTTCCTGGCCATCCTACCCCAGGAGATGCAGGGATGGGTCAGAAGAAGTGTGCCAGAGAGCAGCTCCCAGGCGGTGGCCCTGGCCGAAAGTTTCCTCCTGAGCCGGGCAGAGGAGAAGAGGCTGGCAGAGCAGGTGAGGGGGGCCCCTCCAGGTATCTCCAATTCAAGTACATTATTTGGTATTATTGTAAAGTTTCCCTGCCAGACATTTGTCCAAGTATTAATCGTCCAAATGGTAGATTTAGCTGCCTCTTCTGTTGGAGAATTTCATATCCCTCCAGATAACTTCTCAGGTCTGTTGTCAGAAGGGTGCAGAGTCTGGGAATGGGGCAGGACCCATTCCTTGTTTTTTTTTTCTGTTCCATCTCTTACCCCTCTCCCTCTCTGCTGTTTCAGATGTGGGCACCCTCTGTGAAAACAGAACCCACATTCTCGGAGGCGGAAGGAGCTTCCTTGGAGCAAGGGCAGCAGGTACAGGATCATGCCCAAGATGCCCTTTCCTGTGGTAAGGACTAATTTTGCCTTCATCAAGTTGGGACATCCAGTGAACGTGATGGGCAGAGTGGTCAGGTCAGGAAAGGAATTAAAGAACAAGGAGGGGAGAAATGTTAAAGAATAAGGAAGGGATGAAGTATCCTGAAATAGACATTCTGGAGAAAGGTGAGGACAGGCCACCCGAAGTCCTTTCCTCTTGCATTCCCTTAGATGCCTTGGGAGATTACCTGGCCTCTCAGGTGTTAATGGAAACATTTCTGTATTGCAGCAGAGGATAATCAGAAGAATAAGGAGGGAGCGGAATTTATTCAACAGTTGCCAGATCAAATTAAGAAGGAGGACGTGGAAGAGAACACAAGGAATAAAAGCAGAGATGGAAAACAGAGTAATGTCCATTTTCCAAAGCAGAGGGTCATGAAGGCAAATCTATCTATTCATCATGGGAAGTACTTCATATACAGATCACCGCTCCTTGTGCACCAAGGGGAGAAGCGGTTTGAATGCTCAGTATGTGGGAAAAGATTCAGTAGGGGGAGGAATCTTCGACTGCACCAAAGAACTCACACAGGGGAGAAACCTTTTCTCTGCTTAGAATGTGGAAAGAGATTCCGTGTGAGGGAGGCTCTTCAGTACCATCAGAGAACCCACACAGGGGAGAGACCATATGAATGCTCGGTGTGCAAGAAGAAATTCACGAGGAGTGAACATCTTCTGCGGCATCAAAGAAACCACACCGGGGAGAAGTCTTTTGAATGCTCACAGTGTGGAAAGAGATTCAGTGTGCGGAGCAGTCTTCAACAGCATGAAAGAACCCACACAGAGGAGAAGCCTTTTGAATGCTCAGAGTGTGGAAAGGGATTCAGTCAGCGTAGCTATCTTTTACTGCATCAGAAAACCCACACAGGGGAGAGGCCCTTTCAATGCTCAGAGTGTGGAAAGAGGTTCATTCGGAGTGGCTATCTCCTACAGCACCAAAGAATTCACACAGGGGAGAAACCTTTTGAATGCTCAGAGTGTGGAAAGAGATTCAATCGGAGTGGCCATCTTAAGCTGCACCAACGAACCCACACAGGGGAGAAGCCTTTTGAATGCTCAGAGTGCGGCAAGAAATTCAGTGTTAAGAGCAATCTTCGAAAGCATGAAAGAACCCATGAAGGTGGAAAACCTTGAGTGTAGAAAGAGATTCAGTTCCTATCTTCAACTGCATCTGAGAAACCACGCAGAGGAGAAAGCGTAACAAAGCTTTTGAGTCCAGTGCCACCTTTAGACCCACAAAGTTTCATTCAAGATGTGTCTGAGGAAGTGTGGTTGCACACAAAGGCTTATATCTTGAATGAAACTTTTAAAGGTTCCACTGGTCTCATATTATGTTCTTCTGCTTCAGACCAACATGGCTACCCACCTGAATTGGTCTTCACAGAGAGCCCATGTATCTGGGTAGCCCGTTAGAAGAGGTTTTGACGGATTTCACATCTAAAAGATAACCTTAGACCACAAAAAGCATTGGCATCATAGAAACTTTTATAGAAAGCTTGAACTGATTCCAGAATATTAGGCTAAGAGAAAAATGTTCAAAATGTTCAGACTCTGGAAGGCACTTTAGCCATGTTTGAAGCCCTCAAATATATACTGCGTGGTGTGAAAAAAACACCACACTTTTCTCCTCCAGGCAGTTGGCAACCCTAGATTTAAGTATTTTTGTTATGAATCCTAGAAAAGAAAACTCGGTGAAAGGAGGGTCAGAACTCATTAAAGAAGGCAGGGAGGGGTTTAAATGACATAGAATCATAGGAGCAGGAAGGGACCTCCAGGGGCATGTAGTCCAACCCCTTGCACAATGCAGGAACGGTAGAACAGTAACAGCTAGATAGAGTGGGAAGAATTTCACACTCAGAGCTGTTCAACAGTAGAATAGGCTGCCTAAGGTGGTGGTGAAATCCCCTGCTCTTTATTACCTGAAGGCGTTCTAAACAAAATCTTCCAGATGTTTAAGACTTGTTCCTGGGGCCATGTCTGATCTTCATGAATGAACCTGACTCCATTTCCCCCATGTGGGTCAGTTCAGTTCAGGAGCCAGCATGTTGGGTTACAACTTGGTGGATCTGGGTTCAAATCCGAAGTAGGCTTGGAAGCTCTTTTTGATGCCCTGGAGCCCGTCACCTTTCCCTGTTCTATCTTTACATTTACTGAGGCTTTGGAGGTTTTATCTGCATCTTTTTAGCAGATAAGCTCAAAAGCTGGCGGGGGGGGGGGGAAGTTCCCTTTTCTGTTTTCCCTCCTGTTTAAATGTGTGGGGGGGAGGCAGAGTAACACAATGACTCTTGATCCCTTTTTATAGTCTATTTTTGTTCTGATTTGCATCATCCTACCTCTCAAAAGCATAAGGTTTTGTTTACCCTGTTTTGTTTCTGGCTTGGTTTGTTTTGGGTTTGTTCCCTCTATCCCTGTTCTACTGTCCGGTAGCTTAAGCTTCTACCCAGAATAGAAAGTTCTTTGTTTTCAAGGTGCCTCTGGACTCAAACATTGTCACGCTACACATTGGTCTTCCCTCATAATCATGTTATAGGTAATCTTTGTATCCTTTAATGTGCCATGTTAAGACTTATGCTTGTGTTTGGCCGTGTTGTGAGGTTTGTGATCGGTTCTACAGCACAAAGTCTTTTGTGTTTATTGAATTTTGTTGTTTCTTAGCAGCCAGCTATCCAATTCTCTGCATATGTGTTGTGATGTCTTAGCACGTTTTTCTGAAAACTTAGTTTTACTTATAAGATTGTGCTATTTTGTCGTTCAGAGAGACCTTCCTTTACGCTCTCTGTAGTTGGAGGTTCTCCTTTTGAGATTTCAAATAAAGTGTGGGGGGGTTCTTTTGCAGACTGCCTCTGTGTAAGTTTATCGCCTACCCTGAGTCAGAACCAGAAGACCACGTCCCCATCAAGCCCTTGTAGGCCCAGAGCAAACATTGGAAGGCATTGGGGGGGGGGGCATATCCCAATTCAGCCTCCTTCCTATGAGTCCCCCCCCCCCCCGGAAACAGTATTATAAACACCCAGAAGGCCACTTTCTGATGGTTTTAAGATTATGTATTTTCTCCCCTTAGGGCAACAGAAAGCTATTGATGCATCTTCATCTACCTATTAAATATACAATAATATCTCAATATATAACCCCAGATTGAGCTTTCAGGTCCTTATACTGGCTGAGAGAGACATTAAATACCTTAAATATTGTAGTGGAAACCGCTTTCTCCGGGACACCGATAAAGATGCAATCTCCACTCTTGAACATTATTCAAAATATTTGCACCCCCCATGGGAACCCATCTTATGGTTATGCTTCCTCATCTTATGGTAATTTCTCCCAAGGGAACCACATCTTACACTTCCTCATCTTATAGTTACAACAACAACATGGTGAGACAGGTTAGGCTGAGAGAGAAAGGGCCATAGCAGGAAAGGAAAAATGCTCCACACACACCAAACACTGCCTGAAAAATGCTGACTAAGTGATTTGGGGGCATTTTCTTCTCTCCTGGGAATCACAAGGGGGGAGGGGGCTGGCAACTCACCCAGCGGAAAGTCTCCCAGCCCTTGAATTGGGGCTGAAAGTGTGGAAATGGGCAGCTGAAGGTTTTCCTGGCCTGGATGTGAATTCAAAGAAGAGCTGGTTTTTAAACCCTCCTGTTCACTACCTGAAGGAGTCTGAAGTGGTTTACAAGCCCTTCCATTCGTCTCCACAACAAGCACCCTGTGAGGTAGGTGGGGGTGGGAGTTCTGGAAGAACTGCTCTGGGACAAAAGCACTATCAAGGCTGTGACTGGTCCACGGTCACCCAGCTGGCTGCATCTGGAAGAGCGTGGAATTGAACCCATCTCAGCAGATTGGAAGCTAAAATGGCTCTCGGCTCTTAAGCATAGAACTCAGTGGGTGTGGAAGAGACCATTTAAAAGTTGGCATCCCCTAAGTGGGGAGAGGAAGAGGGGCATGGGGGGCTGGGTGTTTCTCACCAATCCATCCCTCCTACTCTAGGGTCACCCCAGCCCTGCATAACCAGGGTCTCTTTGCAGCAGAGTATTCGGAGGGCGGATCAGACATTCAGCAAAACGCCCGTTGGGGCAGAAGGAGACGGCTCAGCTGTCCGGGGACTCTGGAGCCGCCTTCGGGGGAGGCGCTTCTCTTTGGCTGCAGCGCTGAAAGGGTTAACCGCACCGAGCCAGTGGCTAGAGAGGCCGGGCAGGAAGTGGGCGGGGAGGAGAGCTTTCGCTCACTTCCGGGGCGGGGTTTGCGTTCTGAAAGGGAGACGAAGGCGGGAAGAGCGTCCATATCTGCCCCAGCAGCCGCCGCCGGATGCCGCGAAGGTCTCCTTGGAAGTAAGGCCGGGAGGGAGAGGTTGGGACCGTTCCCGGTTCTCCAGGAGGGGGGGGGGCTTTGGAGGGGGGGGCCAGGGGGGAGCCGGGGCAGAAGAGCCTCCCTCCGAGCCTGCCCCTTCCTCCAGGGGCTCCGGCCTCTGTCTGCCGGGGGGGGGGGTTTGGGGGGCGATTCCGGGGCTCCTGCAGGCCCCCCCTGGAGGTTGGCAACCCTGCTAGGCACCGGGTTTGTGCCTCTAGCAGGATTTTCCTGGGGAGGGGCGCGGGTGATCATTGTTCTCCTTCCCTACAAGGGGACGACAGAGAACGAGGTGGCTGGAGGGAGTCCCTGAAGCAGTCGGTGCGAACTTAAATGGACTCCGGGGAATGGGAGAGAACAGGAAGGCCTGCAGGATCATTGTCCATGGGGTCGCGATGGGTCGGACACGACTTCGCACCTAACAATAACAACAACAAGAATGCTTGAAACTCCTGTGCTGCTGGTCATTTTAACCTGCTAAAGCCAAACAAACAAAACTTAGGCTTTTTGGGGGGGGGAGGGAAGGGGGGTTGCAAAGAGAAAGCAAGAGCTTAGCTGGGGGAGGGAACTCGGCTGCAGCCCCCTCCTGAGACCGAGAGGCCTTCCCTGGGGGGGGGGGGGTTGCCAGCTGGTTCTGCCCAGCGACTTTGCCCCAAAGGTGCGAACAGCCTAGCAGCACTCCCAGGCCATGTGCAAACGCCCCCCCCCCCCCAAAGGAGGGCCGGTTATGCCATGCGGTGATTCTCCTGGAGCAGGGGGGGGCGGGGCATGCTGATAAGGACACATGCTGAGTTCTGCCTTCCGCCGGCCATGTGCCCTCATTAATTAGGAAGGAAGGAAAGCCTGGAGGCATCTCTAAAAGAGCTAATAATAATAGAATCTTATTTGTATTCCACCCTTGCAAGCATTCAGGTTGGGTAACAGCATTAAAATAATTTAAAACATTTATGGTTTTCTATACCTAGAACCCCCCCCCCCAAAAAAAAAAAAAAAAAAAAAAACTAGTTTCTGAAACGGGGGAGGCTGGTCAGGAAGCGATCTTCTACTTCCTCCCCCCCCCCCCTTGCCAGCAGTGAGGCCACCCTTTAATGGTGGAGGTTGATTTTAAGCCTGGTGGAAGAGCTCTGTTTTGCAGGCCCTGCAGAACTGTTTAAGGTCCCGCAGGGCCGTGATGTTCTCTGGGAGCTCCTTCCACCAGGCTGGGGCCAGGGCTGAAAAGACTGTTCCTAGTCGAGGCCAACCTTGCCTCTTTCAGGCCAGGGACCCTGCGCAGATGTTGTTACGAGGATCTCAGTGCTCTTGGGGGGTTCTAAGGGAAATGGTGGTCCTGCAGGTAAACCGGTCTCCGACCATTTAGGGCTCTGAACGTTACAACCAGCACCTTGAATTTGGCTCAGTCTCCAATATGCAGCCAATGCAGCTGAGCCAATGCTGGTGTTAGGTGTGCTCTATATTGACTCCCCGTCAGGACTCGTCCAGAGGCATTTTGGACCAATGGGAGTTTCCAGAGCAGTTTCAAGGGCAGCCCTGTGCAGAGTGAGTTGCAGAAGTCTAAGCTAGAGGTGACCTTTGCATGTATCATGCTTTGTAGGTCTGGCTTCTAGAGGTAATGTGCAAAGTGCCTTGCCTGGCGCAGGGGGGAAAGGCCAGGATACATTTGTGTCTTTGTGATTTGGGCCTCCGGTGCTAAGGAAGAGACCAAAACCACATCCAACGTTTGACGGTAGGTACCGGCATTAACAGTACTCAGTCAAATGCTTGGAGATGTATCATGCGACCGTCTACATGCCAGCCCAGCCAGAGGACCCCCATCTTGGCTGGATTCAACGTAAGTCAACTCTGTTCAAGCCAGTCTGCCATGATATCAAATCCACCAAAATAATATTAAGCCTTGTCTACAACCAGGGCAATTCTCATTTGGATGCTGTCCCTTTCTCTCCTTCTCCCTGAAAAAAGTCTCTCTTCACAGCCAAGTGAGCAAAGGCATCGTTTCACAACCAGAGGTGACCCAAGAGAAGAGGAAGGAAGTGGAAGAGCAGGACGCAGAAGGACCTGGAACTGGCAAGACAGCAAGCCAAGCCCCCGTCCCACCCAAGCTGAAAGTGGTGCTGAATTTCTGGGGAAGTTCTGTGCAAGAGAACGGTTGCCAAGTCATGGTGATCTCAGATGTACACGGCCAACATTTCTGGCAGTTCCACTACTGTGAGGCCGAGGGGCCCAGAGAGGTTTGCAGCCGGCTCCATGGACTTTGCAGCCGCTGGCTGGAGCCGGAGAGGCACACCAAGCAGCAGATCCTGGACCTGGTGATCCTGGAGCAGTTCCTGGCCCTCCTGCCCCAGGAGATGCAGGGCTGGGTGAGAGGATGCGGGCCGGAGAGCAGCTCCCAGGCGGTGGCCCTGGCCGAAGGCTTCCTCATGAGCCAGGCAGAGGAGAAGAGGCAGGTGGACCAGGTGAGGGGGTTTCCTCAGAGTATCTTGCATTCAAGTCGCAATATCTGGAATTATCCCAGTTTCCTTGAGAAATATTTGCCAGTCCTCCAAAGTGGACGTTTCATGGCCTGCCTCAGCGGCCTCTTCTACTGGAGAACTTCTTATTCCTCCACGTCAGTCGCCAGGCCCGCTGATAGAAAGGTGCCAATTCTGGGAGTGGGGCAGGACCCATTCCTTGGTCTCTTTTCTAGTCCACCTCTTACCCCCCCCCCTCTTGCTGCTGTTTCAGACGTGGACCCCATCCGTGAAGAAAGGAGCCACATTCTCTGAGGCGGAAGGGGCTTCCTTGGAGGAAGGACAGCAGGCGCAGTCCCAGGATCATGCCCTTGATGCCCTCTTTTGTGGTAAGGGATGTGATGAGCCTTTATTTATGTAATATTTATGCCGCTCCCCCAGTGAACTGGCTCAGGGAGGTGGAGAGAGTGCAGTTCACGAGAAATGAAATGCTGCATCACATCCCACACAGCACTCTGTGTCCACTGACTCATGGTGGCTCTTGAAGGGGACTGACCAAAGGCACGTAGGGGAGTTCCTTCCATTGATCAATGTATTCATCTCTCAACTTCCTTCTGTGAGAGGAACTGAAGGCTGCTCAAAAGAGGAAAGCTTGACGAACCTGGGCAGAGCCTTTCCGCCTGCTGGGGGAAGGCGAAGAGGCCTGGAAACCTCTGGAGAACTTTGGCTTCTGTGGCCATGTTTGTGCAGGCATCTGTGAGGCCATTTTGGGGAGTCGGGTGTTGGGGGTAAGGATGGCAGGCTCTAGCCTGGCCGCCCAGGGGATGTGGGAGGGGCCCCGGCGTGTAGCTTGGCACTGAACTCACCCTCTATTCTCCAGAAGTGCTCGAGTGACCTCTGGGCATTTGGCTGAATGTGGTGGTGACGTGGAACCCGACACCATTTCTGCACACATCCTGTTTTTGCAATGCTCAAGAGCCAAGGCAGCGGGATAAAGAGATTCCCGGGCATTTGGCCTTTCACCCTGGGAACGTCAGAGTTCTCAGGGCACACGTCCAGTCTCACAGAAGCCTGAAAGACGCTGGCAGCATTGGCTGCCTCCGAGGCGCACGGGTGCTCCTGTTTTTCCTAGAATGTAGTGAAAAGCGGGAAAGAGTGTGCTGAGTTGGACGCAGGCGGAGGTTCCTGAAGCAGGTTAGAGACCAGGAAATGGAATTGGAGGTCACAACAAACACCCTTCTGCCTTCCCTTTGTCTCACTGACAGGCGGCGGAGGGATCCTCTTGGCTCCTCTGTTCGGAGATGCGGAAACGGCTGCTTCACCTCCAGTCCAGGTAGGGGAGATCAGGGAGGGACAACTCAAGTCTCCCCCCATTCTCAGACAAGAGAGGCTGTGAACGCCTCCTAGATCAGGGGTAGTCAACCTGCGGTCCTCCAGATGTCCATGGACTACAATTCCCATGAGCCCCTGCCAGCGTTAGCTGCTCATGGGAATTGTAGTCTATGGACATCTGGAGGACCACAGGTTGACTTCCCCTGTCCTAGATGACTCCCTTTCCTTGTGCAGTCTCTGCTTGGTGAGGTCCCTGAGGAGGGAACCTGCCTTTTCTTCCAGGGGCCTTTTTCCTTTGAGGAGGTCTCCGTCTCTTTCTCTGAAGCAGAATGGGCCCTGCTGGATCCGGGCCAGAAAGCTCTCTACAGGGAAGTCATGCTGGAGAACTACGGGAGCGTGGCATCTCTGGGTAAGGGTCTTTCACAGGTGCCAAAGGTGCGAATGGCTACCCTTGAGATGATGCCTGAGTCAAACGATGGAGATTTGAGGCCTTTCCGGTTACATGCCCAGGGTCAACCGAGGCCAGTGTCGTGGCCGTCACCCCAGCCAGAGAAGGTGTCCTGGCGTGAGGTAAAGGGGAAGAGGAGACCCTCAGAAGGACTCTGGAAGGGGCGCTGCCTGGAGGCCCCACCTCCGACCCTCCAGCAAGATTCCTTCCAGGGATGCTATTCTCTTGGTGGGACCCTGGGATTTGCTGGAATTGCAGGTCATCTCCAGGCTAAGGAGACAGGTCCCCCTGGGGAAAACAACTTCTTTGGAGAGGGAACTGCATGGAGTGAAACCTGGAGAAGGCAGGCTACAGGTGGGATGCGTTGGGGTCCACCCTCCAATGCATCCATTCCCCCCCCCCCCACGGTGGGTTTCCAGGGTCTTTTGCACAATCCTTCCCTTCCGCCAGCCCCTCTGCGCTCGGCTTGTCTGCCTGCTGGGCCACCAGCCCTTCCTGCCTTTTCCCCGCACACCTGCCCTGTGCTCTGCCCAGCTTACCTGTGTGTGGGGGAGACAGCCCAGTGGTGGAAGTAGCTGGCAATTAGGGGCAGGCCATCCCCTACCTCATTGGTTCGGGGGGGGGGGTGACATCCTGGAGGGCCAAAACTAATATTCTACTTTCTGCCTCTCTCTGGTCAGGTGGTCCAAAAGACCCAACCAAAGTTTCTCTATATTCCAGGGGCTGTCAGCAACCTCCCCATCCCCCCTCCCTCGTGGTGACACAACTGGATACAGGTTCCCACAATGAACCCATGGCCACCATCAGCCTTCAAAAAGAGGAGGCTCTTAGCTGCAGGGAGAGTCAAATCAGGGAGTCAAGTCAGGCCAGGCCGCTTAGCAATCAGGGTGACCCTTGAGCGGAACTTGGCTGCTCTGCCTCACAGGTTGGCCCTCTTCTCCTGGTTGGGGTTCTGTCTGGGCAGAAGAATTTCCCTCCCCATAGAAGAATGACCCCGTTTTCTCTTCCTCTGCAAAAGGAGGCGGAAGCACAAGAGAGACTTTGGTGGAGAAGGTCAACGGCCGGGCATCGGAAGAGAGGCTGGAGGGTTTCTCAGGAGGATCTGAAGAGGACATTTCCTTCCCAGATGAGCCAGCAGAGAGTGAGAGCAAGTATCCCTCCCAGTTATGTCAAGGGGACCACCCATGGGGGATCTCTGATTCCCTTCAGAGCAACATCTGGTTTGGTACAATCAGGAAGCCCACTGGGTAAAGAGGGAAGGGGTTCTTCTGGGGATTTGGAGGGTCAGGAGCTCAGCTGTGGCTCTTGAGGGGATGAGGGATCTTTAGACCAGGGTTAGTCAACCTGTGGTCCTCCAGATGTTCATGAACTACAATTCAGGGGCTGGCAGGGGCTCATGGGAATTGTAGTCCATGGACATCTGAAGGACCACAGGTAGACTACCCTTGCTTTAGACAGTAGCTATTCTTGGAAAAGGTGTGGTGGTGGTGGTGGATAAGATGGGCCAAAATGCGGGGGGGGGGGGGGTCATAAGTCCTTTCCTCCTGCTGGCCCTGGGACCTTACCTGCTCTCCCAGGTGTTCATGGCATCTCTCTCTCTGTTCCAGCGGAGGATGATCAGAGGAATGAGGAGGGGGCGGAATTGGCTCAACAGTTGCCAGATGGAGTTAAAAATGGAGAGTTGAAAAAAAACATCGGGAAACAAGGAAGATCTAAGAGAAAGAAAGGCATCCTTGTGGTTGAGAAGGGAGATGGGAAACAGCATAAAGGAGGTCTTCCAAAGCAGAGGACAAGGAAGGCAAGAACATCCATTCAGGGTGGGAAGTACTCCAAATGTAGATCACAGCTCCTTGTGCCCCAAAGGATAGACAAAAAGGAAAAATCATTGAAATGCTCAGAAGGTGGGAAAAGATACAGTTTAAGGAGCCATCCTCAACACCATCAAAGAGCCCACGCAGCACCGAAATCATTTGAATGTCCAGAAAGGGGAAATAGCTCCAGGTTCAGTGATGATATTCAAAAGCAACAGAAAACCCACACAGAGAAGAAGCTGTTTGAATGCACTGAGTGTGGAAAGGAATTCGCTTACAGGGGCCATCTTGAACAGCATCGAAGAACCCACACAGGGGAGAAGCCTTTTGAATGCGCAGAATGTGGAAAGAGATTCAGTCAGAGTGGCGCTCTGCAAACACATCAGAGAACCCACACCGGGGAGAAACCTTTTGAATGCTCAGAGTGTGGAAAGAAATTCAGTCAGAAGTTCAGTCTTCAACAGCATCAAAGAACCCACACAGGGGAGAAGCCTTTTGAATGCTTTGAGTGTGGAAAGAGATTCGGTGATGGGGGGTCTCTTCAACAGCACCAGAGAAGCCACACTGGGGAGAAACCTTTTGAATGCTCAGAGTGCAAAAAAAAGTTCAGTAGGAGTGGTGATCTTCTACGGCATCAGAGAACACACACAGGCGAGAAACCTTTTGAATGCTTGGAGTGTGGGAAGAGATTCTGTCAGAATGGCGCTCTTCAATGTCATCAAAGAACCCACACTGGGGAGAAACCTTTTGAATGCTCAGTGTGTGGGAAGAGATTCCGTCAAAGATTCAGTCTTCAGTGGCACCAAAGAAGCCACACAGGAGAGAAACCTTTTGAATGCTCAGCGTGTGGAAAGAGATTCAGTCGGCGTGACACCCTTGAACAGCATCAGAGAACCCACACAGGGGAGAAGCCTTTCGAATGCTCAGAGTGTGAAAAGAGATTCAGTGATGGCGGCAGTCTTCAAAAACATCAAAGAATCCATACAAGGGAGAAGCCCTTTGAATGCTCCG